>NW_004567120.1:13485047-13521602 GCF_000260355.1 Condylura cristata
TCAGCAGACCAGGGAACTGCAGCGGGCACAGCCTGAAGCGGCTGCGGCCCCCGCGGACAGGTTAGAGTGGGGGCAGGGGCGGGCGCGGGAGCAGCCCCGGGCCGGAGAGGGGGCTCTCGCCAGCCCCTTTGCAGCCATGTCCGATGAGGCGTCGGCCACCACTTCGTACGAAAAGTTTCTAACCCCGGAGGAACCCTTCCCGCTGCTGGGCCCCCCTCGCGGGGTGGGCACCTGCCTGAGCGAGGAGCCGGGCTGCCTGGACATCAGCGACTTCGGCTGCCAGCTGTCGTCCTGCCATCGCACCGACCCGCTCCATCGCTTCCACACCAACAGGTACGGAGCGCGGCCGAGGGCGAGAGCCGATCGCCTACACCCCCGCCTCGAGCCGGAGAAGCCCCGGCAGACCCCGAGCCGACGCTGCTGGCAGTCCGGCCTTCCATTCGCTCCCTCCCCCGCCTTTCTCTGACCGGCGCGCCTTCTCATCTCCCCCTCCCTGTTTTCACCCCTGCCCTCTGATTTTCCTCGCGGCCGGCATTTTACACTCCCTTCCCCACCCCATCCCTCCATTCATCTGACCCCAGCGATTGTCCCCTCCCCTCCCGCCCGCATCTGTGGCTCCACGAATACCCTAACCCCCGCTCGTGATTTGTAGATCCACCCCTCCCCAACCCCAGTTTCCATCCACCCGCAAAAGTTTAACCCCTTCCATTTCCGGTATGCTCTGGGGTGGATTTCGGATGCCTCCAAACCGAGTCACGGAGACACTGAAAGATGCATTTAGAAAGCTAGTATCTTCTTGTTTTGAATTTTTAAACTGTCTCAAGCCCTGTCTCCACTCACCATCACGACTTCTCATTTTTTAATGAAGCTTTGGGAAATAGGATTCGAGTTTTTTTTTTTCCCCTTCCTCTTTTATACCCTTTACTTTCCCACTTTAGGCCCTGCCAAAACGTCTAAGATTAAATCTGGAATGTTCCTTGACTAAGCTGGAGGGATGGAGCTAGGTTTAGGATGGACTTTATTACACAAATTTATTCAGAGGGTGTACTTGCTTCCTGGTTTTATTGGAAGGTGGAGTGTTTTAGAGAATTGTCTCGAGCAAACACGAGTGTTACACCAAATTTGAGAGATATAAAGATGTTTGACACATAGTCCCAACCTTTAATTTAGGTGGATACTTCAGATCTCTATGCAAAGGCCTGGGAAGTTGTGCAGAAAATGGGGAGGGTTCAGCTATGAAAAATACTAGAGATGAATTCAGGAGCCTGGTTCTGCAGTCTGATCTCGGTTTCCAATATGAGTATGAATAAGTCTGTCCACTTGTCTCCACCCCTTAAATAAGTGCAAATTTACTGAGCTGCTGCAAGTACAAGGAATGTATAAAACCTGACTCCTGCCTACAAGGTGTTCAGAGTTAACTAATGATACAGAACATCACTGTAACACTTTTGAAAAGGTGAAAAAGAAGTGGTAGTTAGGACTGTATCAAATCATCATTGCAAAAAGGAAACTGAGGCCCAGAATGAAAAGATTGAGTTCAAGGTCATAAAACCTGGTTAGGAATTCAAGACCACTGCTTTGGAGCGTGATGAAACTTGAAACAGAACTCATGGCTCCTAGGTTGTAAATGATCCTTAGTTTCCTGGACACTAGCTCACAGATGTCTGTTTAACCCATGATGTGACTATAGTGTGAATGTAACATATTTATGATATGTTTAGAGTCATTTGCATTGGAAAATAGCATAAAAGAATACTTTTTGCACGTTTGCTAATTAAGATTTGGATCAGAAAATAAAAGAATACTTTTGCATATGTTTGATATTTAAGTTTTTCATCATTGGAGCAAGTTAAACAGAATACATTTCTTACATGTTGCTCTGTTAATTTCTCTTCAATCTTTTTCCCTGTGCTTTTCCAACCCTTTTCTTGGACTGTGATAAGGTCAAGGTTGTTTTCCCTAAAAGCAGTGAAAAAGAGGGGAAGGTTCCTGTTTGGTTCCAGTTTTTATTTTTCCTAGATACTGGTTGCCTTCTCCCTGTCCTACCCAACTTTTCAGAAGGCTTGGAATGGCAGCAGGGGTTGTAATATATTTTTTCCCATACCCCCCCTTTTTTAAAGATATATTTGTGCATACAGAACTGGGGTACAGGCCAGAGGCTCAGGGGTGGTGAGAGGCTTCACCAGAAACAGAGTGGGAAACAGAACAGGCAGATGGACGAAGTACACTGCTGAGGGGAGCCGCGGGCGGGTCAGGAGAGGTCTGCCACGCCATGTGGTCACCTCTGGGGCAGGTGGGAATCGAACTCATGAGGAAGTGGCTTTAGATTCTCAGTGCTGTGCTTTAACCCGCTGCGCCACCAGGGAGGGCCTCCCATACCCTTTTAGCACAGGTAAGGGGAAGCTGAATTAGCAATACTTACTTTTAACAGATGAGGCTATCTTGCTTTTTTAAACATTCTGGAATGTTCTGCCTTTTTACCTCTCCTCAAGGTGGCATTTGAGAGGGCCATGTGCTTTCAGCCATTTCTTTTCAGTGAGAAGCAAAGTAGTTGGATTAAATATATGGGCAGAGTTTAGTTTTGAGAGTTCTACGTGTCACTACCCCCCGCCATCCCATCATTCTCTGATTCACACAATAATTCAAAAATCAGACTTGAATATTTAAGTACTGATATTCTGCCTTATAAAACAACTATATCTGAAAATAGAGTGCTTATCAGTGGGTACTTAATTTTCCTTTATTTTTGCTCTTGTCCTCTGATAAGAAAGCTGTGAAGATTATTTCAATAAACGTTTCCCCTACTTTCTGAAAGTAGAACATTTCTATTTGGTGTCATTTGGTTATTTTTGGGGTCTGGGAACACTTAAAAATTATTCCATACAAATAAATTAATGGTAACATTACCCCCAGGCCCCAAAAATAATCTAACCAATCAAACCAAATGGGAGTGGTCCACTTTCAGATAGCCATGAAAACTTGTGATGCCACTGATAAGGGTCTTATGATGATGGCATTTTTCATACTGCTCATTTATTGGACTCTGGACTATGCAGTTTTCATTAAGAAAGTCATGCACTGTTACTTATAGTCCCTAAGGTTAAATGTTGGTAGTGACTACCTGAATTGCCTGTGAATTGGGTTGGTGTATCAATGGTCTAGATTCTCAGGTTCCTGAGAATTCACTTTCCTAGAAGTATCTTTTGTCTGAAATTTTGGGAGAATAAATTTCAGTAAACCAAAAAACTTATTTTAGATTGAAATGTCAGTATGGAGTATGTATAGTGTTTAAACCTTTTTTTTTTTTGTTTGTTTGTTTAGGGGACAGGATGTTTCTGATGTAATTGTGGGTTTTCTTTCAGCACTTGCCCACTGAAACCTCCACCATCATCAAAAATAAATGTCAAATTGAATAGATAATAATGATGTTGGTATGTCCTATAATTAAATTGTGAAATGATGCAGGTTAATATGAACTACTCAGTGTATTCTCTTCATCCTTCAGTAGTTCATCATTACTTTGACATTGAACAATTGTGAAAAGTGTGTGGGAGGACAGTGCCCCACTTATGTACACCCAATTGGCAGGATACAAAATGAACTATTGTACAAATCAGTTCCTTAGTTATATGATTGTAGAATCCCAGTTTCAATCACCATTAACCAAAAAAACCAAAACCCAAAACCATGGTGCCTTTTTTTTTTTTTTACCAGCCCCACTTTTCATGTCTTCCAGGTACAGAAGAGCTGTGAGTTGCAAGTGGGAGAACCAGGTTCCATGATAGGTAATACAGGCAGGAATAATTTGGTGTGGGGACTTGCTGAGACAAATTGAGAATAAGCCCCAGGCTTAGGCAAACTGTCTAGGCTAGAACTGTAAATTTGGGAGTACTTGCAATAGAAATTATAGTAGCATGATAAAAGTAGAACTATGGGGTCCAAATTTGAGAGAGTAAAAGAAACTTTTCAACAAATTTAGCAGGGAAATATGGTAGCAATTGTGGAAAGAAGTTAAAATTTCTTCATTTGTTTCTTGCTCTGCTTCATTTTTTCCCCTAAGAATTGAGATCTTACTTCATTAGAAGCAGCTCACACAAAGGGGAAAGCTGAAAGTACCAGGACGGGTGGGATGACAATAGAACGATGCAATGAACTTCTATGCCCAAGTGGAAGAATTAGCCTCAGATGACATGGAGTGTTTCTACCTCCAAGACTGCACAGCAATGAATGATCCCAAGGCAGCGAGGTCACTAGGACAGTTGAGAGTTACAGTAAGCAGAGTTGGGAGGTTTTGCTTTTACTTTGGACCTAGGGCATAATAGGCCAGTGGTGTTTATATGGGGATTCTGGCAGAGACTTAGTGATGCATACAGTGATGATAAGGGACTGTCTCAAGGATGAATGCATGGCTTGGGTTTGAAATTAATTTTATCAGCTTCATAGTGGGACTTTATTCTCCAGGGCTCACTAGCTGGATACTCATCGTGAGGAGTAAATGGTTAGGTCCACCTGAGAGGAAGTGCTGCAGAAGAGTGTGTATATGGTACACACACATACTTTTCTTACGTTTGACAAGGTACCATTGAAAGTCATCATCTTGTGTGTTCTTACTGAAGAGCCTTGCAGATAAGTGTTCTTCGCATTACTTTCTTAATTAAAATTTGAGCAGCAAGCCTTGTTACTGAGTTAAACCCCATTTCATTGGCATTCTTTTCAGCATTTTTTAAAGATATGGATAAAGTTTCCCTTGTGAGTAATTTCTTGGTTATAGCTAGGATCTTAATGTTAGGTCGTAGCTTTCTCTTAATGGAATAAGATGTAAGGGCTTTGTAAACATAAATAATTCAGTGCTAAGCACACACATAGTGGGCTTTCATTACATGTAAAAAACCAGCAGAACAGTTAAAAGAATCATACTTTATTATAAAAGCTCAATTTAGAAAATCATGGGTACTTATAAAACTTTGAAGACCACTTTTGATCCCTTTCCCTAAAGATAACAACTGTCAACATTGTAATTTTATTGTAATGCACTATTTACATATATAATTTTAAAAAATCAGGTTCAAGCTATATATAGTTTGTGACCAGGTTATTTGCTCTTATATTGCAAGTGTTCCCCTTTCCAAGAAATAGTCTAAAAATAGTATTTTAAATGATTATGAAAACACCAGTACTCAGGTATATCACTTAATTATTCCCCATGTTTTGTGGCATTCCATTCCCCCCCCCCGTTTTTTTTTTTTTTTTTTTTTTTTTTTTACTATTACAAATAATGTTGTTTGTAAATAATGTTTTTTCCAAATTTCTATTTGGGGAAAGGTTATATTCCTAGAAGTGCACTTACTGGGTTCAAAGATCTAAACCTTGTTAAAGCTCTTTATATATATATATACATATATATACGTACATACAATCAAATTGCTTTCCAGAAAATTATGCCATATTAATGCTCCTACTAGCAGTGGGTGTTTCCTATTTTGTTTTTATTCACATTGCCTTAACATAATAAAAATAATATCTTCAAATTAGAAATAGAATTTTTAATACCTTTATTAGTACAATGTACTGTTTTGCTGTATTGTAAATGACTTGCTGTAAGTATGAGCTCAGTTTACTTGCCATTGTTAATTAAAAAAACATAATAAAAGGCCTCTGAGAATACCCAGAATTCTCTTATATAATCATAGATCTTGAACATGGAGAAACATACTTTTCTAACCTTAAAGTAAGAGCACAAAGTCAAGCAAATTCCTGACTTCCTTGTCAGTAATCTAATCGTTAGATTATTAAGTATGGCACAGTTTTTTGAAGGAAAGTTATTTCTTGTGGAGGGAGACACATTTCTACAGAATTTTTGCAAACTGAAAATATATTCTCATAGAAAACAACTTTCTTAACAGCTTTTCCTACCATATAACACAGGACATGACACAGGAGATACTGAATGTTTGTCTATGAGTGAATATATGGAAGTCAATATAATTCACATATAATTTGAAGACAGGGAAAAATTGTTTGCCAGGACACAGCCTAGATATGCATTTCTGTGTCCAGAACAGAATTTATGATTTCCATTCATAGCTTATGGTGATGTTGCATGATCTGACAAATTTGGTTAATTCTATCAGGTTTGTTGATTTTTTTTTTTTAATGAGGGTATTTGCCTACATGAGGAGTCTATGAGGAATCTAGGGAGTATTACCGGGTATATTCTAGAATTCTTAGGTGAATTTTAGATTTTTGCCCATTTGTAAAAGCTTATTTGCATCTTTTATATTTACTGAACTGTAATAGTTTAGAGAGAGAGTGTGTGTTTCCATGCTTTAAAACATTATACCATTAGCTCAAAAGAAAAGGTGCCTTAAAATTTTCAGGTTGCCCAAATCTTTTAAGTCAGGAACTTTAGAATTAAGATTAGCCATACAAAATGGATGGGGGGGGAGGGGTTAAAAAATGAAATATATAATTCAAGAAAAATTTGGAACTAATGATGAGAAGCAACCTAATAATAGGTAAAAGGAAAGAAGTTTAAAAATGATTACATAGTTCAAGAAAATACTGGATTTAATGAAGGGATGAGAAGCAACCTAATAGGTAAATGGAGGAAGTTATAAAATGAAATACGTAATTCAGGAAAAAACTGGATTTAATGAAGGATAAGAAACAATTAATAGATAAATAACAGGCTCTTTCTTCAGGAACTTATTGCAGTACCTTATTAGTATCAGAAATACTAAATAATTATTTTAAGGATTAATTGCCTAGGCTACGTCTGAAGCAAAGAACAGTCTTAATATTATAAAGTTAGTGGAAATTTACAAAGGAAAACATACTCATAGGTTTTGAGGCCGCAGAAAAAGTATGTAACTCTGCAACAAACACTGGGGACAAGAAATTAATATCACTAATGCATGAAGAACTTTTATAAAATCAAGAAGGAAAACATTAACACCGATGTCCTAGCAAAATAGCTAATACATATTTTTAATTTTTATCTAAGCAACAATCACAGAAATAAAATTGATATAAAAATTCTTTTCTCCTATCAGGTAATTTTTTTTTAGTATAATAGTTTGTTTTTTCATCATTTTGTGCCTTTTTCCATCTCAGTTGCTATCAGGTAATTTTTTTTTTAAGATTTATTTATGCTTACAGAACTGGGGTACAAGCCAGAAATGTGGTAGGTGAGATGATTCACCAGAGACAGAGTGGGGAGCAGAACAGGCAGACTGACAAAATACACTGCTGAGGGCAGCAGCGGGTGGGTCAGGAGAGGCCTGCCATGCCATGTGGGTCAGCTTCCTGGCTGGGGATCGAATTCATGCTGCATTGGCTTTGGAGAGCGTCATAATGTAGTTCTTTAACCCATTGTGCCACCAGGGAGAGCCCCACTATCAGGTAAATTTTAATGGACATTCCAGTGCTATTAATGTTGGGGTGAAGTGAGAGAGCACTCTTTAATACTGTTTTGGAGAGTGTTAATTGAAGCAGCCTTTCAGAAAAGTATTTTTGTACTGTCAACTTTAGAAGTTTTCGACCTTTGACTCAGTTTCCTTTTAAATAATATTTTATTTGGAGAAGTAATTACGAACAAAAAGGTTCACCCAGTATTATTTATAATACCCAAGAAATTTGGAAAAAGCCTAAATATTTATTATTGAGAGGATAAGGCTAAATAAAAGATGGTACAACTGTCATAATTTGGACTGTCAATGGGATATTTATTATATAGACATTAAAATATTTTCAAGTAATATACTTGGGAAAATGCTAAGTGGATAAAAAGCAGAATATTTAAAGTACATGCACACAGAGTACTCATTCTGTAAAGAATAAATACACATGTAGGAAAAAAGTACCAAAATATATTGGATTATTTATTGTGGGCTAATGGGTCTATTCGCCATTTTTATTTCCATCACTACCTTCTTAAGTTGGCTTCCTTGCGATGATAATATATAGCAGTGCTATGGAAAAACTTTAAGATACTTAAGTTTGTACTTGTGAGCTTTGTTGCTTTTCTCCGCCCTGCAATGACAACGCTGTTCCTTTAATAATGCTAGTAATAATAATAAGAATAGAGCCATATATTGAGTATTTTTCCTGTCTGCTAAATGTTCTGTATGCATTCTCATGTGATCTTCATGATAACCATATTTCGAAGATGAAGGCACAGGCTTGGAGAGCATGTGTTTTGCTTAAGACTGAACAAGCAGACAAGTGACAAAGCAAACATTTGAGTTCATGACTCCAGAGCTTACTTACAACCTCTGTGCTCTATGTCTTTATGAATAAGATATTACTTTACTCCTAATTTAAGTGCATTTTTCCTTAAAAATATTTATTATAAAAAATTTCAGACAGGGGCCCTCCCTGGTGGCGCAGCGAGTTAAAGCACAGCACAAAGAAGCTTAAGCCACTTCTGCATGAGTTCGATTCCCGCCTGCCCCTGACGGAGGTGACCACATGGCGTGGCAGACCTCTCCTGACCTGCCCGCTGCTCCCCTCAGCATTGTACTTCGTCGATCTGTCTGTTCTGTGCCCCACTCTGTCTCTGGTGAAGCCTCTCACCCTCCGTATCTCTGGCCTGTACCCCAGTTCTGTACGAATAAATAAATCTTTAAAAAAAAATTTCAGACAGGTCTGAAAGCAGAGAGAATAGTGGAATGCATCTCATATACCCTGCTTCAGTAATTACTCACATATGTCAACATGTGTTATTAATGCCCCTAGTCATTCCTCAATCATTTCCTTATTATTTTGGGACATATCACAGACACATTTCATTCATTGATATTTTACTATATATCCTTAAAAGATAAGGGCACTTTTAAAATAGTCACTACCACTTTCATACCTAAAAATATACTAACATCCCTTATAAAAGTCATAAGTATATCCTATTAATATTTTTAAATTGTGTGGATTCTGAGTTCCTGCTGTGATTTCTTTTGTATTATATTTTTAAGGTGGAACTTAACTTCTTGTGGAACAAGTGTGGCCAGCTCAGAATGCAGTGAGGAACTGTTTTCATCAGTTTCTGTTGGAGATCAAGATGATTGCTATTCCCTGTTAGATGATCAAGACTTCACTTCTTTTGATCTATTCCCTGAAGGGAGTGTCTGCAGTGATGTCTCTTCTTCTATTAGCACTTACTGGGATTGGTCAGACAGCGAATTTGAATGGCAGGTAGGTTTTTTTTTTTTTTTTGGTCTTACATTGACAATTTTAATACATTTAAGTATGGAAAGCAATACTTTGTTTTGATATTTTCGTCTCTACCTCAGAGTATGTATCTCTAGTATTTATCCACCCATGGCTATCCCTTGGCGATATTAAGAATTAGATGGAATAAGAATTGTTTTGACAATTTGGAATTAAATGGAATATTTTTGCTGATATGTAACCTTTTAAACTTCTGATGCTACAGGTATCATTTTGTAGATTTTCATGTGGTTTATTCCTTGTACAATCTTCCTATTATTGTATGTCATCAGTACCTTTTTATGCATGAATCCAAGCAGATTTACTCTTCCTACATTGTGATGAGTAACCTTTGTGTCCTTATAGACACAGTGTCCTTACATCACGGCCATGTTATTGAACTTGGACCACCAACCACTATTACCATAAATACATAATTTTTACTCTTGTTATCCAAAATACAAAATAATTTCCCATTTGTTTTCTCCTTGTAGGTTTGTATGTTTTTCACCAGACAGTAGTTTTTCTTCTTGTGGCACATAAACTGTAAAATGTCTCTGAAGAAAATTGTTTGGTAATGTTTGTGATGAGGCAGTTGATCAGGAAGTGTAGATTATGTTATGGCAGCAACCATTTTCTGATTGTGAATAACATTTATTTAAGAGAAGCTTTCTTTGCATATAGTTATTCCATATTTGAGTGCCTGCTATGATTGCAAGCCACCTAACCAGCTGAAGTTGTAGTCAACTATTATTTCAAGTAATTTTTATGGCATTTTCAAATACCACAGAATAACAAAAATGTCTCCAAGTTGCACTCCACTCTTGGTACCACTGTTAAGAGCTTGTGAAAATACAAGTATGTTTGCAGTATTAAAAACACACAAATGAGGGCCCTCCCTGGTGGCATAGTGGGTTAAAGCACTGCACTGAGAAACTAAAGCCACTTCAGCATGCGTTCGATTCCCACCTGCCCCGGAGGTGACCACATGGTGTGGCAGACCTCTCCTGACCCACCCGCTGCTCCCCTCAGCAGTGTACTTTGTCGATCTGCCTGTTCTGCTCCCTACTCTGTCTCTGGTGAAGCCTCTCGCCACCCCTGCACCTCTGGCCTGTACCCCAGTTCTGTATGTACAAATAAATAATCTTTAAAAAAAAACACACACACAAATGGGATTCAGCCACCTTTTTACCTTTTGCTTTTTCAACTGTCATATATCTCATGCTTTCTGATAACTGCATTGCAATTTATTTACTCATTTCTCTAATAATGAATATTTAAGTTGCTTCATTTTTTTCTTGCAAAGCTACCCTGAAAATTGAACTTTCAAAGAGGAACAAACTTAATTCCCAACCCCTCTGATTTTACAGTTTATTTTATTCAAATACATATTTTATAAGCAGTAACATACTACTTAGATTGAATTTTTTTAACTTTCAAAAAATAAAGATAAAATTCACCATTTTAATAATCTTAAAGAATTTTTACTTTAAGTAATTTTTAATATATTCACACTGTCGTGCAGCCATTAGGCATAGTGTTTTCAAGATTTGTCTGTGTTGTTGCATATGACAGTATTTCATTTTTGTCAGCTCTAGTTGCTATAACAAATACCATAGACTTGGTGGCTTAAGCAGCAAACATTTATTTCACACAGTAGAATGTCAGCATGGTCAGTTTCTGGTGAGAAGTCCCTTCCTGTCTTTTGCTATGTCTTCACATGTCGGGGAGAGAGAGCTGTGCGCTCTCGTATGCATTTACAGGGTGGCTAGTCCCATCATGAGGGCACCACCCTCTCCTAGTCACCTCTATTAGAGGTCCTACCTCCAGATACCATCACAGTGGGAATTAGGACTTGAAGATAATGGATTTAGGATGGAGTGATGCAAACATTCAGTCCATTCAAATTCCTTTTTATGGCTGAATATTCCATCGTATGCACACGCTACACTTCATTTATTCATTCATCAGTTGATAGACATGTGGGTTGCTTTCACTTTGGGGCTATTATGAATAATACTGCTATGAACATTCAGGTACAAGTTTTCACATAGATGTGTATTTTTAATTCTCTTAGGTATACACTCAGAAGTGGAATTGCTGGGTGGTGTGATAACTTTATATTTAAGTGATTAAGGAACTGCCAAAATGTTTTCCAAAGGGGCTATTTGCCATTTTACAAGTCCGCCAGCAATATATTTGAGTTTCAGATTCTCTGCATCCTTGTCATCACTTGCCATTGTTTTGTCTTTTTTATTATAGCCATCCTATTGCACATAAAGTGATAGTTCACTGTAGCTTTGATTTGCATTTATTTCCATGATGACTAATGTTGTTAAGCATCTTTTCATGTATTTATTGGTCATTTGTATCGTCTTTGGAAAAATGTATGTCCAAGTCTTTTGCTCATTTTTAAATTGTATCATTTGTCTTTTGTTGTTTATTATAAGAATGCTTTATATATTATATGCCAGGCCCTTATCACATATATGATTTGCAGAAATGTTTCCCATTCTGTGGGTTGTCTTTTCACTTGATAGTGTAAGTGAGTGTCCTTTGATACAGATTTTAATTTAATGAAGTTTATTTTTTGAATTATCCCTCTGATATATTTTAAAATTAGTTGCTTAATCCAAATCCTGAAGATTTTCACCTTTTTCCTTGTCAGAATTTTAGTTCTTACATTTAGATTTTGACCCATTTGAATTACTTTCTGTATATGGTACAAGACAGGTTCCAGATTCATCCTTTCTCATTTTTTAAAAAGATTTATTTATTTATTTGTACAGAACCGGGGTACAGGCCAGAGATGCTGAGGGTGAGAGGATTCACCAGGGACAGAGTGGGGAGCAGAACAGACAGATCAACGAAGTACACTGCTGAGGGGAGCAGCGGGCGGGTCAGGAGAGGTCTGCCCGCCATGTGGTCACCTCTGGGGCAGACGGGGATCGAACTCATGCCAAGTGGCTTAAGCTTCTTAGTGCTGGCTTTAACCCTCTGCGCCACCAGTGAGGGCCTTCATCCTTTCTCATTTTAATATGCAACTGACTTAACACTGTTGAAAAACTGTTCTTTGTTCAAGTATCCTTGGCACCATTGTTGCAAAAATTGGTCATATTCATATAGATCTAGTTCTGAACTCAATTCTATCCCACTGATGTACAGGTCTGCCTCTATGCCAGTAGCATGCTGTTCTGATTACTCCACTTTTGTAGTAAGGTTTGAAATAAGCATGAGTCTTTCTGTTTTATTCTTTGTTAAGATTGCTTTAGCTATTTGGGGTCCTTATTGCAATTTCATGTGAACTTTAGGATCAGGCTGTTCATTTCTGCCAAAAGAGCAATTAGGATTTTGGTAGGATTGGATTGTATCTATAAATCGACTTAAATAATGTTGGCATCTTAATAACAGTAAAAAAAAAAAACACGTAAACATGGAAGGAATGTCTTTGTTTACTTAGGTCTCTCAATTTCTTTTGGTAATATTTTTGTTTTCATGTCCAAGCCTAGTACTACCTTGAGTCAATTCAGTTATAAATGTTATATTCTTTTGCTGCTGTTGCAAATGAAATCATTAATTTCATTGTCATTGGTATGTTTATTTTGTATCCTGCTACTTTGCTGAACTCACTTGTTAATTTTAATCTACATATGTTATTTTCTGTATGGATTTTTTCAGGTTTTCTGCATTTGAGATTGTGTCATCTGTTAATACGGTATCCCTTCTCCCTTTTCAACCTGGATAGCTTTTTTTCCTCCTTGCTTAATAGCTCTGACTAAATCTCCAGAATATTGTTGAACAGATGTGGCAAATAAGGGATTCTTGTCTTTTTCCTAATCTTAGGGAGAAGCTGTCACTCTTACCCTATAGAGTTAATGTCAGCTGCAGGTTTTTCTTAAATGCCCCTTCATATTGAGGCTTTCCCTTCCTGTGCCTAGTTTTAGTGTATTAATTAGACAGGCTATTAGATTTTGTCAGATACTTTGCATCTATTGAGATGATGATGCAGTTTCTTCCCTTCATTCTATAATATGAAAGAAATCCTAATTGTTCATAGTATATATTGAAAGGAGAATATTAATACTGAATTTGGTATCTTTATTCATTAGGGACATTGGGCTGTTTTTGTGATGCTTGTGTATGACTTTGGTTTTATAGAATAAGTTAGGGGTGTTCCCTTCTGGATAGAATACTGTAATTAGATTTTATCACTTAATACACAGATTTTTCTCATGATTTTAATAGTGACTTCAGTGACCCCATAATATTGCTGGTACTGGATGTGCCTGAACTTGTGAAAACTGTGTTTGTTATTCCCATATTTACATTTGTTTCAATTTTTTTCTATTCTAGGTAACACAGTAGTAAGCACCTGTGTGGGTAACTTTTTATTGCGCCCTGCTTTTATTGCCCAGGTGTACACTTTGTATTTAAAATCAGACTATAAGAATTCATAATGAGGTGTATTCAATTAGAGTTCTGATAATTCTAAGGAATGTTGTTTCCTGCTTATTTCATGTGACTTATTTAGAATTCTTGTCATCTATAATATTTCATGGTGACAGGGATTTTAAAATTTTAATTGCTGACTTCTTCACTCATTTTATGCATAGTTAAGAGTATAAAGCTATCCCTAACCACTCACCACTAATGTAAATGAATGACTAAGGCTCTAGAACACAAATCAGGTCTGTCTTAGTAATGTGTTTTCCCAGTTGGGAAATTGGAGTGTGGGTACTCTGTTACCATGGATATTTGCTATTTAAGTACGCTGAAAGGTTTAAAATGCTCTCTTGTCTTTAGCAGACCTCATAATGATGAGCAGTAAATTATCCAAGAAGATAATTACAAATTATGTGTTAGGCTTAATACAGACCCCCAAATGGTTTACTGTAATTTAAAAATTTATATTACCTCTGTTGTTATTTTAAAATGACTACATTTGTTTAAATCTTCTTAAAAGCTGTTTCAGTTACTTTTAAAGTAAATATAAATGTTCACAGACTCTGGGAAGGGAAATATTAACTACTTGATAAGGTAGGATTTTAATCTTAGGATGAAATAGCACTAAAGCATCTGAAGTAGCATCAAGGCATTTTTGTTTTGCTCCTAATATTCTTTTCTCTGCAGTCCTTTTATTACGAAAGATATATTTAACTAGACTTAGTGCTTGAGATTATTTTATTGTTGAGCAGGAGAGCATCGAAAATTTACAGAGTGAGTAATTCAGCTGTCATACTTAAAACCTGGAGGAGTAATCTGAAATTACACATCAGTTGTTACAGAAATGAGCTTATTCATAAAATTTTGCTGCATACTGCAGAAAATGTCGCAAAGGTTTGATTTAATTCTTCTTACATGTCACAGTTACTGATTGTAAGTCTACCAAATAGCGTTACCCATGAAAAATATGGGAATGAGAACTATTAAACATTTTTATCCTGAAATACATTATCTGTTATAAAATGGAAAATTGCTGTTCTAATAAATATATATGAACTCATACAATTATTTTTGCTGTATATCTGCTGTTCTGCTCTCGATTCTCCAGTAGTGACTGCTTGACATTTCCACTTGGATGACCTTGTTATTTAATGTTACCATATTAGCTGATGGCTGAGTTCTTGGTCAGTAATGTAACTTCCAATTATGTTTCCAAAGGAAAAAATAGGCTGCTTGTGACATCTAAAGTATAGTTGAAAATGACTTATTTAAAATGATCCTTACACTTGCTTCTCTCATTAATACTGCAAACTTTTCATATCCCAAATTGCATTGTTTTCTCATTCCAAACTTCCTGCAATGCAAGATGGCCTGCATAGTTGGAAGAACTGGATTTGTGTCCTACGTGGATACTATCACGAATTGTCTGACCATCCCCAGACATAATTTTTATTCTTTGTAAAATAAGGTTTTTGGACTAGAAGATCTGTAACATTGGTTACAGGTCTCCTTGCTGTAAAAACTGAGGCCTATGAGTGAACCACCTTGGATGGGTTGTATGTATGATAGTGTTCTTCTGTTCTCAGCTTGAGGTTATCGCACTGTTCTCGTTATCCTCTCTGTTATCAAACAACTTTATAAGTTATTTTTCAATTAAAAACTTACATTTCTGTATCAGTTTTCTCCATTTTTGTTTATCTTAGTCCAGGCCAGTGAGAAGAATTTCCCGTCTAATTCCATTCTATCATCTCTTAGTTTGGTCCCCTTACTGCCTTTTGAACTCATCTTCCCTCAACTGGTTTCATCATGTTTCTTCTTCTAAGAAAATGGTATTGACCTACCCCTACATTTTGTATATCAGCTTTCTGGTTATTCAGTTGAACTGTCAAATCCCTAACACTGATTTTCTGTTTTAGTTATATTGGTGTCCCTCCACTGTCTTTTTTTTTTCTTTTTTTAAAGATGTATTTATTTACGCATACATAACTGGTGTGCAGGCCAGAGATGCAGGGGCGGTGAGAGGATTCACCAGAGACAGAGTGGGGAGCAGAACAGTTAGACTGACTGAAATACACTGCTGAGGGGTGCAGTGAGAGGGTCAGAAGATGTCTGCAGCGCCATGTGGGTCAGCTCCGGGGCAGGGATCAAACTCATGTTGAAGTGGCTTTAGCTTCTTAGTGCTGTGCTTTAACCCGTTGTGCTACCAGGGAGAGCCTCCACTGTCTTTTTAATGCATGGTTTCATTAAAGTGTTCCCCTTACCTGAATGCCTTTCCCCCCACTTCTGTCATTCTGAGATACTACCTTGTGAGACTTAATCCATGTGAGCGACATATGGCATTCTCTGAGGGCTAATGCCCCCCTTTTTCAGGGGTCCAAAACCATGACAGAAGTGGGAAAAGAAAGGTAGATCTGTTTACTGAGTGTCACCTATATGGCAGACATGTTACCACATGTAAACCTTTAACAACATTTAAACTTCTAACCACATTCAGACGTTTGGAGTGAATTGTATGAACCATAACTTAAGTGAACACTCTGAGACTCAAAGAAGCAAGCTGACATCCACAACATCACAGAGCTAGTGACCAGAGGTTTTGAACTCAATTTGGAATCAATTCACTTCTCCCTGAATAAAGCGACCAAAGAGCCATGAATTGCCTTTTTTTACAACTCCACTCCTAACAGATACATAGCCAGAATTAAAGGCACAAATTTCAGTTGTTTGACATAACATTTGGCACCTAGCAAATATTCACTAAAGATTTACATGAAAATTTTTCTTAAATTTTGACACATAGATTTTGAGAATTCTTTTCTCTGTTTATCAAAGTAGCTTGAAGTGTAGGTCGAGGCCTTTCATCTGATAAGGAGTATCATGCTTTGCTTTAGGAACCTCTGATTGATTTTTGGGTTAGTACTATTGTGATTGGAAGTCTTTCAAAGGGAAAATAGCAAAGTATTTTCTTTTTTGACATTAAAGACCAAAAAAGAGGCGGCTTTCATGTGCACATTCAACAGCCATTCTTTAATGACATTGATAGTATTAGGGCCAAGAGTGAACAATTCAAACAGTGTTGATGAGATTGTAAAGGAAGTCGTATAAATTGTTGGAAGTTACTTATGCACTTGGACTCATCAGTAACTGTCAGAGTGAAAATGTGGTTCTTAAGAGTTGTAGCCAGGTTAGACAATTCATTCCGAACATCATGGTCACCTTGCAGTGATCTACCCTAGTTTTATGGCTTCACTCTTCTATGCTGTTGACTCCCCAATCCCGTTCCCCTGCAGTGCTCTTAAGCTTTAACTTTGCAGTTTCCATCCACAGCTAGATATTTCCTTTGATGATGACCTGTCATCTTAAATTTAGTATTCATCATGTGCTATGTTGTATAATTGTGTGTTTATGTTACTGTATATATTCTTACTATTTTATCGACCTAAATTCTTGTATACGGACTGTGGCTTATACACCCCTTTGAATCCCTTCTACCTGTTATTCAGTACTGTGGGTGCAATTGGAGGCCAAATACATGTGATTGTAGTCTTCTTTGTGACTAAAGTTCCCTTTCTCTTTTGATAACTTCCAATACCTAGTAATTATTCAGAGTTTAGATATAATTACAAAGTCTTACAGCACAACAGAAAGGGTGATATTTTGTACCTTATCAAGAATTTGTACCTTATCAAGATTTTGGAAGTTGTTATGTACTCCTTGTACAATATTATTTTTTGATGGATAACTTAAGCACATTTCTTTAAAGTGAAATCAAGAACCCTCCCTGGTGGTGCAGCAGGTTAAAGCACAGCACTATGAAGCTAACTGCAGCCACTGCAGCACAAATTGGATCCCGGCCAGGGAGGTGACCCACATGGTGTGGCAGACCTCTCTCCTGTTCCGCCCATTACTCCCCTCAGCAATATACTTTGTCAGTCTGCCTGTTCTGTTCCCCACTCTGTCTTTAGTGAATCTTCTCAACCCCCCACACCTCTAGCCTGTACCACAGTTCTGTAAGCATAAGTAAATATATTTTTTTAAATGAAATCCATTCTGATTTCCAGAGGTAATAAATATGTTTATTACCTTGCCTGTGGTTGCGCAAACGTTTATATGCATGGGTCCAAATCCATCCAGTTGGACACAGTTCTCTGTAAGTCGGCTGTTCCTCCATAAAGTTGTTAGGAATTTAAATCTAGCCTAACTGGCTTTTAGTAGGCAATATAAAATTATCACTTACTTTTGGTGTGCATATCACTTTAAACTGATTAAATTTTGTGTATATGAGACTTGCATGTCTCCATTGTCTCCATGACCCTTTGTCTTTTTTGCTAATTTCTCTCTCATAATGCTTCTGATCTGTACCATATTTTGTTTTCTATTAACAGCATAATTAAATTATTTTAATTGTGTCAAAGTTGTTAGCACAGACCTGAAGATAGGTAGCACAGTCTGTCTTTATGTAGGCAGCATGTCCAGTACAGTGCCGGCAAAAGCCAGGTATGTCAGCTCACTCAGGTCTCCTGAGATGGAGACCAGTGCTCCTCGCTCATTATGCATGCTTTTGCATTATGAACTAAAAGCCTTAATGATGATCAGCTCTTTAGTTTGTATTTTATCAAGTCTTGATTATGATTTTAAGCTTCTGGGAAATATTTCTCATTGAATAAATGACTACACAAAGAATATACTGATTTGTCTAAAAATAGGAGTGGATCAGAATGAATGTTTTCTGATTCTCTGTCATTAGTCTTTTATTAAAATAGTTTTTAATTAGCTTGAAGGGTTATGAAATACATTAAGTGTACTTTTAAATTTTTACTTTCCCTGTTTCCTCTTATTTTTATAAAGTTACCAGGTAGTGACATTGCCAGTGGGAGTGATGTGCTTTCTGATGTCATACCCAGTATTCCAAGTTCACCTTGCCTGCTTCCGAAAAAGAAAAACAAGCACCGGAATTTAGATGATCTTCCTTGGAGTGCAATGACAAATGATGAACAGGTACAAGTCACAATGTCGTTAACTAAAAACATATAAGGAGAGAATATGTGAAGTTCAGTTTATTTTCATTTATAATTACTGGGTAAATGTAGATTGCTTAGTAAATCTGAATTTGAATTTTAACTGTCTTGCAGGGGACAAGAGTAATAGTAAATGCTTCTGATATTTAAACACATTTTTAATGACATACTGAAAGATGAGAGGTTTTGACACTGATCTTTATTGTAATTTTTCATCACATAGGTGGAATATATTGAATATCTGAGTCGGAAAGTCAGTACAGAGATGGGTCTTCGGGAGCAACTTGATATTATTAAAATAATTGATCCTTCTGCTCAAATCTCCCCTACAGACAGTGAGTTTATTATTGAGCTTAACTGTCTCACAGATGAAAAATTGAAGCAGGTATGTAAAGAAAATACACACTGTGTAGCTACTAAAAATACCATTGTTGTATGAAACATAGGCTTGAACAATCATGTAAATGTGTTGACAATTGAGGTCAAAGCCACTGCAGTGAGTTGCAGTATTAGGGGGAAAATGATGTTCATATTTGAGAACATGTGATTTAAAGAGCTTTTATGTACATCTCACCTTTCTAAGATCGTGGCTTGGACCTAGAATCCACATTTTAATTGCATATGTTTTGAAACAATGATACCACTTAAGGGGCATGGTTATGCTTAAGGTATAGATTTATTCTAACTCACCTTACAAAAGACAGAAAGAATCAAAATACCTTATCGAGAGTTGGACTTAAGTGAACATTTGAGTTGAGGGATCGAAGCCGCTGAGGGAAATAAGCCTGGCTGGGGTAAAGTACAATGTATTTTCCTTCTGATATTCTGAAATACACATTTCTGACATTTTCTAAATACGTTCTTTACTGCTGTCTTTCTCTGGTTTATAGCTAAATATAATACTTATGTTCAACTTTGGAGTTTTATATAAATCATTTATGAAAAATTTCTTTCATTTCAGCATTTCTGTCAACAAACTCACTCTCATTTTCTACATTCCAGTTCATTTTTCATTATATGATATATGATCCCTTGCTTTTGAATCCATGTACCATGGGCGCCTAGCCAAGATTTAGGAGACATCCTAATTTTAGCTATAATGAGCAGCTTACTTACATCACCTTAAATGGAGACCGTTAAAAGAATCAATTTTAAATTGTTGTGTTTATCAATATTACTTTCTTATAACCTTAAATTCTGGAGGCCAGTAGTCTTCCATTTACTTACCTTCTATGTGCTTTTTAAATTTTGCTCCATAATATACATTATAGACTGTTAAGCATTGTCCATTTTTCTGGTACGTGTTTATATATTTAGATATATCTTTTGTCCTTATATTCCATAAATCTGTGTAACCCTGTAGTACTTTTGATAACCTTTTCCACTAAGTAATTTTCTTTTCTCTAGTAATTTGAAGGCAGGACACCAAGGAGCAGCACTAACCCGTGTTTGTGTGTCCAAAGGTCAGAAACTATATCAAGGAGCATAGTCCTCGACAGCGGCCTGCAAGAGAGGCCTGGAAGAGAAGCAACTTTAGTTGTTCAAGCACCAGTGGAGTGAGCGGTGCCAGCGCCAGCGCCAGCAGCAGCAGTGCCAGCATGGTCAGTTCTGCAAGCAGCAGTGGGTCCAGTGTTGGAAACTCTGCTTCAAACTCCAGTGCCAACATGAGTCGAGCACACAGTGACAGCAACTTGTCTGCAAGTGCAGCAGAGCGGATTCGGGATTCAAAAGTAAAACGTCTAATCAGTACAAAACTTTACCTTTCAATATTAACACCTGTACTCCTTCATATAAATTTCTTGAAGAGTTAAACTTACCCTGCAGTAGAGATGCTGTGGGTTTGGGTTTTCTTTCATTGATCAAGCAGGGTACTCTGCTGCTGATCACAACCCAATACCGTTTTGACCTACAGCCACATCACATTCAATTTTATCTGATTTTTGTGTCTGTTTGAAGTAAGATAAATTGATGGAAATAATGACTGAGTCTCAAGACTGCAGTATTGACTGCAACTCGCTACTAAGCGGAGCTCACTATGTTGCTGATGTTGCTGTCTATTGCTCCTAAGAGTGTTCTGTATGTCTTGTATGTTGACATGTTTTATTAACTGTCTCACTGTTGAATGTTTCTTCTAAACTCTTTAAAGAAATGTTCTAGTGCTTTCTCTAGTTTCTCTCTTTACAGTTGAAAATTTCTGTAAAACATTGGGCACAAAGTAGGACATACAAGTGTGATTCTTAGCTCGAGGGATTCAGCTTGTTGCAGTGGTGACAGTCTGGAGCTAACTTAAGGTTGATAAGCCTGTCTCAGTGTCTCTTTGGGAACCCAGTGGTGACTGGAAGATACATGATTCCCTTCCTGGCTCTTACTTAAATAGCAGAAACATAGCCAGTTTTGTTGGTTGCCAAGGGATTGATTCCTTTTGATCTGCGGTCGCTCCTTCTTGGCATCAGTCACTAGTGACAAGGCATAGAGTACCCACTGAGTTTCTAGTGGGCTTTTAAGATGGTATTTGCTTAATATGAAAACTACATGATTCTTTCCAAGACATATAGAATTGCTATTGCTTTTGAATGAAGAGCACCTTAAAATCATAATCATTAGTGATTTTAGAATGTTCTCCATGTTTGTATTCAGAATTGTTGACTGTCTATTCTGCACTCACACTGTTGTTCTTTAATTTTTTTAAAGTCTGAAATGGCTACCCATAACAAGTCAAAATGATCAAGTTTTGTCCCTTCCTTATTAGAAGAGTCACTGGTTCATAATATATATGCCATATTTACTTATATAACCATAAATATATTTATATATAACATAAATATAGAATCTTGTAGTTATCATTTTCAAGCCAGTGGGTTAATAAGTGGAACCACTATCATATTGCTGAGGACTTGTGGCATCTGTAAAAATTCTGGAAGTAGATAATTTGATCCATAAACCAATTTTGGGGTGTATATGCCAGAACTGAACTTTACTGATTTAGAAATTTTTCTTTTGACAGAAGAGATCCAAGCAACGGAAGTTACAGCAGAAGGCCTTACGCAAGAGGCAGCTGAAAGAGCAGAGGCAGGCCCGGAAGGAGAGGCTCAGTGGGCTCTTCCTTAATGAAGAAGTTCTGTCCTTGAAAGTGACTGAAGAAGACCACGAAGCAGATGTAGATGTTTTGATGTAATCAGGGTGGATTTCTCAGCACTCTCTTTTAAGCATTAAAGTATTCTATCCCTATTTGTTTACATGCATCTTGACCAAACTTTTAATTAGGGCTGTGCTGACATACCATTAATAATTTAGGCCAGTGGTTCTCAGCAGGTGGTCCCTGGACCAGCAGCTTTAGCATCATCTGAGAAATTGTTAGAAATGCATACTATCAGGCCCCACCCCAGACCTAGTGAATTAGAAACCCTGGGTATGGGCCCAGCATTCTGTTGTAACAACCACCAGGTTATTCTGCTGCATACTCTAGTTCTAGGAACCACTGATTTAGGTAAATGTTTTGACTATTTAAGTTTTAGTGTGGGTAAGTGGGCTTTTTCAAGAACTAGTACTTTTACAGTTTAGAAGATTTCAAGGTACTGCTGACAAGTAGTTTCTTGTGTCAGGATATATACACAATTCAGTTTTCTTTGGAATGTTTCAGTTGCATAGTTTACTTTTTTAAAGGGCCATAGCATAGTTCTCAGTTCTTAGTGGAAATCTGTTTTTGAGGTTGTGGGGCTGTGGTGTGGATTGATGTTTACAATAGTGCCTTCATTAGATTTAGTTCTGATTTCATTCATTATTAACACAAAAGTGTAAAAACAGGCCCTAATGTCTTTACTGTTAGCTTTGATTTCATTTCTACCTTTATGTAAATTGGGAACCTTTTATGTAAGTGATGACTACTGAGGAAACAGTGCTACTAGTAACTGACTATTAAACTTGATGCTATATTCATAGTCAAATGGAGAAAGCTATTCAGTCAAACAACTGATACTACTTTTCCACTGCTTTCTAAAATTTTGGTTGTGAATGTGTCTCAAAGGCAGAAAATCTCTCTTTCATATTCTTTTTGCAGTTGTTTTTTTTTTTTTCTCAGCACAACTCTCATTTTTAAATATTTTGGTATAATAGCTTCTTGATTGTGAATAAGCTAATGTTCAAAATTACCTAAAGTAAACGCTTAGATTTCTAGTTTATTTCTCTGTAACGTGTTAGAAATACACAGAACAGAGAGATACAGAAAACACCTTAGCTTTCTGATTATTATAGAGTTCTAATTTAAAATGTGAAATTTTGGGATTTCATTAGATGTTTTCACGGAGAGTGTACCATGAACATTAGAAGTAGTGTGATTCCTTTTCTTCTACCACATGTCTTTAATCATTCACTTGTGTTAAAGAAGATGGAAACTGATAACTACTGACAATCAAGCTGCTTTCTGAATTTTGTAGTTTTCTCTTCATTATGGATAACCTGGGAGTTATTCATGATTCTGTGGGAGGAATTGTAGTTGATTTTTTTTTAATTCTAGAGTTAGATGTTGATAGGTTTTCAACTTTCTTGTTAAACTTTTTGTCATAAGTAGCTCATTAAGAAAAGATTAGCGACGTAATTTTTGTTTTAAATTTTGGGGTTACATTTTTGCTCTAAAGGCTTAACCTTTGCTCACAGTCACAGGTTTTGAAATTTTTATTCATTTAGTTCTTTGAGTTAGAGTTGAAACTGAGGATACCATTTGATATATTGCAGCTTTGCTGAGATCTGTGGTATGGTTGAAACATTTTGAAGACTACTAAATTCATACTTTAAATTTTACTGGCGTAGTGACATATATGTGTGTATGGTTGTCAGTTGGAGTAGTCCTTCTGACTTTCCTGTTACCTGCTCTTTGGTGCACCTAAGCAGCGGCCCAAAGAGAGCAGGGGATAGACACCAGATTCTCTGGGGAAGTTACAAAGGGTTAGCCTCCTGGTACCTTCCCTTCCGAGCACAGGAAGATGAAGTGGAGAAAAGAGCAAATACAGCTGAATTTTCTGCTTGCTCTTAACAAAAGCAAACTCCTAGAGGATGATTGCCTGTTCCTTACCTACTCTCCAAGGAAAATAGGCCACTTTTGGAAACCATTCAGCAGCATTTATGTTAAATACTTGGAATGAATTTACTTGCTAGTGACTAGTAAAAGAAAATCCTAAACATGGTCTTGATGTAATAAGACCAGTTCTTCTTCACATCTAACAATCAATCACATTGTCTTAGTACCTTAGATTTAACTTAAGACGCTATTAAACATATTTACCAAAGCATAGGATACTAATTTAAAACAGTTTATAAAGGTTTGTGTTTTTATAATAAAGTTTGCCATGAAATTTTGTGCAGACTGACTGGATGCACTGTCTTCATAGTACTATAAATTAAGGATAGTTCATAAAATTGTTTTTGAGGAGATGAAAATACTCTCTTCTGATTAAAATAAATCAAGACAGGCCCTCCCTGGTAGCACAGCGGGTTAAAGCACAGCACTAAGAAGCTAAAGCCACTTGAGCATGAGTTCAATCCCCGCCTCTCCTGACCCGCCCGCTGCTCCCCTCAGCAGTGTACTTCATCAGTCTGCCTGTTCTGCTCTCCACTCTCTCTGGTGAATCCTCTCAACACCTCTGCACCTCTGGCCTGTTCCCCAGTTCTGTATGCATAAATAAATAAATCTTTAAAAATAAATAAATCAAGACAGTGTGTGTGCGTATGCTGGGAGAAGGGGATTTTACAGTCTTTCCATCCAGCCCCTTCCCCACAAAAACCCAGCAGAAAGAAATTAAAAATTCAGTGGCCTTTGTTAATATGCTATACTTTTTTCTGTTTTAATGCTCAATTAATTTAAATATGAATTATTTATCTCTGAATAGTAATAATAATATTTATCTCTGAATAATTATTGCTGAGTTCAGTTTAAACAAATCCACCTGAATTGTTTCTTTTTGAATATAAACTAACCAATTAAAATGTGAAATTTGTTTCCGCTCTCATCTGTAGGGATTGACATTAGAGTAAATGTGTCTCCCCTTTAAAAACAACCCTGTTAATGGGAGCATGATAAAAGTCCTCTCCGATCTACCCATGAACATGTTACTAGAGATTGTGTATATGTCAAATTATATCTCAATAAACTGGGAAAGAAGAGAAGTTTTTCTGACCACATGACAGAATTTTAAGTATTACCTCATAGAGTTAAGCAAAAAGCAAAAAACCATCTCTAACAGTTTTGCAACTGACTTAAAAGAAGGCAATGTAGTCAAATGTGCAGTAGAGTATAAAGGACTAATTCATTCTCTCCCAGTAAGAACTTAGAGGTAAATAATACTTTTTTTTTTTTGTCATGACATTTGTTTTATTTTTTGTTTTGCCTTGGTGATTTTGTGCCATTTCTCACTCCTTTGGGTTAACTAGATAGTGCTGAATTAATCCCAGAGACTGCTTTATAGGTTAATGACAATGAAGTGGCCGTTTGTCTCATTTTATTTAGCTTTTTAAAAGTGCTAAATCCCATCATAAAGAAAAGTTCCAACAAACTGTTGTACAGATATCTAGATTCTGATGAGCTTTAAAAATTGTGAAACTTATCAAATATCTTCATATTTAAGCCAAAAAGGTTAGTACACAATAAAAATAGAAGTCTTGTTTTTTGGATTCTCTAGTGGAGACTTTTTGTTTGTGGCTTACTCTAGTTAGCCTTATGTGCCTTAAGGTGAATTCTTACTTTTTGTCAATATTAAGCTTTTTCAAACTGAAAAATAATCTAAATGTTACAGTATGTTTTTAAAAATACCCATGCTATTGGATGTCAGTAAGTACGGCTGTCCAAGTGAACCAGTCAATGGTAATAAGGTGTCTAACAAAGGAGACACTTTCAGATCTCAAGTTTTATTTGTGTGACTATTTTTGGTTCAGCTAGGTCATTGAAGATCATGAAAGCTATCTAAAGTATAGTTTAATATATGCTTATGTGTTTTCCTCTGAAAAACATCATAAGCCAGAATACTTTTTAAATCCAGATAAGATTTAGTATCTGAAAAGATAATTTTCAAGGCAAAAGTACTTCAAGCGTAGAGATTAGATAGCAAGTTGATCATCTTGCTAACTTTAGGGATTCCTTGCATTCATTTTGTGATAGCTAGACTATTCCTCTCCCCTTTAGTGTACTGCCATTTAGCACTTTTTTAGAAAAATGTTTGTGGAATTAGGAGGGACTTAAAGTCAGTTTATAGTTTGAAACACTTGATAAAAATTCCCAGTTGTGTTCAAATAGTAGGTTGATATTGAGCTTATTGACATTCAACATGTCTAAACTTAGAGGTAAATTTAATCCTTAAAAGGAATATAGTTAAGAAGATAAGTATTTGTAATCACATGTACAGTGGTTAACTTTGGCTTCATTTTCAGTATGACAAAGTAAGATACATTTTATCTTTACAATGCAGTTATGCTAAGTGAGTAAGAAGCCTCTGAAAGATATTCTAGACTGAGGCATTTCTGTCACCATAGTATCTGGAAGGACATAGCTCCTTAGAATGTTTGTTTGGAAAGTTGTTTACTTATTCTAAAAGTTTTAGAAGGAACTCTGAATTACAACTCTGATTAATAACTGGCTGTTAAAAGTAATGAAGTTGTATGGTATAGGTGAAGATCTGAGTTGACTAAGGTTTTATTTCTTTTTTCTGATATCATGTTTTCAAATCCCATCACAATTATATTTTAAATTCTTACTAATGTTTTAACCTGGATCACATGATGGTAAATAATGTTCATTCTGACATTCATACTGAACTTAGAAAAATTAATTTCGTCTTCTCTGATTTTAATGTGTAGTACTTTATTATTGAATTTTCTTATTATGTCTTTATGGTCAATGGAACCTGTGGAAACCTGTTCTATTTTTGGGCTAAGGATTGGCCCAAAAATAGAAAGGGGGTAATTGGAGAAAGGGGGAAATTGCTCTAGTTATACATAAGCATTTTGACTTTGTAAAGGTAGTTATAGAATCGATCTGTATAAGTGACAAGTTAACACTTACTATTCTGAATTGTTCTAAGGAACAGTGGCCTGAAGCCATGGCTTGATTTGTGGAGCTGCTTGCTCATTGACTGACTGATTGGATTTAAGTTAAGGATTTGGGGTTAAGTTATCTAGCTGGGATGTTTAGGAATGGAGCAGACTGTGTCTGTTCCTATAATGGATCAATTTAATTTTCTCTTTGAGTACTCTAATTTAGATAGGCATTATCTCTTCTAAAGCTTTGTGTTGGGAGCTTAATAGGAGCGTTGTCAAAAGCTACTAAGGGTAAATAAATGTAAAACATTTCACAGATGGTTAAAAATTTCAATTTCTTTTTGTTTTCGTTTCAAAGGTTAGTTATGTAGCATCAGTATCATAACCAAAGCAAGTAGAAAGTGACTGGTTTGGAGAATTAAGTAGTCTTAAATACTGTAATGTTAACCAGGATTTTTTCCTGTATTTCTGCTAAATGTATTACTATATTAATGCACTTTTGTATATATTACTGTCTTCTGTATATTCTGTACTTACTACGGTGTATATAAAAGCTACTTTTCCTGAAGCTGTGAGGGCAAAACAATAGCTGTATAACACAACTTGTTTCTGTTTTGAGTTCCTTCTGTACTTGAAAGTAGTAGTTCAGTAGTTAAATCCAAATGAGTATGTGTGCTTGTAATTAAAACTGGCATTGTGGAGAGCTGTCTTTGAAAATGAGTATCAGAATGAAAAGTGTTGTTTTGGTTACTGAGAATACTTGTAATATTTGGATTGTTTTGCTGTAATATGAGTTTATCTAAACCCCACTGCTGCTCATTACTACTTTATACTTCTGAATCTGATGGTCCATCCTAGACAGTTTATCACAGAGAAAAGTGGCTTCCTTTGCTCACAATTTGGTTAGGGCTCCATGAACTTTTGTGAAATGTCCTTGGCAAGTAATTTTCTAGTTTCCCAAATGTCATTGGCAAATCATTTCCTTTCCTACAGAGATCAGAATTCTAGAGAAGTTAGCACTCGTGCATGAAAAGCAAGTCTCTCTTTTGTTTTACAAAAATCAGATCTGCTTTCCTTACCTACCCATAAGGAATCATCGAAAGTTACATAAAAGAAATGTCTGAGCAGCTGTGTGTAGAGGAGCAACTCTGCTTTGCAGCAGCAGTTTTCTCTCTTGCCACTAGAGGGAGGTCTGTGGTTGCTGGCTCCTTTGGAAAATATCTTAGCTGCTTTTGTTTTTAATTTCAGAGGTTGGAATTGACCTCATTCTCAAAATTCCTTTGTGATATTAAATACTTTGATTTATTAGTTGAAGGTAAGTTAGTTAAGCTTGTTTAATAAAGTCTGTCTTATTCATGCTTTTTGTAGTCTTGAGTTTTTAATAAATGTGTTGGGTATTATATGAAACGTGTGAGGGGCAGAGAGAGAAAGAGAGGGTCTCTGCAGCTGAAGAGAGAGATTCTCTGCAACTGTACTGCCCATTATGGTAGTCACTAGCTGTGTGTGGCTGTGAATTGAAATTAAATAAAATTGAGTTCCTTGGTCCTTGGGCAACAGCACAAGTGCCCAGTAACCACCTATGGCAAGAGTCTGCTATGTTGAAAGCCACAGGATACAGAACACATTATTTTACTGGTGAACCTTAATCTGGCTCAAAACCACCGCCGTCCTGGTTAACTTTTGCAGATGGTTAGTGTGAGAGGAGCGTGGGCAAGCTATATCTCAGTCACTACCAAAGTTGGGAACTTAACAGAGAAATTCTCAAGTATTGACTAGTGCGTTTCTCTGCATGAGGTTTAATATTTGAATGTCAGTTTCTTAGTTCATTCTTGCAGGAATGCTGCTGTGCAGCTTTCTCAGTTCATTCTCCAGTGCAAAAGCAATCCTAAGTGAATGCTGGGCTATATCTTTGAAGACTCAGGTGTTTTGAAACTGCTGACAAATTAAGTGTGAATTTCAGAATTATCTCACAGATAATTACCAGAGAGCCACAGTTACTGAGACCTGATGATCCTCCCTTGTTTACATTACACTCTATTTCTTAGTCATAGGTTGCTAAGATTTGGGTACAATGTTTTGTTCCTTTGTAATGGGTTAATAACATTTCAGCTTACTGGTAAATAACATTTCAGTTTATTCATTTGGTCACTAGGATCCCATTATGTGCTAATTTTTCTTTTAAAAACAGCTAAAGCCTTCACACATGGTAGAAATGTAAACTGACCCAGCTCCTATGAAAACAATATGGAGGATCCTAAAATTCTAAAAATAAATCTATATAATCCAGCAATTTCACCTATAAATCCCAGAGCAGATACAAAGATGTAAAGCTATTTTTACTTCAATAAACATATTGGTGTGTGGAGAAAAGAAGAAGGTGAAAAAAAAGCAGTAGATAAATGAATTTAAATATTTTCAGCTTTGTCTTAAAAAATGTTCAAGTAGAACAGTAAAATGAATTCACACATACCCCCTGACTTCAATGCCCTCATGGCCAATTCTACAGCTACTTCTACCCCCACCCCACTCTCCTCACTTCAAATCCCTATTATATTAAAGCAAGCCCTAGGTGATGTAAAATATTTCAGAATCAGATTTTTCAAAGGTAAGTATACCTCTTGAGACATAACTATGATATATTTCCAAATGCAAAAAAAATTTCTTAAACATCTATTTGCAATCAAAACCAAAACTTGTAATCTTACTAATTTTCAGAATCATCCTGCATTTTGTAAACACTAAGAATGATTACTTTTTGATAAATCCTAATGGTGTGTCTTGAACACATTTTCATTGAAAGTGAGTTATCTGTTGCTTTTGGATTAAAAATAAGTTAGCTTTTTCCCCTACTACTTTGCTAAGGCTGCTACAGGGCAGTGAGAGGGGCACCCCAGGGTCCCCAAACCTGCCCCTCTAAATAGGTTCTGCCATTGCCGCATCAAGACAAAATATGTAAGACCTTTAATGGAAAGGAACTTTAATAGAATTATTGTGCAATACAGAAAAGACAACACCCAAATTTACCCATCCCCTCTTCGGTAAAAGTCCACCCAAAAGGGATTGGCCCAAAGCAAGGCCCGAAAGCCTGCCGCAAGCCTAAAGCACCTTCTGGTTGGGGTCCCATAGAAAAGGGTCAGAAATGGCCAGACAAGAGGAAAAGAGCAAAATCAAGATAAGCAATGCCATAGTTACACTCGCCAAGGATCTGTCACCCACATCTGTTTCACCCAGTCCAGGACCAAAAACAAGAGTCACTTCTTCACATTTCTCTCTGTCCCACGTGCCTCCCTCAGTTCTCCCTCTGGCTCTCCATCCTGCTTCCTTCCGCTTCAGTCTCCTCTCCAGATTCTTCTCTTCCCTGCTCAGCTCCACCCTCCTTTGGGTGGGGCAAGGAACCTGGCTCTGGAACTTCCCCTTTACCTGGGACCACCCTGTTACAAGGCCATGGATTAATTTGAGTAGCAGGTAGGATACCAGGAAATAACTTTAGATATGTTGAATATGGGTTCAGGAATTTTCTTTTTTAGCCAAACAGTCCATATGGTAAAGATTTGAATATCCAATATTTACAAAAAGATTTGCAAAGATACTGTGGAGGAATATAAGGAAAAATAGTTTATCATTCTATCCCATAGAAGTAAATTTTAGGAAATAGCTTTTTACAAATATGACAGACTATTTGGTTTGTGTTTCATATTTTAACTTACTGAAGTTTATACTTTCTAAATAAGTTGTAGAACTTTAGAGACTTTCTGGACCTTTTTGGTTGGAGATTCTTAAACTTGGACGTGCATTAGAATACCCTGGAGAGCTTGTTAAAAACAGGTGGCCAAGGCCCACCCCCAGAGTTTCTGATTCAGTAGGTCTGAGGGGGGTCTGAGAACTGGCATTTGTAGCAAGCTGTTAGGTGGTGCTGATACTCAGCATGGCTCTCTACTGTTGTTCAGTCTTCTCTGCTTTCATTTTGCAAATTGAGGACCTTTGCACTAAGGAAAGTGATCTCCACTTCAAACTGGCTAATTAAATAGCCCAATCAGGAGCCAAACCTTAAGGCACCTTATTCACACCTCAAACCCAGTGCTTTTCCTGGGTTTGAGTATCTGGTTCCTCCTGCGTGGTGAATACTTCAATTTGCAGGGAAGGATTTTCTTGGTAGTGGTAAATTTATATCAGAGATTTCTAACTTGGTGTCTGGAGACAAATTGTTGGCAATATTGTGTGTGTGTGTACTGCTGTGTTTTTCTGGGGAGGGTTCTCTATCTTTTATCAAGTTCTCAAATGAGTTTTCTTCCCCCTAATGACCAAGATTCTTTTTAGGAAAATTTTGGGTTTTTTTTTTTAATAACAAAGGGCCAGGTGGAGACTGGTAGTTAATGTGGGTGAGAAAGCTGGAAATTTCTACTTTGGCCAATGTGTGTGATTTTTAAAGTAATGAGACCAGTTTTCTTGTGTGGCCCTAAACACTAACTTTGGTGTGTATTTAAAAAGTTCCAGAAATATTTTGGCCATTGACATCATTGGACTTGGTATGTGGTAATGACATAGAATGGGGATGTGATTATGTTGATGTATTCACTTTGCCTTTTTGACTACAATAGTCTTCATTACTTAATAACATGCATTCTAGAGAAAAATCTTACACTGATGTTTTAGAAATCATTGAGTCAGATTTCATGAAATTGTTTATCAAATTCAAGAGGACAGAACAAGATGGTACTTTGAAAACTTGAGATAGATAGACTTACTGGTTAAATGACAATTAGTCTCTTTGTTTCGCACATGCGAAGCTATAAAGTCAAGAGAGGGGAAGTGCTTCATCCTGGCCACTGAATGATGACAAATTAGGGATTAGGGTCCAAGTCTCTTGGGCTGTGTGTTGTTGCTCTTACCACTGTGGTTTTGGAGAGACCACCTTAAGATCTGGATATGGCACACCAGGAAAATCAGCATCACCTGAGGACATGTAAGAGGTGTAAACTCTCAGGCCCCAACCCAGACCTACCGAATCAGAGACTCTGGGAGGCGGGGCCCAGCAGACTGTTTTTACAGGCCACCCAAAGGTTTCTGGTGCACTCAGGTCTGTGAACTACTAGAATAATCATTCACTATTTTGGCTGAACATTAGAATCACCTGGGGAACTTTAAGAAAACAATGGTGCCTAACCATCACCATCCCCCTCATCAGACAAAAATTTCAGAGGTGAAATTCTTGGCATCTATTGCTTTGTATTAGACATTTTATTTTGGAATAATTTTGGATATACAAAAAAGTTGTAAAGAGAGTACAGAGTTCTTGTATATTTGTTACTCAGCCTCCTAGTGTTACTATCTTACATAACTATGGTACAGTCACCAAAATTAAGAAATTAACATTCGTTTATTACTACTAACTAAACCACAGACTTTATTCAGATTTCACTGGTTTTCTACTAAATGTCCCTTTTCTATTCCAGAAGCCAATCCAGGATTCTTTCTACATTTAATAAATGTACATTTATTAAATTCCTCAGGTCTCTCTAGTATCTGACAATTTTTTAGTCTTTACTGGTTTTTTATGATCTTGACAAATATCAGAAGAACTGGTCAGGTATTTTGTGGAACATCGTTCTCTATTTGGGTTTGGCTGGCATTTTCTTCATGGTTAAATGGGGATTTGGGGAAGATTACTACAAAGGTGAGGTGCCATGCTATGACACCATCCTGAGGATACACACTACCAACATGAGAATAGTAGTCATGCTATTTTTTTTTAAATATTTATTTGTGCATACAGAACTGGGGTACAGGCCAGAGGCTCAGGGGCGGTGAGAGGCTTCACCAGAGACAGAGCGGGGAGCAGAACAGGCAGATCTACGAAGTACACTGCTGAGGGGAGCAGCGGGCGGGTCAGGAGAGGTCTGGCTCGCCATGTGGTCTCCTCCGGGGCAGGCTGCAGGCGGGAATCGAACTCATGCGGAAGTGGCTTCAGATTCTCAGTACTGTGCTTTAACCCGCTGCGCCACCAGGGAGGGCCAGTCATGCTATTTTTGATCACCTACCTCCTCATACATTCTAAAGCTACTGTTTTCCCCTTTCCACATTCCATTCTTGGGAACCAAGTCATTCAGTCCAGCTCATACTCAAAATGGATCCCCTCTGGAGAATGAAGTTTGTACATACAGTTCATCCTCACACCGATAGGTTCCTGGAAATGCTACTAAGCCAAATCATGAGAGCAGGTTCACAACTAATGCTGTCGGTTGGTTCAACATCATTATGTTCCTTGCTAACATAATGAAACAATGTTGAATAAAACAACAAATTCAAGCAATGCTATATATAATTTGGAATTCTTGTTAATGGAAGATTTGTCTCTTCATCACTTATCCAATCATTCATGTCAGTCTGATACATGCTTATTCAGTTTATTTATACTTTTGTTTATAATCTAATAGTACTTTATTTTGTTGGTCCATTTTTTTCCATTGGTGGACATTGAGAATTCATAAATGGTGACTCTGTTGTCACTTGGACCTACTGCTAACCATTTTACTTTGAACACTGTAATGTTTTGACAGTATATTATGTTCCCAGAATCAACATTTCTCCATGGAGCTTGGCACTTCTCTTTTAAAAATTCCTCATTTGATTCTCACACTATATTCTTCTGTAAATTTCATAATCCCATGATAAGACCAAATCTTACCTTGTGTCTTAAAAATTTTGTCATCTTTGATTCAGCTCTCTTCTTTGATCTTCCTCAGATCTACTGAATCAGAATTTGCATTTAATGATATCTTATATACAGTAATTTTTTTTAAAGTGCTTCTCTAGAAGCCAAGAAGGAGAAAACAACTTCAATGCAAAGAATGAACACAAAAAGGCAAAATCTCTAAAAGGCCAAGTAGCATATGAAAAGATATTCAGGCTCCTGTAATTAGGAAATTGGGCCCTCCCTGGTGGCACAATGGGTTAAGGCGCAGCACTATGAAGCTATCTGCAGCCACTGCAGCACAAGTTCAATCCCTGGCCAGGGAGGTGACCCACATGGCACAGCATATTTCTGTTTCACCCACTGCTCCCCTCAGCAGTGTATTTCAGTCAATCTGCCTGTTCTGCTCCTTGCTCTGTCTCTGGTGAATCCTCTTAACCACTGCACCTCTGGACTGTACCCCAGTTTTGTATGCATAAATAAAATCTTTTTTAAAAATGGAAAATACAAATTAAAACGAGATACACTACATACTATTTTGACGAGCTGAAATTGAAGACTAGCAATAACAAGTGTTGGTGAAGGATGTGGAACAATAGAAACTCCCAAACACAGTTTATGAAGATGTATTATTGGTGTAATCACTTTAGAAAAAAGTATTGTCTACTAAGGTTGAACAGGTCTAGTTGCAGATGATTGCAATAAAACAAATATTTCAATGAAGTCCCACAGACTTTTTCATTTTCCCATGCATATGCTATATTTATACCATATTGTAGTCTACCAAACATGCAGCTACATTATGTCTTAGAAAAACAATATGTGCTGGCCCTCCCTGGTGGCGCAGCGGGTTAAAGCACTGCACTGAGAAGCTAAAGCCACTTCCGCATGAGTTCGATTCCCGCCTGCCCTGGAGGTGACCACATGGCGAGCCAGACCTCTCCTGACCCGCCCGCTGCTCCCCTCAGCAGTGTACTTCGTCGATCTGCCTGTTCTGCTCCCCACTCTGTCTCTGGTGAAGCCTCTCATCGCCCCGAGCCTCTGGCCTGTACCCCAGTTCTGTATGCATAAATAAATAAATCTTTAAAAAAAAAAAAAAGAAAAACAATATGTGCCTTAATGAAAAATACTTCATTGCTGGAAAATGCTAACCACTTATGACTTGATTTCAGCAAGTCATAATCATTTTTGCCTCTGTGATGATTGTTTCTGACAGAGTAAGGCAGGGCTTTATGAAACTTGGAGTGGCTCTGGCAATTTTATTTTTTAACATCGAGGCTACATATACATCATTGGTTTACAAACTAATTGTAAACCATTACATAAAAATTAGTCTGCAAACCAATGCTGTACATGATTTAGAGGTATAGTTCATTCCCCTCAGGTGTGGATTACCACAACACACCCCCCATCAAAGTGCCCATGGTTTCCACCATCTTCCATTGTGCCCCCTCCGGACTCTGCTCCTTCTCCCCTCCACCTGTGCTAACCTCAATTCTGTAATCAGATTTCTGGGGTTTGTTAATGACTTGATTTTATCTAACCCTTTGTTTTGTTTATCTATATTTCACATACAAGTGATAGATCCATTATTTGTCTTTCTCTTTCTGACTTATTTAGCTTAGCATAATCCCCTCCACTTCTATCTGTGTTGTCACATATGACAAGAGATTGTCTTTAAATATTTATTTATTTATGCATACAAAAACTGGAGTAAAGGCCAGAGGTGTGGGGGGGCCGGGGAGGGGGTTGTAGTGAGAGGATTCAGATACAGAGTAGGAGCAGAACACGCGGATGTACTGGAAAACACTACTGAGGAGAGCAGCAATGGGTCACGAAAGGTCTGCTGCCCCATGTGGGTCAGCTCCATGGCCTGGGATGGAACTCATGCTGCAGTGGCTGTGCATAGTTTCACAGTGCTGTGCTTTAATCTGTTATGCCACCAGGGAGGGCCTGGCAAGAGTTTATTTTTAGAGCTGATTAGTATGCCACTGTGTATATAATTTATATACACCAAATCATCCTAATCCACTTATCTGTTTTTGGGCACCTAGATCCTTTCTGTAACTTGACTATTGTAAGCAGTGCTACAATGACCATAGGAGTTTAAGAGTCCATTGAATTAGTGTTTGTGCTTTCTTCGTGGATACCAAGATGTGGAATTTGTGGAGCATATGGTAGATATATTTTGAGTATTTTGTAAAACTTCCATACTGCATTCCACAGGGACTGGACAAGTCTACTTTCCATCAATGGTACAAGGGTACCTCTCTATATATACCCCTGTCAATGCTTGTTTCTGGTCTTTTGGATATGGGCCATTCTCACAGGTCTGTTGTGGTACCTCATTGTGGTTTGCATTTCCCTGAAAGTAAGGGATGGTGAACATTTTCTAATGTACCTGTTCACCATCTATGTTTTCTTTGGAGAAGTGTCTTCTTTAGATCTTCTGCTCTTTTTTTGATTGGTTATTTGTTTTCTTTTAGTTGAGTTGTATGAGTTCTTTATAGATCGTGGATCTCAATCCCTGGTTAGATATGTGGTTTCTAAGTATTTTTCCCTACTCAGTTCTTTTGTTTTAGTGGTAATTTCTTTTGCTGTGCTGAAATTTTTGTTTGACTGAAAAATGGGTTAAGGGCAAAGGAATATGGACCCAACAAAAGCCAACTTGCCCCATGACCTCTGAGAAACATGGAGATCCAGCTACAAATTATGCAGCTAAACTATGGAAATAACCTAATTGTCCCCAAAATTGATAAATGGATCAAGTAGATGTAACATACACACACAGAGAGACACAATGGACTATTACTCAGTGATCAAAAAGATAAACTCATGCCATTTTTGTCAATGTGTATAGAGCTGGAAGGAATAATTGAAATAAGTCAGTAGGAGAAAGATGAATATGGGATGGTGTCACTAAATGTGTGGAATTAATAATTGGGAACAATTAAGAGTCAGCTAAAGACAAGCTTAAAAAATAACCTTTGTGGGACCCTCCCTGGTGGGGCAGTGGGTTAAAGCACAGCACTAAGAAACTAAAGCCACTTCCGCATGAGTTCGATTCCTGCCTGCCCCGGAGGTGACCACATGACGTGGCAGACCTCTCCTGACGCGCCTGCTGCTCCCCTCAGCAGTGTACTTCATTGATCTGCCTGTTCTGCTCCCCGCTCT
>NW_004567120.1:13522027-13559306 GCF_000260355.1 Condylura cristata
AGGTCTGCCACGCCATGTGGTCACCTCTGGGGCAGGCGGGAATCGAACTCATGCGGAAGTGGCTTAAGCTTCTTAGTGCAGTTCTTTAACCCGCTGCGCCACCAGGGAGGGCCAAATCCCTATTCTTAATAATGAGGATGATGATGGCCTTTGGAAAAAAAAGAGGTAGTAATTGGGAGAGGGCATAAGGGATCTTCTAGGGTGCTGGTGAGGTGATATTTCTTGAACTGGGTGCTGGTCACACCTTTGTAATGACTGTGACAATACATTTACTGTACATCTATTTTTTGCACATTTTTCTCTATGTGTTACACTTTAAAATTAAAAGTTAACTCCTTACACATCATTTTCTATTTCTAATCTGCTTTCACTCACTGTTCATTTGATGCTAAGATACAGCCAATCTGGCTCTCGTGCCCTGCCCACCTCCTTTCTGAAACCTTTCATAATGTGTCCATATAGAATTGTAGGTGCTTTTCTTTGGGCCCTTACTATATTAATGATACTTGTAAAATGTTCTCCTGTGGTGGTTGTCTTCTGACATCAAGCTGTGAAACCCGTAAGGATAAAGATTATTCATTTTTTAAGCTCTAAACTGAGTGGCATGTCTGGTACCACAGGCTCTTAATACATATTGGAAGAATGAATTTTTCTTTTTAAAACACTAACAGAGTACAATTTTAATTTTTCTTATTTTTTTTATTCATTTGTCCATCATTTATATAACTATACAACTTTGTGGATACAACTTCACACCTCCATGTGTGCTCTTAGACTCATGTCAAAAATATACTGGCTACCAGAAGCAATAGGGAGAGGAAAGAGAGAAGAGAGATAAAAATGACATAGGACATCAGCATGGAAGAGTGAATTTTAAATTTTAAATATTATCATTTACACATAGAACTTTACACATAGAAGCCAATACTCAGAAAGGCAAAATATCCTGTCCAGGATCACGCAGCTGATAAACTGTTGTGCTAGGTTGAGACCAAAGTATATTTGATTCTAAACTGGTGCCTGTCTCTATGAGCAGTTACCTATATTAGGTTTTTGTGTCTTCATTACATCTTCATGACCACAGTGGTAGTAGTATCATCCCCATTTTGTAGATGAGGGAGATGAGGCTCAGAGAGGCTGAGTGACCTGTCCAAGGTCACACATCTAGGCGACTGCTGAACTGTGATTCAGATTCAGCTTTCCGTCATTATAAAATCTCTTGCTCTTAACATACATCAAAATAAAAGTCCTTGCTTTAACATACATCAAGATATATTTAGTGTACATGTAGGTACATAGTACTTGATAGTATATTTAGACTGATTTCTCTTAGGCCAGAATACAGCGTTTTCAGTTCAGGGTTCAATGCCCAGTAGCTCCTAAAATTATTTTGCCTTTTTTTCCCCTTACAAATGTGGTATCTTTCCCACTACCTTTAAAAATGAGATTTTTACCTTTGAAATCTCCATGTTACAGGTGGTGGTTAATGGAATTCTGTATCAGATCTGGGTTTGAATTTGTGTTCAATAATATCTCTAAATCTTTTTTGTTAATGTCTAAATCAAGGCTTATGCATACAACCCCTAAGATTGTTGCAGAACAGTAGGACTGTTAGTGCGTCATCACTACTGATGACAGCGCTTGAGTTCCTGTTTTCTAGAAAGAAGAAGAGAGACATGAAAGGCAAAGGCAAAGCAGTTTCAGGTGTGCCTCAGCCGAAGTTTACTTGGGGAACAAGGGCACTTATGGAACGAGACTGAATTTTGCAATTTTTCTTTTAGGATGGACTCTGTCAAACACTATTTTAAACAGTATTTCCTACTCAATATACAAATTATTTTTTTCTCATACCTTTTGAATCAGGTTCATCCTCATCCCAACACCTGTGGCTCTGCCTCCAGCTTGCTCCTTCCTGTCCCCTCTACACCTTCTCAATCCTTCAATGACATCACTCCCTGCTCCCTAACCTGACCCCAGCCCCCAGCAAACTCAGGCATTGATTCTTCTAATCTAGTCTCCTTTCCTGGAAAGCTCTTTTCCCTTCTGACGGAGGGCCATGTCCCTAAAGACCTGGCTGAACAATTCTGTCTCTCAAGTGCCTTACTTACTCATTTATCCAACAAATATCTATTGAGTGGCTACCCAGTGGGAATATAGAAATGAGAGCAACAGACAAGACCTGCTTTCTTTCCTGGAGCTTACATTCTCAGGGGTGGGGGAGAAAGAAAAGGGGAGAGAAAGGGAGGGCAGGAAAGAGGAAGAAAAGAAACAAATAGGTTGACTTCAGGTACTCAAAAACTATGAAAAAGATGAAATTCAGTAAAGTGATGGAGAGCAGTGGTGAATGGGTCACTTAAGACTGGGGAAGACTGAGGGGTAGAAATTTAAACTTTGTCTTATAAGACAAGATTGGGAGGCAGGCATGCATTCCTGGCAGAGGGACCTGCCAGGGCAAAGAAAGCGCAGAGTACAGTATTGCATACAAAGTAGGTGTTTTGCAGATTCTTGTTAAACATAAGGATGACTGCTTATTGCCATCGCTTTTTAAGTGAAAATGTGATTAATCTTTCTTTAGGGGAAATGGTTCATGATTTTAAAAATAATGACTTTTTATACAAATACTGGATTTGATCATGCTAGATTTAACTTAACACCGAGACGAGACAAGACAAGGGAGAACTGCTAAGTCCACCAAATAGATCTGGCTGGCCACCAGCCACTCCCACTGGATTTTGCTAACTAAGCCTTGTGGCCTTGCCAAGGTCCAGCTGGACTCCTGGAGGCACAGTCATATCCACAGAGCACTTTACATGGGCACCCACTGCTGAGGAAAGAGATACTTTTTAGGCTAGGGTGTGCAGGCTAAGCAAGAATGCCACCCAGCAACACCCAGTGACTCCTAGAGAGGGTTGTTTCCACGGAGAAACACAGAAAATGATCCCATCGTGGGATGTATCAGCTGAACGACTGCCACTCCCCTTCATCTCCCCCCTCCATGTCACCACCTCCCTGTAGCTTCTTCTTCTTCCCACCATTCTGCTGCTGGATTGAAATTTTATCCTAAGTCATTTCTGTGCTTAAGATTTTGTTTCCCAGAATCCCTGTTACAAAGCTGATGGCCCGCAGGAAGGGGACCGTGCCATTCCTGTCCTTCCTCTTAACACAGTACTCTAACCTGATTAGTCCAATTGTCCTGAGATTACACCACCTGGGCACGGGGCCAGGCTTCCCAGAGAGCTTTGGAAAGCAGAGTCAGAAACAACCAGCAACACTGCCCCCGCCTAGAGTCGGCCCTTCATTGTGGAGGGGAATGAAAGAGAAGTCAGTTAAAGTGTGGGATGAGCAAAGTTTTGACCTGACACTACCACACTTTTTCTGTACTTATGTTCTCATTACTATTCCTTCTGTCCTTAAGCAGACTTGCAATTGACAGTTGCCTGGGAAAAGCAAAACCAAAAACAGGTCCCTAGGCTTCACACCCAGGGATTCCCACACAGCAGGACCTAGGTGGGACATGCGAGACTGGATTTTAGCACCTTTGCCCAAGTGACTGTGATTCTTGTTTTCTTCAGCCCTGTGAGAACTACTGATGTACACTCACACAGATGATCGGGGCGCCTGGGATTGAGGTTTTGCTGCTGAGTTTGTGCACTGGGGTTGAAGTTGCCACCAGGCCTGCCATCTAGATAAATCACCTTCAACAAAATACACCACACTGGGCAATCATTGGTGAGAACGATGATTTCTAACAGCTTGGCAACCAAGCATAAGAAGAAGCACTAGAAGTTTTGTTTTGTTTTGTTTTTTAAGATTTATTTATTTATTTATACAGAATAGGCCAGAGATGCGGAGGGTGAGAGCATTCACCAGAGACAGAGTGGGGAGCAGAACAGGCAGACTGACCAAGTACACTGCTGAGGGGTGCAGCGGGTGGGTCAGGAGAGGTCTGCCGCGCCATGTGGTCACCTCCGGGGCAGGCGGGGATCAAACTCATGCGGAAGTGGCTTAAGCTTCTTAGTGCAGTGCTTTAACCCGCTATGCCACCAGGGAGGGCCGAAGTTTTTGTTTTTAAGATTTATTTTTATTTACACATACATGCAAGAACTGGGGTGTAGGCCAGAGGTGTGAGGGGGAGGGGCATTGGAGAGGATTCACCAGAGACAGAGTGGGGAGCAGAACAAGCAGATGTACTGAAATATACTGCTGAAGGGAGCAGCGGGCAGGACAGGAGAGGCCTGCTGCACCATGTGGGTCACCTCCCTGGCCAGGGATTGAACTCATGCTGCAGTGGCTGTGCATAGCTGCAGAATGCTGAGACTTTAATCCCTGTACCACCAGGAAGGCAAGCAACTAGAAGTTTCTTGTATGGCACCCTACAGCAGAGGGCTGGGAAGAAAGGGAGACAAACCAGTTGGTACTAGAGATGGTCAGTGGTCCCAGGGAAACTGTTGTTAGGAGCACAGGTATCTAACTGGGCAGCTTTGATTGCTAAAATGATGTTATAAAAGAGAAAGCCAAGGGGATGAGAGCCACAAGGTCATGGATGGAGCTAAGAAGGGGCAAGACTAGAGTTTGAATCCATGACCCTCTCATTCGGGGGCCCATGCCTTGAGTCTCTAACAGTAAATTATGTCTCTAACAGTAAGTTATGTCTCAAACTGTTGACTTTTTCTGCCATCTCTGCCTGAGGAAAGGCTACTCATTTCAAATGCAGCCTCCTCTGTGAGGCCTTCCCTGATTTCGCGTTCCCCATCTCTCACAGATATCAGTCCTGCTGCTGCTAGAGGTGGGGAATATGGAAGAACAAGGCCTCTACTAGGTCAGAGCAGTGAATTTGAACCACCTAGCAACTGTGTTTGGGAAGGAGGGGTTGTAGTAGAGGTAGGAACACCCCACTGCACAGGAAAGGCACCTCACCTTTTCCGTCCAGAGACCAAGGCCAAGAGGTCACCTTCTAACAACATGTGCATTTAGAAGAGCATCTCACGATACAGCAGTGGGGGGGTTGTACATAGAAAGAGGGCTGGCAAGAATGCCAGAAAGTGAAGCTCACCTCGAGACTTGTTATAAAGGTTGGCTGTTGCTTCACACTCCCAATATTTTCGTCTGATGCTTGCAAGAGCACCCAAGGATCTGTCTTTTAAACAAATGCCTCCAGAAATTCTGACTTGGGTCATCTATGGAGAAATCTGAGAAACACGGATCCCAGTAAGGTGATCTGGGCCACCTTGGCTGCATGTTGACTAGGGAGTTCAAACACTCCTCACGTGCTATCCAAGACAGATGAAATCAGAGTCGCTGGGGAAGGGACACAGGTAGCAGATGTTTAAATTCCCCAGATGATTCCAATATGCAGCCAAGGCTGAGAACAGTGATCTGAGACATGGCAGGCCCTTCCCTGGTGGCCAGGGAGAAGGGAAGTGACACTGATAGGCTGCCAAGTCAGTGCATTGAAAAGTCTTTCATTGCGACTTTATACTTTAAGACACCTCATACTTCCAGGCTAATTTTTCTTAAGTGTGACTCTCTAATCCCTCCACAATTTCAGGAACTCCTAGCAGAATTTTCAGTTCAGTTCCATAAACAGGTCTTCACTGGCAACAAGGGATGTTTCCTGGAGCCTGCAGCAACGTCCTAACCACACAATTTCTTGTGTGCCAAACTACTTGCAAAGATCTCTACTGATATTTTCTCATTTAACCTTCACTGAACTCCCATCAGGTAGGCACTCTTACTCTTCCTGCTGTAGGTTCTTTCATTGCTGCACAGAGGTGTTGAACAGTAAGTTCAGGTCACACAGCTGTTAAGTGAATGACAATAGTGAGACACCTGGATTTTACTAATGTGGTAACCACTAGTCAATGAGGCTACTGAGCACTTGAAATGCAGCTGATCCAGATGGAGACTTAGTATGAAAGGAGAATATAAAATATGTCTGAAATATTTTATATGATTACATGCTGAAGTTCTTGTATTTTGATAAGCTGAAATATAGGATTAAAATTCATTTTTCTTATGTCTTTATTTTTAAAGAAAGGCTAAAACAGAACTTTAAAAATTTCATATGTGACTCACTATACTTCATTGCACATATCTGCTCCAGGGCTGCCTGACTTTACTGACTTTAACTTGAATCAGAAACTAAAAAGATGGTTTACACTGTCAAAAGCTTTCAGTTTGAGTAGGAAGGATATAAGAATCAAAGTGGTCTTTCTAAAATTGAATTATAATTAAGTACTATGAAAGGAAAAAAGACTTTCTAGTGTGCTATGTAGCTGGGGGGATATTTAAACTAGGCCTTGGGTAAATTAATAGTGAAGGTGAGAATAAGGGCATATTTGGGTGATTAGTAGTCTAGATTGGGACACAGGATGTATCGTGGATGGTAGAAGATGAGGCCAAATAAATAAGGGCCACTTCCTGTCAAGCTTTGAATACCAGGCCAGGGGGCTGGAACTTGATGTTGTCTATGATAGGAAACCACTGATAAGATTCAAAGCAAAGGTGTCTTAAGATGGCATGGTTTAGGCATGTTGGCCTTCCAGCTGCATGGTCAGCGGTAGTGGAGACAGAGAACTTGGCAGTAGGAAGAGTTAGGAGACAGTGCTAACAACTTGGTGGAGAGACAATGAGCACCTGAACTTGACTGTTGATACTAAGAATTAGGAAGCATCGGTTGATTTGGAAAATGTTCTTGAAGTAAAATCATTAGATTTGAAGCTGGTTGGGGCAAAACCCAGAGAAAGAGTCAAGTATAATTCAGTAAATGCAAACGACAGGGTTACCCAGTTTGGGGGACTAAAAAAACAGGTCCAAAGGGTGACGAGTTCTCAGGCTTTAGACTTCACATGAATCAAAAGGCTCTCCTTGAAGGCCAGGCTGGCCCAGTGGCAGTGCAGGCAAGGTAGAGGACGACCTCATCGACAGAAAGAGTGTGTGTGGCTCAATCTCCCATTTTCAGAGAGGAAAACAGAGGCAAGAGAGGAAAGAGGTTTCTCAGGTCCCAGTTTCAAACCTTGCCAGTCTTCGTTCCTCCCTCCACCCCTCCTGCTAGACCTGAGATGAAAGGGAGGGGAAAGGGGAGAAAGACGAACCTGTGAAAAATACAAAGATCATTTAAATATTTTGCTGTCCAAGAAGCTCCAATGACTAAGATAATAAGGAAAACCTACAGAACTTTACTACAAGGAGTTACTGTACCAAAAGTGATTAGCATCAGCTTAAAGCTTTCAGGGCTTTAATTCCTATTGATTCTAAACAGAATAAATCTGTAAACGATAATAGTGCTCAATTTAGATTACTTACAGCAAGTGCAGCTTTTCAGGACCTGTCAGACACCATGCTGCTCTTCCCACTGCACTCTATATCTACAAAGCAAATGAATGTGGAATGAAACCGGTGAATTTAGGCTGGTTCACCAGTGTATCTTTTCACATACAATTGCTCTTGACTTAAATGGTCTTAATTACATATATAATGTGATCCATGGTTTTCTATATAGATCATCCTGCTGTAAAAGAGGATCCCGGTTGCAGGCGCCACCCAGACCCCTTCCAAGGCTGTCCAGAGGAGGTATAGGCCGAGAAGGTGGAGATGCAGAAGTAAATATGCTTTTAGCAGAGAGCGGGTCACGCAAAGGCTCTTCCTCTGGGCATTTTGCATGTCTCTGTCATAGAGTCAGCCCTTGCCAAGTGTCAAGTGCGCAGCCAGAGAAAGGTGAAGGAAACCTAGCAGAGTGGTGTCGTGAGAGGCCAGGGCAGCGACAGTTTGAAGAAAAATGTGTCTGTGAACCAGGAAGTTGTAAACAGGTGACCTTGCAACTGGAGTCATCCCGTGCCCTCCTAGCAAAAGTTGCTTCCATTTTCCAGATGTCTTATAACTCTTATTACAGGATTTACCCAACGAAATCCAGGAACCACCAGCACTGACATCAGGTCAGATTCTTTTTTTAAAAACGTGACCCCCAGGCTCCACCACAGACCTACTGACCTAGGTTGGAAGTAGGACCGAGAATATGCCCTTTAATAAGCTTCCAGGTGATTTGGATGCATAGCTGGTATGAATCCCACTTGGTCGTGGTGTATGATCCTTTAATGCATTGATGCAATGGGTTTGCTAAGATTTTATTGAGGGTTTTTTGCATCTATGTTAAATGCAAAAATACAGGAATTGGCCTGCAGTTTTCTTTGTGTGATGTTGGTCTCATGAGATGTGTTTGGAGGTGTTCCTTCTTTTTTGATTTTTTGGAAGTTTCAGCAGGATAGGTATTTATTCTCAAGCAATACTTGCTACATAATGTTTAAGACAACTTGCTTGATTCTAATATTGCTCACTGTAATAATTCAAATGGGGCTTTGACCTCATGCTTCAAGTAAAGAACAGAAATACCCTTGCTGGACAGTAAGAGTAGATTCCAGGACCACCCAAACTGGTTGTAGTGAGGTTTTTGCTAAAAGGGGATTTCTTTTGGAAATAAAAAAAAAAATAAACTTTTTGGAAATAAGAAAAATAAACTCTTTTCATGAGAGCTTATTTTTGTTTTGTAAAAATATACACTTTTTGTCATTGTAAGTGAATTACGATGAATAAATTAGATGACTACATCTTACACCAGTCAGTCTGTATTTCTCTCTATAGTAGCACAAGGAAACCCAGTGATAAAGTAGGATTGCTTCAGGAATAAAGGGGATAAATTCAGTTCTGAATCTGGTAATATGTTTCAAACTTTTGAAATGTGCAGACCCTTCAATTCAGTAATTCACTTTTAGAAATTTGTCCAAATGAAATAATCAGAGTTTGGCACAGACTTGTATGACTTAAGTTGGATAATGTGAAATTACAAATATTTGACCATGTTTGACTTACAGCAATGGCAATTATATATGATTCAATGCAATATAATCACTGTGTTAATTATGGTGTGGATAACGAGGGCTAATGAAATGTCCAACAATAGGAGATTGGTCAAAGTATGGCAACCAATATACGAGAATACTATGAAGCCACTAAAATTATAATGGCTTACATGTTTTTTGTTATCATTGAGTGAGGATGTTCATGATATATTACTAAAGGAAGATATTACCAAACAGGAAGATACAATATAATCTATTTTTTGTTTATAATTGTGTGTATATCACACATGTACATATATGTGTATATATGAATAATATATTATAAAAATGTTTGTAGTTGTTATCTCTTGGTTGTGGGGTTATGTGAAATTTTTACATTTTGGTTATCTGTGTTTTCTAACTTTTGACAGTTGAGAAAAGGTTTTTTAAATTATATATATATATATATATATATATATATATATATATATTCTACATTATTATTCATTTTGTACATTTTTTTCATCTTGGTTGTAATCCCCATGGACTTCCCACCAGCACTTCACCCATGTGCCATCACCATAGTCCCATGTGCTCCTCTTCCCACCCCCGTTTTGATCCTGTTCCCCTCTCCTCTGTAGAATATCTCTGTTTTATAGTTGTTAGGTTATTTTTTACTTTATTACAACTACTTTGTGTGTGTGTGTGTGTGTGTGCATGTGTGTGTGTGTGTGTGTGTGAGAGAGAGAGAGAATGCCAACTGGTGCAACCACTATGGAAAGCTGTGTGGAGGTTTTTCAAACTGCTAAAAATGGAGTTTCCATATGATCCAGTAACTCCACTCCTAGGTATCTACCCAAAAGACACAAAAACGATTTTTTTAAAGGTAAGTTTACATTATTTTTTGTATCTTGGAAACATAGGATCTGCCTCTTCTGGTGGTCTTACTATAGCACTCCTACCACCAAAGCACCCATAGACTACCACCACTGTGCTCCCTCCCCACTTGGTGCTCATCCCTCCCCCTCTGAATGCCTCAGTTCTATGTTCTGTATTCAAGGGCTAATTTTTGAGTTTGTCTTTATATGACCCTAGTTTCTCTATTTTGCACCTGCAAGTGACACCATCTGAAATTTGTCTTTTTCCTTCTGACTTATTTCTCCTATCACACCCCTTCTAGCTCCATCCATGTTGCTGAAAATGGCATGAGTTTATCTCTTTTTATCACTAAGTAGTATTCCATTGTGTACATATACTATGTCTTGAACCACTTGTCTAGTTTTGGACATTTAGGTTGTTTCCATAGTTTGGCTGGCTATTGTAAATAGTGATGCAATGAATATGGAAGTTTACATGTCACTTTGAGTTAGTGTATTTGTGTTCTTCATGTCGACAACCAGGAGTGGAATTGCTGGGTCATATGGTAGATCCATTTTTAATCTTTTTTTAAAAAAGATTTATTTATTTATGCATAGAATATCTTGGGTACAGACCAGAGGTGTGAGGATTCACCAGAGTAGGGAGGAGAAGAGGCGAGCTGACTAAAATATGCTGCTAAGGGGAGCAGCAGGTAAGGCAAGAGAGGTCTGCTACACCATGTGCATCAGCTCCCTGGCCAGGGATTGAACTCGTGCTGCAGTAGCTGCAATGGCTTCATAGTGCTGTGATTTAACCCCTTGTGCCACCAGAGAGGCCACCATTTTTAATATTTTGAGGAACCTCCATACCACTTTCCACAGGAGTTGAACAAGTCTACCTTCCCATCAACAGTGTAAAGGGTTCCTTTTTCTCCTAGCAAGCACTTCTTGTCTTTTCATCATGGGTCATTCTCACTGGAGTGACGTGGTGTCTCATTGTGGTTTTGATTTGCACTTTCCTGACAGGTGATGATGAACATTTTTTCATGTGCTGTTGACCATCTATGTTTTCTTTAAAGAAGTGTCTGTTTAGCTATTATGCCCATTTTTTGATTGGGTTATTTGTTTTCTTTTTGCTGAGTTGTAGGAGTTCTTTATTGATCTTTGATATCAGCTCTTTGTCAGATGTATGGTGTACAAATATTGTCTTCCATTCTTTAGGGTTTGTCCTGGTTATGGTTTCTTTCACTGTGCAGAAGCTTTTTAGTTTGACGTCGTCCCAATTGTTCATATTCTCTTTTGTTTTCCTCAAATACATCACTGAAGCTTATTTCATGAAGTGTTTTGCTTTGTCTTCTACATAGTTTATGGTTTCAGGTCTTCTATTCTTTAAGTTGATTTTGTGTGTAGGTAAGATAGTGGTCTAATTTCATTCTTTTGCTTGGGGCTGTCCAGTTTTCCCCACGCCAAACATTGAAGAAGCTTTCCTTGCTCCAATGTATATTCTTGGCTCCTGTATGTATATTAACTTCCAATATAAAACTGTTTTCTTTCTGGGGTCTCGATTCTATTCCACTGGTTTGCTTGTCTGTTTTCATGTCAGTATCATGCTATTTTAGTAAGTTATGTAGAAATCCTGTTAAGAAAATGTCATGGTCACCTGTATGTATTCTGGAATATATTTTGTTCAACCCAGGATTATTTTAAAGCATGATGCTCATGAAAAAAATACATTTAGAAAATGCTGTTTCCAATTTATAATTTTTACAAGTTAGATGTTGCACGTATAAATTTTATAAGGTATACCGGGAAAACTTTGCTTAAGCAGGTAAAAATATTTGGCATGATTTTTACTGCTTTCACAATATGGCATGAAGTTTAGAGAGCAATTAATTCAAAGTTTACTATATTTTGGAGAAAAAGTGGCATTAAGATATGGATCCCACAAATAACCTAATACCTCCTTAACAAATTCCTTCCACTTATAATATCTATAATACTCTTCTCCTCCCCCTCATAATTAAAGAGAGCATTAAACTTTGTTATCAAGAATGATTATATTTTATAGTTAAATAAGTTCATAATTTTGGTGTGAATGGACAAGGCTTTTATTTTTTTATTTTATTTTTTTTAAAGATTTATTTATTTATTCATACAGAACTGGGGTGCAGGCCAGAGGCTCAGGGGCGGTGAGAGGCTTCACCAGAGACAGAGTGGGGAGCAGAACAGGCAGATCGACGAAGTACACTGCTGAGGGAAGCAGCGGGCGGGTCAGGAGAGGTCTGGCTCGCCATGTGGTCTCCTCCGGGGCAGGCGGCAGGCGGGAATTGAACTCATGCGGAAGTGGCTTCAGATTCTCAGTGCTGTGCTTTAACCCGCTGCGCCACCAGGGAGGGCCAAGGCTTTTATTTTTAAGTGAGTTTAATAGCAATTTGGACAATATCATAATTGAAATAATAATTTAAAGCATCAATTAGCTTTTGACTTTTGCTGCAATTCTGAAAGAAAAATATTTATTAACTTACTTGAACATTGATCTTAATACATTTTGACTAGAATTTGACTTGTAAAATTTAAGACCTGAGAAATCCAAAATGGATTTAGTGACATGTAACAATTTTTTTTTAAAGATTTATTTGTTTATTCATACAGAACTGGGGTACAAGCCAGAGATGTGGAGGGTGAGAAGCTTCACCAGAGACAGAGTGGGGAGAGAACAGGCAGATGGACGAAGTACACTGCTGAGGGGAGCAACGGGCGAGTCAGGAGAGGTCTGCCGCGCCATGTGGATCACCTCCGGGGCAGGCGGGGATCGAACTCATGCGGAAGTGGCTTAAGCTTCTTAGTGCAGTGCTTTAACCCGCTGCGCCACCAGGGAGGGCCCGTAACAATTTTTTTTTTAAGATTTATTTATTTGTGCATACAGAACTGGGGTACAGGCCAGAGGTGAAGGGGCGGTGAGAGATTCACCAGAGACAGAGTGGGAAGCCGAACAGGCAGATCAAAGAAGCACACTGCTGAGGGGAGCAGTGGGAGGGCCAGGAGAGGTCCGCTGCACCATGGTGATCACCTCCCAAGCAAGAGGGAATCTAATGCATGCAGAAGTAGCTTTAGCTTCTTGGTGCTGTGCCTTAACCCACTGTGCCACCAGGGAGGGCCCAACATGTAACAATTTTTTTTTAAAGGAGATTTTTTTTTTAAGGTTTATTTACACATACAGAACTGGGGTACAGGCCAGAGGTGCAGGGTGGTGAGAGGATTCACCAGAGACAGAGTGGGGAGCAGAACAGGCAGATTGACGAAGTACATTGCTGAGGGGAGCAGCGGGCGGGTGAGGAGAGGTCTGCCACGCCATGTGGGTCACCTCCTGAGCAGGCGGGAATCAAACTCATGCTGCAGTGGCTTTAACATATTAGTGCTGTGCTTTAACCCACTGTGCCACCAGGGAGGGCTATGTAACAAATTTTTAATCACAGATAAAAGGTTTGTCAATACAGAAGAAAATAAATTAATTTGTTAATTCTTCCTGTACAGTCAGGATTCCTCACAGTATTGGTTTTACATACATGCCTGTGTATATGCACCTGTACTTATATGTGGTTATAGATATAGGTCTGTCTGTCTATCTATCTATCTATCTACCATCTATCTATCCACCCATCTGCCTGCCCATCCATCCATCCACCCACCCACCCACCACTGTCTTTCTCTTTCTCACATCTGCCTGCATGTCTATATAGGTATGTGTATACATGCATATATAAGCAGATTACATGTAGATGTGTGTCCATGCATACATGTTTATACACTCACAAATATCTGAGTATGTTATGTTTATGTGTATGTGCTGCATACATATGTATACCAGTCCAAGGCAGGAAGTACTTTAGAAATATGCTTCATAATCACAACAGAAAAATATTATATTAATTATCCTTGGTCATACTTCAATCCCAAATGAAAGCCAATTGAAATGCCAATATACTTGTAAAGAATCCTATTAGTAATGGAAGCATAAAGTTGCTTCTGATTATTGATAAATGATAAATAAAACAATGAGCTCATTATAGTTGCAGTACACTTGTGAAGCATGTGAGTTTTATATACTTGCTTTGATTATTTTGCTAGATACAGAAAGGAAAAATTAGTTCCTGTTTAGGCTGAAGGATTTTTATTTTTCATATCTAATATTAGAACTACTAGCTGTTAGGCTAATTAATGCTTTAATGTGTCAAGGTTCAAAACGAAACCAAAACAAACCCCACAACTCTGATGATAGCATGGAGGCTATCAGAAGGGGAGGTAAAGCCGTGGAGAGCAAAGTGTGGGGGACACAGTGGATGATGGGGGGCGATTAGGGTGCCTTCTTTGTGGAGATGGTATGGCAACACACACCTGAATTAGGATGAATCTACACTCATAAATCATATACAGTGTGGTAAACCAACATTATCTCAAGACAACAGTATAATTTAAAAGTAAAACAATGAAGTATCCAGGTTCAACTAAGCATCACATCTTCTCTGAAGCTTCCTCCAATCCTTCTATTCAAAAACTTGCTCCTCAGTACCTTCCAATCACGTTCTCCAGACCCCCTGGGGGCTGCTGTCAGTTGCTGGCAGGCTCCAACTCAGTCTGCCTGGCTCTGCCTCCTGCCAGTAGCTTCACAGACTCACTGGATTTTTTATTTTAGAACTATAGAACCCTCGTGTTCTGCCCTCCTGCCTGCTTCCAGGGCCCTAGCTTTAGCACTTTCGTCCTCTCTGCAGCTTCCCTGTCATTCTGCTAATTGTTCATAAGTGGCATGAACTTTCCTACTTTGGGGCTGTCCTCTCTGCCTGAAATGCTTTTCCATCCATCCTCCATCTGGATAATTCCTACTTGTGCTTCTCATGTCAGGTTTTAAGTTGTAACATCAGTTTTTACATCACTTCTCCAGAAAACTTGCCCTGAACTCTCAGGGAACCATCACTATGCCAGACATCTCAGAAGCTGGTGGTCAGGAGAAAAGAGAATGAGGAAGGGCAGAGGACTCACATCAGGCCCACACTCTGCCTCCAGGCTAACTAGCACTGGTGCTTGTCCTGGGCGCAGGGGGGGTCAGGATAGGCTACTTTGTGTTCCTAGGCTAACACGGGCCTCCTCCTTCTCTAGGATGCCCTGTCTATCACAGCCCAGCCCCTTGCTCCTTGGGGCATCACTTATCTGAAGACTATGCCAAGTTATCTGCTTCTGATTAAGAAGAGCAGCAAAGTTTGTACATGAAAAAGGATCAGGTCAGATGGGGCGTTGAGCTTGTTTTTTTTCTTGTGGGTCTTCTTTTCTTGTAACCTCATGAGATCTCAGCCCTTAGCCGTTATGGATTTGAGATCCGAACTAGATCATCAAAATGAAGGATAAGGTTAGAGAAACTTGCAGGTAGGGATAGAGGGTAGAGAAGAAACCACATATAGGAGCAGAAAGATGAGGGCAGAATGATGTCATTCAAATTTTGCTGATTTTGGCAGCGCTTTCTATTATATTTCACTGCTTCCGAGTTGTGAAAATTACCTAAAAACAAGCCTTTTAGGCAGAGGTTACAAATTGGCAGTTGCAGGCTGAATCTGGTCCGTAGACTTGTTTTAGTTGGCCAGCATGGTGTTGATAAAACAGATTTGAATTAATTGCCAACATTTAAGGATTGGAAGATTTCATATATTTTTTTTTTCTGGATCTTCTGGCAAACCTGGCAGCCTGCTTTCCAGCAATTCCAGTCAGCTGGAGCCTCGCTAGAGCAAGGGCTTTAGAGTCAGATACGCTGAACTTTTATTCCCTTGTATTCACTCAGTGACCATGGGTAACAGCTTCCTCATCTTTAAATGGGAATAATAGCACCTAACTCTTAAGGTTAATGTGAGGAGCAAACAGGATCTTCCACTTGAATTATTTTGCATATAACTAGGCACAGAGTAAAGGCGCCATAGATCAAAGTTATCAAAACAGGGTGAATAAGAGTACTATCTCTACCATGTTGCCCGACAAAAAGAAATGTTATTCCCTTTCTAACCAACCCTTCTGACTAGTCCCAGCTTCTGTTATCCCTACAATATGTGGTCCATGCTAAGATTTTCCATGCATTTTTATATGTGAAACTAAATGAAGGTACACTTTATTCTTTGAAAGAAAAGGACATTCTAATTCTGAGTCCATTGTCAAAATCACAACAGATTTGACATGGAAACTGGAAAACCAGGAAATTTAGAATGCCAGAAGCTGAATGGCCTCTAGCTTTTCATCCTAAGAGCTAAGTTGAAAGCTAATGCCAACTGGTTTGGGGATAACTTTTTTGGAATTTAAGGGAAAGATGTAGGTATGAGAAAGTCCTTGGATTGTGTGACAATTTTACAAAACTGATCAGCACAGAGGGCTGATGGTGGGAACAAATGGGAGTGTGGTTTCCGGCTCCTGGTCCACTTAACCCTCTCTCTGAGCACCTACAAACGCCCACATGTATTAGGAGCGAAGGTGGAAATACAAAAGTGGGTGAGCAGGAGTCAACACAGTAGTACAGAATGTACTAAGCAGAAGCAACTACTTTCTAATAAGATGTCTCCTGTGTTCAGAGAGTCGGAAGTTACAAGGACCCATGCCAGCCCTACTAAGTTTAACTTGCATAAGGGCAAAAATGGTAAGGTCAGAGAGCGATGTCAGTGTAAGGAGCACACTTACACAGTACTAGTTTCTGATAGCCTCTGTAACATATTTTCACAAATGTGGTAACGTAAACGCAGATTTATTATCTTCTTGTTCTGTAGATTTAAAAATCCAGACTGCATCTCAATGGGCTAAATCAAGGGGTTAGCACAGAACTATCACAAATTCTGGGTATTCGGGCATGGACATCAGGGGAAGTGATATTATCCTGCGTACCCTTCCACTGAATGTTACAAAGAGAGTTGGCCAGCGTTTCTACAGAGAGAAGAATTTAGGGACAGTTGTGAGACTTCAGCAACATTGGCAGTAAAGCTAAGATTCAGCAGTTATTGGTCAGCACCTCCATGGACATGGTATTGAATTGGAAGACAGCGGATTTGTAAACTCAGGTACACTTGCTGTTTGATAACTTGAGTTACGCCACTTTGCTTTTAAGACCTGCTTTAGTACCTGGTTTTAGTAATCCAGAGAAATCTAAAGAGAATTTTTGCTTTCGTAGCCCAGGGTGAAACGTGAAAACAGCATTCAGTGTTAGTTTTGTAACAGTCATTCTAGAAGCAGCAAGAGTGGCACCACCAAACTCCTTTCCTGGGAAGTCCTTCACACAGGCTATGCATTTATATCATTCCTGCTTTTACTGTATGCTCGTGTTATTTTAGGTTTGATTTCTTAGGTTATATTTTGGGTCTGGAAATGCTCACTTTTTTTCCATATGAATTAATGGTAATTGCTTTGTCACTTTGTCATTCTGACTTAGGAAATGTTTCATAGGAATGCTCTGTTTTTGGATAGCAGGGGAAACTTTTATGACAATTTATTCCCAGTGATTTTCTAATTTTAACATACTTCCAATAAAAGTGGAAAATAAACAAGATAAACTCATGCCATTTACAGTTACATGGATGGAACTCAAAAGGATAACGCTAAGCAAAGTAAATCAGAAGGAGAAAGATAAATACTAGATAATGTCATTAATACAAGGAATATAGAATAACTAAACAAATAGTCACAGAAAGACAAGCTGAAAAAACACCCTTTGATAGCATACTACAGAACTGAAGCACCAGTGAAGATCTATGGTCATTTTGCAAGTTTTGTTTTTTTCCGGACACTTGGTTCAGTTTCTCTATATTCTGAATGTAAGTGAAACTACCTAATATTTGTCTTTTTCCTTCTGACTTATTCTGCTTAGCACAAACCCTTCCAGTTCCATCCATGTTGCTGCAAATGGCATGACTATCTTTTTTGATCACTGAGTAGTATTCCATTGTGTATATAGCCCACATCTTCTTGATCTAGTCATCTGTTTTGGAACATTTGGGCCGTTTCCAAATCTTAGCAGTTATAAATAGTATTCCAATAAACATGAGAGTGTAGGTTTCCTTCTGAATTTGTTTTTTAGTCCTTTGGGTAGTCGTAGGAGTGGAATCGCTGGGTCATATGGTGGATCCATTTTTCTGTGTTTTGAGGAAACTCCACAGATGTCTATAGTGGCTGAATCAGTTTATATTATCAACAGCAGTGTAAGAGGGTTAAAAACAGGGCTTCCTTTGAATATAGGCATGCAAAATTTGTAAGAAACACTCCATATACTATTTTTAAAATTGTAGTAAAATACGTGTAACATAATATTTTCCACCTTGGTCATTTTTAAGTGTAAAGTTCAGGAGTATTGAGTATATTAATGTCACTCTCTGCAACCAATCTCCAGAACAACTTTTTCACTTTGTAAACATGAAACTCATTAAACTCATTAAACTCATTAAACACATGAAACTCATTAAACCCATTTCTATCTCCCCCTAACCATTGGCAAACCCCTTCTACTTCCTGTCTCTCTGACTTTGATAGTCTAAATAAGTCTGTGTTTTTGTTACTGACTTACTGCACTGAGTTTAATGGCCTCAAAAATCTATCCATGGTATAGCATGTGCCAGAATTTTCTTCCTTTTTAAAGGCTGAATAATATTTCATTGTATATCTGTACACATTTTGTTTAGCCATTCATCTGTCCATGAAAAACACTTGGGTTGTTTCCATTTCTTGACCAATATGAATAAAACTGCCATGAATAGGGGTATACAAATAACTCTTTGGGACCCTGTGTTCAATTCTCTTGGGCGTATACCCAGAAGAGAAATTGCTGGATCATAGAGTAATTTTATATAAAAATATTGAAAACTGCCATACATTTTCCATAATAGCTGCCCCGTTTCATATTTCTGCCCACAGTGAACCAGGGCTTCGATTTCTCCACATCTTCACCATTCCCTTCCTTGACAATAGCTATTCTAGCAGGCATGAAGCATTATCCTATTGTGTTTGGATTTGCATATCCTTAAAACATTCATTAGTCCATTTTTCTCTCATATTTAAAGAGCCTAAAAAATTGAATTCAATGTTGATTCCATGGTTGTGAACATATCAAGGTGACAAAGAGCTTGGTTTGAATTCTGCCATGGCCGCGTATCAGTTTTTTGATTTGGGGCAAGTTATTTCATCTCTTTGTTTTCTGATCTGCAAAAACAGCAATAACTGTAATTAGACTGAATGTGTGCTGACCTATGGGATTTAGATGGTTCTACAAAGCACAACAAAATTACAGTGGGGAAAAAAAAAAGAAAAAAGAAATCTAAAGAAGACAAAGAGGGAAGGAGGGAAAAAGAAAAGAAAGCTTTAATGGTGATTTGCTTTTTGCTGCAATACATGTGCATTCACGATGAACTGAAGGTCCCTGAAAGCATGATCCTTGTCCAGATGTTGGTGTCTAATGTGACCAGGCATATCAGTGGGAGTACACATTGCACTTGTATAAAATTCCCTGAAATGTGTGGAAGTTATTCAAAGAATTCTTAAAAATACCTTTTGAATTTTGCTGGTAGATTAAGCCTCCTTATGGTTCTCAGGAGAGAAGATGATAAGTTAGGAGATGATAAGTAGGATGAGGTAAGTACATCTTGATTTCTGACCTTGGCTTTGTTTGTTACTCTTGAGCAACAGCTTCATGACTAGTGAAGACACTTCCTCATCTCGTCATGTCTCACATCTTTGCTAGAATCAGAGCAGGCACCAGCATCCTTTCTGTTTAGAATGAATGGAAGACTCTTAAACAAGAATGTGAAGTTCTGAGCCTACAGGCATTTTCATCTGAAGAAGAACAGATTTGGCCATGAGGGTGCCTGAAGTCTGGCTTAAATCAGCAAAAGAAGAAACAATTCAGTGCCTAGTGATATTTCTGTTGGACTCCCTGGAGGGTTGAGGCTTTTATGGTGTATGTTGGCCTGTGGAATTCAGGGACATCCCTGGAAAATTCCTTCTGCTTAAGTGAGGAAATAGACCACACTGGGTGTTTTTTGAGATGCTGGAACTGAGGAGATTGGCCAGGGACAACCTCATAGCAGGACACCCTCTCTGTCCTCTCTTTCCTCAGGAAAGTCTCAATCCTGGTAAGACCCTGGTAAAGATCAGTTGAATAAAAGGAAGGAAAAGATGAGGGGGAAGGAGAAAAAGCAGTGCCACTCTTACTCTGTGCTGAGAACTGGGGAAGGCGCAGTAAAGGCGTGAAGCAGAGGTCCTGTGGGTTTGGCTACAGAGCACCACAATGAAGAATCATGCATGTTTGCGTTTCCCCGTGCTTGTAAGTGTCATGCTCACACTCTGTTGGAGTCTGCTAAGCACAGGGTTATACCTAAAAATTGTACTATCTTAATTAAACACGACACAGAGGTACTAACCGAGCACAGGCTGTTGGGGAAAAAAGGTTTGTTTGACACACATGATGCAGGGTTGCCACAAACCTTTCATTTGGAAAAAAACACAGTATCTGGGAAGTGCACGAAGTGATGTGCAGTCCGTGGAGGTACGCCTGGGCTGGCCCGATATGCATATTAACCTAAGTTCTGGTTTTCCTTTCTTCTGTTTTGTAAAGCCCAGGTGACCAGGGCCATCCCCTTGTGCCACACTGGCTATCTCCCAGGGACTCTGCCCCATTGCCAGTGTCCACTCGCCTCCCAGCATCCTATTCCCGTGATGGTCCGTGGTGCAGCAGTGGGCTGGACTTCTTTCACCCGGGGTCTGCCACAGTCTCCTGAATTCAAAACATCCTTTGCTTCATCTCTTTGTCTCACTTGTTTAAGGGCAACAGGTCAGAGACTATGCCTTGCTCTCTACCTTGCCTCTTGCCTCCCCCACCACCCCACGCCAAGATTCTTAGACCAAGAATAGAAAATCATGTTCCAACTTCACAATTCTCATAGAGACCCTAGTTTCATCTGGGAGCCGTACTTCCAAAGGGTCCAGGTGTACAGATTATGCTGCCCCTGCCCGTGTGTCGCCTCTTCAATCACTTGTGTCCCCTTGCTTGTGAGGCACAACAGAGCGAGCTTTCAGAAGGAGTCTTTTGTATTCCTAGAGTCTAAAAATATTTGCATGTAAATGTTGGGAATCCAGACAGTCTCCTTAAGATCTATACTTCGAGTGGGGGGGGAGGGATACAGATCATTGGGGTGCCTCTGAAAATGAAATGTACACCCCATTGTGCCCCACCCCCTACTATTGCACCGGCATCTGAGTAGAGGCTGTGACACTGAGCAAGGCAACGCATAAATAACCACATTTCAAAATGAATACTAATTGCATAATGACAGTTTCCAAACTATTAGCCTACTTTACAAAAAAAGTTAATTCAACACAAGCCCAGAGCTGGCTGTTGCTTCTGTGTTGTGCTGCCAACTGGCAGGCACAACTTTGCAAAGGGATTGGGGGAAATGAAGGTTATTGTAGTGGGAGCACACTCAGCCTTTTGTGAGGAGGGGACAAACTGCATCACACTTTCGAGTCCCTGCTGTTCAGCGTTTAAGAGTCCACACTGGGATCCTGCACGCCTTCAGGGAAGTTGCTTACTTTTCCTAGAGGTAAAATGGCCCAGTGCCTAGGCTTGGGGAGGAGTCTTGAGTTTGCTGCTCTTTGAAGGAGAGAGCTCCTGGAAGATGGAGGTGATAAGCACTGGGGAGATGAATCTAGGCTGGTGTGTATTGTCCCAAGCGGGGAAACCCTGGGACCAGGGAAAAGGCGGCTCTCTGAGGTGAACAGCGCGTGATGGCTAGAGCAGAGTGTGACTCCTGCCTGGGCCTGCTCACCCTCACCGATAGAATGAGCGTGGCCTGGATGGCTCTGAAAGGCCCCTCCAGTTCAGAGAGAGCACCGCCATCCTGTCCTCGAAGCTGAGGGTACTCTAATAGGAGAAAAGTATTTTTGCTGGGAAGACACAGGAAATGATGGGACTGATTCTCTTTCCCTTCTTTTTACTGAAGGACTCATAGACGTTTTTCTCATTTAGCAAATTAAGGTGCTTATGTTAAAGTACCTCAAAGGAAAAATGAGAAAGAGCCTGCTGAGGAAGAGGCGCTATCTGAGGCAAGATTTCATTCTCTTTGGGACATTCCACTGCCTTGACTAATTGGAAGGGAGCACCAGGAAAGCCACAAATGAAAGCCCAAATAAAAATAAATGTAGGTAGCAATCTTAGGAAGAAGGGTAAGTGATGAGGGTTATGTCATATCATTTGCTTCCAGAAGGTGACTATTCAAGATATGAGAACCCTAGTTTATGTGGCAATTTATATTAACTGCTCCCCCAACCCCTATCAACAGGAGGCTCTGGGCTACAGAATTCCAAATGGACAAAGTTGGATTTGCCTATGAGGAAATTCAGAAAAGTACATTATTTTACTTTGGCCCAATTTTAGGTTTAAAAACCCTTGATCAGAATTCATGCAAAAGTCTGTTCTTTTGAAAACTCCACTCCCTTACTTTTTTATATATTTGCAGTCACTTTTCTCTTTGCACTGATCTCAAGGGAGACCTTTGTTTCCTCATCTAGTGAAATATTTCTAATTCTTCCCTCCCTGACCTTTTTTTTTTTTTTAAGTACTTCTAGTCCAGATGATGCCTGAGATTTTGATTCTTGGGCATTTCCAACTTAGATGTCCAAGGTTCTGATTAGACTTTTCTGAAATGAGTTCCGAGTTATATAAGTGTAGTTAATCAAAAAGTTTTCATTGCCTCCTTGCTTCTGGCTTCATTTGACCCTGAAAGTTACTATTGTAAAAGTTCCTTGCCCTATGTTCTTCAGTGTGAAACAGCTTTAAAAGAAACAGCATATCAGACTTAATACTGTAAGATACGCTGAAGCCCATCTTCTCCTGAGAATGTGTTTTTAACTTTTAACTTACTGTCATTTATAAGCAGTTATTTCAACTAACCATATTTTCTGAGTCTGAAGATCTCTTATAAATCAAAAATCAAAATAAGTTCCTTATACATGTTTCCTCTGCTATCTGAAAGTAGAATGTCCTATGAAACCTTTCATAAGCTAAAATGACTTAAGTAGTGAAGCAATTGCTATTCGTTGATATGGAAAAACCTTTAACATTTCCAGCCCCCCCCCCCCACCAAATAACCTCTCAAAACATACCAAATAGCCCAGGAAACCTAACATAATACTAACACATGCAAGAGCAAGAAAGACAGATTCACAGCACTTCCTGGGGATGGAGCTTGCTGGGGCCATGCTTGCTGGGTGCCTTCTGGCTGCTGCAAAACTGCTCAACGATGCTTTCAGCTGTTGCCTGTTGTGTTAAAGCAACAGTCCTGCCTGGATTTCTTCTGTTGAGCAAAAGCAGGTATTCTTGTTAAGTCTTAGCTAAAAGCCAAGTGGCATAACTCAAACTTTTGACATTTGGTTGGATACCTGTATTTGAGTTAATTACTGTTTTATGTCTTAGGGATATTTGAAATGCATTTCAACAAAAATGCTCATGGTGAGATTATTTTATATTTATTCCTTTAAGTGCTTGGACCTAAGGGAACCTATACTCTCTGTAGCAATGTCTTGCATGTTTCCTCTGTCCCTGCACTATCACCCTTCCTTAAATCACCTGACACCTGAAATTAGACACGACTAAAATACCTGTATCTTGAAAACCCCATCAGTTTCTGAGTAAGTGTATTCACGTTTTCCCTTCTTCCAGGTAGCCTGAGATGAAATGTTTTGCATTTGTGTATGTCAGATTGAATGGGAGTTAACTGCAGGATGTATGTGCTGGGTACTTGTCTGACTGAGTTTCAGGCTGGCTAGGCCAGGTGGGTCCTGGCCATTTTATTTGTATAGACCTACTACAGTTCCAAGAGGACTTAAAGTATTGAGGAACCTGATGTTTAGTGAAAAGGAAGAGCAGACAATGGGAAATATGAATGGTTGGGTTCAAAGTCACCCAGTGAGGATGGCAACAGCCATGCACATCCCTGAGTGCTCCAGGACAGTCATAAGCTCCGCTCTGCATTAGTCACATTAGCTACAACTACTTTGCTGATGTTTGGCTTCTCTGTGCAAAGGCACCTAAAAAAAGGCAAGAATATAGATGCTCTCTTCAAACTAGAAGCTTAAAACTCTGAAATTTGTTTCTGTACTCCATGCTCCATAACATACACCCCTTAAGGGGAAATTATGGTATCTGCAACCTTCCCTGGTCACTGCAGTCATCTCTTCCCATGACTGTTTACAAAGTTACTGTACAGCTAGAGATTGATCAAAAGCAAAGATTCTACTGAAAAGGTATTATTTGAAAACAGTGGAGGGCCTGGCCTCTCCCCCACATCCCACTTTTTTCTCATTTTCTCTCTTGTAAGTAGTTCCTGAAGGCAGTACGAACGAATGGTTGCTTCTTTTCAATGAATGCATATTCTGGACCACTGTCCATAAAACTCTCTCTTGGAGGGTTGACGGTGACTAACCTCACTTGTCGGTAAAAATGTCCATTTTGGCCCTCCCTGGTGGCGCAGCGGGTTAAAGCACAGCACTGAGAAGCTTAAGCCACTTCTGCATGAGTTAGATTCCCGCCTGCCCAGGAGGTGACCACATGGCGTGGCAGACCTCTCCTGACCGGCCCGCTGCTCCCCTCAGCAGTGTACTTCATAGATCTGCCTGTTCTGCTCCCCACTGTCTCTGGCGAAGCCTGTTGCTGCCCCTGCACCTCTGGCCTGTACCCCAGTTCTGTATGCATAAATAAATATTTTAAAAAATGTCCATTTCTGAGCCAGGGAACCTATGAGAATAAGCTTTCTTGGGCTGGGGGTAGATAACAAAGATGCGTCCCCTTTCTCATCTTAGTGGCGTCCCTTTGTGTCTATTCCCCCTCGTTCCCCCACAAAATGGAGGACAGTGAAGAGAATATGGAGAGTGTAGGGTGGGTGCTCAGCTGCCATCTTCCCTTACAGTCCCGTGTTCAGCCTCTTAGGAAGAGCCCCTTAGGACCCATGGCCATTGAGCACTTTGGGATGAGTGGAACCTAGTGAAAATATTCTGTTAGCTCACTAAACTCAGCCTTCCCTGTCTGGCATGTGAATGTGCTCCCAAGGGGGCTGAGGATGGAGCAAGGTGTGGGTCAGTGGGAACCTGCCACAGGCACCCGGAGAACCCTGCTGTGTATGTTTTATCAATGTCGCCTTAGGACTATCTCTTTATGAAATGTGTGCTTTTCCACATTCTGTTTGAATCCCCTTAGCAATCACCAACTGTACCCGATGGATCCATTTGACACCAGAAACCAATAGATAAGTAACACACCTTTAATAGAAAACACAACGCAAAGTGCCTTACAAAACTAACAGGCACTTTTGCTTTTGTTCATTCAATTCATTCAACAGGTACTTGATGAACAACTCTGGATGTTATACTATGAACAATTACTATCTAGCAAAAAAAGGAATTTGCAAAAACTGTCATGAAGAACGAGGACACTCTAGAAAATGGGGCCTGGGAAATGACCATTGATGATAGGAGCCCAGGCCATGCCTACATGGGTCAGACCATAGTGTGGCACAGGTGGCCTGGGTGGCACAATCATCATGGGTGGCCGGGGTATCATGGGTGGCCTGGGTGGCACTGGCATTACGGGTGCCCTGGGCATCATATGTGGCATCGGCACTATGTGTGGCCTGGGCACCAGAGGCCCATGTGCCATAGGAGGCCCAGGCAGCATGATGGGCCTTGGCACCACAGGGATACATCTCCATGCAGGCTCAAGAAGAGGAAACGCATTGTAGCATCTATCAAGGACTACCCCCATCGGGTGGCCAAAGGCAAATGGGGCCATATTTCTGTACATCAGCGCTCTCTGGTTTCTTCTCCACTTGGCCCTTCTGTTCTGAAACCAAACCTTCAATCAGAGGGGAAAAAAGGATTGGTTTAGTATATTGAACAGTTCACGTCATAATAGAAAAAGAAGTACATGCAACTCTCCATGGGGATTTTAAACTGCAGAAGCTGCCATTTCCTATTACTAAAATCCTTAGGAAACCGACTACCACAGCTCCCTTAAGCTGGCCCTCATTGAGCCAAGCTGAGTCCAGACCTTGGCACATGGCTTTGTCTCCCTCCCAATCTGAGTATTCCTGCATGGTTTTTATTCACTCTTGGAAGCAGGTCTAACAGATCAGTGGCGCTAGGTCACTGTTGTTCATGTTGATGCCCATGTGCAGGGTAAAAAACATTAGGACATCAGCTGTGCTAGCTGCCTCCCCACCCCCCTACCCCCGCTTCTCTCCACTAAAGGCACACTGAGGGACACCCCCATCTGAAAGGCCCAACCCCAGTCTGAAGGAACTGATCAGTAGGAGCACCCTGCACTTGTAAACAGGTTTCCTTCGATGGTGTTTAAGAGCTAAGTCTTTCCCTGATTTAGGAGTTAACAGGAATCAATTAATTAATTAGTAATTAACAGGCAGATGGTAACAAAGCTTGAGCACAGGGCCCCAGGAGCTTTGTGGCTTGTTTTGCTGGAACATGAGTTGCTGAGGCCTTGGGTCCTGCTTTGAGATTTTAACCTTCAGTGTTGAAGACTGTTTAGCCTGACTAAATCCAAATTCACTGAGCTCTCAAGACCCTTCTCCCTGATACGGGATTATGTACAGCATGGTCACCATGATCAAGTGTGCACACTCTCATCTGCCCTGCTCTGCAAACCTTCCAAGGCTCAGGACAGGTCAGCTCACAGGGCATTAGCTATAATTTCAGGGTCACAGACAGGAGCCACTGTTCCCTGGAGTGATGGAGCATCTGAGGCCCTGTCCTCTCTACTCCTTAACCCGGAGATCTTAATCTGGCTACTCTTTCCTAATGAAGGAAGTCTGACTGCACACTTTAAGAAATCCTCCAACAGCAGTGGCGGGGACGTGGGGGGGGGGCATACGGGGGAAGAGAGCACAGTAAAGGCTCTCTCTCCCTAAATGCCTCCCTGCTACTAACAAACCAAAACATCAACTAGTCTTCAGTGTCCTCTTAATGAGTGTATGATGTTTACATTATATTTATTTGTTTTTGAAGTCCTCAAACTGCATTTTAAGCACTGGAAGTCACCTTTTCCCTTTCTCATTTTAGGATTTGGGAGCCTTCTGTGCTGAATATATGGTTTCAAGAAGGCCAGTATAACAGAACTCATTTTGGTGCAATTAAAATGTATATGAGATCATAGGTGAGGAAATAGTAATAATAATGAACAATTATATACCAGAGACATTTTATGGGAGTGGAGTAGGGGATGGGATCAAAAACAGTGAGGGGAGGGAAATGCATTGGACTATGGTGATGGCACATGGGTGATCTGGTGATGGGAAGCCCACGGGGATGACAACTGAGATGGAAAATGCACAAAATAATGCAAAAATAAACTATTAATAAAAAAAAAGTTAACAAGTAATGCCATTAATTTACCATAGTGGGAACTGAGGTTATTTAAATGAAAACACTGAACAAAAATCTCTTTAGAATTTCATTAATTTTAAAATGAATGCCAAAGGGTTGGATTGCTGAAGAAAAGAATGTGAAAAAGGTAAAAAAAAAAATTAACGTCTTGATAGATATTGCCTAACTGCCTGCCAGAAAATTTAGAAGAGTTTACATAGTGAAAGAATTTAAATCTAAAACAAGGGGCCCTCCCTTAATGGGTTAAATGGGTTAAAGCAGCACTATGAAGCTAGCTAGCCACAGCTGCTTCTGCACGAGTTCAATACCCGGCCAGGGAGGTGACCTCTATGGTGCAGCAGACCTCCCCTGTCTCACTTGCTGCTCCCCTCAGCAGTGTACTTCATCAAGCTGCCTGTTCTGCTCCCCACTCTATCTCTGGTAAAGCCTCTCACAGCGCCCGTACCTCTGGCCTGTACCCCAGTTTTGTAAGCATAAAGAAATCTTTTTTAAAAAAATGTACATGAGGTCAAATCTCCCTAAACATAACCAAAGTCCACATCTGGCAAATTTTGGTATGGGCTGGATCTTAGGTTCATATTTTGAATACTGCCTTCATAAAAACAGTTCTATTACATTTGCAAAAGAGGGGAGAAGTGTCTATTAAATTCCAGCGGTGGGGAGAATTCATGCCACTGAGTATGTAGCTAATGAGAACATTGTCTTTTTTCTCATTTGTGTTCTCTGGCTCATTTTTTCAGAAATCCATAGAGGGCTATGTAAACTTAGAGGGGGAAAGCAACTTAGCAAACTTTGTCTTTTCCTTTCAGTTTACCTTGCCTGCCTCAGAAACTGGAGGTCTAGCCTCCTCCCTGAGACCATGCCTGACTGGGCTGCTTGTCTCATACCACTGAGTAGGGGCCAGGTTTCCATCGCTGCACTCAGGCACTCTGGGGCAGAACTACTAAGCCATAAAATATATATGCATTATATATACATGTATAAAATCATATATGTGCATAAAGTACACACATATTACATATCATAAATATATATTTAAATATATTATTGGTTATGCATGCTTGATGTTATAAATATATATCATAAGATATACCTTGCATATTATAAATATATCTGTTATAAGTACATGCTTCATAAAAATATAGTAAATATATTCTAAACACAGATTTTTAATATTTTGTAACTGCATCTCAGCATTTGCAATTGTATATTAATTACATATACGTTTCGGGAAGAACAAATATACCTTTGACGTTACTTTGGCTTTCTGTGACCACAAATAGTCACTTTTGATTCCATGGCCTACAAATTAGTAATCGCTGCATGGGTAAATGAAAAGCATTTTAAATGAAGACACGTTTAAGAATCTGGCCTGAAGTGAGAAAGTGAGAGCCCCCTTACAATCGGCCAAATTCCAGAAAACTTATATTTTCAAAACAACACCACCACCAAAAATAATTCTTAGATGTTAAAAATCCCTCCAGAGAATATTTACTTATATATTGTGCTGTTTTTGTGCAACTGAATTTGTGGCACCTGTATTTGCACATATACGATTCTTTTTTCAAAGTAGTGGAACTTTATTCAAATTGCTCTTTATTCACCCCCTCCCCAATGTTTTTCAATTTTCCACAGTTTGCAAACCTTTCCCAATTAAGGCCATCAATGCTGTTTATTTATGTTTTTAGACTAAAATCATAGCCTTCCAAAAAATGTAGAAGTTTGAGGCTGCTACTCGTTTATACTGTTTTACAAAAACAAAACAAAACAAAACAAAACAAAAAACAAAAACAAAACTTGGAAACAGAAGGACCAGGGACTTGGAATTTTAAGCTATCTCTGCCCTGTGCCAGCCTCAGTTTCACTGAACATACTGTGTATGTACAGTGTTTTGTGTGTGAGTTACTCCCTCACCAAATGCCTAAATATTTATAAATTCACTCAGCCATGAGTTATGCCTGGTTTTAAGTCTTTTACATAATTAGTACAACTAACACTTTAGTGCAGTAATTTGAATAGTTCCCAGGTGGGAATGAGCACCAACATAATTTCACGTATTCTGGTAACTAGCCATTTCCATAAGCTCAAGCTTACTTCTCTCACGATTTTCTATCCCCAACATACCCAATGTTCAAAACTTGTTTACTAAACATGGAAAAGAGAACAAAACCACACCAATTTAAGATCCAGGACAAAGCTTTAGACATGTTTTAGAATGGCTGCCCAGTCAATTGCTCTTTTAAGATTTACTGACCTGCACTCTGGCTTCATTCAAATTCAGGCGTGCTGCAATCTCTTCTCTGAAAGAGCAAAAGTGTGCATGTTTAGTATTTGTAGTTGTGAGTTAAATTAAATATAGCATGTTCATTATCTCCATTCTTCCTCCCAGAGCAATTTGCAATACACCTGATTCTTGTTCTAGGAGGGCTTTCCCAAGGACAGATAACTTATTTGTTAAATAAAATAGAAGAGGGGGGTATATCGTTAAGTTCCTGATGGTGTGCCTGTTCATTGAATGTGACTCAACCAATTTTTGTTTGTGGAACAGCAGACAGTAACCCTAGAAATCTTCCGTTAAAATAAATAAAATACCAAAACATCTTTAAAGCAATCTTTTGAATCAAATTATTTCTGTTGTCCGTAAAAGGAAGTGAACACCCAAGTCCAAACTCCAAACTACTACCCTGGCCAAACGCTCAAAGGAAATTCTTTTTTGCTCAGTTCTGTCGGGCTAAGTTGAATATCAGGGAACCAGAAAGGGCGACCCTCAAGCTCACACCGACGCCCCCTCTCCAGCCGGGCCACCACGGGCCTTCCACTTATCACTGCGTTTAGCTCCACGAGGGCTGCCCCGACGCCAGGCAAAAGGAGCGCTCGCCGGCCTTGTAAAGCACAGAACTCGGCCGCCTGGAAACAGCGCCCCCAGTGGCACGCCAGAGAGCAGGGTAAGCGCTCGCCTCGTGCGCAAACGGTAAAGGCGCGAAAAAGTCAAGCGCGCAAGATGAGTATTTTCATGCAAAATTCAAAATATGAAAATGACTGCAAAAACACAAATAAAAAAAAAAAGAACCAGGCCCTCCCTGGTGGCGCAGCGGGTTGAAGCACAGCACTGAGAATCTAAAGTCGCTTCCGTATGAGTTCGATCCCCGCCTGCCCCGGAGGTGACCACATGGCGCTGCAGACCTCTCCTGACCCGCCCGCTGCTCCCCTCAGCAGTGTACTTCATCGATCTGCCTGATCTGTTCCCCGCTCTGTCTCTGGTGAAGTCTCTCACCACCCCTGAGCCTCTGGCCTGTACCCCAGTTCTGTATGAACAAATAAATCTTTAAAAAAAAAAAAAAAGAACCAATTTCCAAAAGTTTGAAAGTAAGCAGGCTCAATCCGCCCCTGCTTTACCCGTTTCACGCTAGTCAGACTCAGGTCTTGCCGCCCCCGCAAACCCCAAAGACATTCGCCCCGACGCCGGAAAGTGTGGGTGAAGTTGACTTTCTTGAGTTCCTTAACAGCTTTTTGCCTCAGGATGGAGAGATAGGGTCTCAGGAAAAATCTTAAGACATCCCGAGATGAGTCGGAGTCCCCTGGAGAACCCGGCACCTTCGAAACAAGCCCTTACCTTGCCAACACGTCGGGGTATTGATTGCGACGGAAAAGATTTTCCAGCTCCCGCACCTGCACATCGGAGAATGTGGTGCGGCAGCGGCGCTTCCTCGCGGGCATGGGTGGCTCCTCTGCAGCCGCAGGGGCCGGTTCTTCCTGCTCTTCCTGGGGCTCCTGGTAGCCGCGGCCCCCATGGTTTTCGTCGTCCGACGAGATGGACCCTCTCACGTCGAGTTCGTCCGCGGCTGCCACTGCTGCTGCTACTGCAGGCTGCTCAGCTTCAAACAGAGTAACCTCCGCGTCTCCTTCCATTCCAATTACCGAGAGCACGGTAGGACCTGCATCTGGGAAAGGAGGGAAGCAAGAGAGAGACCACGGCTTTGCAGCCCACGGTGCGTGGGCTGGAGACCAGGCGCCGCGGCAGAAGCGCCTCGGGTACAGGCTCGCAGCGCCCCGTCCACCCCTACTCTCGCGGAGTAGACGCCCTTCCTGGCGCTCGCCTGAACACCTGTCCCGTCGAGGTACCGACCGTGCAGTTCTTCCCCGTCCCCACCGAGTCCCAGGCTGAGGTCGCTGGTGCCAGGAGAGCTGCAGTTGAGAGGACTCTCCATGCCCTGCGTGCCTCTGGCGTCTGTGGCGATCCCGGGGGCGCGGTTCGCGCTGCAGCCGACCGCCTCGTGCGGTGTCGTCTGGCGTCGGGACTTCTTCCAAGTGCAGCGGGACCTTGCGCGCCTTATATAGGGCATATGTTGCCTTCCGCACGTTCAAAGTTTGCGCGCTCACCTCTGTTTTTGTGGGTGGAACCTGCTGAAGGCGCGCTGGTAGCCAGGGCGCGTCAATAAAATAGGGCGCGTGTGCAAGAGTAGTGCTGGTAGTGGGCACGCTTTGTGCCGAGAACGGTAACACCAACTCGCAATGTAACGGACAGCCCCTAACTCGTATGAAGTATGCGATTCGAGGAAGGTCCTATGAGAACTGTGATTTTTTTTTTTTTTTTGCGGGGTGTGGGGGTGGGGTGGTAAGACTTCACCCTGGCTCCTCGAGCTCGCGGAGAAGTATTTGGAGAATATTCCTCCGCACAGCCCTCGATGTTTGCGAAAGGCGCAGTGTCTTTTGCTTCGCGAGAGGAAAATGAGAGAGCGCTGCGAAAAGCGTTGCCCTCAGCAGCTCAAGCACGCTAAAGCCAAGTTGTTCATTTAGTCTGCGTTGGGCTCCCTAGAGCGTTCATTCTCCCTAGAAGCTGGTGACTAATGGAGAGGGCTGTCTGGGTCTGTTCCATTCTCACTTAAAGTTCAAGAACTTAGTTAGGAATTAAGGCGACGCGATGAGATAGGGGGCTGCTTGCGCTCGGTTTTGGAACTTAGATCCCACCGCGCATTCTGGGAGCGGGCGTTTGGCGCTGGGTTTGCAAAGTACTGCGATGCTCCGATGCACGCTGCAAGAGCCCGCTGCAAGTGCCCAATGCACTTCGTAAGGAAATGCCTCGAACTTCATATTTTTGGTAACGACTCCGAGTCGGAGTGCAAAAGTTGGAACCTGCCAGGTGTTTAGTGTACCCGAGGATACCTATGCTGCCTGCCCCCTCTCCCTCCACGGTGGCGCCTGCACTATTTGCTGTACTGGGTCGCTAGACTTAACTGCCGCGCGCTCTGCAGCGCAGGTGCAGAAAAAAGGCGCCTTGTTCCCGGCCAGTACTGGGAGAAGTGCAGCTCTGGGAAAAGGGACCGCGGTCCCCACTAACATTTTATTTCCCCCTCCTCTTCCCTTTCTCTGGAACTACTCTCCTATACTGTTGTCCCTTCACTGATGCATCAAATAAAAAAGGGCCCAGAAGCGATTCACACTCGGGTCTCCCGCCTACAAGTGTTCGTCCACGCTCCACGATGCGTTGCTATCTTTCATTCTGCAAGACTAAGTTTTAAGAATGGGCATTAAACTTGGCACCGTACATAATTTATCCTACATTGACCTATAAGGCTGCCATTATTATCATCCCATCTTTGCTCCGGAAGACAAGCAACCTGCCCCTGGCGATACACGTGAGTTTGACGGCGAAGTTCTGGCAGTTTTCACATTACAATGGCAGTCTTATTTCAAGGAGTAAATCATGGTGAGATTCCAGACGGCACGGGAGGACGGGGAAGGTGTCTAAAAATCCGCAGTGCCAGACGTCCCTTCCTCGTCTTGTATCGGATCAGGCACCTTTTTCCTCGCATGAGGTCTTCAACTGAGTATCTCTAAATCAGAGGTTTGGGATGTAGGGGTGCTGGGTTTCCCAACTTGTCTCTTCACTTTCGCTGCACATTGAGGACACTAAGCAAAGCAGGATGCTACATGCATTGGCTGTTTTCTTGAAGGGGAGAGATGTCCTGAGACCCCCCCTTTCCTGGCAGGGCCACATTATGACACCTGTGGACCACCGGCGTTTTGGCATTCTTGGACCCCTTCCTCCATAAACTTTTTTTTTAATTATATTTTACAATAGTGTTGGTAGAAAGATAAATACAGGTTTCCCCACTATCTGAAAGAGCATTCTTACTTTCCCCATGTAAAGGTGGCAGGAACGTTAGCAGTTTTATTCATGTGGAGAGTATTTCTGAGCATTTATACCAAATAACATAAAACCTACAGTCACACAAACATATAGTAAAATCAGGAATGACAGGATACATCACAGTTTGTGTAAGTAGTTCTCGGGAAAGGAGCACTCTTACTGCTCCAAATCACAACTGCCTCTAGAACAGCTCTCCAAAATCAGCCTAGAATGGTTGCTAGTCTCACTGTCTTTTGTCATAGAAGTGAAAATTCTGTTTGTTTGTTTATTTAACAAAAGTAGGTACCACTGTGGGGCTTTCCTAAACGAGAAGTGGTTCAGCTCAAACTTTCGAAAGCAGGGGATTTGTGTCTAATCTCTGCTGGATTATGTGTGTTTTATTTATTTAAAAAGAAATCAAAACAGTTTTGGGTTCCTAATAGTTTGGTGGGCGGTGGCTAGTGGCCAAGTCACCCTGTCTCATTTCCCAGAAGGTTTTTTGTTTTTAAGAATTACTTATGCATACAGGCAGGAGCAGTGAGAGGATTCACCAGAGACACAGTGGGGAGCAGAACAAGCAGATTGACCAAGTACACTGCTGAGGGGAGCAGTAGGCAAGACAGGAGAGGTCTTGCCCACATGCTGCGCTATGTGGGTCACCTCCCTGGCCTCGGATGGAATTTTCACTGAAGCTAATGCAGCTGGCTTCATAGTGCTCCGCCCTAACCTGCTGTGCCACCAGGGAGGGCCCATAGAAGGGTTTTTTTTTTTTAAATTATTGCCATCTTAGTAGGAGTTGGATAAGGAAACAACTATGAGGTGGCTAACAGGTGACATCTAATTGATGCCAAGGGTTGGCAAACCCCTAGCATCTCTCTGATTTTAATCAAGATATTTCCCCCTTTGGTTGATTCTTTGACCTTCTTTTTAATCAAGATGTGCACTGACATGATTGGATTTACTTAATATATTCACTTAAGTTCTTTCACCTTTTGGAAACCTTAAACACCCAACTGATCTTTGTCATAGACACAAACAGCCCTGAGTTCAAGTGAAAAAGTAAATGTGTGTAAGGAAGAGCATGGCAGCAATGGACAGCAGGGACCCAGAAGCCAAACCAACGGCGACTGAGTCCGAGCTTTGCTTGCCATTTGCTGGCTGGCTAATCTGATGAGTTGCTTATTCTTCCTGTGCCATGTGCCTCTGTTTTTCTCTTCTGCAGAATGGGGATAACTAATTGTACCGACTTCATGGGGTTGTTGTGAGGATGCGCAGAAATGTCTTGCTAATTTTTACTTTGTGCCAAGTACTGTTTAAAGTACTATCGATATATTAGCACATTAAATCCTCATAACAACCCTGTGGAGGTTGATACTGCTGGTAAGTGTTGGACCTTGAACTTGAACCTTCTTAGAATGAGCTTTGTAAAAAGAATATGCTTAATATTAAAATGGTGACTATTATGGTTTAAAAATGACTAAATACACTATTCAGTGATGCCCAATATATTTGCAGTGTTGTGCAGCCATCACTGTTATTTCATTCTCGAAAATTTTCATCATCCTAAAGTCAGTCTGTACCCATGAGCAGTGGTCATACCCTAGTCCCTCTTCCCTGCAGTGCCCAGTTAATACCAATTTTTTTTTTAAATCTCTGTGGATTTGCCCTTTCTGGATATTTCATATAAATTGAATCCTATAGTGTGAGACAGTTTGTGTCTGACTTCTTTCACTCAAGTGTGTTTTTGAGGTTTATCCTACATGTTGTAGCATGTATCTGTTCTCCATTCCTTTTATGGGTGTATAGTATTCCCTCGCAGAGGTAATCACATTTGGTTTATATGTTTATCCTAGTTGCTTCCACCCTTTGGTGATTATGAGGAAGTGCCACTTTGATTTCTCTGAACATTCGCGTTTTGCTTTTGTTTGAGTATATTTCCTTCCATGGCAGCTGGGCCATTTTACCTTCTCACCAGCAATATACCAGGGTTCCAGTGTATCCATATGTTGGCCAATCCTTACTTTTTTATGGTTTTTTTTTTTTAAATTATAGCCATCTTAGTAGGGGTGAAGACATACCTCATTGTGGTTTTGATTTGCATTTTTCAGATGACTAACGATGTTGACATTGTTAAAATTTAAACATTTAAATTTAATTTGTTTAATTGCTATTAAGAATTTATTTTAATTGTTGGCTATTGTTGGCTATATCTTTGAAATTATTCAAGTCTTTTGTCCATTTATGTGTCTTTGTCTTGTTGTAGAGTTGTAATAGTATTTCTATATATATTAGACTGTTTTTTACTTGCAAATATTCCATTTGGTAAATTTTCTTTTCACTTTCTTATTGGTATCCTTTGATAACTGCATCCATAAGCTTTCCCTCATGTGGCTTCAAAGTTTAAGTGAATGTTATCAGCTCAGTTTAATTTTTTCTTGGTAGAACATCCAGATATGTGGCAGAACCAAATATAATCCTTTCTGAAGGCATCTACCTGTAATTTGAGACTTGAATAAGTTTTCCACAGTTAAAGCCCAAATGTGCACATACTTTTATTTTGTTTTTTTAATATAATAGCTTATCTTTACATCATTTTGTGCCTTTTTTCCATCTCAGTTGTAATCCCCGTAGGCGTCCCACCACCAAATCCCCCGTGGTGCACATACTTTTTTAAAAAAGCCGCCATCGTCGGCCCTCCCTGGTGGCGCAGCAGGTTAAAGCACAGCACTGAGAATCTAAAGCCGCTTCCGCATGAGTTCGATTCCCGCCTGTCCCGGAGGTGACCACATGGCGTGGCAGACCTCTCCTGACCCGCCCGCTGCTCCCCTCAGCAGTGTACTTCATAGATCTGCCTGTTCGGCTTTCCACTCTGTCTCTGGTGAATCCTTTTACCGCCCCTGCACCTCTGGCATGTACCCCAGTTCTGTATACATAAATAAATCTTTTTTTTTAAAAAAAGCCACCATCAGCACACTTACTAAATTAGCTATAGACCTACAAAAATCTATTATCAGACGCAAACTATTTAAAAATGTTTTTAGCATATTTAAATAAATGAGAAGCTATAAAACAAAACAGAAGCAGGAAAGAACTAAATATCAAAAGGAAGCAAATAGAATTTCTAGGTGGAAGTAAAAGATGAGTGTAACTTTTTTCTTTTTTACTGCAGTAAAATACACATGTTATAAAATTTGCATTTTAACCATGAACATGTACAATTCAGTGGCAGTTAGTGGCTTTGCCAGGCTTTGCAATCATCCCCACCATCTAGTTCCAGATTTTGATCCCTCCAAAAGGTACTTATACCTATTCAGTATTCACTCCCCATTCCTGCTTTATCTCGTGCTTGTGAGCCTGAATCCATTTTCTGGTCTATGCATTTGCCTATTCTGGATGGGTCAAAGAAACAGAATTTTTCTGTGGCGTTTAATGTTTGACATCTTCCGCATAGCATACTGCTGTCGAAGTTGTAGCATGAATCTTGGCTGTATTCATTCCTCTTGGAGACATACTTGGTGCTCCAGGACCTCAGGGCCAGTGGAACCTGGAGCCCATGTCCTGTAAAGAGGCTTGGGCTGACCTAGGTGTAACTTTGGCATTGCTGTACTAGAGGGCACACTTTCCAGTCTACCCTTGCTGAAGGCCAGATAGCTGGTGCAGGCTTAGCATGCTTTATGCAAGATCTGTGCTCTAGACAAATCAAATTTCCTTTTAAACCATCCCAGCCGTGAAGAGTCCTGGCAGGCAATAATCCCTTTGTGAAAGAATTAACGATTCCTTGAATAAAGACCAGGAGTTTTTATTTTGGTCTGTAAACTGAAGCACACTCTAGATGCTTTTTTTAAAATTTTTTTTAAAGATTTATTTATTTATTCATACAGAACTGGGGTACAGGCCAGAGATGCGGAGGGTGAAAGGATTCACCAGAGACAGAGCGGGGAGCAGAACAGGCAGATCAACGAAGTACACTGCTGAGGGGAGCAGCGGGCGGGTCAGGAGAGGTC
>NW_004567120.1:13559771-13560330 GCF_000260355.1 Condylura cristata
AAGATAGGAGACCCCTGGTGGGGGACCAAACTTGCTGAAGCGGTGAAGCGGCCATGGCTAGCGTAGCACTGCGCTTTAACTCATTGCGTCATGGGGGAGGGCCTTCTACATGCTCTTTAAGGAGACTTGCAGTCAAGAGAATTATAATATCATGGACGTGTCATGCTCATAGATTCACTCAAGTGAAACTAACTTGTCCCAGGTGTGGCCAGTGGTGACGGTGGAGTGGAGGGATTTTCTGTTTATTAAGACCTGCAAGAGCAGGTTCATAGACAGTGCTATGAGCTTTCTGAGTCTTACTTGTCTTTGCAAGGGGACTCTGAAGCTGGGGATTTAACACTTTTTCAGGCCTTAACCGATTATTCACCACAAAAAGACTAATAATAGAGTGAAGTGGCTTTGGAGGAAACATTAGTCAGGTGATGTCTGTTTTTATTAAATGTCATAAATAAATTATTAGTCCATGCCAGAAACCAAAATGACAACTTTTTTTTTAATTTTACAACAGTTTATTTTTACATCATTTTGTACATTTTTTTTTCCATCTCAATTGTATTCT
>NW_004567120.1:13560650-13586098 GCF_000260355.1 Condylura cristata
TTGGGCATTTGGGCTGTTTCCATGTTTTTCCAATTGTAAATAAAGCAGCAATAAACATGGGGGTGCAGGTATCTTTTTCAATCAGTGTTTTCGTGCAAAATGACAACTTTTTTAAAAAGTTGACACTATCTCTTAGAACTCCAAGAATCTCAGTTTTCTGTCATTTCTTCAGACTCTTGAATCTTTGTCTAAACTGACAGAATAAAAGAAAAATTCGCTGAAGCCATTTGAATGCCTAGTCCTCGCTGTCAGAGAGGGGAGGAGGGAAGGAAAGACAGCTTGGCCATATCTATTACTGCTGGTGATTTTATGTGGCAATAAACGTGGTTGATTGTGCATTTCCTGTCCTGTCTTTGAGGAAAATAGACCCTTCAGGCTTGTCCCATGGACCCAAATCATCCACACACTAAGTTCCAGTACAGAGGCTGGGTTTCTTTGCTGTAGCCAGGAGCAAAACTTGCAATTTTATAGTATTTCTTTAAATTTCACTTACTTTCTCTGGCCATCATGACCAAAAAACTTGAACTGTGAGTGCCATTAATGGCTATAGGCATTGATGCATCAAGCAGACAGATGGCCAGATGGACAGACGCCACCCCTAGGTCTCCCTAGCCTGCTAAAGACTTGCTAGTCTCCAAAGACTTGCTCCTATTGCCACATTCTGTCATGTCCTTCAGAGGGAAACCATTCATAGCCTTCTTGATTCTTGCTATCACTTGAGAAAGTGATTTGCTTTCAGTCTGTGGCCAAAGAAAAATGCAGTGGACTAATTACCATCAATTTTCATCTATTTCACGTTCTATCTCATTCTCACCCCTTGTAGGAAGTCTTCCCATCTCACCCAGCCCACAGAATTCTTGTCTTCTGAGCTCTTGGAGTCTGAAATATTAATTTGCTTCTTTCCTTCAATGTGAGTTACTTATATATAGATTTTTAAAATTGTTCATAATAGACATTTATTTTTTTCCTCAGTTGGTATATTTTTATTGAAGTGACACTATGTAAATTTCTGGTGCACATCATTGAGACTCAGCATGTGTAGATACTACATTAATTTCACTGCCGAAAGTGCAGTTCTAGCCTTCACCTTCACATTGTCCCCATTTTCAAAGTTTAACCATGCTGGCTTCCCTCTTCCCTTCTGACAACCACTAATTGGTCTTGCACCTTTTACATTTTACCAAAATCATTGATAGTCTGCATTCTCACCAACATTTGAGGTCACTTTTTTGCTTAGTCACTCTGAGAGGTGAGCAGTGATACCTAGTTAAGAAAAGTTCTATTTTTCTAATGGCTGATCATGTCGAGTATTTTCTCACATGCTTATTTGTCATCCATCTGTATTCTTTACAGCTTTTTGTTAATTTTAAATGAATTCTTTTTTTAATGATGGCGAACCATTTTATTAACTGAATGATTACATCCAGAAATTAAGAATAGTCAAATATTGCAGCAAGTAGAAAGATATTTAAGGATAGGTGCTTTACAAAAATAAGAACAATGGCTATGACACTTTATTTAATGCAATGTAAAGCACCAAATCAGAGTATACCCACAATTAAAACAAAATTACAACCTAGCTCTCACTGACCTATCCATTAAAAATCTAATCACCAAATACATACAAGGACAAGAAACTTATATATTAAATATACTGGTTTTGGCATTTTATGTGTATGTGAATATGTGTGTGTGTGCATATGGATATTTTAATTTAAACTTAGAAATTAAGTTAGATGTTTTTAACAAATGTCTAAATAGGCTATTCACATGAGGTAAAATTGCATTGAAATTGGAAAATACAAATCCTCATTATGAAATGAATATCCCAGCTTAGACAAAAATATGAAGATGAGCATATGAAGGGAGATAAACAACACAACATGCACAAATTGAAAAAGAAGAGAGAAAGAAACAGCAAGAGGAGGAAGGATGGGGGGAAGGAGAAGGAAAGAGAGGAGATTGGAGAAAATAGGCATTTTATTCTCACTGTCATCATTTTGCTAAAATGGGTCTTGTACTATAGGTGAGATTATAATAGATTGCATAAATGAATTCTTTTTACTGATTATTTTTGAGAACTTTTATGTGTGTTCTAGTTTTGTTGTTATTGTTGTTGGTTATATGGCATGCAGATATTTCCCTCTGCTCACTAGCTTTTATTTTCATCCTCTTTGAGAAAGTGATTTGCTTTCAGTCTGTGGCTAAGGAAAAAATGCAATAGACTAATTGTATTTGAAAGAACAGTAGTTTTATTTAAAGAAAATGTATTTTATTTTTCCTCTGTTTTATTGATATATAATTGACATCCAACCCTTTATACGTTTCAGGTTTACCACATAGTGATTTGACATACATATATTATGAAATGATTACCTCATTATTTTTAGTTAACATTCCTCTTCTTTTCTTTAAAGATTTACTTATACATACAGAACTGGGGTACAGGCCAGAGGTGCAGGGGCGGTGAGAAGCTTCACCAGAGACAGAGTGGGGAGCAGAACAGGCAGATAGATGAAATACACTGCTGAGGGGAGCAGCGGGCAAGACAGGAGAGGTCAGTTGCACCATGCGGATCACCTCCAGTGTGGGCCTGAATTGAACTCTCACTGAAGCGGCTGGAGCTAGCTTGCAATGCTGCGTCCTAACCCGCTGCGCCACCAGGGAGGGCCCAACATTCATCTTTTTTTTTTTTTTAAAGATTTATTTATTTATTCATACAGAACTGGGGTACAGGCCAGAGATGCGGAGGGTTAGAGGATTCACCAGAGACAGAGCGGGAAGCAGAACAGTCAGATCGATGAAGTATACTGCTGAGGGGAGCAGCGGGCGGGTCAGGAGAGGTCTGCCACACCATGTGGTCACCTCCGGGGCAGGTGGGGATCGAACTCATGCAGAAGTGGCTTTAGTTTCTCAGTGCAGTGCTTTAACCCGCTGCGCCACCAGGGAGAGCCCCAACATTCATCTTTTATGGTTAAACATTTTTTTCTTTGTAATGAGAAATTTTTGGATCCACTCTCATAGCAACTTTGAAAATTACCATACAGCAGTGTTTATTACAAACATCATGTACATTCCATCTCCAGTACTTCATTATTTTGTAATGTGATGTTTGTGCTTTTAACTGTCTCTGTCCAATTAAATACTTTAAATTTTGATGAGGGCCAATCAATCAATTTTTCCCTTTATGAAGCATGTCATCTGCATGAAATCTTTGCCTAACCTCAGATCCTGAGGCTTTCTTTTTATTTATTTTTTTAAAGATTTATTTATTTATGCATACAGAACTGGGGTACAGGCCAGGGGCGGTGAGAGGATTCACCAGAGACAGAGTGGGGAGCAGAGCAGGCTGACTGACAAATTACACTGCTGAGGGGAGCAGCGGGCGGGCCAGGAGAGGTCTGCCATGCCATGTGGATCACGTCTGGGGAGGCAGGGATCAAATTCATGCTGAGGTGGCCTTAGCTTCTTAGTGCTGTGCTTTAACCCACTGCGCCACCAGGGAGGGCCTTTTCTTTTTATTTTTATAAAAGTTTAATAGTTTTATGATATATATTTAAGTCTGTGTTCCATTTTATGTTAATTTCTATTATGTGAGATTAGAGTTGAAGTGCAGCATTTTGCATTATGAATGTCCAGTTAACCCAGCACTATTTGAACTATTTTGCATCTTCATAAAAAATCGCTTGGGTACATTTTTGTGGGTCTATTTCTGGATTCTTTGTTCCTCTTACCTGTATTTTTTGTCTATAGTTTTGATTACTCTAACTATGTAATAACTCTTGAAATCAAATGGAAGATTCATTTTGCTCTTCTTTTACCTTACCAAATTTGTTGGGCCTTTCCTGATGGCAAAACTGGTTAAAGCACAGCACTGTGAAGGTAGCTGCAGCTACTTCACCACTTCAGCACGAGTTTGATCCCCCACCGGGGGTCTCCTGACCACCGCTCCCCTCAGCAGTGTACTTCCTCAGTCTGCCCGTTCTGCTCCCCACTCTATCTCCGGTGAATCCTCTCACCATCCCTGCACTGCTGGCCTGTACCCCAGTTCTGTACGCAGAAACAAATAGATCTTTAAAAAATTGTTTGACTTATTCTAGTTCCTCTGCATTTCCATATACATTTTATTGTTATCATTTATTAAATGTTTTTTATCAGCTAGCATTAGTATACAACACTATGATCTAGACAGTGTATGTCACCGCCCCACCCCCACCACCAAGGCACCCACAGTTTTGCACTGTAGTCTGCTGTGCTCCCTCCACACTTTGCTCTCCCCCTTCCCACCCCGTGTAGCCTCAACTACAGTCAGATTTCTCAGCATTGTTACTGGTTTGATTTTATCTGACTCTTTCCCCCCTTGTACTACGCATATAAAGCAAACCATCTGGTACCTACCTGTCTTCCTCCTTCCGACTTATTTTGTTTAGCACCATCCCCTCCAGTTTCACCCCTGGATATTAATTGGCTTATATATTTTGATGCTCCTTCGTTTGGTGAGTATATATTGACGAGTGCTTTGTCTTCCCGATGTATGTTCCCTTAATCGTTAAATAACCTCCATCCATCTCTCCTTAATATTTTAAGCTAGAAATCTGGTTTATCTGATAAAATTATGCCTGTCCCTGCTTTTCTTTGGGGCCCCTTTGCTTGTTTTTCAGCCCTTTAGTTTGAGCCTGTATTTACCTTTGGAGCACAGGTGTGTTTCTAGAAGCAGCAGGAAGTTGGATTTTATTTCCTGTTCCAGTCAGCCCCTCTGTGCCTTTTGATTCGTGGGTCCAGTCTGCTTACTTTTAGTGTGATTATTGAGAGTGAGGGTCTGCTACTGCCTTTTGTCTGCAGTTTTCTGGCTTTATCTCTTGTTCAGTTTCTTGTAGATGTACTTGTCGATTTAAAGAAGAGAGCTGCTAATATAGACAGATAATAAATAATATTGCACCCCTCCCAAGCACCTTCCTTGTAAACATTTTAGAATAATCTTATTTCTATTTACAAAAAATCTTGCCAGTGTGTGCATAGGAATTGCATTAAAGCCCTACATCAATTTGGGGAATTTAGCATCTTAATTAAGTTGACTCTTTCAATCCATAAGCACTATGTGTTTCTCATTGAAAGGTTTGACATAGGATATGAGTTTCATATGCATATTCTGAAAATCACACTGACTGATATTTAGAAGAACTGCAGGGACAGTGAGATAAATTAGAAGACTATTATATTCTGTAGGTGAGACAAAATAATGGTTCAAACAACATGATAGTGGTGGGAGTAGAAATCAATGTTGGATTAATTTTTGAGGTAGAAGTAAAAGAATTTTCTGATGGCCTTGGTATGTGGAATTTAAGGAAGAGGTAAAATGTCAAGGGTGATTCCTGGGATTCTCTTCAGACAGGATGATACCACTTACTGAGCTTGGCTGAACACATTTTGGGAAAAGAGAATGCATTCAGTTGTACATGTTGTGAGTTTGTGGTGCCTGTGGGCCTCGTTATCTAATAGGAAGTCGAATAGAGAGTCAGAAGCTAAGGGCAAAATTAGTGCTTTAGATATTGATATCTGCATTTAACCTTGTTCTTAGTATCATTTGATCTAAAACTAGATGACCTTGGCACTCAAAGGTAGAAAGTGAACTTCCAGAGCCCCAATAAATTGCAAAGACCTAGTGTTCCCATCTCTTAGCTCTTAGGTGGGGTGTAATGGAAAAGGGATTTGTAACCTGGTTTCTCAGAGTTGGGTAGTAATTATATGATTGCTGATGGAAATTAACATGGAAAGGCATACAGTTGTTGCACTGAAAATGTATGTGCCCCCCCCTATTAAAATGGCATTTGCATTATGTGCACTTGTTGAATAGTGTTTTATTTCTGGCTAGAACAGTTAAAAATGCATGAACCAGAGTTTTATTTATACTTTTGGTAGTGGGGTGTTTTATGGGGAGGCAGGGGCACTCTCTGGGGGAAGAGCACTTTTTCTTCCCCCTTGATTTCCTAGGAGTCAATGTAGGATGATGATGAATGCATACTCTGAAGCACACACTTACTGGAGAACTAGGGTTAGATTCTCTCCACCTTTTAGAAACCTGAGCAAGGCCCTCCCTGATGGTGCAGCGGGTTAAAGCACAACATTATGAAGCTATTGCAGCCACTGCAGCATGAGTTCGATCCCCAGCCAGGGAAGTGACCCACATGGCACGGCAGACCTCTCCTGACCTGCCCGCTGCTCCACTCAGCAGTGTACTTCATCAGTCTGCCTGCTCTGCTCCCCATTCTTTCTTTGGTGACTCCTCTCACCTCCACACTTCTGGCCTGTACCCCAGTTCTGTACCCCAGTTCTGTATGCATAAATAAATAAATAAATCTTAAAAAAAAAAAAGAAACCTGAGCAAGATTTCAGAGTTGGGTTTTCTACCAGCACAGAGATAACGTGACAGATGTCACTGAAGCTTTGAAGTACTTTATTTGTTTTTCTTTCAATTTATCCATTCCACAGACATCTCAGAACTTTTATTTGAAATAGAACTAGGGGAATCCTGGATTGCAGAACACAGACACTTAAAATGAATTGCCTAATTGGCTTAAGAAATATCTTTAAGGGGTGGGTGAAATGCTGGTGAATGGGAAGAGAAGCAGTTTCTTGCTAACCTCCCAACAAAACTATCAGGCTGTCAGAAAAGTCATGACATATTTTTCTATGCAAAAATGCGTCATGACTTTTCCCACAACCCAATACCATCTACAGGAGACTTGGATTGATATCAGGAGACAGTAACGAGAATTGTGGCTCAAGATGGAGGCTGACATTGTTGCTGACAGGTATAACGAACATGCTCCAGGGACTGCCGCCAGGACTCAGGAGGCTTCCACCTGATGAGTATATGTCTTAGCCTTGAGCTACTACAGAGTTCCCCCAGCGCTGACTGCCTTCCAAAAAGAATGCAGCTGAATGAAGGGTGTCCAGACTATATCAGAGAACCTATTTTTACAGTCCCAAGCCTGTAATTTCTTTGTCTGTGACAAACCACCTCAGCCTTTGGTCGAGTCCTTTACAGCATGGCTGTTCCTAACTCACTGGCCCAAGAGGACATTTCCCCAATCTTTTCCTTTCACATAAACAAAAGCATAGCTAGGACGAGTTGGATTGGCAAATGATTCAACTGGCCAATTCTCACTCTGCTGGTGCCGCATGTCAGCGAGTGAGTGAGGCAGTGGGCACATAAGGCTTGCAAGTTGCCTCCACGTGGGCTCTGCTTGGCACATGTGGGTTCTCCCTATTGACTTTTTTTCCCTCCATAAAGAATTGGCTGTGGATGGGAATCAGTTCTCCTTGCGTCCTTAAAGACCAACCAGATGACCAATTTCCCAAGACATTAGGGAAGTATTCGCATGTGTACTCTGTCATGGGTCCACACAAGCACTTATAAACGATATACTTTTCCCTCTTGGAACCTCTGCATAGAATCAGGTATCAGAGGCCCTCCCTGGTGGCGCAGCGGGTTAAAGCACAGCACTAAGAAGCTTAAGCCACTTCCTCATGAGTTCGATCCTGTCTGCCCCGGCGGAGATCCACATGGCGTGGCAGGCCTCTCCTGCACGCCTGCTGCTCCCCTCAGCAGTGTACTTCGTCGATCTGCCTGTTCTGCTCCCCACTCTGTCCCTGGTGAATCCTCTCACCCTCCGCATCTCTGGCCTGTGGCGCGCCATGTGGTCTCCGGGGCAGGCGGGAATCAAACTCATGTGGAAGTGGCCCCAGCCTCTTAATGTTGTGCTTTACCCCACTGTGCCACCGGGGAGGGCCAGGCCATGCATGTATCTTCTGGTCCCCCTTTTTCCAATATGCTAGTGATGTTAGGTTTTACATGCCAGATGATAAGCTTTGGTGGCTTATTCTTTGGGTCTGGGAATATATTTTTTTAAATCCATATAAATGAATAGTAATTGCTTCTTTATTTTATGCCATTCTGGTTTACTGAAAGAGTTCATAGGAATGCTCCACTTTTGCATGGGGGTAGGGGAAGCCTATGTTTGTAGTCAAACCAGGTAGCTTCTGGACACATTTTTTTTTTTGTTTGTTTTGTTTTTAAAGATTTTATTTATTCATACAGAACTAGGGTACAGGCCAGAGATGCAGAGGGTGAGAGGATTCACCAGAGCCAGAGTGGGAAGCAGAACAGGCAGATCGACGAAGTACACTGCTGAGGGGAGCAGCGGGTGGGTCAGGAGAGGTCTGCCACGCCATGTGGTCACCTCCGGGGCAGGCGGGGATCGAACTCATGCGGAAGCGGCTTTAGCTTCTTAGTGCTGTGCTTTAACCCGCTGCGCCACCAGGGAGGGCCCTGGACACATGCTTTTTCCTGTTGTTGTTTTTTTTAAATTCAGTGTTTTCCAAGAGTGGTAGAGATAATTTTGAGAGCTGCATTAAATAAGTAAACAACAGCAACAACTGTCCATTAACCAAATCATGTTCTTGTTTCCTATTACACCACATTTCCTGTCTCAATTTCTTCCCCGAATTATGGTTTTGGATGTCTCTGCCTGGAAGGCAGCATAGCACATTGGGTATGGTGGGAGCCCTACAGTAAACAAACTGGATTGTGAATCCTGGCTTCACCATTTACTATCCAGACGAACAAGCAAGTTTCATTAACCCCAGAGGGCCTCGGGTTCCTTATGTGTGACATGTGGATGGTAATATTTTCTACCTGAGAGGATTCTTTTAAAGATGAAGTCATGGCAAAAGCAGCTAGCATTGTGCCTGGCGCAGTCAGCACTCATTGCGTGTTATCTGCTGTGACCACATTGAGAACAACAGATAAATTTTATTCTCCTTGGGAATTTGTTGCCTCGTTTGGTGTCCATGACTAATGCTGCTTCCACCTGCTGTTTCAGGTGACAAACTGAACATATCTCTTGTTGGAAGAGACACGTCGCTGTGGCTGGTCCTGTCCTTCCAGAGCATGCTCAGTGGCTCTGTCCATGAGTGGCTAGAGAGCTGCACTGGGCTTGACAATAAGCAAGTGTTCAGGAGCAGGAGGAGGGGGCATTTCTAAAGATTGCAGTTTGAAGAATCCACCAGACCACCCCAGCATTGTCCAGGGCTCAGGGGCTCCCTCTGCTGGACAATCAGGTTTCTGCATGAACACTGGCTTGGAGGTTTTGCTTCAACTGTAGAATCAATCACAAGGCTAGGATGAAAGGAGCAGACGCAAGGGCGTACATATATGATGCATAATTATGAAAGCATGGCAATATCTGGATGCGCACAAAGGGCATATGGGGTGCCAGGCGCTGAGCTAGGAACAGGAACTACAAAGACATATACAACATGATGTTTGGCAAAGGCGCTAGACGCCTAAGCAGACACGCGTCGGAGGAGGAGGGGCGCTTAGGGATTTGCCTGAAGTCTGCAGTGGCACAGCAGGGTCATGGCAGAGGAAAGTTCTGGGTAAATCTAGTGGCAGCTGGGAAGGTCTGTGAATGAGAAAGGCTTCACAGAGGTTTTTTAGATGACAACCTGACCGTTTTGCTGAGACTAGAAAAACAAGCGGTGTCCTGGCAGACAAGAGGGAGAGTGAGAAAAATCACCAGGCCCTCACGCCTGGCTTACTCAGAACCCCATAATATGACCCTTCACATCCAGGTCTCCCAAGGCAAATTTCAGTTGTTTTTGTTTGTTGTATTACTCAGCTTTATTTAAAAAGAATATTCAGGGCTCTCTCTGGTGGCGCAATGGGTTAAAGCTCCACACTATGAAGTTCTCAGAAGCCACTGAAGTGGGAGCTGATCCCCACCCAGGGAGCTGACCCACATGGTGCAGCAGACCTCTCCTATCCTGCCGGCTGCTCCCCTCAGCAGTTTATTTCAGTACATCTGCCTGTTCTGCTCCCCACTTTGTCTCTGGTGAATCCTCTCACCCACCAAACCTCTAGCCTGTGTCCCAGTTCTGTAAGCATAAATAAATAAATCTTTAGAAAATAGAATATTCATGCTATGGATCTTAAAAGCCTATATGTTTCAATTAATTAGAAATTACAAGGTGCATAATACTGAAAATGTTGGTGCTGAAGCAAGTTCATTCCCAAAGGTGGGGTTTGGCAGTCTTAGTTATTTGTTTCTTGTATATTTAAGAAGTGACTTTGAGCGGGATTTAAATAATAAGTTGATGTTATAGACTGGAGTGTGTGATGACATTTGTCAGCATCACGTGCTGTGCTATGTCATAAATCCTCAAAAAACAGAACAATCTCACAGAAAATGTATTTACTTATTCACCGTGTGTGGTACTGGGAATATGAGCTGCGTAAAGAATCCAACAAGGTGTGGGTGACAAAGAATGCCAACAAAGTACAGGCTCCCGAGTGGAAGAGACACACACCTCCCCTCCAGGAGTTTGTGGTCTAGAGCATTTCACTTGTAATTTCTGGGTAAACAAGACATTGCTTGGCCACTCAGGAGAGCGGTGTCAGCTTGGGCTGCAGAGCAGAGTGGGCTGAGGGGAAGGAGCCGGGGTCTCAGGGCCTCATGGATGATTCCCGAGTTTCATTCACACAGACGCTTGACGGACAATAGGCTTTAATCAAATTTCTTGAAAGGCCCCTAAAGTCTATGTTTATAATCACTGATGAATAGGTGGATATGTGTACAACACATTAAACTGGTGATTTCAGATGCACACTGATAGTCCATTTCTCTTATGGGCCCTGGATATTTTAAAAAGAGCATTATTTTAGGAAATGATATTCCCTTTAATAGCCCTTGACCTTCTGATGCCACCAATACCCCCAGAAGTCCTAACTGCTGTGATAGTCCTCTCACACCAGTTTTCCTCTCTGCTATAAAATAAAGAGGATTCTCTTAGGAGGTAGCTACTAAAAGGTTTCTACAGTTTTTGTTTTCCTGTTGTATTACTCCACATCGCTTAGGTTGTGATAACTAGGAGATTGCCAGGTTCCACAGTCGTGACTGTTTTCTTTCACTCCATCTGCCTCTCTGTCAGGCAGCCAGCACCCTCCTACAGTCCAATGTTCGCCTTGAACTAGAATATCCACTGCCCTACCCAATCCCAAGCACCTTGTTTTCTTGTCCCACGGGGTAATAATCAGGCTCCCTTTTGGCACTCAAGGTATGATTTCAGGGGAGCCCTAGCTCCCACCTTCTGCTTTGAGAGAAGAACTTCTAATCTGAGTCTGATCCAATAGTTGAAGGCATGAATTCCTGTCAACATACAACTCTCTAGGGAGAGGGGCAGCGTTCTGCTGTGGTGATGGTCAGGGTTGTCAGTCTTACACCTCAGTGGAAATTAGTGTGTGGGCTACACTGTAAAGAGGAAGGTACAAGAGACAGAAAAGTCCTGGCTATTTCAGGAAGAATAAGGGATGGGGGGGGGGGGAGTGTAAATAGCCAAAGTCAGGAAAATAGGAGCCAGTAAATGTAGTAGAAGACACTGAAGCTGAACTCTGAAGACAGAAGTTTTGCTAATATCAGAACATCCTCTCTTCTCTTTTCTGCCCCCTCCAGAAGTCTGCAAAGCCACCTGAAAATTCCTGGACTTCACACCTGCCTTCCTCCGTGCCTGACAAGCTCAGCATTAGGAAAAGTAATTTTAGCACGCCCTCAGGTGGCCAAACGCAGTAATGCCACAATGGCTTTTAATGGAAGCTGGAGCTCTAACCAGAAGTCTCTGAACAGGAGCCATTGCTGGGTGAGTTGGTAGGCAGGCAGCAGGGCAATTTGTGCGGAGCTGGCATCTTCCCTTTAGGGTGCCAATTCTCAAGCTGATTGGCATAGCAGCTCTGAAATAATCTTGTCAGATTTATTTTGGACTCCCTGCTTTGCTTCCTCCTCACAGTGCTGCATGCCTTTGGTCTGTTTTTGAAATTAAATTGAACTTAGATTGCTTCTTATATTTAACTATTATTATATGTTCCTAAGCTCACTGAAGCCACCTTTTGGAAACAGATGATTTGTGTGCAGATTTCCCATATAAAATATACTAGAAGGACAAGGGCTAATATGATCATGGATATTGGGAGCTTTTAAAATTCAAAATTACTTCAGATTTACAGAAAAGCTTCAAAGACAGTACAGTAATTCCCAAATAGGCTCCACCCATATTCCTGAAAAGTTAACATTTTAGCACATTTGCTTTATCATTCTCCCTATTATAAATATGTACCTTTTTTCTGACTGTTTAAGTTAGAGATGCAGTGCTCTGTTGTTCTTTAATATTTCTGTGTGCATTTTATGAAAACTTGAATAGTGTCCTCTACCACCATAATTACCAAAACAGGAAATGAACAGGAATTTCTTAATGTTCAGGCTTCATTCAAATTTGCAAACGTCTTTTTTTTTTAAGATTTGTTTATTTGTGCATACAGAACTGGGGTACAGGTCAGAGGTGCAGGGGCAGTGAGAGGATTCACCAGAGACAGAGTGGGGAGCAGAACAGGCAGATCGACGAAGCACACTGCTGAGGGGAGCAGCGGGCGGGTCAGGAGAGGTCTGGTGTGCCGTGTGGTCACCTCCAGAGCAGGCAGGGATCGAACCCATTCAGAGGTGGCTTTAGCTTCTTAGTGCTGTGCTTTAACCCGCTGTGCCACCAGGGAGGGCCACCAAATTTGCAAACGTCTTTTACAGAAAATATAAGTACAGAATCCAATCCAGTATCTCTCATTGCATTGCGTTCAGTTGTGGCTCTTCAGTCTTTAACTGAAAACTGTTCCTGTCTTTGTCTTTCATGACCTTGACATTTTTAAACAGTACTTGCTAATTATTTTATAGAATGTCCCTGAATTTGGACTTGTGGAGGTTTCTTTGGACTTGTGATGAGGTTAAGGTTGTGCATTTAGGGCAAAAGTGATACTATGTCCTTCTCGACGCATGTGATGGCCCTTTGTTTTGACTATAGGTTATGACACTGATATCAGAATAATTAATGTTGAATTCATGTATGCAAATAAGATGAGGTTTCCTACAGATTCATGGGGATTTCACTTGTGGAGCTAGACAACAGCAAGGAAACTGGAGAAACTATCCCCTCACCATGTAGGAACTCCTTATGGAGAAGGTGGGGTTTTAGGAACATTGGGTGTGGACAAACTGACATTTCTTCAGGAGAATAGTTAGGCATGTGAAGATCTTAAATACTGAGTCCCCAAGGCCCCCCCCCCCCCCAATCCTTTCTTGACAACCAGAAGCCATGGCTCCTGGAATTTAGTCTCAGCTGTACTTTAGTTTGCTGTGTGACCCTGGGAAGCAGACAGATAATTCCTTTCCTGGTTCCCTAACTTGTCAAATGATGGTCACTCGCTTGGGTGGAGAATGCTTTGAAACCCCAAAAACTGTGTAAACGACTTGCGTTCATGAACCAGATTCACACCTAACTGAACTCCTGTTTCTCTAGAGCTTTCTTGGCTACTGCTATTGAATTTTTTATAAAAGGAGTATTTATTTATGCATACAGAACTGGGGTGCAGGCCAGAGGTGCAGGGGTGGTGAGCATTCACCAGAGACAGAGTGGGGAGCAGAACAGGCAGATTAACGAAGTCTACTGCTGAGGGGAGCAATGGGCAGGTCAGGAGAGGTCTGCGGCGCCGTGGGGACACCTCCCTGGTGGGAGATCAAACTTGTGCTGCAGTGGCTGAGGCTAACTTCGTAGTGCTCCCTTTTAACCTGTTGCACCACCAGGGAGAGCCCTGCCACTGGATTTACCTCTAGACTAGGGACTCACAAGTACTGAAGGGCCCAACGCCATTTACACCTAATCCTTTGTGTCGAAAAAGTACATATGAAGCCAATCACCAAATACCAGTGACTGATAACCGAGTTTTCCTCTTCCATTGAGTAACTGGAGAAATTTGGTAGCACTAGATACTTAAGAGTCAGAAATGGAGAATGATATTTTTTAGAGTAACAGCAGTAGTCATTTTCTAGGGTCTACCATGTAGTGGTAGGTGACATTTTTACCCCTTTCATGCTGAACTTTTTTGGCTCTTTGAGACCCCGTAGGTTTGAGTTCCATTAACATTTATTTCTAAAGTATTTTCTGAGCTGTGACGGGTTCTATAGCACTGCATTGACTAGTGCCTAAAGATGCAGAATGCTTTTGGTCACTGACCTTTTGAATGTCCTAGAAGCCTGATTGAATACCTGATTTCTTTTAATGATACTTTGCTGGCAGTACATTTATAATCATGATCTTTTCGTTTTGTGATGTTGTGTACAAATATTTTCATAGTTTAAATAGAGATTCTTTTATCAATCTAGAAAGATTTTGCAGCCATCAAAGACCAGGATACAGCTGTATCACATTAAAAAAGGTTTATACTGGGGCCCTCCCTGGTGGCGCAGCGGGTTAAAGCGCAGCACTGAGAAACTAAAGCCACTTCCGCATGAGTTCGATTCCTGCCTGCCCCAGAGGTGACTACATGGCATGCCAGACCTCTCCTGATCGCCCGCTGCTCCCCTCAGCAGTGTACTTCATAGATCTGCCTGCTCTGCTCTCCACTCTGTCTCTGGTGAAGCCTCTCGCCGCCCCTGAGCCTCTGGCCTGTACCCCAGTTCTGTATGCACAAATAGATAAATCTTTAAAAAAAAAAGGCTTATACTGGATAGGCAAGGAATATTACCCTAATAAAGTACCTGGCATATACACACACATACATATACAAATTATAATATAGCAATACAGATTATTAATATTAAATCTGCTTAGTTACTTAATACATTCATTGAGTATATGTTCTGTACCCAACATGATGCCATGGGTTCTGATATAATGTAATAGATATAGGTAAGACAATAAATGAAAAAATATTTGCTACAGGGTATGTAAAAATGGGATAAACATAGTGGGTTTATCCCCTAATCTAATATTGGAGGTCCTGGAAGACTTTTGTAAAAAGTGCTGTCCAATATATCGTTCCCATCACCAAGTCCTGTCTACTCCACTGCTTCAAAAAACACATCCTGAATTCAACCACCTCTCCCCATTTCCACTGTCTCACCCCTTGTGTAAGTCTCCATTATCGCCTGCAATTGCTACCTAGTAGGTCCACAAGAGGACACAAGGTTTTATCTGTTTTCGTCTAAAGGAGATCCCCAGCGGTCCCTGCCATGTAGTGGTTGTTGATAAATAGTCCTGAATGAATACATAGTCTCTCATTTCACATGGCTGACACACTACAGTTCAGCAGTCAAAGGGTTATTTTTAAAATTACAATTTTGTCCTCTTCCACCTTTCTCTGTCTCCCTCCCCTTGTCTTCTTTTTGTGTTCTCCAGCAGTCCTGAAGTAGGTTGTTTTCAATTCTTGGGACATTCATTTTTCTCCTATACCCATTGGGTACACTCCTGTTCATCTTAAAAGTACAGTTCACATGTTTTTGACTTTATAGATCATATCATCACATGGGAAGAAAGACATCAAAACAACAATAAAAATAATTTCAAAAGTGATGAGTGATATGAAAAAGCACAACAGGGTTCATTGAAAGAATAAATGGCTGTGCTAGAGAGTGGACTTCTTTGAAGAGGTGTCGTGTGAGATGATGCCTAAATGACTTGAGGGAGATAGGCAAGTAAAGATCTGGGTGAAGAACATTCTAGGACAGAAGAAACAGAAAACACAAAGACTTTATGGAGGGATAGCTTTGCTTATTGAACATAGCAAGTGAAATGGAACAAATGAAACAAGAAGGATAGTGGTAAGCCTGGGCCAAATCTTGGAGGGTCTTTTAGTTTATAGTTCAAAATTTAGGTTTTGTTCTAAATGTGATGGAAAGCTTGGAAACCACCCATCACATAGAACAAGCACCAAATTTGTTATTATGGTTATTAATGCTACATGATCTTCCCCTTCATCAATTTCTCTTCATCAACTTCTGTGTTCAGTCATTCTGGTTCTATTTCTTTTCCTAGAACATGTCAAGCTTGTCCCTGCCTCAGGACTTTAGCACTTGCTTTTCTCTGAGCAGAGTGCAATTTCCCTAGAATTTCTTGTAGCTCACTACTTCTTATCATACAAAGTTTACCTTAAAAATCATCTTCTCGGCCCTCCCTGGTGGCCCAGCGGGTTAAAGCACTGCACTAAGAAGCTAAAGCCACTTTTGCATGAGTTCGATTCCCGCCTGCCCCGGAGGAGATCCACATGGCGTGGCAGACCTCTCCTGACCCGCTCGCTGCTCCCCTCAGCAGAGTCTCTGCTGAAGGGTCTCTGGTGAAGCCTCTCACCCTCCGCATCTCTGGCCTGTACCCCAGTTCTGTACGAATGAATAAATAAATAAATCTTTAAAAAAATCATCTTCTCATGGAGAACTTTCCTGATCAGTGTACTTTCATAACACCACCATAACAAATTACCACAATTGACTTAAAATAGGAAATTATGCTCACAAATCTGGAGACTCTTAACTCCACAGTCTAGGTGTCAGACATACTATGTTCCCACTGAAGTCTTAAAGGGGGAGAATCCTTCCTTTCCTCTGCCTGTTTCTGTAGTGCTTGGCATTCCTTGTATTGTGGTAGCATCACCCCAGCCTGTCTCTATCATCACAGGGACTTCCTTTGGGTCTCTGTGTAGCTTTTCTGTCTTGTGAGGAAAGTTCATCATTGGATTTAGATCCAAGAAGATGTCATCTTGATATCTTTACCTAAATTACATCTGCAAAGACTCTTGCTCTCAATAAAGTCAAATTCTGAGGTTGGATAGACATATCTCTTGGGGGCACCATTCATCCCACCACATTTGCTTCAATTTAACTCAACCAACTAATCTCATCACTTTATAACCCACTATCTTCCTTGGTTCATTTTCTAAAAATATCTTGATTATTTCTTCATTTGCCTTTCTCCCCTAGACGATAAGCTCTAGGAGGGCAGGAAACTCATTTTTCCTGTTCATTGTTTTATTGCCAGTGACCAGCATATGGGAATGTTTTAGTAAATATTTGTTGAAGGAATGACAAAATGAGATCTAATGGCTAACTGATGTTGGACATTAGAGCATGATAAAGAACAGGGAAGCAGGCAGGATGGACAAGGGTTAGTAGGTGACAGAGCATGACTGGAACCTAAGATTTCCTGGGGAACAGGATGCAGAATAAGCAGAACCTGAGAGCCTTACCAATCATATTGGGGGGCGGAGGGCTGTCTCTCTCCTGTCCTCCAGATGAGATGACTCTCATGTCTCTGTTTCGGATCCACACTAAAGTAGCCCTTTCTCAGCACGTCCCTTCTCACAGTGGTGCTAACTTTCTCTGGCTCCCTAGCAGACTCTTTACCTGTTGGAGCCCGAAGACTAGAGAGCTCTCTTTTGCTGGCACCTGAAGGTGTTAGTTGCACTGTATTTTCCTGGTTGCTTCTCCACAGAGGTTATTTCAAAACTTCAGTGGTTTCCTCAGCACATGATCTCATAACCAAATGAAAAATAGAAGCCAGCAAGAGGGAATTTCTTACCCAGAGTTGTGAAGCAATTCAGCAAGCTAAGGGATGTGCAAAAACTGATTACTAGCACTTAGAATTTGAAAAATGGAAAGTGGCAGAAATGAGACTGGAGAGGTAGGCAGGGGCCAGCTCATGTAAGCACTTGTGAAATATGTTCACCCTTTTTATCAAAAGAATAGGTCATATGCAAAGTTAGGCAGATGTAGTACCTGCCTTCTGGCAATTTTATCTATAATTTGTCTCTTGGGAAATTTTGCATTGTAAAACTAAGACTGATCTTTATTAATAGTACCCTTCTCTGTTTTTATTTGACCTAAAGATATGCAAGGATCAATGCTGTTTAATGAATATTTATTGTGTACCTAGTAAGAACCAGGAGCTTTCCCTGTGTGTTACCTTACATCAGCACAAATTTCTTTGGAAGCCTCATGCTTTTTTAAAAAAGTCATGAGATGCCTTTTGCAGCAACATGGATGGAGCTGGAAAAGATCATGCTTAGTAAAATAAGCCAGAAAGAAAAGGAAAAATATCGGATGGTTTCACTCATAGCAGGAGTATAAAGGACCAGGGGAGAAAATAATCATAATAATGAACAACTATATACCAGAGAAATTTTATGGGGATGGAATGTGGAATGGGATCAAAAATGGTGGGGGAGGGAAGTGCACTGGACTATGGTGATGGCACACGGGTGATCTGGTGATGAGAAGCTCATGGGGATTACAACTGAGATGGAAAGAGGCACAAAGTGATGTAAAAATAAACTAGTATATTTTAAAAAGTCATGAGAATTTTGCATTTTACTCTATGATATTTCTGTGTGTATTTTGATTCACTAATAATTTACGAATAATTTTGTTATTTTCCTCTTTGAGTGAAATGAATGCTCTAGAGAGACCTGTATGCAGCTTGTGGCTTTTTATACCCATGTCCAATTCTCCTAGTTCTATATGGACTTTCCTGACCTTGCAAGCATCTCTCTTACACAGATGAACTGCTCAGCATCTGGAGAGGCCCCAAAACTGTGCCAATGACATAGAGCTAACATATGAACTCAACTTGTTTCCAAACTCACAAGGCCTGGTTCAAATACATCATAGACATTCAAGTTCTGGGGACTTGGACACACCTACAGATAATGAAAGCAGTGGGTTATGTGATACATGAAAAGACAATTACCTGTATAGGAATTGTTTATAAATATGCATATAAACACACACATATATGTAAACATATGTGTATAAGCATGTATCTATAAATATGCATGTGTATGTATATGTATACTCTAACTAATCCATAACCTTGTTCTGAGAAAACTATTTTTTAAAAGATTTATTTATTTATTCACACAGAACTGGGGTACAGACCAGAGGTGTGGGAAGTGAGAGGATTCACCAGAGACAGAGTGGGGAGCAGAACAGGCAGATGTACTGAAATACTCTGCAGGCGGATCAGGAGAGGTCTGCCATGTCATGTGGGTCAGCTTCCTGGCTGGGGATCGAACTTGTGCTGCAGTGGCTGTGGTAGCTTGCTAGTACTATGCTTTAACCTGTTGCGCCACCAGGGAGGGCCCCAGAGCAAACTATTTTAATTGTCACCATAAAATAGTTGCTTGAATGAGACAGTCTCCACCCCCCGCCCCAAATATAAGCATTGTTTGTTGGGTGAAATATTTTGAGTGACCAAAGGAAGCCTTATCCTTTCAGACAGTTCCTTTTCAATGGCCAGGGGCTTGAGCCTTTCCTCAAGCCTAATGCAGCCCTATGCCACAGCTATTGTATTTTTAATTAATTAATTTATTTTTAATTAATTTATATTTAACAGGTTTTATTTATTCATACAGAATTGGGGTACAGGCCAGAAGTGCGGGGGCGATAAGAGGATTCACCAGAGACAGAGTGGGGAGCAGAACAGGCAGATCGTCAAGGTAAACTGCTGAAGGGAGCAGTGGGGAGACAGGAGAGGTCTGCTGCGCCATTTTTTTACATTGTTGATTTTTGTACAGTATTTGATTTCTCCCATCAGCTGTAGACCCGGTAGTTCTCCCACCACCCTATATCCGGTGAGGTATCACCACCGTCCCTTGGACACGCCCCTCCCTGCTGTGACCCATCTCCCTTCCCTCCCTTGCTGGATGCCTCAAGCCTATGGTCAGCTTGCAAGTTTTGTCTTTTTCCCTGACTCTGTTCATTTTGTCTGTATTCCACAGCTAAGTGAAAGCATCTGATCCTGCTGTTATGGACTGTGTTTCTCATCCTTCCCTCTCTTCTCTTGGGTAGGTCTTTTGTGACCCAGAAAGACACCAGGTTAAAGGAAGCAAGCCCTCAACAGCCCCATCTTGGGAGCCACCAACAGGTTCCACCGAGTCAGGTGGAGGATGCATTTGCTTTAGTGCATTTCTTTGCGAGCCAAGCCCAGCTGTCCCCCAGGCAGGCCACTGGAAGGCCTCTTTAAAGAACTGCACAGCAGTGGTGGTAAGCAAGTGGCCTAGGTCCAGAGTTTGGAGCAGAGAAGCAAGCTTGTCGAGCTTTTACAGCTACGGTCTTATTTTTGCTGAGACTGCATGCCTGCCCTCTTTGGGCACGACTGGGATGCTTGAGAAGTCAGTAGGCTTTGACTGGCAACGACTTGCCATTTCTGGATTGAAATAGATTTAAATAGAGTTTAACAGGGGCAGTTGCATTCTTCACTTTCTAGAGCTATATTTTTCTCATGCTGGTTGAAAAAAAAAATGCACATGAAAAAAGTCCCAGCTTCATTATGCTTCGGTCACAGCAGGGAATTTATAGCAAAAGCCCAGCTGTTTGCAGATCATGCCAGAGTTTTTTGAACCTAACGTAATTGAGCTCATATTTTTGAATCGGGAAAAATAATATGCAGAGCAGCCGACTTTAGAGTTTTCAGGTTTCCAGGCCAAGCGACGGGTTCCTGAATCTATTTTGAGCTGTTCTTCCCTAATCTGTCTTCCTCTTCACCCTCGGCGCTCTCTGCTCCTGTCTTAGAACTGAGCCTATGGCTGTGCAAATCTTTTTCTGTGCATACGCTGTTCTAGCTTTTTTTTTTTTTAAGATCTATTTATTTATTCATACAGAACTGGGGTACAGGCCAGAGATGCGGAGGGTGAGAGGATTCACCAGGGACAGAGTGGGGAGCAGAACAGGCAGATCGACGAAGTACACTGCTGAGGAGAGCAGCGGGCAGGTCAGGAGAGGTCTGCCACGCCATGTGGATCTCCTCTGGGGCAGGCGGGGATAGAACTCATGCGGAAGTGGCTTAGGCTTCTTAGTGCTGTGCTTTAACCCGCGGTGCCACCACGGAGGGCCTCTAGCTTTTTTTTTTTTTTTTCCTTAAGGGAAAAAAATCCCATGATTTTACAGATCTTACACCTCATTTAAAACTTGCCTTCATTTAAAACCCCTTTCCATTTATTTTATGTCCATGCATTCAAACCATCCTACGTTTATCACTTGTTTCTTGAAGATGGGGCCAGACACTGTGCTCAGGGCTCTCTGTGTTACCGCTTTGAGCCTCCCAGCAGCCCTAGGAGGAAAGCAACACTCGTGCCACATTTTGCAGATGTGATAAAGGAGACTTGTAGAGGTCACAAGGTCACACAACGGTGGACTTAGGTCTCATGACCAAGCTGGTTCCAGGAATTGAAACCCTGCTTCTGTACAGAACGGACAACTTAGAGCTCGGCTCCTGGGGGCATGATACGAGACCCAAAGACGCCATTATTACCCCCACAGATGCGAGCTCAGAGTTGGAGAAAGCAGAAGCATCATGGTGTGCAGAGACAGCCCCTCACGTCTGCCAACCTTAGGGATTCCTGGAGCATCAGGAAAATGACATGGAAAAGCATTGATTCGGGGTAGAGGAGCTTTGGATGCCAGTTATTGGTAGCCTGGCCACGACGCAATCCGGAGCCAGTTACCTGCATGTTTGGGAAGGGCAGACATAGGTGGCACAGTGCACTATTACCACCACGGACTTAGGAACTCTCGTGAATGTGACACATCTTTTCCCATATCTAGTTCACCCTGGGCACTTCACACTGCTAGTTTGGCGGAGAAGAGAATATTGAGCATAGCCACACCTCCATAGCTGGTGTTGAGGAGCGGCCAATGTACTATGTGCTTATAGATATTAACGCATTTAACTTTTTTTTTTGAAATTGATGTGCTTCCTACTGGGCTAAAAAGACACTTACATTTAAGTTTTTAAAATAAACTTTTGTTGGCTTATAACATACAAGTTTCAGGTGTAAAGCGTTGTACTTGACCTCTGTCTACACTTCATCCTGGCATCACCAGAAGCCTGGTTTCCATCCATCCATATAACCTAGCCCTTTCACCGGCTCCTTCTTGCTGCCTACCCTCTTCCCCTCTGGTATCTGTTCTCTGTATCTAAGAGTTTTATTTATTTATTTATTTATTTTTGCCTTTTTTTGCTTTGTTTCTTTATATTCCACCAAAGAGTAATATTATAGATGTTTGTCTTCTTTTGACATAGTTCACTTAGCAGGACATCTATCCCCAAGGCTCACCATGTTGCTGCAAATGGCAAGAGCGCATTCCTTTTGCTAGCCGAGTAGTATTCCATTATATATATACCACATCTTCTTCATCCATTCATCATTAATCAATGGGCATTTCGACTATTTCCATATCTTGGCTATTGTGACTAATACTACAATAGAAGTAGGGGTGCATATTTCTTCATAGTCTTTGGATAAATATCTAGAAGTGAAATAGTTGGATCATATGGTATTTCTATTCTTCATTTTTCAAGGAACCTCCATAATATTTTCCGTAGTAGCTGTGCCAATTCACATTCCCACCAAATTGGATGGCATCCCCCTTTTCTTCACACCCTTGGTAATAGCTATTTCTGGTCTTTTTGATATGAGCCATTTTTTGCAGGTATGAAGCGGTATCTCATTGGGGTTTTGATTTGCATTTCTGTGGTGGTAAGTGATGACGATCATGTGTCTGTTGGCCATCTGTATGTCTTCTCTGGAGAGATGTCTATGTGGTTGCTCTGCCCATTTTCAATCAGGTTACTTTAATTCATTTAATTTTATTTGAAGACTTGTGTGCAAGCATCACAGGCCTAGACTCCTTGCCAGTGCCACCTTCTCCATCAATAACTAAGTACCATTGACTCCACTTCCTAAATATATTTGATCCGTGTCCTCTCATCTCCATCTTCATTGCCTTTGCCACTGTTTCAGTTCAATGCTACATCCTCTCTCCCCCCTGGATTATTGTAGCTTTGCCTCCACCTGCTGCAGAGAAGACAGGGCTTTTTTGCTGTCGATTTTCTCGTTGTTTTGGTTCTTCATCTCTTGGCTATTCTACTGTGCTTAATAGAGCCATTTTTCTTCTTTTAAAACACTAACCCAGTTTAATCTTTAAGACGTGGCTTCCTGTTGTTACCGATCAAATGGGAAGGTTTATGAATGTGTAGGAGGAAAGAATGTAGGTTGAAGCTCTCAGTGTACCACGAATGATTTTTCCCTCTGGTAGCTCAGCGGTGATTCTTGGGTTCCTCATGCTTCTTCAAAGTCTTTGTACCCAAAGGAGGCTGCAGTCAAAGGGGAGATGGGACATGAGGAAATATGCTTGCTTTGGGTGAGACTCAGCTTTTTCTCAAGAAGAACCAAGTGAGAAATAAATCAGGCCCTGAATATCCTTGAACAGGAAACTCAATGCCACTGTCAACTTCCCCCACATAACAGTCATTGCTAGGTAATGGCTTAGGTAAGCCTGGCTCCCCAAACCATCAACCTGAGGGGGGGATCCCCAACATTCAGAGTACAATTTTGCTGAGGAAACTTACTTTCATGTTGATTTGGAATATAAACACCACAAATAGCCTCCACCCTGTTATCTATTTTTTTTTTTAGAGCTATAGTTAATGGGCTAACTTTCTGCCTTGCCACTTTATCAAGTTGATAGAACTGTTTAATGAAACCCACAGAGATTGAACAATTTAGTCTAACGGTCAGTGGCAACCCTTGATGTAAGTAATTTCCAGCAATACTGTATGCATCAAATGTCCAACCTGCCAGTGGTTATCAATATCCATTATGCTTTTGGTTGGCTTGAACCATTAATAACCTGTCAGATTAAGCAATTAGGCTGTCTCTACTTGCCAGAGGAAATTGTTTTCCTCTAACTGATGATATTGGTTTTGTGGTTGTGCAGATAAGTACTTGGTCAAAGTGTTTGGTGCTTTTCTAGCTGGGGAGTGAGTCTTTTTGATAGATAAGGAGAGAAAACTGAAATTCAAGGGACTGAGAACAACCTGCAGACACTCCTTGAGAAAATGCCATTCCGGTGCACTTTATAAAAAGCAGCTTAATCATCATGGTGCTCTCTAGTGAGAGATTTCATTTGATATGTCACCCAGATGGGACCACATGTCTCTGTGGAGCCCCAGCTAAGCCTCAGCATTCGAGTTTGATTGGAAATGTGATTTTGGGTTCTTTAGACAGCACGTCAAGAGCACTCGCAGGGCTTTGCCATTTTGTACACTTGCAAAAACAAGAGGAAGAAGAAAAAAGAGAGGCGAACAGTTCCATGGATACCATGAACACTTCTCAATGTTGTTTGTCTCTGTCTCTCTGGAACTTTTTGCTTTTGTGCTTTTCATTTGCATCCTCATGTAGCAGTATAGAAATACACATTACTTCTTAGCTTTACATCTTCTTGCATCCTATTGCCTCACCTGCTGGCCTCCCTTCCCTCTAAGCCAGTTTGCTTCCGACCATCATTGGAAGGCCTAGCTGGAAATATCACACCCAGGGGGGCCTTCCAGAGTAACTCCACCCATTCTGATCATGCTTTTACTCAAAATCATCTTATTTCTATGTCATCATTTCACATTTATTGATGCATTGCTTTTATCCTGCTTTAAAAATTTGCACTTCTTGTTCTTATTTTTCCTAATTGGAAAAACAATTTGAATGCAGCTCAGAAAACATAACCAAGAAAATAAGCACATTTAAGCACCAAGAGAAAACAAATAATCACCCACAATCCTACTACCCAATGGCAACCATTTGGTGTCATTCATTCATTCAGCATAGATGTATTGGCCCTCTTGTAAGCTTTGGGGGTAAAATAGTAAAAATGGTCAATGTCCTTATCGTTATAGAATTCAGAGGCTTAAGAGGATTTTTCCAGCCTCACCACATTAATCACATATTTGCAGATTGTATTAAATGCTTTGAAGAAAAAGCACGCTCTACTGTGAGAGTATATGGCAGGAAAGGCTGGGGTAAGAACTGATGTTGATCTAAATAAAAAGGAAGGCTTTCTGGAGGAGGTGGCCTTTGAGTTGAAATCTGAAAGATGTTCAGGGAGTAGTTATGCCAGGTGGGTTTGGGTGATGGAGTAGGGAGGAGAGGGAAGTGTGAGGTAACTTCCTAGCTCATGCTTGGAAGGCACTTTTACCTTTCATGCAAAAGTGACTGCATATAGGAAGAGCTGAAGTCCAGCGACTGAAGGGAATGTGGGAAGTTCTGGGACAGGGTGGGGAAACTACACTTGTTGGTGCACGATCCGTTTTTGTAAGTAAAATTTTATCTGGAGACAATATGCCCATTTATACACACACATGCATATTGTCTATAACTCCTTTTGTGCCCCAACAGCAGAATTGAACCATTGCAACCTTGAATAGTTCCAAGAGACACCTTATGGCCCCTAGCAATGTCTAAAATATTTACTGTCTGTCCCATTTCAGAAAAAAAATCTGCTGAGTCCTGTTCAAAGACATAAACGAAAGCAAAGGTGACAGGTAAGGAGGAATGTAGAGGATGGACCGCATTTTTAGGCAACTACTGCACAGTGCAGGTTAAGGGTTTTAAATTGTACTCCGAGAACAGTGGGAAACAATGAAGTTTTTTTTTTTTTTTTTTTAAAGATTTATTTATTTATTTGTACAGAACTGGGGCACAGGCCAGAGATGCGGAGGGTGAGAGAATTCACCAGAGACAGAGTGGG
>NW_004567120.1:13586198-13608508 GCF_000260355.1 Condylura cristata
CAGGCAGATCGACGAAGTACACTGCTGAGGGGAGCAGCGGGCGGGTCAGGAGAGGTCTGCCACGCCACGTGGTCGCCTCCGGGGCAGGCGGGAATCGAACCCATGAGGAAGTGGCCTTAGCTTCTCAGTGCTGTGCCCCAACCCGCTGCGCCACCAGGGAGGGCCGAAACAATGAAGTTTTAAGTAGACATTTGACATGGCCTGTTCTTTCAGTGCTACTGATGTTGAATCTTTTTATTTTAATTTGGCAGTTCATTTTATGTTTAATGGCGTGTGGTCGCTGAAATGATGTATACTCAGCAGTGAACATCCTGTGTGCATTGTTGCTGATTTCCTTTGATACTTTCTTCAAAATGGAATTATTAGATCAATGGGTATATCTATTTTAAGGGCTTTTGTTTCTCCTGTATTTCCACCCTTCAATGGTGATGTTTATCATCACCAGCAAGGGGTGAGCGTACTTGATGCTCCCACTCATGAAAGATTTACTATATCTGCCAACTTTATTCAAGAGAGGTGACATTTTATCATTGCTTTAATTTGCATTTCGGTTATTGTTAGTATGGTAACTTTTATCTCCCGTTGTATTTTTTCTTTGGTAAAATGTTCATTTTTCTATTAAGTTATCCCTTTTATTATTGATTTTTATGAGTTTATTATATATTGAGTATGTTAATTCTTTGCTATCCATATGGCAAATATTGTTCCAAGTTTTCTTTTACCTGTGCAAGTTATTTATGCTATTTGATACAAAATTTACATTTATTTAGTTAATGAAATCATTTTTTTCCTGTGGATTTTCTGCCCTTGGGGTTATGTTTGGAAAGACTTTCTTCACACTGAGATTACGTAACATGCACATATTTTTTTTTTTTACTAGTTTGAAACTAGTTTTTCTTTATATTTTAATCTTTAATCCATCTGGTATTTATTTTGGAAGTGGCAAGAGATAGAGACTTTACAGATTTTTTTTTCAAAGAGGTAGATCTTTTTTTAGGGGAGATGTAGAAATATCTTCTAGAAAAATTGAGAACTCTTTGATCAAAAATTCCAAACAGTCTCTGGAAGAAGAATAGTTCTTTGGATGAGGGGCAGGCATTTAAGATGTCCTAAAGCCACATAGCTCTACATATTTTAAGACATAATTATTATATATATATATGTATATATATATTTAAATCACTCTCCCACTTTGTTTATATCTCAAAACCACTTTCACCTCCAAACATGTACTACCTCAATGAGCCTCAAACCTTATTATTACATCAAGAGGAACTCTGCAAAGTGCTGATACCATCCTTTGCTTTTTTATCTTGTGTCCATATGAGATACGCATTTCCAGATAGAAGTGTATTTGTGGCTTGAAATGTGTTTTCCTCGCTTTTCTTTTTCCCCCTTGTATATATAGAGGATTCATGATTTTATGTACCACATAAACACTTGGTCTAGGCACTGTTTGAAATACAGTAAAATTTAACTCATTTGCCTATCATCAGAACCCTACATTATAGATAAAGCCGTTGTCTTCATTTCATGTAGAAGAAAATTAAAGAACACTGAGGTTGTGATTGTCCCAGGTCACTCAGGTGGCAAGTCATCACCATGATCTGTTGCCTTAAATGACAATAGAGAAGGATTTTGGCGGGGGTGGGGGGTGTAGGGGTAAGAGGAGCTGGGGGGTGGGGGTTGGGGGAGGGAGGGTGGAGGGAGGGGAAATAGCAAATTCTTTCTGAGGCTAAAACAAATAGAATAAGTCCTCACTTAACGTCTTTAATAGATCTTGGAAAACTGCAACTGTATGTGAACTGATGTAGAACTAAAGAAAGGTCCTTGAATCAGGTCATTCAAAGTCAACTGAGATTGTTTTTCTCAGTCCACATTATGATCGAACAAATTTTAATGAAGTGATGTTATTCGAGACCTGTTATGCCACCACAGGAAGAAACTGAATTTTAAATGCATAGACATCGTTTCCCATCTCAATCATAAATCAAGTGGCTTACAGTGTATGGCCTCACAGAAATCTTTTCGGTTATGTTTTTATCGCCAATTGTCTTATCAGTGTCTGTGCACATAATACCTTGCATTGTTTTATTTTATTGATTCTGTCAGTCGTTTACATAACTATATAATTTTGGGAGTACAACTTCCACCTCCAGACGCACACACACATCACTCATCCTCCACCACTGTAGGCTTGCCCTTTCAATGGGTATTTTTGCGTTTTGAGGGGAGCAATACATAGAAGAGGGGTTGTAGTTAATTTATTTTGACTGTTTTGAGAAACCCCCACATTACTTTCCTTAGGAGCTAGACCATTGGAGTACAAGGGCTCCTTTTCCTGCACATCCTCACCAGCAGTTATTTCTTGAGTTTTTTTCCCCCCCTCTGGACCATTTTCACAGATGTGAGGGGTTTCTCGTTGTGGGCTGGATGCATGTTTCCCTGATAACGAATGACGATGTGCATATTTTCATGCACCTCTTGCCCATCTGTAGCTCTTCTTTGGAGAGGTTTCTCTTGAGCTGCTCTGCCAGTTTATTAATTAGGTTTTTTGTTTTTATTGTTGCATTGTCTGTGTTCTGTGTATATTTTGGATATTAGTCCTTGTTGGGTGTATGAGGTGCAAAAGTTTTCTTCCACTCAGAAGTGTGTCTTTTTGTGTAAAAAGAACACTTTTTTTTTTTTTTTTTAGGTATAAGCAAGTTACCTCCCTGACAGTCATTGTTGGTTTTTGAGCCTTGGAAGGGGTCTAGACATATTTCTGGGTGGATTGTAAGGGGATCTGCTCTCTGAAATTTTCCCATGAAGTTTCCTCTGTGCTCAAGAAGTACACACTGGACTTCTATTTGGAAAGAATCCAGTTCAGCATCTTGTCATCATCTGGGGATGAAGAAGACATTAGTGAGGAGCTTAACCAAAATGCTGTGGGAATGCAGGGTGGTAGAGTTTTGTAGTTAGGAATGAAGCCCCTATTGAGGCATGGCAAACCCCACCTGGGAATGTGATCCTAGGGTGTCATATTCTTCCTCATATAGAAGTACAAGGTGTGTGTAACAACTTTAGTTGTAGATCAGATAAATTCAGATGACTCTCTGAGGCTAAGCTGGAAGTAGTAGAACCAGGGAAGTGGCACAGACAGCAAAATGAGGCAGGAGCGTTCTGGAACCCTGAGCTGACTGGAATGTAGAGCAAGACTTTCCCGACAAGATGGCCACCAAAGCCCTGTGGGAAATGGAGATGCCTTGAGTACCCAATAGAATTAGAAGAAGGGGGATAGAGGAAGACCTTATCCTCCCTTCCAGAGGGGTTTGGTGATTGTAGTTGTGGTTTTGTTATGGGTGTTCCAATTCTTTGATCTTCTTTCATTCAAGAGTTGGTGCTTAATTCCCTTTGCCTTGGATGTGCCCCGGTTTTAGTGACTTGTTTCTAGTGAACAGAAATGATGGTATCTCCCTTCTAAGAATAGGTAATGAAAAGATTATGGCTTCTGCCCTAGGGTTCTTACTCTCAGATCACTTGCTCTGGGGGGGAAGGAGTCCAGTCACTTTGGCATACAAGTGACCCTGTGTACATGGCCTGTGCTGAGGAACTGAAGCCTCCTTCCCCATCTCCTCCAGTGACCGTTGTCAGCTCCGACGGCAGTCTTCTAGATATCCTGAGTCAGAACATCCACATAAGCTGTTTTCCAGATTTCTGACCCTTAAAAAACTATGGTATGTCTGTTGTTTAAGCTGCTAAGCATTTGGATCATTTGTTATGCAGAAGCAGATAATTATTAAAGCAGTTCTAGAACGTACTCTAGTTCCTAATGATCTTGTGTGTCTGGCATCTTAGCCTAGTGCGAGGGAGCAGCCAAGATGGGGTGGGTTAGTACATAGGTAGCTCAATGTTTACTCCAAAGTTCTGAGATGGAATAGCCATCGACAATCTAGGATGTTAGTACTTAGGGCGACATTGTTCTTTGTACTACTGATGAGGGTACCACGGTCAATTCTGTAGTGGTGGGTGCAAACTAGACTTTGGTGGTGATCATATTGCAGTGTATACAGATGTCGAAAGCTGTACCTGAAACTTATGCTGTGTGATAAGCCAGTGTTACCTCAACGAAAAGAAAAAGGAAGTGTCTATTTCTCTTCTCTGTGTGGGGAAGTGTTACAAGCAAACATTTCAATTAGTTGGTCTGATAGAACCAGGGAGGGTCGGTAACTCGAAGTATGGTACCTAGTGCTCACAGTCATGTGAGGAATGGTGTCTGGGGCTGGGGGGAACAGAGGCAGTGTGTCCTTGAGCCAAAAAGGCAAGGCCAGAACAGATTGTTAAATAAGATTAAGCAAGTTGAGCTAAAGGACCAGGAATGCTACTATGAGTCCCAGTAAGAGATGGGGTGGCCAGCCTGGACTCTTCCATGTGTGGGGGCAGATGGCAGCAGCATACACCAGGAGAAAGCTCTTCCACTTCTCACGCAAGCTTATGTGGACAAGCTAGATCCACTCGGGCCAGAACAGGTTGAGAAAGGAACTTGGCTCTTCTTTCAATGACTTGAAGAGGAACGGGAGTGGTTCTTAAGTCTGGCTGATAATCCACTTCTATTTCTTCCCTCTTCTTCAAACAGTGTTCATTCGTTGGACTTAGGAGCGAGCAACTACACTGATAGCAGTGTTTTCTGCAACATTAGAAATATGTCACAGGAAGCTAAGTTAGCCTTGGCTCTGGCTGACACTATGTTGGTCCTTTCTGAGAAGCTTTACATCTAGAGATGTTGAATATCTCTAGAGGGCCTAACAGCTGGTGCTAAAATACATGTTCAAGTGTCTGCTAATTCTATCGACTGGATGCCACATGGCTCTCTCAGCAGAATGACATTTCACAGCTTTCAGCTGCCATAAATCATTGACCTCAAGAGCCTTGGGGTTCAGTACCTAATCCATCAGGCTAGCCAGGCACTTGAAGCACTTTAAGACTTTGAATAGAAATAGACCCAAAGACATGTTGTCCCCAAAAGCCATTCCATTCCAGAATGATTAAATGTCTGTGCCCCTAGAGGTTTTCTATAATAGTTTAGAAGATTGGCACAAATATACCCACTTTTTTTTTTTTCACTTATGTGTTCAGGCAGCAAATCTTGATGGAGATGAATTTGAGCCATTGCAACTATCTGAGGTTATCTTCCAGATGCTAACTCTTTGTTTTTGCCGAGCTGTCATTTGGGCATTAAATCCCCCTTAGAGGAGGGATTTGGGGCTCTGAGGTCAAAAGCCCACATTTGAAAATAACTGTACTTTGTATTTTAGTAGTGTTTGCCAGCAAGGAGATGCAGAGCAAGCTAGGAGAGGTGAGCCAACTGGCACCTTTAACTCACCTGGCTCTTGGTTCAGTTCCTAGCTAAGTTCCTCAGGGACATTCTCTGTTATAAAATAGCCCTGTATTCCTTCTGGTACAGTTGAAAAGTGCAGCCAATTTCTGAAATGAAAATGATTTTGAAAGCTGTCTCTAAGGTTAAAGTTCAAGTGGCCACATGGGCTTGCAGAGTCAGCTTACCAGTTTGGGTGATGTGGCAAAGATGGCTAATTAGTCACCAAAAAATGAATAGTCCTCACCTCTATGGTGTCATTGCTAGATCATATTTCTGAACTCCCATTGCATCTAGGTGGTGCCATGTGACTAATACTTGCTGATGGGATGTGAGCAGGAGGGGTTTATGTCACCCTTGGAAGCAGGTATTCATTCTACACCATTTTTTTTTATATGGACAACCAGAATGACCTTAGAGTTAACTATGTTGATGACAGAAAGAGCCACAAAATAGAAGGGCCTGGGTACTTCTGATTTCCCATCTGAAAAGTCACCTGCTGCCTAGGAGCATCTGCATTGACTGTTAGGGGAGCAAGAAGTAGATTTTTATTGTGTTAAACCACTAAATTTATTTGTTACAGAAGCTGGCATTACTTAAGCAGTATACATGGGATTCTGTTCTTGGGTAAAATGTAATCCTTAAGATTATGATTAGATAATTACATCTAATTGATTAGATTGTATGTAGCTAAGCTGGATTTGGCTAAGCTAATTTTTTTTTTTTTAACTTTTATTTTCTATATTCTTTTTTTTTTTTATTAAAAAGTTGGCTAAGCTAATTTTTTTAACTGAATGATAATAAGATAAATTTAACTCTACCCCAAATATTTTACTGATACCTCTTTACCCCTAGTTTCATTCATTCCTTCCATAAACATGTATTAAGGGATTACAATGTGGCAGGTGTCCTGCTAGGTGGACACTGGAGATATCATATGGGTCAAAACAGACATGATCCCTAGTCCCTTAAACCTTAAAAGGAGAAATAGTCAGCTCCAGAACGAAGGCAATGTAAGAGGGCTGGAGAAGAGGGGACGTCCTAGATCAGTGATTCTTAAAGCTTATGTTTGGATCATCAACTTTCTACTCACCTGGAGAGCTTTTGAAAAATACAGATGCTATTGCTGTAAATCATGAGTCAGTAGGACTAAAGTGGAGTGCAAACAATTGCAATTTACTAGTCTCTTTCCAGGTCATTCTGGTGCACAATTACAGTTGAGAATGAAAATGGGAGAAAGAGGGAGCAAGGGGTGAGAGAGACAAGTTCCATTCAAAGAGGGCTCCCAGGTATCTGGCAGCAACCATTGGGTGGGGTGGTCTATGAACATGAGAAAAGGAGCAGGTTTCTCTTGTGGTGGGAATAAAAAATTCAGCTTTGAACTTAAACTTCCAGGTGGAGGTGCCGTATTTTGGGTATATATATTGGGAGTAGAGAGATTGTTAGAAGGATAACAAACCAGTAGAAGGGGGTATGCTGGTTCTTGCAGCTGGTGAGGAATGAAATGGGTTTAGTCCTTGCCTTTAAGGAACTCACGTCAGGTGATACTGCCTGAGGCCCATCTCAAGGACTACTCGGGGACTCACTGCTGTTCCCTCTCTCTACTGGTCTACACAGTTGTTGGGATGCGGAATCCAGGTGGTGTCAACTTAACATAAATAATGTGTCTCTGGCCCTTGAAACCCAGTCAGCGAAAACAGTACTTTTCATTTCACAGGCTCCAGCCCTCTTCAGCCCCCCACCCACCCCCACACATTGCTGCCCCACTAACTACCCTCCAATTGGCCTCCTTATGAAAATAGCTGCATTCAGCTTCATTGGTTTTAGGTGTTTTTCTGGATTCTTTTGGCTGCTGAGACAGACTTCTCACTTCATTCTCAGCTCTAATTGCTCTTGGGAGTGCAATGTCTCCTGATGTTTTGGGTGAGAGTGTCTGTAGGCAGAGCTTCCCTGGGCCCTGTGAGGCAGATGGAGTCAGGCAATGATGCGCTGTAAGGTATTATTCTCACTTGTTTCATAAGTAAACCGAGGTTCCAAGCGATGCTGCAAAGGGACTTCGAAGGCCCACAGCATTCAGAATTCTGTCCTTTCAGAATTTCTGGCCTTTTTGTCAGCTCTGTGACATTCTTCCTGAAAAGAAAATAGCTTCTATCTCATGAGTGTCAGTGAACTCACAAAGTTATGGAACAGCTTGATGAAAACCAATAGAGAAATCTCCAAGGAGAAGGACAATTCAGTGATTTTCCCATTCAGAGAAGTTGAAATTTGAAGTTTCCTCAGTCTGACCTCACTGTGCAGCTGAAATCCTCTCATACCTAAAATACCAAATTTGAATGGAATTACCTGGGCAGATCTAAATTTACTGTATCTGCACTTTTTGCATTAAGGCTGTCAGCTTGAAAAGCACCTAGTCAGAGTTTGGGGGTGCTTTGTTTTTGGAGTCAACATTGAGTTCCAATGAGTGATTAAAGTAAGAGAGCAGAGTGGGTGGAGAAGGAAAGGAATTTTTTTAGAATATCTATTAGGTGTTAAGTCCTGTGTACTCTGACCAGTGGATAGGTGTTATCCTATTTTACTTGTTACCCTTATCCTATTCATGACAAGTCTGGGGCTCCCAGAGGTCTCCCAAGGACACACAACTGATAAGTAGCACCAGAGATATTTACAGTGTGGTCTATTAACTTCTGAGGTTATATGTACTTTATACTAGATCAGTGCTTCCAAAATTCAGTCATTTGTAGGTTCGGATCACCTCTACTCTCTAGCCTGATTTTTTCCTCTTAATTATCTCTTAATTTTTTTTTATTATTTTAACCTTTCTTTAAAAAAAATGATTTATTTATGCAGCAAGAGCTGGAGTACAGGCCAGAGATGTGGGGGTGAGAGGATTCACCAGAGACAGAATGGGAAGCAGCACAGGTGGACTGACTGAAATATGCTGCTGAGAGGAGCAGCAGGCGAGACAGGAGAGGGCTGTTGTGCCATGTGGGTCAGCTCCCTGGCTGGCGATGGAACATAGTGCTGCACTGGCTGTGGATAACTTCACAGTGCTGTGTTTTACCCTTTGTGCCACCAGGGAGACCCCTATTTTAGCTTTTCTTTAAACAAAGGTAACTCAGAAATCGGTGTGTGTGTGTGTGTGTGTGTGTGTGTGTGTGTGTGTGTGTGTTGCTAATTACGACCTTGTTTTTGCTTTGTTTCCGCTGACTAGTCTCTTTTTATTCTCAAGTGATTTTATTTTTTTCTTATTTTTAACTGAGGTAATATTTGGTTACCAGCCACCCCCCCCCCCAATCAGGTATTGCTCCCATAGTGTATTCACCACCAAATCACCCAGAGCAGCATAGGCCATTGCGCTTCCTTCCTCTTTCTTCTTCCCCCTTCCTCACTCCCTTCCCCATTGGTGCTTCAATTCTGTAGTCAGCTTTTAAGGGCTAGTGTTTAAGCTTGTCTTTATCTGACTCTTAGCTTAGTTCTCCATATTCCATGTATTAGTGACACCATCGGTATTTATCTTTCTCCTTCTGGCTTATTTCACTTAGCGTTATACCTTCCAGCTCCATCCATGACACTGCAAATGGTATGAATTTATCTTTTTTGATTGCTGTGTAGTATCGCATGTTGCATATGTACCACATCTTCTTGCATCTTCTTGACCCAGTCGTCTGTTTTGGGGGCATTTAGGTTGTTTCCTTAATTTAGCTATAGTGAATAGTGCTGTAATAAGCAGGGGAGTGCAAGTTGCCTTTCGAATTAGTGTTTTTTTTTTGGTTTTTTTTTTTTGGTGTTTTCCTAGGAGTGGGATTGCCAGGTCGTGTAACAGATCCATTTTGAATGTTTGAGACACCTCCTCACAGCTTTCCATGAGGGCCGGGCCAGCCTGCATTACCACCAGCAAAGTAGGCGGGCTCCCTTTTCTCACATCCTCGCCATCTGCTGATCAGTCTTTGTGAGGTGATCACATCACCCAGTTCTAAGGTAAGTGCAACTTGAGGACACATCCCAGTGTCTTTCCTTCCTGCTCATATTCTTTTAGTATAGAAATGTTGGTGTTGCCTCACTATATCCTTCAGGGTCTTAAGATTATTCATGGAACTAGCATACAGGAGAATGCAACATAAAGCTGTCTCAATGGTTAAATGACTAGCAAAAGGTGTTTATTAAGACTAGCATAGTGCCTGAGTTATTATCATCTTAGTAGTCTCTGTTCTCGCCTCCTTCCCTAAACCTAAAATATATATGTTTCTTAAGTTCTGCATTTGCTTTCCTCCTGGCTTGGAATCCTTGGAGATCAATTTTTGCTACAGAATACAAGATGTGTCGATATAAACCTCACAGTTTAGGCTGCTAGTTGACTTCTTTTTGAGACTTCTTTCCTGTTGAAAATATTAACCACCACCACCTACTACTCTAACCTATCTTGCTCTGTCTTGTAGACAGCCACTATATAACTGAAGGGCGCAGCCTTACAACTCAAGACACAACTGATTGTGGCTCAGTTAACTGCTGCAACACTACCAGCCTGGGAAGGGCAAAGACTTGGACTATATCCAAGCACTAGTTGTTGGAGGCACTAGACGAGCAATGTTGAAAGTGGACAGCAGATACAGCCAGCAGGTCATGGCCCAGGCAAACAGTTGGTGGAGAGAATGAATATATCACAGACACATACCTTCAGTTTAGACCTTGTTTTTTTTTTTTTTTTGAGTTCCATTCTTGTATACCCGACTTCTACCTGAAGTCCCATAGTCACTTCAAATGTAGTCTAGTCTATTTTTATTTTTCAATATATTCTGAATCATACTTGCAATATAAATCTCTCCTACCCTGTTTCCCTTCTAGGGAAGTCAAAGGCCTTATGACCTAACCAGTTGCTGCAACCAGAAACTCAGTGGTGTAGATGGGGTTGTTCCTGATCTCCCTTTCCCCTGACATAAAACTGAACACCTAATCCTGTTATTTGACCTTTTTTTTTCTAAAGATTTATTTATTCAGACAGAACTGGGGTACAGGGCAGAGGCTCAGGGGCAGCGAGAGGATTCACCAGAGACAGAGTGGGGAGCAGAACAGGCAGATCTATGAAGTACACTGCTGAGGGGAGCAGCGGGCGGGTCAGGAGAGGTCTGCCGCGCCATGTGGTCACCTCCGGGGCAGGCGGGGATCGAACTCATGCGCAAGTGGCTATAGCTTCTCAGTGCTGTGCTTTAACTCGCTGCACCACCAGGGAGGACCTGACCTTTTTTTTTTTTCTTTAAGATTTATTTATTTATGAACATAGAACTGGAGTACAAGCCAGAGGTGCAGGGACGGTGAGAGGCTTCACCAGAGTAGGAAGCAGAACAAGCAGATCAATGAAATACACTGCTGGGGGCGGGGAGGGGAGCAGCAGGTTAGTTAGGAGAGGTCTGCCTCACCATGTGGGTCACCTCTGGGGCCAGGGATCGAACTCACACTGAAGCGGGTGCAGGCTCGCTTGCAGTGCTGTGTCCTAACCTGTTGTACCACCAGGGAGGGCCTACTTTGATCTTCTTAATGATCCTCCAAGTATTTCCCTTTCTTTCTATCTTCAATGATGCCCGAGAAGAACACCATTTGTCACCTGTGCTAGCCACTAACCAGTCCTTCTCCCTCACCTCTTGCTTTCCTGAGGTCCATTTGCTTAGTAGCTACTAGGGCGAATCAAACCATGTCTTCACCATCCCCTTCTCTCCTTCAGATTAAGGCTCTCCAATAGCTTTTATTGCCCTTAGGACAAAGATGGCTGTTCATATGGTCTGTAAGGGCCTGAAAGGGGTGCTGCCATCTTTGTCACATTTCATGACACTTTTCTCCAGGCAGGTCAGTATAAAGCTTTCTGACCATCTTTCAGGATATGAAGTTGAACTCTAACTTAACTTAGATTTTTAATTAAGAAGTATACAAAATGTAACATAAGCTGTGTTGTAAGTCAACATAAAACCTGTCATATTAAGATGATTGATGGAGCTATTGGGGTATAGAACTGACTGATGGGGGTTTGACTGCTTCATTAAATTATTTGTCATGAGAGTCATGATGACTAGAAGCCAACAACACTCTTTTCTCCCTGACATTCAGGCTCTTATGTTTTTCTCAAAGCATACGCACAATTTTGTTCTCACCACATATTGGTGGGGTAGGTAGAGAATGTATTTGTATTTCCTGCTGACAGATTAAGCAACCAGACCTACAGTGGCAAGGCGGTAAGAGGGGCCCATCTCGGTCCAGAAGCACTGAGGAACAGTAAGAGTACTAGTAGCAGATACCACTTGTAAACCCTTGCTGTATGCTAGAAGCTGTGCTCAGATAAATACTTTTATGGATTTCTTAATTCTTGTGACAACTCTGTGTGATAAGGAATGTAACTCTTTATTTGAGGAGAGGAAGCTTCAAAACAACACTCAGGCATTCAGTGCTGGTTTGGCTTTAACATATCTCAAATTCAGCTGACTTTCAAGTCACTTTCAGCCACCTACTGCTTTTGTGAGTTAAAGCTAGAGCTTTGGTGAGTTAAAGCACAGAAGGGACTCCTTAAACAAAGTTCTTGACTAATTGATGGGGTTTTGGTCCCTAAACTCCTGCCCTGTATGGCTCCAGAGAGCGGACTCAACTGTTCACGAGCCTACTTGCTTCAGCACGAAGTGTCCACTGAAGAAAGACTATTCTAGGTCCACTTTTGCCTCCAGCATCCTCCAGGCCTTATCCATTTAAGCTTATGGTTCTTACTATTCTATAATGGGGAAAGGGAAGAAAGAGAATGAAAGAGAGAAAAATCTGAAGTTCAAAAGCAGAGCAAATGTAAGTCATTCATACCTTGCTGTTGGCCTCTTACCTGTTTCCTCTTGGCCTTCTAAAGGGGGATTGTCCAGGCCCAACCTTCCTATACCAACTGCTGGTTAGTCAGCTGCAAGTCAAATGAAGAACCCCCAGCCCTTGGGTGGGTTTGACATTCGCTAAGCACAGCTTCCTTCACAGATGGTTAGAATATTGGACTTCCTTTATAGATGGTTGGCACGCTAGCGTCCAGGGAATAGGAATTGAGATTAAGACAGAAACTGATTTCTCAATACAGCTGGTTGCAGATACACCAGCTATTGATGGGAAAAATTAAGTCCTTTCTCATACCCACGCTTGGTTCTTTAACTCAGAGTAGGACTGAGACTACAAATACAAAGTAGAGAGGCCCTAAAGCAGAGTGGATCTAATAAGTGGCTTCAGGAGAAGCGCTTAGCTGAGACCTCCTCGCCATCTCTTCTAACTAGAAGTTGTCAGTTATATTTCACATCCTCATGGACAGGCCAAGCTTTGCCTCCACCTGCGGTCTCCCACAGCATGATTTTCAGATGTGGTCTAGTACGTTCAGCATCAGTGGCACCATTTGGAAAATGGTAGAAATGCAAATGTTGAGGTTCTATGATGCGACCCAGTAAATCAAACTCTGGGGTAAAGGCCCAGCAACCTGTGCTATGATACACCTTCCAGGGGATTCTCAGGCCCACTTGGGTTTGAGAACCACTGCTCTGTGGTGCCATGCTGACCTAGGTCATGCCTGCACACTACCATCAGTTCATCTTTTCTGGAACCCTCATTTGCTGCAAGCTATGAGTTTTAGTAACTGCATAACTCTTCATTTCTTCTGGTCCCCTGCCTGGTGTCTCTGGCTCCAGAATGGAAAAATCATACTTAGACTCCCTTGCCTGATTCAGTATAACCCCTGTAGATTGCCAGTATTAGCTCAAATCACCTACACCTGCACAAAACCAAGTTAGCATGTAACAGAGTGTGTAAGAGCCCTACCTATGTGGACAGGCCCATCTGGGTTTTATTCAAGTTCTATTGGCTCTATATCTTGGTGTCTGCATCCTTCATTTCCTCATCAAAAAATGAAGATTTATCCCCCTCCTCCCCAGTCCTTTATAGTAGTCATGACATTGTATAGTCGTTTTGTAACTTTGGAGAAGTGATTTAATTTCTGTCATTTGTTTCACCACTGAAAATGTTTTGTCTTCCCCTTTGGAGAACACAGATGGTACACACACCTCTGAGGATCAGTGTGAAGGTTGAGAGGCACTGCAGCAGAGTGGTTAAAAGTGTGGGTTCTCTTGGGCCCTCCCTGGTGGCGCAGCAGGTTAAAGCACAGCACAAAGAAGTTTAAGCCACTTCCGCATGAGTTTGATCCCTGCCTGCCCCAGAGGTGACCACATGGTGCGGCAGACCCGCCCGTCCTGACCCGCCCGCTGCTCCCCTCAGCAGTATACTTCGTCGATCTGCCTGTTCTGCTCCCCACTCTGTATCTGGTGAATCCTCTCACCCTCCGCATCTCTGGCCTGTACCCCAGTTCTGTACAAATAAATAAATAAATCTTTAAACAAACAAGTGTGGGTTCTTGAAACAGATTGCTTGGATTTGAATCCTGATTCTGTCACTTATTAGCTGCATGACCCAGCACAATTTACTTATCACTCCAAGACTTGGTTTGCGCAATAGAAAAATGAAGATAATAGTAGTACCTAAGTGTATGGTTGGAATAAATGTATATATGTAAAGTGCTTGGAAAAGAGCCCAATACGTTTTATTTTGAAACTGTTGGAAAGCATTGCATGGACAGACTTCACAGAAGGAGGCAGTTTCATAAGAGCATGTGAGTGGGTCACTTGTACAAACGCAGCCTAAAGCCAGCCCTGGTAGCTAAAGGCCATCCTGAGTCAGCCCCTAAATGAGACACATGTATGTTTTGGTATTGCAGAATCCAGCTTTCTAGTTAGCATGGCCCAGGTGTATTTTGCTTTGATGAGGTGTATATATAAAGCATTAGAGAACTAATGAACATCTACTAAGTGACCTTCAACTTAGTGGTTGGACCTGTGGACATAGATGAAGAGGAAATGCTCTCCACTCTTGGAATTTACAGCCTGGCTGGACAGATGAGATTTGCAGTATGAAACATTAAAAAAATTACTAGAGAGTATTAAGTGCTAGATGGTGTCGTGGAGATGACAGTTGCCACAAGAATCCAAGGGAGAGAGTGGAGAAGGGGCTGGAGAGATGAAAGACTTCTTAGGGATGATGTTTTGAGCTGAGCTTTTAGGAATCTGGTAGAGCGAAGGGTAATAAGAGGTGTTTATCATATTGCAAAAGAATGCATTAAGGATTCCTTTAAGTAGTTAACACCCTTAGAATGTTTAATATTGGAACTCAGTTTACAAAGTTCTGTTTATATGCAAACATTTTGAATCACTTTGAACTGGGGAGAACCATCTGGGGTCTTGCTTCATCTTACTACTAAGTATTTAGGGTCACTTGCTCAAATTTCCTTCTACTTTGTAGGTTTCTGTTTTCTCCAAAACAGAAGCCCCAGAAGAGCTAGGGCACACCTAGTTTTTTTTGTGTGTTTGTTTTCTAAGCGACAAGGATCGCACCAAAGTGTCTCCCAGCTCAGGGGCCACACGAGGGAACAGACATACGGAGCAACTGGATCAGACTGGAGCACCGAGTCAGAAAACAGCCTTGCCCACCGAGAGCCGTGACATTAGCCAACGGCCTTGTCTCTCTAGAGAGAGGTTTGATGCCGCTGCGATAGCTTTTGGCAAAACTACCAAGAAGGGAGCGCAAATGAGTCATCAGAGTTATCTGGATGTGTGTCCTGTCGGGGACATCATGCAGAGGTGGCATCAAATGTAAGCCGCATGTTGCCAGTGCCCATGCTTTTAATTAACTATGCAGTGTTGGGTCTCACACTTCTGCTAAGTATTTTGGTGGTTTTATAAGCACAGCAGGTTGAACTTCAGCCAGCAAAACCTGGCTTTTAAAAAATATATATTTATTTATTTATGCATACAGAACTGGGGTACAGGCCAGAGGTGTGGGGTGTGGTGAGAGGATTCACCAGAGACAGAGTGGGGAGCAGAACAGGCACATTTATTGAAATATGGTGCTGAAGGGAGCAGTGGGTGTGTCAGGAGAGTTCTGCCATGCCGTGTGTGTCAGCTCCCTGGCTGGGGATCGAACTCATGCTGCAGTGGCTTTGGAGAGCTTCATAGAGCTGTGCTTTAACCCATTGCACTACCAGGGAAAGCCCATGACTTTTTTTTTTTAAGATTTATTTATTTATGCATACAGAGCTGGGGTACAGGTCAGAGGTGCAGGGGCAGTGAGAGGATTCACCAGAGACAGAGTGGGGAGCAGAATAATCAGATCAACAAAGTACACTGCTGAAGGAAGCAGCGGGTGGGTCAGGAGAGGTCTGTTGCGCCATGTGGATCACCTCCAGGGGAAGGATCTAACTCATGCTGAAGTGACTTTAGCTTCTTAGTGCTGTGCTTTAACCCACTGTGCCACCAGGGAAGGCCCCCATGACTTTTTTTTATTTAGGTAATGTTGGTTCACATCTTGTTTGTATCTTGGGAGTATAGGACCACCCTCCCCCACTTCACGTCGTTGCTATGATGCACCTTCCACCAATCACCTGTGATCCATCTCTTTAGTCCATTGTGCTCCCTCTCCACCTTGTAAAGCCTAAATTTGAATCATGGCTCTTCCACTTCTCAGATGTGAGGCTTTGGGTAAATCATTTAATCTCGAAGTCTGTTCCCTAGCTGTACAATGAATAAAAAAATGAGGCCCACTTCCCAGTTTTATCCCAAATATTACATGAGGTCATCGATGTAAAGTTCCTAGTCTGGTGCCCAGCATAGAAAAGGTGGCTGCTGTCACCATCTGGGGCGCTGGACCCATAAATTGCTGGCTTGACTTCCAGAAATGTTCATTTCTGAGCTACTCCACAAGATGTCGCCCTCTCAATACACAGTTCGATTGCACTGCTCTGTGTATAAATATGTATGTCTGAGGATCTGAGCTCTGGAAAAATGATTTTCACATCCACGCCTGCCTGTGCAAAAACATATATTGAACCATGTGCCCAAGAGGAAATCATAGTTGGCTTTGCAACTGATGCACATATGGCTCTCAGGCAGTTCTAAGGCAAGCCAGCGCTTTCCAGGCTGTGTGTGGGCGGCCGACTGCATCTCTCCCGCACGGCCCAAGCATGATGCCGTGGAAGGAGTTTAAGGATCTGTCATTATGTTCCTCCTCAAGTCCTGAGGGAAGTATAGGGCTCCTGAGGAGTGTGTGCTTGCGTGTGCGTGTGTGCACGCACGCATGTGAGAGGGGCAGAGAGAGGTTGGGGACCCAGCCTTCCCCCCAAAATTTTCACCCGACCCGGAAGCATCCTTTCACTTCCTGCTATTCTGTGGATTTTATTTTTGGTAAGTCCTTGTGGTACAGGACAAAAGTTCAGAAAGATACTCTGCTGTTTGTGTGGTACAGATAATACCAGACCTAGAATAATTACATGTATTCAGGACAATGGAACAATAAGAAATCTAAGTGTGGAGGCTGCTTTTGCAGCAGGAGCAATATAGCTGTAGAGTCAATTACTTTTTTTTTTAACCACTTGAAAATTCGTTTCCTCCTGGTCAACACAGGAAGAAAGAAAACAGAACAGCTGTTTTTGATTCTTTCTTCCCTTTCATTCAACTCATTTGCATACTGAGGAAAGGGCCTACATCCCAGCAGATATCTTGCCCATTAGGCTATTGTACACAGGCTTGTGTCTCCTAAGGATAATTTCTTTTGTTGTTTTCAGAGTGAAGGACGACAGTGTCTGGGCTGCTATTCTGCATTGCCTTGTTTTGTGCCAGGAAGAGAAAATGGCCCTTTTGTTGCAGGTGCACCAACATCCTGTATATTTTCGGCGGGCAAAGCGCATGCCCCTGTCTGTGGCAGGGAAGGTCTGGGTTAGGGCTGCTTAAGAAGAAAGGTCCCCAGCATCTGCTAACTGCTCTTCCCTTCTTCTCCCGCCTCCACGCTGCCCAAGTCATTTTATCTAGATTGGTCCTTTCTGGCCAATACGCCAACATCCAGATCTTTCTCAGATGTCCTTCCTTTGCCTGAGTTTCTGCTTCTCCGTGCTTTTCCCTCTATCTCTTGAGATTGCCCTTGCTTCATGTCTTGTAAAGCAGATTTTGCAGATCCTGGCTGTACAGGGCAGTGAGGCAGGGGGTATGTGCAGCCTCCTCCAGGACTGTCACTTTTTCTTGGTGGCAACTAATTTGAATATATTCTGGACTCGAATGCCAAATTCCTGCAGATTTTAAGATAAAAGTAATTGACGCACATCACGTGTGTGCTCTGTTCTCCATGCTTGGTCTGTAATAATTAGGTATGTTCCTATGTTTGATCCATTTTCAGAAGTGGGAAACTGAGGCATAGGGTGGTAAACATATTCAACATGAAAGGGCTGGATCAACAGCTTTCTAAGAGTTGGTGCTCTTAGCTACAGTCCTGTATTTCCTGTGCAGACCTAAAGAGATTCCTCTGCCATCAGAGTAAAGTGGGTGGCACTATTGAATGGATTTATAGTTTGAGATGGACCTTCAACCAAGGTAACTCCACTTAAAGAATAATTCTGATATTGGCTGTCGGGGTGAGTGGCAGGTCAGAGGAGAGGGCTGGAGATAAGGGGACCTCATTGTGTGCTCATACTATCTCAGGCCGCAAGTTAGCCTTCTCTTGCAAGACCAGGGATGTAAACGGGCATAGCAGGTATGAGTGCCCCTCCTTATGGCTAAGGCAACGCTATGGACTGAACTGTGTCACCCCCTCCCCCATAATTCCTGACGTCACTCTACTTGGAGATGGTGCTTCTAGGGAAGTAATTAAGGTTAAATGAGGGCTTCAGAGTGAGGCTGAGCCACAGGATTACGTTTTATAAGAGACACCAGAGAGCTCTCGCAAGCCTCTCCCTCTTCTGCTTGTTCCTCTTCCCCTTCCCCCTCTCTTCAGCCTGCTGCCCCTCCTTCCATGTACTTGCTCAAGCAAGCCGTTACATGAGCACAGTTCAAGATTGAGGTTGATCTACAAGCCAAGAAAAGATGTGTGAGAATGAAATTTACCTTTCTGCCATCTTGATTTTGAATCACGTAGAATAAATTTCTGTTTTTAAATATCACTGTAGTTTCTATGATGTTTTGTAATCATAGCATAGTAAATGAATACAGGCATAATTTCCCATTCCTGTATTTCTATACATTAAGTGAAATATTGGGGCTCCCAATGTGTTGTAAGGACAGGAAATTAAATCTAGATGCTTTTTGGGGGGGTGGAGTGAGGTGGGGTCCTTACATTCCTCTTTGAGATCATTGAGGAGTCCTGGCCTTTTATTGTGCCAGAATATCAGGGAGGGGCCAGGTCCTGGTTCCTAGTGTTTCAACTCGACCTCCACCTGCTGTTATCACAAGCAGACTTCTGTCCACTTTTTGGGCACTGCGGCTACTACCTGGCTCAGAAGTACTCAGGTCTTCCCTTATTGACTGCTGCCCACTCTGGGGTGGAAAGGCACTGGCTTTGTCATTCAGACTTCACAGTCTGAGCAGAAGGGAACACAAGCTCAGTCTTAGATGCACATATTTCCACCTGAAAGCCTTTCTTTCCATGGAATGAAACAGCACAATCCCCTTCATTAATCCTGTAGACCAGGGTCAATGAACTTCCATGTAAAGGTTCAGGTGGAAACAACGTAAGTGCCCCCACGACAGATAAATGGATCAAGAGAGGTATACATACACACTGGAAAATTACTCAGTGATCGGAAAAGATAAACTCATGCCATTTGGGACAAGAGAGATGGAGCTGGATGGGAAAATGCCAAGTTGAAATAAGTCAGAAGGAGAAAAATTGAATAGTCTCAGTAACATGTGGAATATAGAAAAATTAAGCTAAGAGTCAGATAAAGATAAGCTTAAACACTAACTCTTGAAAGCTGACTAGGAAACTGAAGCATCCAGAGTGGGGAGGAAGAAGGGAAAGGTAAGAACAAACAGGGAGAGAAGCACCCTGGTAAACTGTGGGTGATTTGTTGGTGGGTGCGCTATAGTGACGACACTCGATGGGGAGGTGTCCAAATATTACCTCAATTAAAAATAAGTTTAAAAAATTAAACTGAAAAAAATCCAGTTTTTTTTTTGTGTGTGTGTGGATTTTATGATCTCTGTTGCAAATGTTTCAGCTATAAAGCAGCCAATACAATAATGTAAACGAGTGGACATACTTGGTTCCCATTAAATTTCAGTTGTGGAAATTAACATAATTTTCATGTTCCTCAAAATATTATTCTTTTGACTGCCCCCCAACCATTGCAAGAGATCTAAAGCCATTCTTAGCTCACAGATGATACAAAAGCAGGCAGCAGGCTGCATTAGGCCTGGGCTGTAGGCTGTTGTTCTGTGCTTTAGGCTTCTGCTTCTCAAAGTGTGGGTGCAGGAAGCAGCAGCATTAGCATCATCTGCAAGATTATTAGAAATGCAGAACCTCAGAGCTCACCACAGACCTACCTCATAGAAATTGGAATTTTAATAAGATCCCCAGGTGATGTACATTAAAGTTTGAGAAGTACCAATTTAGAAATCCAGGGCTGGCTTCTCTTTTCTGGACACTGGGGAGGGGAGAGTAGATGTTAATATTAGTTACCTATTTTTTTCCTGCTGAATACCATTCATTACTATTTCAACATTGACCTTCCTATCTGATTTTCACTGTTGCCCTTTCTTGAATAAGGTAACAGCACTTAACTATGTGAATTACAGCCAGCTTTGCATTAGTCATGCTAATCCACAGGTTATTAGCACTTAACCTCAGAATGAATCACTGGATGTTTTGGCAGATCTTGCATTCCAAATTCTAGTTTACTTCTTTCACAACACTGAGTACTAACCACTGTATGGTCACAGTCACCGCACAGCTTACTTCTTTCAATGTGAAAATTCCCACTTGCTGAGGTAAGCCTCTGCTGATTGTTAGGATCGAGCTAGCCTGGGGGCATTCTTAGAAACAAGGTCAAAACAGCCTGGGATAAAGTTGTTGCTATGGCTAAATCCCACATCGTATGTAAATCAGGTAATGCAAAGCATGGACTGCTCCTGTGGAAAATATAAACAAAATTGGCAGAAAGTTTTTTAGAGCTGCACATGGTTTTAAATATTAGGTATTAGTTTTTGCTTTGTTAGACTTTTTTCTCATTGTGTTTTTCCTAAACTGATTTTAACATGAAATTAAATTACATGATTTAGTATTCCTTGAGCACACCTCTGTGGGCTGAGGGAGCCCAGAGGCATGGACAAAGGTGTGGGGGCAATTCTCCCAAAGATTAAAATTTTCCTTTCAATAATCCATGAGATGATGTGCAACAGCATGTGAGATGAGAGTGTGCAGATAATGAAGATGTTTTTGATCTGCCTTAGGCACTTTACAATCAGGCTGTCTCCCAGGTTTCCGTGGTGAACTGTACACTAGCTCTTTCATTGCTAATTATCAGTGATCGCTCCTGAGAGTATGAGGTGCCCAGTATGGGGAAGTAGGGGAGTGACTCCTGTTTTTCTTTTCTTTGCAAATCTTGCAGTTGTTAATGTTTGATTTCCATTATTGCATGAATGTCACCACTCCAGTGAAAATGCAACTCTTCTGCGCGTGTTTTGATTACCTTGTCAGAGGCCAGGCAAGGAGAGGTTGAGCAGCCGTGCTGCTCCTGCACTCTGTTATTTCTGCTTCCATTACTTGTCACATCTGTCAATTTCGGGAACATTCATATCTATGGAACTATTATTTTTAGTACTTTAATTATCTTAGATGTCTAAGGACACAATTAATATATCATGTTGGTCATATTGATGGTTTGCAAAGATGGTGGGTAGTCTGCAAGGGGTTGGGTTAGGGAGTGGCTTCCCAAATCTCTTAGGCATGTCGCTGACAAAGGGGAAAGTTCCTGTAGTCCTTAGGCAGCCTCTGCAGAGTCAATTGAGCAAATTCCTAATGTTTGCTTTGGTCTTCATAAATTCCCTAAGACTCTTGCTCCTCAGCCTTTTAAGTCTTCACACCACCCCTCCAGACGCGTGACAGCAAACTAAGTCTCATCTTCCCGATAGATTGAAGTACCGGTAACATTCACTGAGTGTTGACTCTGGGGCAGGCATCTCACAAACATCATCTCATCTGGTCCTCTAAACAAGGGCACGGTTGTGATTGTGATCCCCAATTTATAGATGAGGAAACTGAAGGATAGTAACTTTCTCAAGGTCACGTGTCTAGAAACTTCTGGAGCTGGGGTTTTGGCTTTGATTCCAATGCACATGGGTTTAGCTGCTGCTCCATACTGCATTCAACTCAAATAACCAGCTAACATTTACTGAGTTTAGATGAGCACTGGCTAACACTTTCCTATGTATTCACGCACTTAATCCTCTTAGCAATTCTCTAAAGTAGGTTTTATTAGTAGCTCTGATTTTCAGAGAAAGAAACTGGGGGCATAGTGCTGCTACATAACTTACTAAATCACAGTATTAAACAGTGAGAGAAACCACCTTTGGACACATCTTTGGTGTCGTTCCAGAGTCTGCATTCTTTTTTTCTTGAATTATTTTCTTACATTGTTATTTGATTTCTCTCCTCAGTTGTGGTCCCCAGAGTTCTCCCACCACCTTATCACACCCGTGACACATCACCACCCACTGTCCCTATTTCCGCTCCACCCCGTTCCCTCCCCTCTCCCTGCTGTGTGCCTTAACTATACGGTCACCTTCAGGTTTTGTCTTTTTACTGACCCTTTGTTTGGCTCATCTGTATTTCACAGATACGTATAACCATCCGGTATTTCTTCTTTCCTTCTGCAGTGTTTACAGTCCTATCCACGTTCCTACACTACCTTCCAGATGCCAGCTGTGTGGCAAGAGGGGCACGTCAAAGACTGAGATCTCCTTATAATGGGGAGGAAATGGGAATCAACTGTCACTTGTTATTTTGTGGGCGTTTAAGCTTAGTATCACCACAGTGGCTGTTTTATAAAAGAGAAGCCCCGAATTTGAATCTTTATGTGAAATCCTTTATTCTA
>NW_004567120.1:13609565-13652429 GCF_000260355.1 Condylura cristata
CCGCTGCGCCACCAGGGAGGGCCAGGAGGCATATTTTTTTCTTGCTGCAATTCCCAGCCCGTTAACAGGTTTACAGCAGCATTGGCTGAGCATATATTCACTGTGTGTTCTTGTTCTGTCCTAGACATGTCTCTAAGTTGATGTCCTCTCTCAGGACATCCCAGTTCAGTTTCCACTAAGAGACTTCCCTTACTGTTTCTTTACGCTGCCGCTGCCGTGTGGTTCCTTATTCTTCAAAGGCACTTCCAAATCAGGTGGAAGGAGCTTCCAAGTGATCCTAAGCAGAATTTGATTCCAGATAACATTTCTCACAAAAACAAGTGAAAGGGGAAGAACAGCCTGGTCCAGGGGTTTTCAATCCTGTCTGTATGTTAGAATCACCTAGAGATCTTTTAAAAATGCTGATTCTAGAGTTCTAGCCTCAGAAATTCTGACTTAAATGGTCTGCGGTGGGACCCTGAACATCAGTATTTTTTTTTAAAAAGCTCCCCAGGCATTCTAATCTGCAGCCCGGGTTGAAAACTGATCCAACTGACGAATATGTGTTTGTCAGAAAGTCCCAAATGTCCACTTTGGGCCTTGATCAACTGCATTCTCCTTCACTAAAATCAGACTTTTAGAAGGTAAAGCGTTAGACTGGCATAATCATATGTTTATGTATTGTTTCCTTGTGAACCAAACTACTATTGTTTCATATTTATCTTTGTAGCTGTGTAAGTAGACAAAAACATACGGTACAAGTTGTGTATTTGATTTTATATCGAAGAGGATGTAGCAGGTATCTTCTGAAATGACTCTCAATGATCCTCACCTTCTGGAATTCACACACTTGTGTAGCCCACATTAATGGACCATCCCTTTATAACAAATAGAACACAGCAAAAGGAATGGGATGTCACTTCTTTGATTAGGTTACAGGTAATTGTGATTTCAGTTTTGCTTGCTCCCTTTCTTTCTGATTCTATGTAGTTGCTTTCTCTGATGAAGCAAGTTGCTATATTGTGAACTGACCTAAGACCAGTCCAGATGCCAAGAAAATTGGGCAGCTGTTGGTCAACTGCCAGCAAGAAGCCTTGGGCCCAATAGCCTATGAAATATTGAGTTCCCCAACAGCCAAATGAGAGAACTTGGAAGCAGATCTTTCCCTATTTGAGCCTTGGGAGGATGGTGACCTTGACCAACAAGTCGACTATAGCCTATTAAGAGATCTTGAGACAAAGAACCTGCCTAGGACTACTTGGGTTTCTGACTCTAGAAACAGTGACATTATAAACAGTGTGTGTTGTTTTAAGTCATTAAGTTTTGGGGTGATTTGTTACACAGTAGTTGATAACATATAAAGGGGGGTGATGATAGATTCTGTTTAGAGCAGGAGACTAAGATAACTGACTGGTTCCCTAGCATACATTGAAGTTTCTTAGAGGCTTCAATTCATTAGGTCTGAGGTTAGATTTAGAGACTATGCATCTTTGTTACATACTCCAGATATTTCTTAAGCAGGTATTCTTTGGGATTATGTTTCTAGAACGATCAGCTAGGCGGTAGACTCAATCAGAGTCAGAGAAAATGTTGGAGGACCATTGATAGTTAAGTTATGTAGGCCTAGTAGAATAGGCTTGTGGAAGGCTTTTTAGTTAAATGGGTGATATGTGAAAAGGATACTCAACTTTGAACCATAGAGAATCATAGAAGAAACCATAGAGATTGGGCCCTCCCTAATGGTGCAAGAAGTTAAGGTGAGTTCGATCCTTGGCCCTGGAGGTGATCCACAGGGCGAAGCAGAACTCTCCTGACCCACCCGCTGCTCCCCTCAGCAGTGTACTTCATCAGTTGGCCTGTTCTGCTCCCCACTCTGTCTCTGGTGAAGACCCTCTCACCACCCCTGCACCTCTGTACCCCAGCTCTGTATGCATAAATAAATAAATCTTTAAAAAAAAGAAAAAGAAACCATAGAGATAAAGAGATTAGCCTGGTGGTGGTGTACTGGAAGGGAGTGACATTAGCGTCAATGGCCAAGGTAGTATGTGATGATAAAAGCCTGGTTTAGAATATTGAATTGGCGCCAAGGAGGGAAGTTGTGAGGGGAGGGAGGGTAAGAGGGAGGGAGAAAGAGAGATCTCAAGCCTGAGTGATTGGAGGAAATGTGGAAATATGGAACTATTGGCAGAGATGAGAAGTTGGGAGGGAAACTGGTTTGAGGAGGTCGATCTCTCCTAGAACAATTTAGTGCTTGGCTACCTTAAGTTTTCAGGTGTGGTCTGGCAAACTGAATTGATTAACATAGGGTATAGTTGGCAGCATTTCTTTAATCTAGGCCTTTTTACTTAGAGTTTGGTCAGTCTCACCTGGGAACTTGTTAGATATGCTAATACTAAATGCGTTTGTAGTCCGCCTGAACTTGCAGCGCTTTATGCATGTAGGCCTTGGATAGACCATCCCAGAGGTTGGGAAGGAACTAGCATAGCAGAGTGTAAGGTAAATGAAGACTACTCAGGTCTTTTCACCGTTGGCCTCCGTGGCTATCACCTGCGGCCTTGAATGCAGGAAGTGCTTGGCAGTGTGGGCTCCAGATATGCAGGTCTGATGGTGGACACCTGGAGTATAGTGTGGGCCTGTGGAAGTGGGCACACCTGAGCCTGGAGGCTTAGCATATAATGGTGGCATCACAAAGGATGGAGTGAGGTGGAAAGCGGCAAAGAACAGCTAAGAGGGGAGAGCCCAGAGAGTCAAGATTTGCCAGGGGCTGGAAGGCCCCCCCCAGACTCCCGGCCTCAACCCTTAGCCCCCTGCCTACCCTGCACCTGGCTGCCTCACTAAAAATGATGTAGAAAGATCACTAAGAAGCCTGAAAAAGTCACCGAAGGCTCAGGATTCTCCTTTACCCATCTGCCCGGATCCACAGAGAACCTGCTCAGTGCTTCCTGCCACTACAACTGGCCTGGCTTGGCAGGGTGTTTCAATGCAGACAGGTATGGAGCCTTCGAAGGCCTTGTGCAAGCTGTAATGCTTGGTGCCAGCCTCCTCTCTGTGTGGAAACATTTTCAGAAGTGGCCTGAAGTGGACAAATCCTTGGTGCGGGTGGGAAGGGCCCTGTACATGGTGGGGAAGGCACCTTGGTACATGGTGCATGGTGGGGAAGGCATTGGACAGACATGGCGCCTCCTGGGAGGCACGGCTGGGGTGAGTGTTCCTCTCAGCTCTGCATTCTCTTTCCCCAGTTTACAATGGAGAATGTCTGTTCTCTTGATCAAAGAAGACACTTATCAAAGCCTGCCCCTTCTAGGTTCTATCCAGTCTTACCTGCACAGGAATTGGGCTCTTCACTTATCTTCCCTCTTTCCTGTGCTATCAATGTATCCCTCTCTTCTGGGTCTTTTACAAAAACAATGGATCAGGTTATATGACCTGTATTGAGTAAACAAAACAAAGCCACAGCTTTCTCTCCCTTGACTCCATGTCTGCCTTTCCCTACCACTCCTTTTCCTTGTACTCTTTCACATTCGTTCTTCTTGAAAGATTTGTCTGTATTTTCTCTCCTTATATCCTATTCCTCACTCTGTCCAGTGTAGTTTCAATTCCCAACTGTTTTTTGCTTCTATGGAAGTTTGAGAATCAAGCCTCAGAGGGTTTCTTGAGAATCTATTATAATGAGAATATATGAGGAAACTGAGACTCAGAGACGTTAAGTGATTTGCTAAGATCATACAATTGGTAAATAGCTAACCAGGAGTTGAATCGAGGTGTACCTGGCTCTAGAATTCTAGCTTTCTTGTCATTTCTCATGCCTCTTGTGCTTCGCGTATCTCTTGCAAGAATTAGCACGTAGAATTGTGATTATTTTTTGGCATATCCTTTCCCCATTGGATTAAGATTTCAAAGAAAAGAACAAAGCTTGGAACACATAGGTGCAGAGAAATACTTGTTGAGTGAATGAAGGAATGCTGTGATGAGCTCATTTGTTCTTTTTGGTCCTTAGCATTGATGCATGACTGCCAGTCACCACTTTCCCTTTAATATAATCATAGAATCATGAAGTTTTAGAACGGCAAGGGACCTTGGAGAGCAGGAAGTTAAGATCTGTAGAGGTTAAGTAACATCCCCAAGGTCACTTGGCTAGTTAGTTGCAGTCCAGTGCTCTTTTCGTGACATCTTCAGGAGGTGTGAACGCTCCCTCCCTCTCTCCACATCCTCTTTTCCAAGGTAAATTTCAATGCTAGGCAGCAAGTAGACAGCAGAAAGTCAGTAGAAGGACACACTGTGAATGTGCTGGGCAGCCAGTGCAGGGCTTTTTTGTGTTAATGAACACTTCCTCCTTGGTTTGAGCAGGTGCCTGCTAGCTACTTTGGTCCCAGTTTTAAATACACTTTTCATGAGCTCCTGTCTTACATTATTTTCCTTAGTGCTTTGTTTTTTTAATGAGCTTTTCTTTTCTCCTATTTATAAAACCAGGCTTACTTTCTAAGGTTTTGTTGTTGTTGTTTTAGGAACTCAAATTCTTGTTCCTTCTCCATCGCTCTTCCACTATACTTGCGATGTTTGTGTGCTTGGAATCGTGTGATGCCTTTTTAAGTGCAGCCTTGTTGGTTGTTACTACAGTGCTAGAAAAACCAGATTTTCTTTAAAAAAAAAAAAAACAAAGCCAGATTTTCTTTAAAAAAAAACATTTTCTTTTTCTTTTTTTTTAAAAGATTTTATTTATTTGTTCATACAGAACTGGGGTACAGGTCAGAGGCTCAGGGGCGGCGAGAGGCTTCACCAGAGACAGAGTGGGGAGCAGAACAGGCAGATCGACGAAGTACACTGCTGAGGGGAGCAGCGGGCGGGTCAGGAGAGGTCTGCCACGCCATGTGGTCACCTCCGGGGCAGGCAGTAATGGAACTCATGCGGAAGTGGCTTTAGCTTCTCAGTGCTGTGCTTTAACCCGCTGCGCCACCAGGGAGGGCCTCTTTCTTTTAAAAAAAAAAAAAAAAAAAAAAACAAACCAGATTTTCTTTAGGGAATCAGCTAAGTACAGTCTGCCTCTAACCAGTGAAAGTTGTGATAGTAGCACAATCTCTGAAATCATAGTTGAGTTTAAATTCTGATTTTACTGCTTATTAACTGTGTGTCCTTGGTCGGATAACATGTATAGAGACCCCAGGCTTCCTCATCTTGCGAAAGATTATAATAGTAGTATTACTATCTCATAGAGCACATGTAAAAATTAAGTAATATGTAGAACCAGGTTTTAAATTTTTTGCTACATACTTACTATCTAGTAATCAAAGTTATTTAAAAGATCTTGTCTCCTCCGTAAAAATATCATTGTTACAACTTATCATTTGCTGCCTAACACCTCAAGACTTAATGGTTTAAAACAAAACCGTTTATTTGCCCATAAATCTGTTGTGAATTTGGACAACTTAGAGCTTGGACTGTCTCGGATTCACTCATCCATTTGCTGCAGCTTTCCTCAATCGTGTCTGGGCTGGTTGAATCATGTCTTTTCATCAAGTGGACTAGCCTGGCCTCGTTCACCTGAGGGTTACTCGGAGGATTGGTAGAGAGCTAGACTCATGAACAAGCTCTTTTCAAGTCTCAAGTTGCTCATATTTGTTGCTATCTCTCTGGTCACAGTAAGTCATATGCGCAAGCCCAAAGTAGGTGTGGGAAGAACCACCAAGGGCATGGATGACAGGAAGGTATGTGTTGCAGCTACCAGCACACCCCCCACCCCAGAATATATCATAAGTTTGATAATATGTGTTTTCTGGGACTGTTGGGAGAATTGAACATAATACATATAACGAACTGAGCGAAGTGACTCTGGGTTCACAGGAAATGGCTGCTAAAGCCTATTATATGTGACACAGGAGAGGGGTTCAGTTAAGGAAAATTTTCTGCCCACTCTCTTCCCCTCATGATGTGACTATTAGAATAAAAATGTGATTCATCAAACCCATGTCAGTAATTATTAATTAAACTTAATTTTTACAAGCACCTACAACAAAATATCAAGGAAAAACATCTCCAGGTCCAAACTAAAAGGCCATTGGGACTGAGGACGTTGCTGTAGGGTTTTCATCTTCAGCCATAGGCTCCAATGACCCGGAGGCCATATGGGAAAAAATTCCTTTGAAATGACCAAGGGGTCCTTCTCCCTCCTACTCCCCTACAGAATGTCTCTGATCTATAGATGCCTGATGATTTTTGATTTTTTACTTTTAGTTACCCCTCCCATTCCTTATTTGGTACCTCTACTTTGTTCCTATAAATGAGACCACTCGATATTTTTGTTTTTCTTTCTGGCTTATTTCATTGAGCACTGGCAAGCTAAAGCCACTTCAGCATGAGTTCAATCACCGCCCCAGAGGTGACCCACATGGCACGGCAGACATCTCCTGTCCTGCCTGTTGCTCCCCTCAGCAGTGTACTTTGTCAGTTGGCCTGTTCTACTCCCCCACTCTGTCTCTGGTGAAGCCTCTCACTGCCTCAGCGCCTCTGGCTTGTACTCCAGTTCTGTATGCATAAATAAATCTTTTCCAAAAAATCACTATGGAAGGTAAGAACGGCTCAGCTGAAGTATTTGGAGGCAGTATGGTACAGTGAAAAGGCTCCACCTTGGACACATGAGATTAATTTCTTCTCCTGTAAGTTGGGGATGATGATAATTAAGTCTACCTCATATAGTTGTGAAGATTAAACAAAAGGCTCTAACCCATATGAAGGGTCTTATACAAAACCTGGCCTAGAGCAAGCTCCCAATAAAAGTCTGTCCTCCCATAACTGAAATAAATGTCTAATAGCTCACTGCCTCATGAGACAGTTTATTTAGACTCTGGGTTTTAGAAATTTACACCTTTACCTTTCTGTGATCTCTACTCTGTAATTTTAGTGTTTATTCCTCTGTACAGAATAAGGCAAAGTCCTCTGAGTTTTAGCAGTTGAGGCATCTTTAGTTCTTTCTTAGAAGCAATGCTACCATTTTCAGTTAATCTTGATCATTTTTTTTCCTCTGGATGCATTTGCTCATTCAACAAATACTGAGTCAGCACCTGAACACAATGTACCAGTTGCAAACAAACAAAAAACCCAATATTTCTACTTTCCTGAAACTTACAGTCTAAGTACTGGAGGCAGGTAAAAAGCAAGTAAGCAAACAATAACAGATTTAATAGGTCCTAGATTGGAAAACAAAGTAAAGCAAGGGGATAGGGAAAAGGGCTGCTACTTTAGGTAAGGTGGTCATGTAAATACCTTTGTGAAGAAATGACATTTGAGTGGAAATCTGAATAAAGTAAGGGGGCAAGCCTGGTTGAGGGAAAAGTCAGAACAAAATTTGAATTAGAATCGTGATTAGAATCCATTGGAAGATTTAAGTTAGGAAAATGAAGTGCCATGAAATAATGTTTAAAAAGACCACTCTTGCTGTTTTATAAAGAATAGACAAGGGGATAAGAATAAAAGTAGAGAGAAGTGTTAAACAGCTCTTTAAATAATCCAGGCAAGAAGCAACGGTGCCTGGGAGGTGGTGAGAAATTAAAATGGGATTTACTGATGGATTCATGTGTTATGTGAAGCCCAAGGAGGAATCAGGAATGATAGCCCAAGCGTTTTGGTCTGAAAGCTAAATGGGAAGTGATGCCATTTATTACCGAAATGGGGGAGATAGGATGAGGAACAGGATAAGGATGCACGATCAAAGGTTCGATTTTGGGTGTATGTGGAGCGAATAGTCTGGAGCTCAGGGGAGGGCCAGGGCTGGAGATTTCCCCTTGGGAGTATGTAGATAGACAAGAGCTAACAGTGAAAAAGTGAGCCTTGGAGCACTCCAATGGCTAGGAGTTGGCAAGATGGGGAAGAACCAACAAGAGAGGTGGGAAAAGGTAGCTGAGAGGTAGGAGAAACACCCCAGGAGACTTTGTGGTCACAGAAGCCAACGTATGTTTCCAAAAGAGAAGAGTAATTGAGTCAAATGTTGCTGAGAAGTTTAGTAAGTTTAGTAAAAGACTTGGTTCTGGCCTTGGTGAAGAGGAAGAGAACACACTACTTCCAGGTCCTGTGAGTAATATAAAGACTTCAGGAAAGAACTGAACCTTCTTTACAAGGAACTGAATGTCATGTTGAGGTTATAGAGGAATTTGTTAATGATGAGTTTTGAGTCTCAGAGGGTATGGCTGGAGGGGGTGAGGGAGGTCCTGTGGAGTAGTATATTGGGTCAGATAAGTGGAAACTTAAGGGATAGGAATTCAGGTAATGATGTCTAGAAGGTGCCTGGGTAAACAGGAATGTAAAACATTGGGGTTATTCCTGTTGGGCTCCTAGGAGGAGGTAGATGACCTGTGCTAATTAGAGCTTCCTTATGGACTGAGTTCTTGGCTACTTCGTGTTGGTGAAGTTGGTGGAGGAGTTTACGTCAGGAACATTTGATAATCTCTGGCCTCCCTTAAGATTTTCTGTGCTACTTTTCAAAGCTGGAGTAAAGGACTTATTAAAGCTTTTCAACAATAATAATACCTTGGGGGACTTCAGCTTATACAGTCCAAATCTCCATTAGTCCTCACCAAAATGACTTCAAATAAGTACACAATCTAAGAAAAAAAATGTGCTTTTTATAGAAATGAAATTTCAAGATGCGTTCACCATCCACTCCAACCACTTTCCAAGCAAATTGCTGCACTGAGGTCCCTTTCTTTTACATTTATTATGAACTTTTTCAATCATACAGAAAAATAGTCACATAATGAGCTCCTCTATACCCCATCACCTAGATTTTACAGATTTGCTGTCCTTGCTTCATCTATTTTTTTTTACTGAAATATCTTGAATTACAGACAATCTCGTTTCTAAATGTTTCAATATCCTACCTACATGCTTTCTATATAGAAATTCTGAAGCTGCCACCACTTTTCAAAATGTGCAAGAACTGGACAAGCATGGATCATATGTGATCAAATGAGTGTACAAAAAGAATGACTAGATCCAGTTTTTGCTAATGTACATCACATTGTCTATAATTATTAGTCATCTTCGAGGCTACAGCACATTATCGACATAACTCATTTAGGGTTGGCAGCTAAAGCCCCAAAGTTATTTGCACATGAACTGCTGTTGGAAGTCAGGCTTCCCCCATCTTGTATTTATGTAATTGAATTTTTGTTGGCTTTAGCCTATTGAAAATATTTTGAATTGGAATTCTGCCCTCCAGTGAATTAGTTAATCCTTTCCTGCTTTGGTTCATCAGCAAAGTTGATAAGTAAACCTTTTATATATTCATGCAAATATATAGTAACTACTTTCAAAAATTGAAGCTTATGTTACCACAAAATTGTGGAGACTGAAATAAGATCATCTCAAGGATTGCAAGTAGCCTTTTTGTAGAGTAAGTGGTTTAGATGTTCTGATTAATGATTGAAATCTATCTTTCTTGGCCCCGCAGACCTACTAGTTTAACAGACTAGATCCTGGGTACAGTATTAAGCCATTCTGTATCATCTCAGTGTAACTTATATGTAAGTAAATCACCACTTTCTTAGAGGAACCTGAGAATCACCCATATTCACGATAGCTAAATCCAGGGGTTGAACTGACTTTTTGAGAATTCCATGGGTATTGCTTGGGTGATTTTCATCGCATTGTGTGACTTTTCTCACAATGATGTGGTGATCATCTTTTTTAACTCAAGTGTGAACGTGATCTGAATGGACACCCTCTGGGTCTGCCTCGTGTTTTGAAAATGGGACTGTACTGGAAGCCTGTTGGCAACTGCTAGACAAGTGATATTTTTGTAAATTTTCAAACTGGATATATAATATGCCTCAGCAGAAGGCATAATCTTGGTAATACACAGGGCTCAAAATAGCAAATCAGTATTGTAGAATTCATATTCCTGAATATGGTTCCCAAATCAAAATCATTTCAGAATGAACACTCACTGATTCTAGCCTTCATGGGGAGGCATCATGCCATAGTTATGAAGACCATGACCTTGACTGTCTAGATTCATGTCTTCCTCTACCACTTATTTGCTGGGGAGAGTGATTTCCTCATCTGTTAATGATGAGGGTAGTGTGAGCTTTTATCTACATAGCAGTTGTGAGGATACACAGTGTTAATTCCAGCAATGTGCCAAGCACTTAGCAACAGTTAGTGTCAGCATCTGTCATGGTTATAGTCATTCTCATCAGGACCCCAGGGTATTGGATGCCATTTGCTGTCCTGTTCCTGAAGTTCTAGATCTAAATAAGTCCATTCTGAGGATGCGTTAGGGTGCTGTGTTTTCTTCTTTATTCACCTTATCATTCTGATTTCCAGAGGCCTGACAAGAACAGTTTGAGGACTCACCAAGAGTTCTTGCACACCTTCTACCTGAACAAGCCAAGGTTGTTCTGGCCTCTTGCTTGCTTGTCTGAAGTCTTCAGATTAGCTCCTGTGGTGTCTCACACAGCAAACTCACTTTCCAGGGAAATAGATTTAGAAAATCCTATTTTCTTTCCTTCGTACATGAATTCATTGCTTTCAGCATCCCAACATTAACCTAGGCAGCAAGTGATTTTCCTCTGTTTACATAATGGTATATAAACTACTGAAAAACAGCGACAAAATTGATACAAGTCACATTAATAGGTATTAGCTAGAGGCCCTCTCTGGTGACGTAGTGGGTTAGGATGCAGAACTATAAGCTAGCCGCAGCAGCTTCAGTGTGAGTTCGATCCCCCACCCCAGAGGTGATCCAGATGGCACTGTAGACCTCTCCTGACCCATCCGCTGCTCCCCTCAGCAGTGTATTTTATCAGTCTGCCTGCTCTGCTCCACACTCTGTCTCTGGTGACTCCTCTCACTTCCCCTGCACCTGTGGCCTGTACCCCAGTTCTGTATGCATAAATAAATAAATCTTTAAAAAAAAATAGGTATTAGCTAGAGAAAGAGTTGGCATTTATGTCCCTCTCTTATATTTCACCCCAAATTATAATGTTCTTTTGTACTGAGTATGTATCTACAGAATAACTATTCTCTTAGCACACAGGAGTATTCATCTGGTACTTTCCATTCTAGACTTACTCTTTTTTTTTTTTTTTTAAAAAAGGTAATTTTTGGAAGCTTTTAATTTTTAGACTAACTGTAAAAATAGTACAGAGTATTTCTGTATAGTCTCCTTCCCCTTGTGTTTACATCTTATATAGACAAGGTACAGTTTTTAAAGCAAAGAAACTAGCCTTGGCAAAACACTATTAACTCACTTAGAAAACTTATTAAGATTTCACCTGTCTTTCTACTGATGTCCCTTTTCTGTTCCAGAATCCAATTCAGGACCTCACATCATAGTTGGCTGCCTTCTTAGTCGCCTCCAATGTGTGACAGTTCTTCAGTCTTTTCTTATCTTTCACAACTTTGACACTTTTGAAGAGTACTGGCTTGCCATTTATTTTTAAGATTTATTTATTTATGCATACAGAACTGGGGTACAGGCCGGAGGTGCGGGGGTGGTGAGAAGATTCACCAGAGACAAGAGTTGGGAGCAGAACAGGCTGACTGAGAAAGTACACTGCTGAGGGGAGCAGCGGGCGGGTCAGGAGAGGTCTGCTCTGCCATGTGGGTCAGCTCCCTGGCTGGGGATTGAACTCCTGCTGCAGTGGCTGCAGCTAGCTTGCAGTGCTGCACTTTAACCCATTGCACCAACAGGGAGGGTCCTGGTTTGTTATCTTGTAGAATATGCCTCTGCTGGGGCTTTTCTAGTGTTTTCTCACAGTTGGAGTGTGCTAGCACACTATGGAATGGTGACACAGTGGTGTGCTTTTTTTTGCATACTTTCTCATGGGAGACATGACGATGCTTTGGATTCCAGGTGATAATGGTCTTGACCAGTTTGTTAAGACAGCATCTCTGGATTCTCCATGGTAAACTTACTACTTTTCCTTTTGTAATTATCAAGTACTGTGGAAAAGGTACCTAGAGAGTATGCAAATATCCTATTTCTGCTTAATAGTTTCCCACTAATATTAGCATCCACCAGTTGTTCTTGCTTGCAGTAATTATTACTGGGATGTTCTAATGGTAATTTTTCTATTTCTCTATTTGTTCACTTATTTTGTAATACCAGCATACACTGTTTATTCTTTGGGTTATAAACCTATATTCCCTTTTTTTTTTTTTTTTTTTTTGGTATTTGGGTTTTTGCCCCAATTTCTCCTCACTTCACCATCCCTGCTCCATCTGGGTATCACTCCCTCCTCTTCCTAGGGAGGTCCTGAAGCTGATGAGTCTTCTAAATGAGAAGTTAGCCTCTAAACCTCCTCTAAGTCACCAACACATCAAGTATTTACCAGAGCTTTTCCCGGGGACCACGTCTCTGTTGGACTCACACATGTCCTGTTGCCATTCCTAATTTTTTTAAGTGTGTGAGCAACATCCACCTCTTCATCATGAGGCCACCATCAGGACTACCACCCCTTCTGCTACAGGGGTCTCTAATGCTGGGCACTGGGAGAGCACTAGCTGCCTCGAGGCCGAGGTGTCCTGCATGCCGAACACCCACCCTCCGCAAAACTGTGGACCTGGTAGTGGGTGATGCCTCTAGAAAAGATGCAGCAATAACCTGGAAGTGACAAGCAAAGAACGTGGTCACTAGACAATGAGATGCCACTCCGCCCCACCTCCTCACGCAGGCACACCATGAAGGCTTGGAAAGTCTCCCCCAGGGTGGACCCCCAATTCTTTTATGTGCTGCTCAAATCATTCTTTAAGCACTGTGGATATTGGACTCGCTTTCAAGTTGACCCCTGTGCCCTTTCAACTTGCCCCTTATTTTTTTCAACACTTCCTGTTATCACAAGATGTGCCAGGCTCATCTATTCTTTTCCTTGCTTCAGGCCAGGGGCCAGTGAGTCCTTCACTTAATGGAGAATGGTTCTTTAAAAACATGATCTAGGCCCTCCCTGGTGGCGCAGCGGGTTAAAGCACAGCACTGAGAATCTGAAGCCACTTCTGCATGAGTTCGATTCCCGCCTGCCGCCTGCCCCGGAGGAGACCACATGGCGAGCCAGACCTCTCCTGACCCGCCCGCTGCTCCCCTCAGCAGTGTACTTCGTCAATCTGCCTGTTCTGCTCCCCACTCTGTCTCTGGTGAAGCCTCTCACTGTCCCTGAGCCTCTGGCCTGTACCCCAGTTCTGTATGAATAAATATATAAATCTTAAAAAAAAAAAAAAAAACAAAAAAAAAAAAAACATGATCTATGCCTGAAGTGTGCTAACAATCACGCTTTCACTGCTTCTAGCCCTCGCTCCATGGAAAAGGTGAGGGAGTATATATGTATTAATTCATTGTCACAGGCATCTTTATTGATTTCTTTATCTATCTGGTTTATATTAAAAATGATAATCTCATAATTCCATACGGATACCTGTGACTTCAACTCAGCACACAGTATTCATTTTAACCTTCTCCCTTTTCTTATTTCTCCTTTTTTTTCCCCTGACACTGAGCAACTTGGTTTTAATTACCTGCCATGTGTTTATTTAATTTTTCAATCCAAGTATATTCATTATGTAGTTGCAGAACCCCTAAGCAATATCCCTATGCGAAACAAATTTGTGAACTCGAGTGCATTCTTTCTATACCATCTTTCTTTCCCTCTAGTTTATAGTATCCAGTTAATACCCTGTTTTGCAATGTTTAGGTCTATTCCTTTTTTCATCCACATCCCTTTCATCATGTGACTTGTTTGTAATATAGTTAGATTCATTTATCACAGACATCACTCCATTATCTCTCCCCCTGACATTCTGATTGAATTTTCTAAAACTTATATACAATAAAATCCACTCTATGGTGCATAGGTCTATTCTACGGGGATTTTGACAAATGCATATAGTATTACATCCACCAGTTACTGTACAGGACAGTTCCATTACTCCAAAAGGTCCCTCTTGCTGCCCCATTGAGGTCAAAATTTCCTCCCTCCACTGACCCCTGGCAACCACTGTCCTATTTTTCATCCATGTGGTTTTCTCTTTTCCAGATTGTCATATAAATGAAGTCAGATGATGTGTAACCTTTTGAATTTGGCATCTTTAACTTAGAAAAATGCATTTAAGATGCATCCAAGTTGTGAGCATTGATAGTACCTCCCTTTTTATAGTTGAGTAGTGTTCCATGAGGGGCTGCACCCAGTTCACTTGAACCATTAGTCCATTGAATGACATTTAATTGTTTCCACTTTTGACTGTGATGAATAATGCATAATAGCTTTAAGCATTTATATGTAGGTTTCTGTGCGGACATAAGCTTTCAGTCTTGAGTAGATACTTAGGAATGGGATAGTTTCTTTAAAGTATTTATTCAAATATCCAGAAAAGGAAAACTAAATGTCAGTATTGCATGTTGGCAGCTGCCACAATTCATCCTATCCCATTTCAGCGTTGTTTCACAATGCCCAGATTCACATTTCCAGCACCATTTACTCTCAGAATTTTGATCCTGAAACTAGGTGTATTTGTGTTCTCCCAGGCTTTGTGTCTTGTCATCTCCACAGTCATCCAACATGTTCTGTTCTATTGTAGCATGGATTAGAATAGGCTGTTGATCATCCCTTCCCTGAAACAAATGTATGTGGGTACAAAGTAGGTAGTTTTGAAACCAGGCACTGGCCCCTGAAAAACATTGACTTTATAAAATGACCATTCTTTAAGGAGATGCCCTTTATGTACTCAGAATGAGCAATGACCTACCTGACATTAATTGAGAGCCTTCTTAAAGAAGCCCTGTCCTAATATATCAAAGCTATCAGCTTGCTACAGAACCTGGAGCTGCTGCCATTAGCATCACTCTTCCGGGCCAAGGTTTAGTCATTTTCTCTGGAAGGTTTCTGTTAAAAATGCACATTTTTAATCCACGAGGGCAGATGTTTAGCACATTAGCTAACTGTCACCTCAGAGAGATTGCCGCTCTGATCTCTGAGCTTCTTCTCTACTGACACCTTTCCGTTAGTGTGCAAACACTCGTTTCTGTTTTTAGATGAGGGCAAAGTTCACCTCTTCCTAGTGTGTGCCATGTAGTAGGTGGTCCATAAGCTCTTCTCCACTGCACTAACTCATGGTGAGCACTTGATGCCTGGCAGTGGCAGGGGCCATGTTCTCATACGTGAGATGAGCAGAAAAAGACAAGCCTAAGTGAAAGGACACTGCAGGCGTCCAGAGGACCAGCGAGCCGTGGGGCAGTACAGGTCTGTCTTGAGACCAGTGGACAGTTGACACCCCGCTTCAAAGTTCAAAGCTTTCAGGAAGCTCTGGCCAACGGGGAGGGCCCTGAGACAGAACGGGCTAAAATTCTAGCCTACTACTTACTACTGGATTTTGGCTTTGACTTTAAATGCAAGGGAACAATTTGGGTTGGGGTATTCGAAAACAATGAATGATCTGACCTGTCTTTTATTTTGAAAGCATCACTCTGGTTACAATGTGAGGAGCAGAATGAGGTGGGAGGGTGAGACAGCAGCTTGAGGCATCAGTAAAGAGGCTATTTGAAAGCAATCCAAGGTGGAGGTGAGAGCGGCCTGGCCCAGGATGGAAGCAGTGGAGGTTGTGAGGAGTGGTCAGATTCAACATAGATGCTGAAGATTGAGTTGTCAGCATTTCATGATGGATAATACTACTTCTCGTTGCTGCCTGCCTAATAAAATAGAACAGAACAAAACACTTTGCAATGTCTATAAACTATAAAGTGGAAGTTGGTGTTAGAGATTTAAGCAGAGCTCATTTCCCAGTCAAGCAAAACTTGCTTGATGTGGAGGTAACCTTGGACACAGCTGACAGGAGGCTTTCAACTCCGTGTTTTCCAGCTGCTTTCTATAAGGGGCTTCGACAGAGCCGTATTTACATTACTGCTTTTCCTGTTGATTGAATCTGTGGCAAACACAGCAATGTGTATAATTTTATCTCACTTGAGAGCATTTTTGACCGTGGATCTGTCACTCCTTTTATAGGGAATGGAGTTCTTTCTGGATGTACTTCTTGCAGGAAAAGCTTTTACCCAGTGAAGTAAGTGTGTGATGTAAATAATTGGATTAGATAAGACTTCACTCGGACGCTGCCCTATCCACTCAGACAAGCATTCTCAGCTTCATCAATTTTAAAATCAATTCATTTGTTTTAAATGTAAAAAGAAAAAAATCTTGGTTAGAAAACAATTGAGATTGTACTCCCTGAATCAGATTTTCATTGTTGAACTGCTACTGATGAACTAGATTTTTTTTTAATTATTTATGCATACAGAACTGGGGTACAGGCCAGACGTTCAGGGGTGGTGAGAGGATTCACCAGAGACAGAGTGGGGAGCAGAACAGGCCGACTGAAGAAGTACACTGCTGAGGGGAGCAGTGGGTGAGTCAGGAGAGGTCTGCTGCACCATGTGGGTCACCTCCAGGGCTGGAGATTGAACTCATGCTGAAGTGGCTTTAGCTTCTTAGTGCTGTGCTTTAACCCGCTGCACCACCAGGAAGGGCCCTGAACTAAGTGATTTTATAGGATTGTATACAACTGGTCTGAGAGAATATTAATGAGTAGGGAAGCCTCTCAGCAAAGTATCCTGATGTAACTCAGGTGAGAATTAAACTCCTTAATTCGTTAGCACCTTGCAGAACACCTCTCCATTGCTTGCCGGTCCTGACATAACTAGGCATACATGTAGCAAAGAAAGTATTGGCAAGAGGACTTAAACCCCTGAGATGTGTCAGCTCTTCATTGAAACCTAACTGTGATAACAAAACATGATCCATCTCAACCCCAGTGTCTGCCACAGCATCTGAGAACAGTCTCCTCAGTAGTGTCTGGAGCGGTCAACATGGTGGCACGGTGGTGGAGGCAGATGCAGATGGCCTTGGGTGCTTTAGTTAAAAATCTCTCCTTTGCAGGCACAGTGTTTAATCCTTTGGTCCTTTGAGGTGAAAGCTAGACAAATCCTTGGCGATGTCTGTCAGCAGGAATAGCTACAGGGCAATAGCTAGCAGCTGAGGCTTGCAGACAAGAGGGTGACGGTATCCGAAATCATTATATCCCAGTTTGTCTGAAAACTCAAGGGAAATTCTGTATTGATGGACTCTTCTTTGGGCAGTAGTAAAATTTTCAAAGCATGAGTGTTGAAGAGTTGAAGACGTGTTATTTTTGGATATTTCTCTTTTATTGTTTCAGTGGCTTCTGAAAAATACAACAAAGTCAGAAAGTATTCTTTCTTCATTATTAAATAAATTGGAATGCTGAGTATTTTCATAGGGCTTATTACTAGTTCCTGGAAAATCTCCTTTTACATAGTGTATTTTATGTCTGTCCAGTGTAAAAATGTAATGCCAGAGGGTGTCTATATACATACTCAAGGCCAGTTTGTGACATCAGTCTCATAACTTTGTAATTTCATGACATACAGAAACGAATACAATCCAGAACCAGGCAGTTCTACTTGGAGAAGGGGCTCGGAATAATAAAAATATTGTTAGTCATTCAACATTTAACAGATATTTATTGAGCGATTATTAGATGCTAAGAGCTGTTGCAGCAGCTACAGAACTGAGCAAAACAGATAAAATCTGCACTCTCTTATGCTCCAGTTTGTTGAGGGAGATGTGAAATAAACAATCAGTAAAATAGCATGTAAGATGATTTTCATAAAAAGGAAAATGCTCTAAGAAAGATGAGAGAGGGTTGTGTGATAAAGTTGACTGGTGGACGTGTGCGACAAGGCCAAATCAGAATTAACAATGTCAAGGAAAGCCTCTCCCAGAATGTGATGCTTAAGTTGAGACTAAACAACTGGGGGTAGACTCCATGCAGATCAGAGAACAACTTCCAGAGGACTATCAAGGCTCTGCAATAACCATCCTGGCTTCTTTGGGCCAGTGACTATGACCTTGCCGTGGATTAGGACTGAGATTGTGGTGGCTTGTGCTAACATAGCAGCAGTGGAGATGGACACAAGTGAATGGACTCAGGGTATCAGGTGGAGGTTGAGTTGATAAGACTTGCAGATGTATTGGGTGTTAGAGGTAAGGAAAAGATTTAATGAGTCCTGAGTTTTGTTTTGTTTTTTTCAAATTATGTTTATTGAGGTAAAGTACCTGAGGTACTGAGGTCAAGTCTTTGTACCTGCTCTGGGGGTTGTAGGTTCAAACCTCTATAAATGTGCACTCCCACACCTGCCCACCACCATCAACAATCCATCACTCTCCACTGGGCCTGTTCGCTCCCACCCCATCACCCTCCTCCTCTGGGCGCCTCAGTTTTACAAACAGATGTTAAGTATTTATTATTGGTTTGTTTTTGAGTGACCCTTTTGTTTTGCTTCTCTATATTCCACATATAAGTGAGACCATCCAGTAAATTTGTGTCTCTATTTTCACCTTTCCAGGTCTATCCATGTTTTTAAAAAATGACAGGAGTCCATCCCCTTTTATAGCTGAGTGGTATTCCACTGTATGTCTGTGTGTTTAGGAATGCATGTAGCACATTTTGTATGTATGTATACACATATGTATATGAATATACATGGGCAGTTAGGTTGACAGTGAGACACTCCTTGGTTTTTTAGTTGAACAATTGGGTGGGTGGTGGCATGCCATTACCTGAGGTAGAGAAGATTTGAAGAGAAATACGTTGGGATGTTAGTAGAAATCAAGAGTCTTGTTTTGTACATGTTAAATTTGAGATGCTGATTAGACACTCAAAAGTAATTTTCAAAAAGTCATAGTCATAAAGCATTTATATATAACAGATTGTCAGTTATTTTTCTTATTTTATGCGCAATTATATGAGATTTTTAACCCACAACAAAATCAATCTCTCCTCTTCCGCCACCTCTCTGTCTCTCCAGATCCCATATGTCAAATCGATTACTATATTCACCGAAACCTAAAATGTTTGCAGCTAAATTTGCTATGTTCCTCTTTACACTTTCCTGTGTATTTTTAACCCTGCTAAAGATTACTTTGTTCATCCTATCCAAACTTACTTCTAGAATCTACCCTTTCTTCACCCCTGTGTTCAGTGAATTACTAAATTGTGTTAAATAGCACCTGCCAAATCTCTCTCTAATCTCTCCCGTACTCTTCACGAACTGCTACTACCACTCAGGATCACATTACTTCTTGCCTGGATTACCATTTAAGCAAATGATGCTGTATCACCTTATTAAATCACCCTTTACCCCCTACATTTTGGATAACTCTTGCTTATCTTTAAAAACTCATCTCAGTGAAAACTTCCTCCAGGAATACTTCACTGGCATGTACAATCTGTCCTCTACCACATGTATTATATGTCCTTATAGTGCCTTGTGATTATTTTTAATATAGCATAAGTTACATGGTATTATAACTGCCTTTTCACTTGCCGAATGTACTGTGAGCTGCTAGATATTAGGAACTTTTTTTTCTTTTTTAAACATTTATATATTTATGCATACAAGCACTGGGATGGTACTGGCCAGAGGTGCAGGGGGTGAGAGAGATTGGGGAACAGAACAGGAGTATTGACTGAAATACACTGCTGAGGGGAGCAGTGGAAGAGTCAGGAGAGGTCTGCTGCTAAACCATGTGGGTCAGCTCTCTGGCCAGGGATCGAACTCATGCTGCATTGGCTGCAGATAGCATTATAGTGCTTCGAATAACCCCTTGAGCCAACGGGCAGGCCCAGACTTTATTTCTTCTGTTTATCTCTCCAGTGTCCAATATGGTGTCTCGACATGTGATTGGCATTCAGTAAATGCTTTTGAATGAATGAAGGCCTGAAGCAAATTAGAAGAGAAACCAGTGGTTTCTATTTGTATAAGTGAAGAAGGAAGCAACGAAATAAGCCGTCAAATATTTAAAAATACCACAGTTGGAGGCAACTTAGCACAGTACTATTAGTAATATGCTGTATTATTATAATTTTATCTTAGAGATTGTATAACATAATACATTCATTCCTATTTATTTTAAAGATATTGGAGCATCTAGAGAAGACTAAATTATATTTAGTGGCCTGCATTTAGAAGGTGTGAGAGTATATACTATATAATAAAACTTAAGATTTATGACTGATATACATCAAAACAAGTTAGGGAAAAATAATTATAGATCAGTAGTTTTAAGACAACCAGCTCTGAATCTTCTGTTTTCCTACAAATTGATTTGTAGGTTTAGATATAAACATTATCAGAACTGAAACCCAAACTGTGATTTTATTTTTTGCAAGTCTAATATTGAGTTCACTTTCTAAAAGCATCCTAAAAATCTCATATACTACACAATAAAAAGAAGTGTTTCTCTAAATAGAAATATCTTTAAAATGTTAATGATCAGTGTAAAGTTTATTATCAGTGCTTTGCTATTAAATAGTGTGGAATTGATGACTTGGGCCAAGACACTTTACTTAATTGCTCTGTATAATCTTTGGCCTCATTTTGCCATCCCTGATGTTTGTGCTAAAACTTTTCCCCAGTTGACTAACTAGACATATTGCTAGAGTATACAGAATATAGGTAATAAATATCTGGACCACTGTGAATCTGTATTAAGTGGTCTACAACTTATAAATGTTTATTTAAGCGTGATTGATGACTCACTTGGAGGCAGCAGAACCAGGATTAATTGTTTGCCTACAATTCACTCACTGCTTACATCTTCATAGATGATCTCTTGAGAAGATGGGTGTTTGGAGATGGTGTGGATAAGAAGAACAGATTGGGGGAAGAGGAATTATAGCAAATCACTACAAAAACAGAGCATTGTCCACTCATAAATCTTTTCTGTAATGTACTACTTCTCAAACTTTAAGACCATTACTTTTTCCTACAGAGAAGATAAAAGTTCTCTGGGCAAGGAAAGGACTCCCTGATTTTAGGATGGGCAATGGACTTGAGACTTCTGTTTCCATTTCAGGTTAGCCTATAAGTGTGCCACGCATAGGATTGGGAACGAGAGAAAAACTTTTTCCAACTTGAGGTAAAGATTCATGTCTAGCTTTTAAAGTTATGGAAAAAAAAAACATATTTTACATGCAAAAAAATCATTCCTACTCTACAGTACACATAAAGACTACACATAGGGAGTGAGCTGGTAAGTTTTGTTTATTGACATAGAAACCTACAAATCAGGAAAAGAAATGAAAATTTATGTAGTGCCCACTACGTGCTGAGCTTTACTGCTTTTTGCCTTTTCAAAATTTAATCCCTAGAACAAGTCTATGAGTCAGATATTATTCTTATTATCCCACTTCCCAGAGGAGAACATGAAGTGCTCCAGGTAGTAACTTTAATTACCTGGTTAACCTGACAGGTAAGTGATGGAATTGTCATGCACACACAGGTGTCTGGAACTCCAAAGATCATGTGCTTTCCACTAAAATACATTGTCCGGTTCACTAGCAAGTATTACTGCTTTTCCCTTCACAACTTCTCTGTCCATCTTTCTGAATGGGGAAATAACTGTGCCATATGCCATATTGGCTTTGAGCAACCCAGGATGTGAATATGGAAACAGTTGATCACAATTCTGTGACCCAAGAAATGCCTGGAATGGTTGCACAAATGATTCATGGTTGGACTGTTTCCAGTGTGACCTAGGACTCTGCTTAACCTGAGACACTCAGAGGTCTCTCCCACTAGCTTGCCACGTGGGTCACAGGTGGCCATGTTAAAGGGTCCTCAGTGAGAGAACTTTGTAGGAGCGAGGGAAGGGTCAGTAGTGCTCACATATGATGCTCTCCTGGAACAGGTTTTGAGGATGGTGCCATACATAATATTGTGCGGTTTTTAAATAATATTTTGTTTCAGCCAAGTACGGTACCTCTGATAGTTTCTAATAGATATGCTAATTATAATCACTAAGATTTTTAAAAGAAAAGTATCTGAACACATTTAGTGGTTTGCACTGGAAAGATGACAATATTTCTTTCAACTGTGATAGAAAGCAAAATATTTCAGTCACTCTTGTGACACTAATGAATCAGAAATGGTGAGCTTGCCAAAGACAAGCTTTGCTATTCTCAAATTGCAGTTTCTTTTTAATAAGACTTAATTTTTTTGAGTAGTTGTAGGTTTACAACAAAACAGGGAAAGTATAGAGATTTCTCATATATCTCCGCTGCCAACTAGGCCTAGCCTGCCCCTCATCAACATCGTTCTCAAGAACGACACATTTCTTCACTGAGGAAGCACTGGTGTATAACACTGCCTGATTTGGGGGCATACGTTCACATCTCCTCATATGTACGTTACCATACCACACCCACCATTAGATCACCCATAGTGCTGTACCCTAGCCCACTGAGCCCCTCCCCACTTTCTGCCTATTCCCACCCTCCCTTCCCCTCTACAAGCCTCAATTCTGCAGTTACATTTCTGGGTTTATCTTTGTTTAGTTTTGTCAGTTTGTTCCTATTTTTTTTCTTTTATATTACTCACAAGTGAAATCATCCTTACTGTTTTTTTCCCTTCTGACCTATTTCATTTAACATAATCCCCTTCAGTTCCACCATGTTGTTCCTGATGGCAAGCATTTATCTTTTTTTGGTAGCCGAGTCAAATACTTTGTGATATATACCATATTTTCTTTTTTTTTTTTTTAAAGATTTATTTATTTGTACAGAACTGGGGTACAGACCAGAGATGCGGAGGGTGAGAGAATTCACCAGAGACAGAGTGGGGAGCAGAACAGGCAGATCGACGAAGTACACTGCTGAGGGGAGCAGCGGGCGGGTCAGGAGAGGTCTGCCACGCCTTGCGGGGGATCAAACTCATGCGGAAGTGGCTTTAGCTTCTTAATGCAGTGCTTTAACCCGCTGCGCCACCAGGGAGGGCCTATACCATATTTTCTTAATCCACTCTTCTATCTGTGGACATTTACATTTTACCCTATAACTTGGCTATTATAAACAATGCTGCCATAAAGAGAGGAATGCATATATCTCTATAAAGTGGTGATTTCGTATTCTTTGTGTAGATATGTAGGAGTGGAATTGCGCAATTGTATGGTATACCTAATTTTAATATTTTGAGCGACCTCTATACAGTTTTCCATAAGGGCTGGACTGTCTACATGGGTTTGCCTTTCTCCATGTCTTCACCAACATTTATTGTTTCTGTTTTTTATAAGGACCATTCTCACTGGAGTGAGATGGTATCGCATTGGGATAAGTAATAATGAACTCTTTTATGTGTGGGGGCTATCTGTGTGTCTTCTTTAGAGAAATGTCTATTTAACTCTTTTACCCAATTTCTGATTGGCTTTTGTTTTCTTTTTGTTGAGTTGTATGAGTTCATTGTAGATATTGGATATCAAATGTGAGATGTGCATTCAGTAGCATGTCTGGTTTTAATGATAGTTTCTTTCACTGTGCAGAAGTTTTTTTAGTTTGATATAGTCCATTCATTTTTTCTTTCATTTTCAAGTCCTCAAGAGACATTTTTAAATCCAGTGTTGTATAGTGTTACTTATGTTTTCTCCTATGTATTTATGGTTTCCAGTCTTACATGCAAATCTTTAATCCATTTTGAGTTAATTTTTGTGTATGGTGTTAGAGAATGGTCTAGTTTCATTTTTCTGTATGTACCGTCTACTGACTGTAAAATACACTTCTGAGATATTGTTGGAGGACCATTGTAATGAAGGAGGTGGAACAGAATGACAAAGGGTTTTTGAAATTTTCTTCTTAATTCTTTTCAAGGCTTTTTTGAGATATTTGATATATAACATGTGTAAGTTTAATTTGTACATTGTGTTAATTTGATGTATTTATGATTACCAATGCAATTAGCTAATACCTATATTTTTGTTTCTTTTAGTGGTGAGAAAAATATTCTATGGTGAGAAAGAAGGGAATCTTGTCATTTGTAATGACATGTGGGATTTTATGCTAAATGAGGTAAGTCAAACAGGAAAGACAAATACTACACAATCTCATTTAGATGTTAGAATCTAAAAAAAGTTGAATTATAAAAACAAGAGGAGATTGATGGTTACCAGGGATGGGAGGTGGGGAACTTTCAACATGTTCTATGATATATATAGTACGGATACAAACTTGGAACTAGCGGATAAATTAGTTCTGGAGGCCTAATGTACAACATAGTGAGTTACAGTTTACATACTGTTTTAAAAACTTGAGAGTTACTGAGACTACATCTGTGATCCATTTTGGGTTAATTTTATGAAAGGTGTTCAAATACCACTTCTTCATACATCCTACTCAGAATATCTTCTACCATGAACTCAATGACTTCACCTTCCTCAGATTCTACTGAACACTTGTTTTTTTTTTTTCTGTCATATTTGGACTGACTATAATTTATTGTTCTAAGCTCACTCTCCAGAGTAAAAGGGTATGCTACATCATAGATGGAAATTCAGGTATATGGTACATGTTTTATGTTTTCCATATTATAGTCATTTGTGTATTTTACCCAAGGGTTTTGTAAACTCTTTTGCATCATCTTCTATTTTCTGGAATCCCTATCACAGTACTTTGAATGTATATAGAAGTCCTCTAAAGTGATCCTTCTTCCTTAGTTAACTGAAAAAGTCAGCTAAAGGATAAAATATTAAGTAAACATGATAATATTTTCCTTAAATATTGTATGTTTTCTTTTTTTTAAATAATTCATTTTTATTTATGCATGCACCCAAGAACTGTGGTGTAGGCCAAGGGTGTGTGTGTGGGGGGGGTGTGTGTGTATGTGTGTGTGTGTGTGAGAGAGAGGATTCACCAGAGACAGTGGGGAGCAGAATAGGCGGATCTACTGAAATCTACTGCTGAGGGGAGCAGCAGATGAGCCAGGGGAGGTCTGCTGCAAATATGGGTCACCTCTCTGGCCGGGGTTTAATATGTAACTCATGCTGCAGTGGCTGGCAATAGCTTGATAGCACTGGGAATTTAACCCCTGTGCCACCAGGGAGGCCCAATATTGTGTATTTTCTATAAACAGGTAAATGTTAACTTATTTGCTCATCTTTTGATCTTCCAAGTCCTTTTGCTTAAGGGTGAGTTCATTGGCTAGTGTTCCATGAACACTTTTTTGGTAGAAACCACACCAATAAGGCATTAGCTGATTTTCAAGGCATTTTGTTTAAAGTAGAGTGAGATCCTTACTTTCAAAATAATAAGTAATAATTGTCTCCTTATTCTTTCCTAATATTTTGCATATGCAACCAACATGAAATTTACCATTTTAACAATTTAAGTGTACAGTTCAGTATTATTAGTGCTTTTATAATGTTGTGAAACTATCACCACCTCTTGTCATTGTACACAATGACAACTTCTCATTTTTCCTCTTCTCACCCCCAAGCAACCACCATTCTGTTTTTGTCTTCATGATTTTGACTATTGCAAGTACCTTATATAATATTGTTATCATTACAGTATTGTCTCTTTGTGATTATCTTATTTTACTTGAGCTTAAGCCACATTATAGAATATATTGATTTTTTCTTATTTAAGGCTGAATAATTTTCCATTGTATGTATATCACATTCACATAATCATTCATTTATTGATGGGCACTTGAATTGCTTCCACATTTTAGCTTTTGTGAATGACGCTGCTATGAACATAGCTTTCCAAATATATCTTCATGACTCTGATTTCATTTGTGCACATGCCCAGAAGTGAAGTTGCTGGATCATATACTAATTTTGTTTTTTTTTTTTTTGAAACATACTATTTTTTTAAAGATTTATTTATTTATGGATACAGAACTGGGCTACAGGACAGAGGTGCAGGGCGGAGAGAGGATTCACCAGAGACAGAGTGGGGAGCAGAACAGGAAGATCAACAAAGTACACTGCTGAGGGGTGCAGTGGGTGGGTCAGGAGAGGTCTGCAACACCATGTGGATCACCTCCGGGGTGGGGATTGAACTCATGCTGAAGTGGCTTTAGCTTCTTAGTGCTGTGCTTTAACCTGCTGTGCCACCAGAGAGGGCCAGAAACATACTATTTTTCATAGCAGCTGTTCAGTTTTAGATTCACGTTAGCAGTGTGTAAAAGTTTAAATTTCTCCATTTCTATATCAACACTTGTTCTTTTCTGGGTTATTTTATTTTGATTTGTTTTTCAAGTAGCCAACCTAGTGGTATGAGGTGGTATTTCATTGTAGTATTGATGATTTTCGTTTCCCTAGAAAAATCACTGAGATTCAATATGTTTTTGTGTGCTCCAAAGATATTTGCATATCTTTGGAGGAATATAGATTCAAGTCCTTTGCCCATTTTACAATTGATTGGTTTTTCTATTAGTGAGTTTTAGGGGTTCTCTATATATTCTAGATAGTAAACCCTTGTTGGGTACATGATTTGCAAATATTTGTGGGTTTTATTAATACTGTTTTCAGTGCACAAAATTTTAAAATTTTTACCAAGTTCAATTTGTTTATTTTTCTTGCCTGGGATTTTAATGTTATGGTTAAGTTCTCTTTTATTCCATTGGTGTATATGTCTATATTTAAGCCAGTACACACAACTTCGATTAATGTATCATTACAGCAAGTATTAAATGAGGAGAGATAAGTACTATAGCCTTGTTCTTCCTTTTCAAGATTGTTTTGCTCATTTAGAGTCCTGTGAGATTCCATATGATTTTTAGCATTGGTTTTTCTATTATGCAAAAAAAAGTCATTGGGATTTTGATAGAGATTATAGTCAATCTACATATTGTTATGGGTGGTAATTACATCTTAGCAATATTATGTCTTCCAGCCCATAAACAAGGGGATGTATTTCCGTTTATTGGTGTCTTCTTTGATTACTTTCATCAGTTTTCCACAATTTTTTTTTAAAGATTTATTTATTTATGCTTACAGAACTGGGATACCGGCCAGAGATGCAGGGGCAGTGAGAGGCTTCACCAGAGACAGAGCAGGGAGCAGAACAGGCAGATTGAACAAGTACACTGCTGAGGGGAGCAGCGGGCAGGTCAAGAGAGGTCTGCCACACCATGTGCGTCACCTCCGGGGCTGTGGATCGAACTCATGCTGAAGTGGCTTTAGCTGCTGCTTCTTATTTTTTTTTTTTTTAAGATTTATTGATTTATGCATACAGAACTAGGGTACAGGCCAGAGGTGCAGGGGCGGTGAGAGGCTTCATCAGAGACAGAGCTGGGAACAGAACAGGCTGACTGATGAAATACACTGCTGAGGGAGCAGGTCAGGAGAGGTCTGACATGTCATGTGGATCACCTCTAGAGTGGGGATTAAATTCATGCTGAAGTGGCTCTACCTTCTTAGTGCTGAGATTTAACCCGCTGCACCACCAGGGAGGGCCCAATTTGACAGCATTTTAAAGGGACTCCCCTTCAACTGTTCTCTCCAAATCTTTTAAAGTAACTTTTTATAGATACAACTCTCTTCTCACATATACTTCATTTGCTTACACACTGTTTTATTAAGTAAACTCTTTTATTAAGCAACTATTTAACAAGTCTAATTGGCAGGGATGGGGCTCAGAAACAAACTCAAGTGACTCTTGGTACTCCTAGAGCACTATGGGTTAGAGCAGAAGCACATGGGAAAACTAGAGATTAACCTCCCAAAAGCAGTGGTTCAGTGAATCTCAAACATCAATCGGTATGTTTTATAGAGGGAGTGAAGGCATTTCATTAATCTGATCAGTTGGTTAAATAGAATATTGATGATCAAAGAGCCTAGTAAATATTGAGTTTAATTGACTCTAACTTACTCTCTAGAAAGAAGTTTTCTATCCTCCATTTTTATTGAAAGCTTCCCTATTATGTCTGTGAAGTGGAAAGCAGAGAGGAGGACCAGTTTTATTAAAATTAAAATGTCAATGCCTGCCTCTCTTGCTACTCCTTGTACTTGCTCTGCATTTATATTTTCCTCTGTTGTACTGACCACCACCTGATATATTAGTATATTGCTTATTAAGTTATTTATTGTCTGTCACCATATTCTAGCATTGAAGATCACTAAGTGAAGAATTTTTGGGCTCTTTTATTCACTGATGGGACTTAGCTTTGGTAGTGGACACATAGATAGATTTGGGTTCAAGTCTATCATTTCCGTGAGATGTGGTTTTGGGTAAATATCTTAACATTTCTGTGTGTCGATTTTCTCATATTTAAACTGGGGTTGATAATAGTAATCTAGCTTATAAGGGCACATTGTAACAATTTAATGAGAAGATGCATGCAACCTTATTTTAGGGCCTAACCCATGGTAGTTTTGCATCAGTCAAGGTTTAGAAATATAAATTACTCCGGGGGTTGAACATATAAGGAATTTAATGCAGGGAATTGTTCGTTAAAGGGGTGAAAGCACTGAGAAACCAAATAGGTGATGGCAAGGTAATTCATAGATCAACAACAACAGAAGTCAAGGGCTCAGAGGGTTAATGGGAGGGGGGGAGTACCAGAATCAGAAGCTGGGGCACTTGAGGTAAGCTCAAAACTTGGTGGGTCTGTCTGTTGGGTACTGAATCCAAAGGGAGGACTTTGGTCTCTGTAGGAGATGCCAGCCTCGGTAGAGAGAGAAGGTGAGGACTACCCTGTTTTCTCCCTTGGTCTGTAATACCTCCAGTGTATGCTATTGGCTGAGCCCGGTTGGAAACAATCCAATGTGGGAACCTGCAAAATCCATCCCTGTCCCTTTAATAAAGAGAAGAGCCTGGGAAGCATAGGAATGACTTGCTGTTTAGCCACCAAGAACTATTATTGCTATTACTGGCTTCGCTAACACAATGCAGAGCTAACTAGCTAAAGGCAATCTGTTGCATAAGGGGAAATGTGCTAAATGATGAATCAGAGCCAGATTTGGTCATGTTCAACACCATTTTCATTAGTCATGATGTGGCTGATTCGCAAGGGATTGGCTGGCTGTTTTAACCCTTGGAGGTTCACCGTGTTGTGTTTCCGAGTTGGAATATCATCTGTTAGCTATGGATCTAAGTTTTTCCCTATTCCTAAACTTGGGCCACCTCCCAATTTCACGACTAAATGTTACTTACAGTTGTATAAGTTCCAATCAAAATTAGTGTAAACTGAAATGTTTAATTTTTTTGATGTTCAGTTTAAACAGCCCAATTATAGACTACATTTAAATTAAAAACTCAGCGTGAATTCGATAGCTTATGTCTCTGTGTGATGGCTTTTATATTAAATGGTTTACATGAATGCTGTTGTTTATCTTGGAAACAGGTTGTCATGCATATTAATGAGACACAGGTGTTAACTTCATGCTGGTTTCCTTCCAACAACAAAAAAAATCTTTACATTAAGTTAAAGTGTTTTTACAAGTATTTGTTGTAATAATTATAAGACAATGTTTTACATACCACAATGTTTAGCAGGTTCATTTCCTTACTGCAACTCATTTCTTAATTCTTCTCTTTTCCCACTTTACTGTTGATTTTTGATGCTGAGGTTTGCCAGCCAGACATGATGCTGGTCTGAATGTACTGAGGAGCTGAAAAAGGACAAAATTTCTTCCAATGGCAAGACTTCACGTTCAAGGTCATTTTATAGTCATTCCTTGTGGTTTTCTCCTTTCTTACGAGGAAGCGAGATTGGCTAAGTAATTGCAGATTATAAGACATCCATATGTTTTATAATTTCCTAATGTTTCCTTGGGGCACTTTCTTTTTATACCTCTTGATTCTGTCCATGACTTCTCTAGGGCTTTCTAGCTTTTCTTTAAGTGCAGAAACTGGGCTGCTTGGATTTCTCTAAGAGAGCTGACTGATGTTACATATCGCAGGACATTAACTTGGTGGATCTTGCTTATCTTAGAGGAGGTTCCCAGACCAGCAATAATCTACCCCATTTTCTGAGATTGATGTTGTGGAGTTGTGTTCAAAGGGTCCATCCTCTGAATGAGTGGCGGATGAACACACAGTTTTATAGTTCTTAAGCACCTGCTGCAGACTGGACATTGTGCTATGTGCTGGGAATATAAAGGTGTGAAGAAGACATCATCCCGGCCCTTTGAGGACTTGTAGTCTCACAGGGGAGACTAGTACATAATGTTTTTAAAAGCATAGTAGTATTTAGAAGTATTCATCAGGTCATTCTGAATCTCAGTGGAAGCACCCAACTCAGCTTTGCGTGGGAACCCTAGAGGAGATATTGCCAGTAGTTTAGTTTTGAAGGAGAAATAGGAGTTATTAGGGTAGAGAAATGAGGAGAGGACATTCCTGGAAGAGACAACCATGTGGGCATAGCAGGAAGATGTGAGGAAACATATCTATTCAGCAGTTCACTGTTACTAGAGATTTGTGAGCCAGGTGTATCGTGATAGGACAAAGGCTGAGAAAAAGGGCCAGGTTGTAAGATGCCAATTTACTCTGCAGTGGCGTATGGTCTTTTACCTTGAACTTGCTCTTGGGTGTGGATGAGGTAGGATGGGGTGAAGACCAATAGAAGAGTTTAAGAGTATGTGTTTTCTTTGAAGAAGTTAATATGGAAGAAAGGGATGAACGCAGCTTAATCTTGAAGTGAAACATTTTCCTGTAGCTTTTCCAAAGCTGACATGTATACCCTGAGGCTTCTCTGTTTTTATGGGTGTGTGAAATGTGTTTTTTTATCTTGAAAATGTAAAAAAAAAAGCAAGAGTCAAAATTCAGATAACTCAGTTTTTAAAGTAACATTTATGATGTGTTTTTCCCTGATTCAAAGTAACACATGTTCATTTTTAAAATGTGCAAAATACACAAAAGCAAAAAGAACATGTAAATCATCAATACTCCTGATTCTCAGAGAGAACATGATCCATGTTTTGAAGCCTTTTGTTTCAATATTTCCTGTATACACACACTCATCCGTATACTTCAAACACATATGTATACTCACACACACTTACATGTACATTTTACAAATTGGGGGAGGGGTCACATCAAATCCATTGTTTTGTTACCTGTTTCCCCACACAGACACTTAAATGATGTATTTCTTTTTAGATAATTTTTAATAGCATTATATAGTATTTCATTGCATTTTTGTGCACACTACCAATTTACTACTCCTGTGTCAGATATTCCTTTTTTCCTACTTGTTTCTCTATTATACATAATGCTATACTAGTTATGCTTCTGATGATGTTTATACTGATTCTATATTGATTCTTTTCCTTTACATGAACTCTTGGAGATGATATCACTAAGGAATAAAATAATTGCATGTTTTTTTAAATGTATTTTTTTTACATCATTCTTCATTTTGTACAGTGTTTGCTTTCTCTCTCAGCTGTAGTCCCCATGGAATTCCCACCACCGATCCACCCTGCACCATCGCCATGGTCCCCTGTGCTCTTTCCGATCCTGTTTTGATCTTAGTCCCTCCTCTTCTCCTGTAGAATGTCTTTGATTTATAGATGCCTGTTGATTTTTATTTCTAATTTATTATAATTACTTTTTATCCTGATCCCTTATCAGGATGGCATGTTTTTAATAATTGTAGTGGATTTCGCTGAACTGTTCTTTAGAAATGCTATTATAACTTTTTACTTTCACTTGCTGTAGATGTGTAAATAATACAGCTTGTTTCTCCATATTTTTGCAAATTTGATCCACTTTATCCACTTTAATTTATTCAATCTGTTATAATGTATTGGATCACTACTGAGTTTTATCATCTTCTGTCTATAAGTCATCCATATCTTTTTAATGAATGTCTTGTTTGTATTATTTCTGCAAATTTTATTGGTGTGCTCATTTCTTTATAATTGATTTTTAAGTTTTTTATATAGTGACATATTACTATTTATCTCTCCCTTATGTTGTTTTTCCCAATTATTTTACTTTATCTCTTATGATTTAGATATATATTTTGATGTAGTCAAATCCATACCATTTTGTTATGTTTTTATCTTAGTTTCATTTTTAAAATAATTTCCCTACCTTATGTTTAGATATTCATCTATAAATTTTTATTGAAAGATATCCTGCTTTCTTCTCTCTAATTATATAGATACATAATTTATATTTTGAGAAAAAGGCCTAAACGCCTTTTTCAAATAGAGTACCAGTTAGTCCACTATTACTAATGGAATGATTGATACATTCCTCTCCCATACAAAAATGATATAATCATTGTATATTGAACAGTCATATATATCCTTATCTCTTTCTAGACTTGTTAGTTTTTTGCTCTGAACTGTATTCTGGCATCGGTGCCCTAGACAATTTCTGCAATTATTGTAGTGTTATAATATATTTAATCTCTGTGCAGGTTTTTCCTTAATAATCTCATTAAAAAAATTAACAATGCAGGCCCTCCATGGTGGCACAGCAGGTTAAAGCACAGCACTAAGAAGCTAAAGCCACTTCAGCATGAGTTCAATCCCCGCCTGCCCCGACATGATCCACATGGCACATCAGACCTCTCCTGGCCCACCTGCTGCTCCCCTCAGCAGTGTGCTTTGATTATCTGCCTATTCTGTTCCCCACTCTGTCTCTGGTGAAGCCTCTCACTGCCCCTGCACCTCTGGCTTGTACCTCAGTTCTGTATGCACAAATAAATAAACTTTAAAAAAAAATAACAATCCGGCCCTCCCTGGTGGCGCAGCGGGTTAAAGCACAGCACTGAGAATCTGAAGCCACTTCCGCATGAGTTCGATTCCCGCCTGCCGCCTGCCCCGGAGGAGACCACATGGCGAGCCAGACCTCTCCTGACCCGCCCGCTGCTCCCCTCAGCAGTGTACTTCGTCAATCTGCCTGTTCTGCTCCCCACTCTGTCTCTGGTGAAGCCTCTCACCGCCCCTGAGCCTCTGGCCTGTACCCCAGTTCTGTATGAATAAATAAATAAATCTTTAAAAAAAAAAAAATAACAATCCTCTCCTGTTTATTAGCTCCCATGGTCTTTAGATGCATTTTGTCAACTTCCCAAAGTATAATCTAATTATGATTTTGATTGAAATTAGGGAACATTCATAGCTTAGAGAAAGGAATTGTTATTGTTACAATATTTGGTCTTAAGTGTCTAGGAACATTGTATGATTCTCCATTTATTTGACTTTTTGAAAAATATAGTATCTCAAACTTCAATTTTGAAAATGTCCTGTAGGCTAAGGCAGACGGCTAGCTTATATAACCTACTTCTTAATGTTGAGAATTAGTTGGTTCATCATCTGACCTGTTTGGGCAATTTGACAACTGGAAAAACAAGGAATGAAAGCAGCGCCAGAAACCTTTCAACATTTGGCCCCAAGTGTTCTTCACATGTTCACAGTTGCACGTATTCTCCTGGGCCACTGTGGGCTTTAATCCTGACAAAGGTACCCTGCTTGAGTTTTGTTCTTGTTATTGAAGGCCCCGGAGTCTCCCTTGTGAATTCCAGTGTGTCAACACTTCACTAATTAGAAAGGACCTTACAACTAAGAAGTGTCAGGGAATGGCTGGGATTTCAAACAGATCTAATTTTAAAGCTACAAAATGCAGCCAAATAACTCTTAAGTGGTTAGATTCTCTATCTTGGCTGTTAGTATTCCCAGACACACCCACTCATACACATATAAACATACAAACACACAAAATTTCTGTTTGAGTTTTTGAAGTAGGAACATTTTCATTGCTCAGAGAGAAAAATTACTTGCATCATTATAGCGCTTCATCTTATTTGAAAAATAGAGATGTTTACAAAAGTTTCCTTATTCAGTTAGGGAAACATTACCATCATTGGACTGATAGAGTTTGGAAAGAAGTTGAATGTAGGAAACCCAAATTCTGAAGGGAATATTTTACCAGTGGTGGAGAAATTATTAGTGGTTACTTCAAAGAATAGAATGTTATTGTTTAAATATCACCCTGCATGTTTTGGGAGACATAATTAAGCTTATTATAGGGGTCTTCATAGTGATAGCCTTACGAGACAGAACTAAACTGTAAGGAATAATACCAAATTAGTGGTTACCAGAAAGGAAGGAGGTAGGATGGAAGGTAAACCTGGTACAGAGGACATTGGTATAGTGGATAGAATTGCACTTAGCAGTGAACTTGATTTATAATGCTTGTACATATTAGGCCAATAGGACTTCATGAACCAGTTACTTCAGTAAATAATTAGAGAAGAATTTATAATAGATTTCATCTTTGCATATAGGTTTCAAGATTCTGGTTTGATTTCTGTAATACATTGTAGAGGTGTTGAGAAGGATAGTGAAGAGGTCACAGAGAGACAACATTTCTGAACAGTGGAGTAAGGACTTGCATAAATCTGGGTTAACCTCAAAAACATGCTAAGTGAAGGAAGTCATTAAAACTACATGTATGATCCCATTTGTATGAAATATAGTACTTTTATAAATGTATTTGCTATTTGTATGAAATAGGATATAAAATATATCAAGACAAAGTAGGCTGCAATTACTTCAAAATTGTTTTAATAATTGAATGGTGTCCTAGGTTTAGAGCATGTTGGGGGGTGGAGAATGGGGAGTAACTGTTTATGTGTAGTTTCTTTTTGGGGGTGGTGAAAATTTGCTACATATAGATTGTGAAGATGGTTTCACAACTTGTAAATGTAGTACAAACTACCTAATTACACAGGTTGGGTGAATTTTATAGCATGTGAATTAAATATCAATGAAGCTTTTATAAAACAAGGGGACAGCATAAGCATTCTGCAGAGCAGGCGTGATTGAGTTCCTGATACCATATGTCTTGAGCAATTAGTTAACTACTTTGTATCTTATTATCTTCATCTGTAAAAAAATAAAAAAGTAATATCAACTTCAGAGAGTTGTTCTCATAATTAAATGAGGTAAATTTAAAGTATTAACTCAACCAAAGCAGACAATCCAGAAAAAAAAAATGGGTAGGAGAACTAAAAAGACACTTCTCCAAAGAAAAAATGCAAATGGTCAACAGGTATATGAAAAAATGTTCAACATCACTTATAATCAGGGAAATGCAAAGCAAAACCACCATGAGATACTGGAAAATAATGTTGGCGAGGATGTGGAGAAAAAGGAACTCTCCTACACTGCTGGTGGGAATGCAAACTGGTCCAACCACTGTGGAGAGCTGTGTGGGGATTCCTCAAACTACTAAAAATGGAGTTACCATGAGCATCATCAATTCCACTCCTAGGAATCTACCAAAAGGACACAAAATCATTAGTTCAAAAGGATACCTGTAACCGTATGTTTCTTGGAACACTAGTTATAATAGGTGAGATTTGGAAACAACCCAAATGTCAAAAAATAGATGACTGGATCAAGATGTGGTAGTGAAATACCATTCAGCAATCAAAAATGAAACACGCTTATCATTCACAGCAACATGGATGAAGCTAGTTGGGATTATGCTCAGTGAAATAAGTCAGAAGGCAAAAGAAAAATAGCAGATGGTTTCACTTATAAGGAATATAGGGATCATGGGAAAACTAATAAAAAAAATTAACAGGCAACTGTAAATCAGAGACATTCTGCAGGGAAGGGATAGGGGGAGGAATCAAAAATGGGTGGGAAGAACACAAGGGGCTATGAAGATGGTGCACAGGTGAATTGGTGATGGGTGTTCTATAGGGACTACACCTGAGAGGAGAAAGCACACATTGTACAAAAATGAACAATGATGTAAAATATATGTAAATAAATTATATATTTTTAAAATAAAGTATTAAGTTAGTTATTGACATGTCATAGCTGTCAGATTTCAAGTGACCAGTTGCTAAGGTGGAGAAAAAGTAGTTATAGCAGATTCAAGTCCACAACCAGGATCAAGGGCCCAGGTAGTCAGAGTCAGCAGAAACAATTCAAAAGTAGGTTCGGTGCACACTAATCCTGAGAGTAAATGTCCTCTGTGTTACCCTGTTTTAATGCATTCTGGGTTGGGTAACCTGGAAGGGGACCATCAGATAGTGATTTCAGTTGTAAACAGGGCATACAGGTCAGTTTGTCTTTATATGACACTGGAGCAGAGACTAAACCCATCTTACAGAAAAATGCAGCATCTGCCATATATTTTCTTTTTTTCAAAGATTTATTTATGCATACAAGAGCTGGGGTACAGGCCAGATGTGGGGGGTAGTGAGAGACAGATCAGGGAGCAGACCAGGTAGATGTAATGAAATACATTTTTGAGGGAAACAGCAGGCAAGGCCCGAGAAGTCTGCTGTGCCATGTGGGTCACCTCCCTGACTGGGGATTGAACTCATGCAACCATGGTTGTGGCTAGCTTCATAGTGCCCTTCCTCATCACCAAATTAAAACAAAAACAAAACAAAAACATGCATTTTCATAAAATGGAGCAAGCAGGTTAAGATTTCTGAGCTGAGAATTGACTCAGGGCTGTGTTTTCCCAAGTGTGTGCTCATAGATTACCCATCTCTGAGTCTGAAGCTAGTTCCTCTACCCACTTGACTTTCTTTTTTTTTAAAGATTTATTCATACAGAACTGGGGTACAGGCCAGAGATGCGGTGGGTGAGAGAATTCACCAGAGACAGAGTGGGGTACAGAACAGGCAGATCAATGAAGTACACTGCTGAGGGGAGCAGCAGGCGGGTCAGGAGAGGTCTGCCTCGCCATGTGGATCTCCTCCGGGGCAGGTGGGGATCGAACTCTTGCACAAGTGGCTTAAGCTGCTTTGTGCTGTGCTTTAACCCACTGCGCCACCAGGGAGGGACCTACCCACTTGACTTTGTAATGACAAGTGTTTGCTTGGTCAGCTTTTATTAGGTGGTCTGGGGGAATGGGTCTACTGTTGTTGCATGCTTGTCTTTGAGCACTTGTCTGAAGCCAATGTACCTCTTTCTCTTTTGCTAATTAACTTAATGAGTTTCTTCAGGATGACAGCTCTGAGGTTTGGTAAAAGTGAGAATATTGAAACCAATTAAACCTCAGTTTTGGAAGAAGAGGCATGATTGGTGGGTTGAGTATTATCATCAGAGAGAGAAGAAGTAGCTCAGAATTGTGGCCTGATGGATCATATTATAGCTGCTGGGGAAATGGGAAGCAGCTTGAGTCTTGGAGCTTTGAAAATTGGAGTCATGAAGCTTCTTCATCAGACAAGTTTCCACATCATTTTTACCTTGCTCAGGAAAGTTGATCTCTAGATGACAAAACCACACTGTGGAATCTGTGCTGCCACACTTCATCTTTGGTGGGATAAAATGGGTCTGAATTGTTTTAGTTCTTTAGTAGAAGTTATAGACATGTTAACCATTTTCACAGGATTGTTGAGAACTGTCAGTCTTATTGACTGACTAATAAGTACTGTTCCTGAGATGTGGTATGACAGTTTTGCAATTTTATATGGCAGTTTTGATGATGAAATCTTGGCTGCTTAGAATGTCTTGGAGGCATTCTTCCAGTGAACTGTATCGAAGCAGTAAATTCTTCAGAGTTCTATGAAGGGAAATCAATCCTTGGGAAGAGCAGGGAGGTGCTCTGTGTGGTACTAAAGCAAATTTGATAAGATATAGCAGTAGGGAGAAGAGAAAGACATACTAGAAGCTGATGTCAAAGAACAGCCTTAGGATCGAGTTTACTCTCAGTGGAAGAGAGTGAGTATGACACTTGTAAATGCTATTGTGAATCTTTCAGCTGAGGTGACACGCTTTGGTAATGGAATCCTTAAACAGATGGAATGCCCTAGAGGAAGCAGTAGCCATTTCCATCTCAGTTCAGGGAGATGAGGTGGCTAAATGGAAGAAGAAACTGCAAGTGCCTTTTGTCGCTTACCTTGCTTCTCTGGTGACTTCCTGGGTCACTGCCACTGGGTCTTAATTATCAAGTGATTCATTCATAACATTTGTCTGTTTCGTGGGGCACTGGGCTCCTTTGTTAATGTTATTTAGAGAAATGTAGAATCTCAGCACAAAGAGTTACAGTTCACTATCTTGCTTACATCACCGCCAGGTGTGGTATCTCAGCAAAAGCTGTTAACTAACACAAATCACTGATCTCTCACACAATCCTATGAAGTATCATTGTTACCTTTATTGTACAGTTAAGGAAATCATGGCTCAGGGACATTATATAAGTTGCCCCAGATTACATGCCATATAAGCAACAGAGTCAAGATTAAAACACAAGTCAATCAGATCATGGACTCCTTGTCTTTAACCATAAAAGTTCTGCTACTGTGTGTGGGGTAGTGACTTTCACTGAAGCAAACAGGGCTTACTAACTAAACAGTTCACATACATGAAATGCAGTTGTTATATGAAGTTAGGGAAGAACTCATTTTCAATTACCCATAATAGCAATAACATGGGTTTTCTGAGTTGCATTTTGTGACAAAACCACACTGTGGAATGTTTATGGATATTTATTCTACTCTTCATCTACATGGTGGTGGTTCCAGGATCCCTCCAGCAACAAGTACTTTCCCAACCTCACAATTGCTCATGTTACATCAGCTAAAACAAGTCAAATGATAGAGCTCAGACTTAACATGATAGAGAAACTGCCTACCTTTTGATAGTAGATTTTGCAGATTTGCAAAGGGGTGTGCAGACAAGGATGTGTGGACAAGTTAGAAGTCGTTACTAAAGCAAGCTACCACTGCTGTTCTCACTTTTTTTTTTTAAGATTTATTTACTTGTGCATACAGGAACTGGGGTACAGGAGAGAAGTGCGGGTCGGGGACGGTGATCAGAGGACTCACCAGAGACAGAGCAGGGAGCAGAACAGGCAGACTGACTGCAATACACTGCTGAGGGGGGAGCAATAGGCAAGACAGGAGAGGCCAGCGATGCCATGTGGGTCACCTCCCTGGCCCAGAGACAGAACTTATGCTGCAGTGGTTGTAGATAGCTTCTTAGTGCTGAGACTTAAAGCCCTTGTGCCACCAGGGAGGCCTCTCGCTTGGTTTTAATGCTTGTTCTTTAGCCATGTAGAATTTCTTTTTCTTCCTGGATGTGTCAGGCTGATTCATGTTTCTGTGCCTTAGCTTGTGCTGTTCCCTCTGCTTGAAATACACCCCACCGCCCACGGCCCCTCACCCCACCATCTAGTTGGTTAATGCCTATTTATTCATGAAAGGTCAACTGCTTCCTCAGTCTACACTGTACCCTGTGCCGACTTCCATCATTACACTCACTGTATTCAGCTGTTTACCTATTTATCTCCTCTTATCAGCCCTTAACCACCTTAAGGGCAAACAAATAATATTACTTTGTGTTCTGGAAGTTGGCATGTAATTACTGCAGAGCTGGAGTTTAATATATGCTTGCCTAATGAAAGAATAAATACCAATATTTTGGTAGCTGTGGTACAACTGGTGTTTTGATCCTGCAAACTAATGTGCTAACAGCTTTCAAAATTTAGGGTGGATTTTTTCTTGAGCATTTGCAAGACCATTTTGAGATATGGGCAGATATTGTGGGATATTATCCCACAGCAATTGCTTAGAAGGGCATTGGCTAAAGCTATGGCCCTGGGAAGAACATTTCCTATCTTGCACTTGATGTGAAAATATGGTCTCAGAGGTACAATGTGCTAAACCAGGTAACAGAGTGGAAGGTAAGAGTGTTGCCTAGCAATCAAACATGGGTAGCAGATACAGTATTTCTGTTTCTGGAAAACAGAGGTTGGTGAGATAGCTGAAGAAATATGGCGACAGCCATTTGTGCCCAGAGATAAGAAAATGAAATGTGGCATATGATGTATGGGAGGTTCTGAGCATGATTGAAAGCCTGTGAGCTTGTATGTTTTCATGTCTGTCAGCAGGTATTTTTCTCCTTCAAAGAGCCAGTCTTTTCATAAGTAGTCTTTATTCTTTACCCTTGTGCAAAAACTACAAACCAAAATATCAACCCAGCATTTAATAGCTTTTGCAGAGAAAGAAGTGAACATGTGCCAACATGTCAGATACCCTCTTAGTTGGGTCTGGCCCGGGCTCTCAGCTAGAAGAAGACTGACATAACAGACCAGTGGAGCTTCAGCTGCCCTGGGATTTAAAAGGCTATAATGGTCCCAGATGGCTGTTTTGCTGCCAAGGCCATTATGCTAGACAAAGAAGCCATGGCCCCAGTGAAGCTTTGTGGCCTCGCTATTCACTTCTGCAAGTTTTATCATCTTTGTCCCTGCTTAGTCTTTACCTCTTGCAATCGCATTCTCATCATCCCACTCTCTTCAGAGTGGGATGCAGGCACTGCCTTTTTCCTCTAGTGGTAGGGACATAGCTAAGGGAGATGTTCAGGTCTTTGAAAAGATCTGGATATTAGAAGAAAGGTGGAGCTTCAGGGAAAAAGCTATAAAATCAAATGCTGCATCTACTTCTTTTTGAACATATGACCTTCAAAGCTCACAGAAACCCTTGTAACGGCTTAAAATTGCAAAAGCTGCGGATTCTAAAGGAGTTTCTTTATGGGGCTTTGTTCTCAAGGATTTGAGGACTTGATTTCAGTGGGTCATATTAGTCTGTATTGAATCTTTCACTCTCCACTTGAATTTTTGCAAAGTACAAAGCCTTTTCAAAGTCATAAATACACAAACATTGACTTCATCTTCTTTAAGCGTTTGTCTTCTAGTCAACTTAACAAGATTTCCACTTCTAAACCAACACTTACCATTGCTCTCGAGATTTCAAAAATGTTTCTTAAAATCTTACTTATGAGCTGCCCCTGGAAGCCATTAACAGCAGTACTCAAAAAGATTGTATCAGCAAAAGTTGGGGAGATGAATAGGATGCTAAAGGACAAGGCAAGTATAAGGAGGGGTGACAGAATGATGGGAGTAACTGACTACCTCTAAAAGTTTGGTGAATAATGATAACTAGAAATGGGCTGGGTTTGACTGGAGGATACGAGATCTTGGGGAGATGAATTTTTATAAGGGTCACTAAAAAAACTTGCTTTTTTTATTATTACAAAGTTTATTTTTACATCATTTTGCACATTCCTTTTTTTTTAAGAGGTTAATTTATTTGTACGTACAGAATTGGGGTACAGGCCAGAGGTGCAGGGGCAGCAAGAGGATTCACCAGAGACAGAGTGGGGTGCAGAACAGACAGATTGATGAAGTACACTGCTGAGGGGAGCAGCAGTCAAGACAGAAGGGGTCTGCCACGCCATGTGGGTCACCTCCAGTGTGGAGAGTGAACTGGTGGCTGCGGCTAGCTTGCAGTGCTACACCTTAACCTGCTGCTGTGCCACCGGGGAGGGCACTGTTATTCTAGAGTTTTCTTTTGCATGCCAATATGAATATATAATTATCACTACCTTTTAAAACAAAAATAGTATCATAATATATACATTCTGAACTTTATTTTCACTTAACAACATACCTTGGACATATTAATATTTTAGAGTCATTATATAAAGATCATCATTCTTTACAGCTATAGAGTATTGTACTTAATTTGTGTGCTACATTTTTTCCTACATAAATTCTTATTCATGGGAATTGCATTCTAATCCTTTGCTTTCAAATATTTGCAAGTATATCTGTAGGATAAATTATAAAGATAGAACAGCTGGATCAAAGGATACATGTATTTGCAATAAATTTGTTCCACATATCGCCTAATTGCCCTCCATAGAAGTCTACCAATTATAATCTGACGAGCCGTGTGTTAGAATGCCTTTTCCTGTAGCCTCACCACAGGGAACAATCAGATTTTTTATTTTTGCCAATCTAATAGTTAAGACGGGTATTTAAGTTGTTTTATTTTGCAATTATTTTATTAGTAAGGTTGCACATATTTACATACATTTAAGAGCCATTTTGAGTTTCCTCTTCAGTGAACTGCTGTATTCCTTTACCATTTTTTTTCTGTTGTGTTATTGCCATTTTAAAATAGTGTGCTAATATTTAGCATTTGAATCTATTAGAAATCTCTCCCTGACCGTGTGAACAGTGGGATGCAGAATCCCATGACATCCATAATAAAATACTGGACTTCACACATTAAAATAGAACTGGGTTGAGGGGAGAGCTACTCCTGAAGAGAGAGGTTGCTCCCTGTAAACACAATCACCAACAAGGGTAGCCTTTCAACAGTTTTATGTTGATATGATGAAGGCCACAGAGGAAGCAGTATGATATCAAGACACAGCAGAAGCTAGCCAAAGGTAGCACGTTGTCATTGCCAACCAACTAATAACCCAGGCCAACATGGCTTCGCTCTGACTCAGTCCTGCGTCTAGTTGCAAACTTCACTGACTGCGGATGATGGTTATATCTGTGAGTAGTGGCAGCTTCGCGTGAACACAGGCAGAGCTCACTCAGTTAACTCCCAGCCAGGGAGGTGACCCACATGGCATGGCAGACCTCTCCTGACCTGCCTGCTGCCTCCCTCAGCAGTGTACTTCGTTGATCTGCCTGCTCGCCTCCCCACTCTGTCTTTGGTGAGTCCTCTCACTTCCCCTACACCTCTGGCCTGTACCCCAGTTCTGTATACATAAATAAAATAAAATCTTAAAAAAAAAAAAAAGCTGGACGGAAAAAGACAAATAGGTATTCCCTCACATATATCCCAATCAAAACACAAAATCTCAAACTCACAGATTTAGAGAATGGACTGGTGGTTGCCAGAGGTGGGGCCTGCCAGAGGTGGGGCCTGGGGGGGGGATAGGAAAAATGAGTGAAAATGTTCAAAAGGTACACATTTAAAGTTAAAAATAATACCTGGGGATTTAAACACAACAGTGACTATAATTAATAATACACTATTATATATCTGAGAGTGCTAAGAGAATAGACCATAAGTATTCTCATCACAAAAATAATATTTATAACTGTGTCTGATGCTGGATATTACTAGACTTATTGTAGTGATCAATACACAAAAACATATAAAAATTCACTCATTATGTTGTATACCTGAAACTAACACAATGCTATATGTCAATTATATCTTCGTTAGGAAGAAGAAAAAATTAAAAAGCTAGTGACATTTTTTTTTCTTTTTTTTTTAAAGATTTATTTATTTATGCACACAGAACTGGGGTATAGGCCAGAGGTGCAGGG
>NW_004567120.1:13653109-13670609 GCF_000260355.1 Condylura cristata
TTTTCCATGGCAACTGCTCTTGTTTCATGGATGAACTACCACTTTAACTCTCTGGGGTTATTAATCTTAGTCTTTATTAATTCTCTTTAGTTTACAACAATGTATAGGTTTCAGTTGTATAGTTTCTCACCTCAGCAACTGTATATTTCACATCATACCAACCACTGAGTGTCCAATCACCATCCACCACCAAGCTATTCCCTCTCCCTTCTTTCTCCTCTGGTAACCACCATTTTATTGTTTGAGTCTATGGGCTTTCTTTGTTTGGTTTTGTTGTGTTTATTAATTTGTGTTTGCTCTCCTTTATAGCCCATAAATTAGTGAAATCATATGGTATTTGTCTTTCACCTTTTGACTTATTTCACTTGGCATAATCCTCCATCCATGTTGTCAAAAATGGCAAGCAATCATCTTTTTATGTTGAGCAGTATTCCATTGTGTGTGTGTATATACATATATATATATATATAACATCTTAATGTATTCATCCATTGTTGGGCACTTGGGCTCTTTTCATATCTTGGCTATTGTAAATAGTGATGCAATAAACATAAGGGTGCATAGATCTTTCCAAATTAGTGCTTTCATGTTCTGAAATGAGGAATCACTGAATCATATGATAGTTTTCTTTTTAAGTTATTGAGGAAACCCCATATAGTTTTCCAAAGTGGCTACACAAATTTACATTCCTGCCAACAATGTACAAGGATTCCCTTGTTTCCATAGTCTCACCATTTTGCAGTCTATTTTGGTAGTTACCATTCTAATCTATGTGAAGGAATACCTCATTGTGGTTTTAATTTGCATTTCCCAAATTATAAGCAATCATATCTGGTATGTTGTGGTTGTATACACAGTGTGGAACATCTCTTCATGTGACTTTTGGCCATCTGTTTGTCTTCTTTGGTGAAATGACTTTTTAGATCTGCTGTCCATTTTCAAATCTGCTGTCCATTTTAAAATCTGTATATATTTTGTTGTTGAATTATGAGTTGTTTATGTATTTTGGACATAGAATCCCTGTCTGATGTATGGTTTGCAAATATCTTCTATGATAAAGTAAGCCACCTTATTATTTAAAGGATAGTGTAGAAATTTTTGTTTGATATACTCTCACTTTTTTATATTCTCTTTGCTTTCTCTTGCTAGTGGAGATGAAGTCACAAAGACATCACTAAGACAGATGTCAGAGAGTTTATCACATGTTTTCTTCTATGTATTTTTATAGCTTCGGGTCTTATCTTTTGTCCTTATGCCATTTTGAATTGTTTTTTATACATGGTATAAGCTAGTGGCCTAATTTTATTCTTTTTGAATGTGCCTGTTCAGTTTTCCCAGAACCATTTATTAAAGGGAACTCCCTTTTTCCATTGTATGCTTTTAGGTCCTTTGTCTTAAATTAGTTGTCCATATATGTATGGGTTTTTTTCTGGACTCTATTCTATTCCCCTGATCTGTGTATCTGTTTCTCCTGACCCCTCCCCCATAATGTTCTGTTTGATTACTATAGCTTTGCAATATATTTTGAAGTCAGAGAGCATGGTGCTTTTGTTTTTGTTCTTTTTTTTTAATCAGGTTTTTCTTTTAAATTCTTGTTACTGAATTTCCTAAAATGTATAGTGATTCCTGGCTGTTCTTTTTGTTCAAACTATTTAGGCATTCTTAAATGTGAAAGGACATGAATGGGCATGCATCTGTGGGAAAAACTTATCAACTAGTAAAAAAAATCACAATGGCTAATTGTATGGGTACACAACTTTTTCATTGGAATTTCCTATCATTATCTAAAAATCTTTTCTCAAAGATTTCTCAGTATTATCATAGAGCTATTCCTCAATCTCCTACCTGGGTAGTATACTCATATCTGGTGCTTTGTGGATGCTGAACAAAGGAAAAGAGATGTTTTTTTCACTATTTAGTGAGTAGAAATTCATTTTACTGTTTTTCATTTCAAAAGATTCATCACTTACATCTTCAACTTTTCCTAGTCTTCCAAGTCCATACACTGTTTGGTTCAACCTTAAGAGAAAGTTATCCGGAAGGATTAGGAAGTGATCTGTTGTTAGTACCCTTCTGCATGCCTGACTTCAGTATCATCTTGTATCTCTAATTCTTGAACCTGTTCAGGACTTTTGAGGCTCATGTAGACTTGCTTCTTAATGACTATTCCCACTCAGAGTTCATGTTTCAACTTTATCTGACCTGTTGAGTCAGCTATTACTTAGTTACTGGCTTTCCGTTATTTTAAGATGTTTACTTGTCTGCTATTTCCCTCTCTCATCCTCTTTGCTTTTGAGATTTTACACTTTTATGTTCATTTATTGTCATTTCAGATAAGTGTATGTTTAGCCAGAAGTCTGTATGTTTCATTTTTTAGGACTTATCCTTGTATAAAAATTGTAGCTTCCGTTGGCCTGGTGTGTTTTCTAACTGCAGAGGTTCATAAATGTCTCCTGAGAGTTGGCATATTTTGCTGCCCTGGGTGCTTAAACTTTCAGAGCTGTCCTAGATGCACCATTCCAGTTGACTCAAAGTAAATAGCTAAATAATTTTATTCTCATGCAATATTGTCATTTTTTTCTGTAAAGGTACAAGAGAGCTGAAGTACAATGTGCTGAAGGTGGAAAAATACTTGTAGATTGTTGACCATAGTGTTTCTCTAGTTGTGACCCTTATAGCATTTATTCCTCTGGGTTCCCTGAGAGAAAGTTCTGTGGTCAAATAAATTTGGGAAACTTGATAGTAGACTTCTACTTTGAGATTTCACAGAATATATGTTTTTAGTCTCTGAGAAATCTTCTATTTCCAGCATATGGCAGACTTTGCTGAGTTGGCACTGAAGGAGGATTCTACAGAGACCAAAAAGTACCCAAAGTGGTAGATGGACTCTCAAACTAGTTTATTTTCTGAGGCCATTGCTTAAATTCTAGAAACCTTGAGCTCCCCCCCCCCCAAAAAAAAAGCTGTATGTGTGCAGGGAGGGAATGAGCAATGAAACATGGAGCCAGGACAGATGGCTGTTACAGGAAATTCCTACATAAAGCTGAGAACCCAGAGATCACACTCTCAATGTGATGATGAATAACTCACTAGTCCTGTAAGCATTAAAGAAATAAAATCAGTAATTTTGAAATTGTTCCTTAATAAAAACACCAGGTTCAGATGATTTGTTTTTATTTGTTTATTGAGGTAGCATTGGTTTATAGCACTGCATGGTTCAGAAGAACAGGTTCACACCCCTTTAGATATATTTTACAACGCCACTCCCACCACCAAGGCACCCTTAACCCCTTCCTTCCTTTGCTCCCTACTTTCCTGACAATATGTACCTCATAGTGATAATAAACATGCACTTGAATATATTTAGGGAAAATGCTTAGGTCAAGGTCCTGCACTTAATACACACGCAGTACTTGTCAGCTTTTACCAGCAGCAACGATACCATCATTGTCACTATCACTATTGCATTTCATGTCAGGATGGAAAAGGTGTTTGAGCATCTTTGTTTTTATGTAATCACATAAAACAAACCACTTGGATGAACTAAGTCGCTTTTTTAGACTTCTTGAGCCAGCTTTCAAACAGACAAGAAAGTAACAGGAATTTAGGGGATCTCTAGAATTGTTGCAGAAATGACTGCTTTTTTGAGTGAGGGGGTGGGACGGGCTATTCCACAGTTGACTTTGGCGTCCCTCAAGCAAGCCAACACATAGATTATTTGGGTGGCGTTCAGAAACTTCTTTGCACAGCAGTGTTGCCACCGGACAAATAGAATGATGTGTTTTAAGACTGGTTTGTGTTATCCTTAGGCAGTAGCAGCTTGTAAAGGTATTCCTTTTGCAGATCTTGTTATCGCTAATAAAAATGCTGTCAGTTTCTTCCCTCTGCTTTCAATTACATATTATCTCTCCTTTGTGTGGGTGACACCTGTATTTATACAAAGCACTAGATAAAAATATGAAATGTATGGATGTATCAGCATGTTTCCATTGCTTTAAAGAAGTCTAATAAATCCCAGTAAACTTGCCCTTTCTCATGACATTTATGCTTAATACAGTAATAAGTATGAAGTTACATCTCTCACTATTATCCTTTCAGCAACAGTTGCCTCAGAACATCCTTGAAAAGGAGAGGAAGATAGCCTATCTACCATGCTAAAGTCTTACCACCCATATTAACCTCCTTTCCAACAAAACAGAGGCAGAAATGGATAGGTCGAGCTCAGGGGCCAGGGTTTTACTAGGCAAATGTTATAATGGAAGGTTATAGCCCTGTTGATTTGTAAAATATATGACACTTCATATTTTTTTGTGTGCCAGGTTTTGCTTTGTAAACTTGCATATGCTACTTAAATTCTTTGGACCTGATTTCTCACCTACAATGTGAAAATAATCCTTACATCTTGAACTTGCTATAGTGATGGGCTCTATAGGAATCTATGCTCTGTGAGAAGTTACTTTACCTGTCTACCCATCTCTATGACTTACTTTCATATATTCATATGTACCTGCCTCACAAATCTTCCATCCATCTTATTTCTTGTCATCAAATTACATGACAATTTTAAACCAGAGAGATCCTACAAGGGAGGGGGACAGGGAGGAATATGGGGGTTGTGGTGATGACAGGCAGGTGAAGTGGGGCGGAGAAGTGGGAGTAAACATTGTTTTATAATGAACAATAATATAAATAGATATATAAATTAATAAAAAAATAAGAAAAAAAATATGCCACAAGTATAACCTTCGACTTTCTCACAAACTCTACAGTTCTCTAGTTCACTTTAGTGAACCACATCCACACTTTGCACACTTTTGAAAGTTGAATTATTTCACCTCTGTGACCTCAAATTCAGAGCTACCCCTATATCTCAACAAACTCCAATCCCTTGATTCTGCCACTCTTTCAATCATGCTGAAACTGCTTTATTTACCCCATATCACACGTCTAGATACTCTCAACTCCTAGTTTACAATGTCCTTCCTGCCCATTCTTACCTTCTTGCCCCCAGAGACCCATGACCATTATGTCATTGATAGTTACTCCAGTACCCTGGAACTCTATTCTGATTCTGTCACATGCTCCCAGGTCTGTCTTCACCCTGGCACATCCCTTTGTTTTCTGCTTCCTCAGTGTCGGGATGTTGATGATACATTGTGGAGGAAATGCATGAACATTATTGACTGCATGGCTTACAGAATAATACTGTTTGCTTTTAGTATCATGGTTCTATCAGCAACTATTCTATTGATCTTTTTTGAAACTCTAACACACTACCATGACGATTTCATACACTTTCTGTGTACAAACTATCTTATTCCCATGTACTATTAGCTGGTGATCTTTCTTGTTACCTTATGAGAATATGAAGACTTTCCATCATGTAGTACAGATATTCCCTGCTTTCCATATTATTTTTGGTACTCCCTTCACCAACTAGGATTTCTTTGTATCCTGAGTTTTCTGTCCTTTCCCCTTACTATCTCAAAGTAGTGTAACTTTTCTTTATAAGATTACTTCCTCCTCCTGAGTTTCAAATTTGCCTTTTTCTTCTTAAAGTGGGGCTATACTCCATCAATTTTTCCATGTTCTCTGATAACAAGTCTTTCTCTCTTTCTTACCTTCTACTCATATTTTCTCTAAGGAGTAATAAAAGTCCTCCCAGACTATCTTATATCTTTGCTCCTTTTCATTGTCAGCTTCTAAAAACAACAACCATTTCTACTGGCTCTCTTTTCTTATAACAATGTCACTCTTTCTCTCTTTAATTTGACACTTCATTCCTTGTAAGCGACAAAAAGGTAAGCATTGATACAGATATAAAAAAGGATGTATGGGGAGGCCCAGAATGTTGTAGAGTTTATACCCAGTGGAATTTGTTTTCTCTGGACCAGGAAGTAGACCATCTGCTAAGAAAAATGTGTTGGGAGAGAATTAAGGGTGATTTGTGCTGCAAATGTTTAATCATTATCTTGGGATCATAGTTTACCTCTCAGTTCAGCAGGGGAAGGGGTGCTTAGCAAATATGTAGTATGTGACCCATATGGCCTGTGTTGAACAAGAAACTTAGTTTCTTAATCTCTGAAGAAGGTCATTGTCCATCAGTGTTGAGAACAGACTATCAGCATTAACTTATCTTCTCTAATGGGGAGGGGTGAAATACCTTTTACTCTGTTTAATCAGAAACAAATTTGGATGTCTTCAAAAAGAACCTCTGAGTGTCTAGAACTCTTATTAGAACTGAACTTTGACATGGTCAACTTGGTTGACCCAAATTTTTAGCCCCTCTCCCCAGTTTTCATTTCCATTCCTTGTCCCCATTTTCATAGACTTTCAGTGACTCTCCCTCCATTACAGATGGGTGATATTAGTTCTTCTTCTGCACATTGAGATAAATAATCTACAAAGTTTCTTTTGCTGTTTCCAAAAGTTGACAATGAAAAGGAGCAAAGATATGAGGTAGTTCTGAATGATGGAGAGACTTTCATTATACCTTAGAGAAAATACGAATAGAAGGTAATAAAGAAAGACTGAATATAGAGAATATGGGAAAATTGATGGATTGTAGCACCACCTTAGGAAGAAAATGTAGTCTTCGTTGCCTTTATATTTTTTCCCCCACTTTCTTCCTTCTGTAGCCTCAGTATCACTTGACGGCAAATTTTACATGTCATCTTGACTGGCCACAATATGCCCAGATTGAACATTATTCCTGGGTTTGTCTGTGAGGGTATTTATGGGTAAAAATAATATTTGACTTGATGGAATCAGTAAAGCATATTGTCTCACCAGTGGTGAGTAGGTAAGTATCATCAACTATGCTGAGGGCCTGGACAGAAAAAGAGGTAGAGGAAGAAGGAATTCATCCTCTTGTTTCTGTCTCATTGGTTGAGCTGGGACATTTCTTCTCACCCTCTATCATAGACTGGGATTTGCACCATCTGCTTCTTTGATTTTCAGGTCTTTGGACTCAGACTGAGTTACACTACTGACTTTCCTGGGCCTCTAGCTTTCAGATAGCATATTATGGGGCATCTCAACCTCCATAACTGTATGAGCTGATTATTCATTAAAAAAATAACCCTTTATGGCCCTCCCTGGTGGTGCAGCGGGTTAAAGCACAGCATTGAGAAGCTAAAGTCACTTCAGCATGAGTTCGATCCCTACCCCGGAGGTGATCCACATGGCATGGCAGACCTCTCCTGACCTGCTGCTCCCCTCAGCAGTGTACTTCATCAGTCGGCCTGTTCTGCTCCCCACTCTGTCTCTTGTGAATCCTCTCACCACCTCTGCACCTCTGGCCTGTACCCCAGCTCTGGATGCATAAATGAATAAATCTTTAAAAAATAAATAACCCTTTGAAAGTTATTTATCATCTATTTCTTTCTTTCTACCTCTCTCCTTCCCTCCCTCCCTCTCTACCCATCTGTCTATGTACCCACCCATGCATCCATTCATCCATCTATCTACCCAGCCAGCCAGCCTACTCACCTACCTAATCTTCTGTTAGTTCTGTTTTTCAGGGGAACCTTGACTAATTCAAGTATCCTTAAAGTGATGATCAGCATTCATATTCTCTCTGAGCCATTCTGTTCAAGGTTGTCTGGTGGTAATCTCTTCAATCTGTTTTACATCTTAAAGTAGTGGTGCTCAACCCTCACAGATCATTGTAATGCCCCTGTAACTTGTAAAAATACTACTGTGTGGTTCCACCATAGGCATTCTGATTCAGTTGATCTGTGGTTTGGATTAGGCTTTGGTAAGAGCTGGTTCTGATGACCAGAAGAAGCCCTGTATTAACTGGTCTTTGGGGAATAGAAAACCAAGCAAATTGGAGAAACAGCTAAGCAGCTGGAATTGTTCCTTAGTTCATTAGTCTTTTATGTAACTTTTGACAACCACCTTTACAATGATCTTTGACTTCCTTTGGTTTTCTGTCTGTTGCTGTGCCTTTCCTCTATCCATCCCATACCTGCCTGGTTTGATCTGCCTTGAGTTTCAGGTTCTGCTGTTTTCTTTTTGAACTAGCTTCCTTTCCTAGCTATAGGTTTCTCGGTATGATCTTCCCAGCTTCCAGACCTCTCTTTATCTAGAACGTTATTCCAAATTCAGGCTTTTGACTCTGTCATGTCATAAGGATCCTCTCCTCTGTCCTGCTTACTAATGCAATGGTTTTAAATATATTCAGCATTCTAGAACATTCTCTACATTACTGGATCTTAGTCTTGCTCAATTGGTGCATTAAACAAATCTCCATTGTTAGTTGGAAATACATCTAACTATCTCACTTCCACCACAAACCATGTGAAGGCAGAGCTCAACCTTTTGCTGCCTAATTTTTACAAACTTAAAATTGAGTTAATATTGGTGTACATTATTGTTTTCGTTATAGAAGTTTAGGATTCCCCCTTCAGGTGTTGTTGCCATAACGTGCCCATCACCCAGGTATATTTTTATCACCAAAAAACATTTAGCCTACTACCAAGGACCCATGTGTTCCTGCCCTTCTTTGTTTTCATCTTTCTTCTTCACCATCTTATATATATATATGTAGTTTATTATTACATCATTTTGTACATTTTTCCATCTCAGTTATAATCCCCGTGGCTTCCCAATACCAAATCACCCGTGTGCTGTCACCATAATCCAGTGCATTCCCCTCCCCCTATCCCTCCCTTGCCTTTTATTGCTCCAATTCCACTCAGCTTTCAAGGGTTAGTTTTTTAGTTTGGTTTTCTGTGATCCTTTGTTTTGTTTTTCTATATTCCACATATAAATGAAGCCATTTTTCTTTCTGACTAATTTCACTTAGCATTATCTCTTCCAACTCCACCCATGTTGCCACGAATGGCAAGAGTTTATTATTTTTCATACCTGAGTAGTATTCCAGTGTGTGTGTGTGTGCATGTGTGCACGTATGTACACCACATCTTAGTCCATTCATCTTTAGGGGGGCATTTGTGATGTTTCCATATATACCTTGGCTATGGCAAACATTGCTGCAATGCACTTGGGATTGCCAGTTCCCTATCGGATTAGTGTATTTGTATTCTTTAGGTAGCTTTTTAAGAGTGCGATTGCTGGGTCAATTGTCAGATCCATTTTTAGTCTTTTGAGAAACCGCCACAGTTTTCCATTGGGACTGGACCAGCCTACATTCCCACCAACAGGTAAAAGGAGGGTTCCTTTTACTCTACAACTCACCAGCACTTGATTTTCTAGTTTTCGATATGAGGCATCCCCACAGGAGTGAGCTATCTCATTGTGGCTTTGCTTTGTATTTCCCTGATATGTGATAATGAGCATTTTTTTTTTCATGTGCCTGTTGGCCCTGTATGTCTTCTCTGCAGAAGTGCCTATTTAGCTCTTCTGCCCATTTTTAATTGGGTTATTTGCTTTCTTTTTGTAAAGGTGTATGAGTTCTTTGTCAACCTTTGGCAACAGCCCCTTGTCAGATGTATGTTGTACAAATAATTTTTTCCTTTCAGTGGGATGCCTTTTTGCTTTGGCTACAGTTTCTTTGCTGTGCAGAAGCTTTTTAGTTTCATGTAGTTCCATTTGTTGTTGCCTTAATTTTATTTCTAACACCTAGAGTAGAACTTGTCACTTATTCAGTAAAGGTGCTGAGTTAATGTACAGACTTATAAACTCATGAAGTAATAGAAGTTTGGCTTTCAGAAATGGTGAATGGCTTGACTTGTTCTTCTATCAGGACCTCTTCACTGTATTCATCTAATTCCAACCCATGTTTAATTATCAGAGCAGAACTGATTGCTGTTTGATCTAATATTGTCTTGTCAGGTCTTGATCAGATTGTTCCATCAGCGTGCAACTGTGCTGACATGAGGAGAGAGAGGAGGAAATTCTTTTTTAGGAGAAATGGAAAAGGCCCCAGCCCTCCTCCCCGTTGCAGTCTGTGCAGAAGGCGCAAGCTGATGACAGAATCTGCCTGCTCCCTAGTCCTTGCCGTGCCGGTTCCCTGCTGTGCACAGCCCACTGGCTAAAGTCTGTCCAGCTTGGTAGGAAGCCGACTCTCCTCTTTTCATTATAGCTTCTTGACTGATGACAACTTGACATGCCATACCTTCCAGAGTGATGATGCATTTTAAAAGAAACTGTTCAGAGGCAGCGTAATGTCTGGCAGCAAGCAAAAAGAGGGAAGCACCTTTTTTCTAGAAGAAGGGATTATGTTCAATGCAGCTCTCTAGATCATGTGATAAGAAAATAAACAACTGAACATTCTCAGCCAAGGGTCACATGGTAACCCTCAGTCATGAACTAGCTTTTCCAAGGCTAATTTAACCTCTTACTTTGTTGACCTCTGAGGCAGAAAGGTCAGTGTCTAAAGAAAACTTCATGGCCAACTATATCCAGGACGCTAGGAAACACTTGCTAGAGCCTATAAAGCCTGGGGATATCCAAGAAATGCCCAGAGGTGAGAAAGGCAACCCCCACCCCCCACCTCAAACTACTGGCATGCTGATAAAATATGAGGAGAGCAAGAAACACCCAGAAAGGGAAAGTAGAGCCTCACATTGCCCAGGTCTGAATGATCAGGCAATTCCCCTAAGCAGGTCTCCCTGCTCCCAAAGAAAGGACAGAGCTGGTTGATGCCTTGCCAGCTGTGGCCAAATGCTCTTTCCTGCCCTAACCTGCTGCCCAGGCCAATAAAAGTACACCAACACCTCCTGGCACATAGAATGGGGAGTGACTGGGGAACTGTTGCCAAGGCCTATAGACCCAGTACCCCAGGAACACCTGTGCTGTGCACTCCAGGAATGGGACGGAGTGAACAGTTCTTGCATCTCATAAAATCCAGGAGTTCTCCAAGATTCCCTTGAAGTTGTTCTTCCCAGCACTCTCCCCACTGGTCCTCTTTCCGTGTGTGCTGTCTCTAACACACTATTATTTGCTTTACCCAGACATGCTTTGAATTCTTTCATGCCATAGCCAGTGACTGAGGGTTCCAACTGATGTCTTTTTTTTTTTTTTTGAGTTTGGGGTCCTTGGATCCACTCTGGCAAAGGTCTCCCCAGAGCTCCCCTTTCAGTGGCACATGGCGAGATTCCCCATGAGACGGAGACTCTTAGTTATATTTAAAGAATAAGTTTATTAGAAAGAGACAGGAGAGGTATAAGCATAGGTATAAGCAGGCAGGAAGAGCTGTCCCGAAAGGGACAGGCTTGCAGAGAGACCTGCATGGTTGCAGACTGGCGGCCTAAGGAGAGTGGCCTCCACTGAGGGAGGTCAGTGCAGAGAAGTCCTGAAATGGTCATGGGCAGGCAGGAGGCTGCTGCCCTGCAGAGGGAGAGAGCGGGTGGAAAGAAGCACCTGCCTAGGCACAGGTGGGCAGAGGACTGCTGCCCTGTGCTGGTGCAGAGATTGCCCTGATATAGGCAGCCTCTCTTTGGGAGGGGCTCACTCCTTGTGAGCTGGGGTTTGTTGACTTTGAGTAGAATCTGAAAGGAGAGGAGATGATTCCCTAGTGAGCTTCATCGCCCAGTCCTATCTTTTACCTGTTGGGTCTGAGCTGCAGACATAGCCAGCCCCCAGTCTGTTATCTGCCGGGACCTCTCCAGGCCTTCCAGGCATCCAGGCTTTGGTGCCTGAGGACCTTGGTTTTATGGCTGTGTCAGTTGCTACACCAGCCCCTTCTACCCATCCCCCTTGTGTGAATCAATCTTGTGATGCCTCCCCCTGCATTCCTTCCTCCATCACCAACCTCTAGTAACCTCCAAATCTGACAACAACTTTTCTAATAAAAGAACTGAGGTTCAGAAAAGAAAGGTGACTTGGCAAGTGTTATCCTAAGGAAGGTGTAGAATTTAGGCCTCTGGTGTTCCAGTAAGACCAAATTTCTTTGTCTTTGTATGCCCTGGTCACCTGGTCACCTGCTCCTGTCTCTGCCAAAGATATTTAATACTTTCAACAAGTGGGAGAGGTACGAGATGTGTGTGTGTGTGTGTGCACGCGTGCGTGCATGCATGCATGCATGCAGGTTCTCTTATTGGAGACTAGAACAAAGTGTCACAAGAATATATGCTAATCCCAGGATGCTCTCTTATTGGAGACTAGAACAAAGTGTCACAAGAATATATGCTAATCCCAGGATGCATTGGCACGGGGAACTGAGGTGAGTAGGTTGTGCCTAGCCATTGAATCTGTTACAGGACAGGGAGAGAGGGGCACCTACGAAACCCCAAACCTGCCTGCCCTAAATAGGTTCTGCTATCTGCCGCATCAAGACAAGACATAAGAGCTTTAATGGAATGGAACTTTAATACAATTAGTGTGCAATACAGAAAAGACAAAGAATATAGTTTCTAAGTCAAACACCAGTCCCTGGTGGGTGAAAGTCTACCCAAGAGGGACTGGCCCAAAGCAAGGCCTGAAAGCCTGCTGCAAGACTAACGCACCTTCTGGTGGGGTCCCATAGAAAAGGGTAAGAAATGACCAGACAAGTCTGGGAGGAAAAGAGCACAATCAAAATCAAGATAAAAGCTGCCATAGTCAAAAAAGCTGCCATAGTCAAACTCCCCACAGGTCTCTCACACACATCTGTTTCACCCAGTTCAGGAACAAGAAGCAAACAGTTTTTTCACATGTCTCTGTTCCATGTGCCTCCCTCATACCACCTTTTGGCTCTCATCCTGCTTCCTTCTTCCTCAGACTCCTCTCCAGAGTCCTCTCTTCTCTACTCAGCTCCACCCTCTTCCTGGGTGGGGCAGGGAACCTGGAACTTCCCCTTTTCCTGGGGACCACTGTTACAGAGGGAGAATGGAGGTGTGAGGGTCTGATTAGAAAGTCATGGACTTCCTTTTCCATGTTTTTTTTTTCCCCCAAAGTGTTGTTGACTTAGGCTAAGAAGGGAGTTTTGGAGAAAATCCAGGAGAAAGGACATCTAAGTCACTACCACCAATGCAGGACCAAAACACTAGAATTCCCATATGATAGGCTTCAGAAATCTCATAATGTAGGTTCCAATCAGACCAAACCTTCTCACACAATTTCAATTTCTGGCTTCAGTGGAACAGCAGCTGCGGTGGTTTCCATCACTTTTGAGGAGCTGAGTAGATCGGAAGAACCCCCAACCCTTCTCTGTCTTTGTGATTTTGTAACAGGGTGGTCCCCAGGAAAGGGGAAGCTCCAGGTTACCTACCCTACCCAGAAGGAGGGTGGAGCTAAGCAGGGAAGAGAAGTAGTCTGAAAAAGAAAGCAGGATGGAGAGCCAGAAGGAGACCTGAGGAAGCCACATGGAGCAGGGAGAGACATGTGAAGAAACCACGCTTGCTTCCTGGCCCTAGACTGAACCAGATGTGGGTGAGAGACCCATGGGGAGTTTGACTATGGCAGCTTTTATCTTGATTTTGATTGTGCTCTTTTCCTCCCAGAATTGTCTGGCCATGTCTGACCCTTTTCTATGGGTCCTGGCCAAAAGGTGCTTTAGTCTTGTGGCGGACTTTCAGGCCTTGCTTTAGACCAATCCCTTTTGGGTTGACTTTTACCCATGAGGAGATGGGTAAATTTGGGTGTTTGATTTAGAAATTATATTCTTTGTCTTTTCTGTATTGCGTACTCATTGTATTAAGAGCTTTCCATTAAAGCTCTTATGTCTTGTCTTGATGCAGCAGATGGCAGAACCTATTTAGAGCAGGTAGGTTTGGGGGTTCAGTTGGGCCCCTCTCTCCTTGCCCTGTAACAGATTTGGCATCCCTGTAACAATTTGAGCAGATTGTGGTAGCCATAGGGAAGCAGCATAAAGTTACTTTTAGGTATAACTTGTTTTTTTGAAAGGTGAAGGTTAAAAGCGATGGATTAAGAAGGTACAAAACTTTTAAGGGCCTTCCTGGTTGTGCAGCTGGTCAAACTGCAGCAGTGTGAAGCGATCCACAGCCATTGCAATACGCGTTCGATTGCCGGCCAGGGAGCTGACCCACATGGCGCAGCAGACCTCTCCTATCTCACCCGTTGTTCCCCTCAGCAATGTATTTCACTATGACTGCCTGTTCTGCTCCCCAAACTGTCTCTGGTGAATCCTCTCACACACCTCTGGCCTGTACCCCAGTTCTTGTATGCATAAATTAATACATTTTTAAAAGAAAACTTAAGGCCCTCAGTGTTGATTCTGCCCAAGAAATTTGCCTTAAGGCGTTTGCTATACTCCTGCATTTTCCCCTACCCCTGCCTCACTTGCTCATTTTCCTCCAAGTCACAGATGTAAGACTTAAGGCAAATTCTGAGTGCCTGTTTGCATTGAACACCTAGAACTTCCTTTTATCTCCCAAGCTCCTGCTTTGTTAATTGATTGAGTGTGGCAGGTCTTTGTACTAAACTCTGAGTCCTTTTCAAATCAGTTGATCAACCCTGAGGCTGAGTTTCAAGCCTCCAGCTCTTCCTGGGAACCCAAAGTGTAGCCCAAGGTGGCCTGGGATGGGGGAAGCAGCAGGATAGCCCTTTGCAGGCTATTACAGGCACACTCATGCACACACTGTTCTAGTTTCTCTGTTCTAGGAATCCTTCAGGAATGAACCAAAGGCTTCTCATCTGGATAAAGGAGCACACCTCTTCTGGTACCTCACCTTGTAAGCCCCACCCCTCCCTGGATAAGCAAGGGAAAAAACTGGGCAGTGCTGTAGCAAAATCTGTCTTGCTCAACAGAGATTCTTATTTGCAGTATCTCACTGGGCGTGGAAAGCTGTGAGTGTTGCCACCAGGGAAGAGCAGATGGGGGAGTGACATAGCTCTGAGCAACCAGGACTAGATATAGAAGAGGCTAGAGGTGGTTTTTTAAGTCAGCATGAAACAATTTATTCAGAAGCATACCCAAATTTCCTGAGATTTTGGAACAGATGAAGCAGAAACGGTACTGAGCAGTTGCTCTAAACTGTCAATAACATTGAATCAAACATTCATGAGTTTAAAATCAGAGTACAATCTATAGACTTGACTAAGTCTGATCTAAGGCTAATGACCTATTGAGGGAGTTCCCTGTTCTAGAATCTTACTTAAGCTAACAAGACCTGAAATTGGTTGTGTGTATCCATGGAACTAGGACTTTTGTTCAAAGTACCTGTTGCAGTCTTCTTTCTGTATGATGACTTGGTACCTGCATTGATTTCATACCAGTGCAGCAGGAAGTGAGCATGTGTAGATGATTTATACCATCAGTTAGCATTCTTATTTTAAGATCTCTGATAGAATTTAAAATCAAAGACATTAGAGTGGACCCAGTAACTTAAGAGTATTGGGAGTGACCAAATGCGGAGATTTACTGAGGGACTGGATAAGGGCAGTAATAAATCAGGCCTTGCATCCAAAGGTGATAATGCGGTAACAAACTGGGCCTTGCATCCATTAACGGGACCTTGCATCCTGGATTGGACTAGCTGAAGGTGATAACAAGCTGGGCCTTACATCAAAGGACACAGCGATGAGTCACCCCTTTGGAATGTGAGCTTAGAATCTATATAAGAGACCCTCCCCCCGTTATCGAGTTGGCAGTAGCTGCGGACCCCACTCTAGGGGACCCCTCTAGGGGCTCTGTCACAGCTGCTGTCCTGGAGCAATAAACTCTGCTTGCTCAGCCTTTCTGCCTCCCGCCTTCCTTTCTTGTGGCCGGTCACAGAAGTTGGGACAAAACAGAATATTTAAGCAAGAGTTCTTCAGTAACTTTCTTTAAATAAGTGAGAAGGGGTAATGCTTTTCGGAAAGTCAAAATGTCTGGCATATTTAAGTTCATAATAACAGTCACCTTGGCCAAACCCCTGAGTGATATGCTTTGTTGGAGAAATGATTTTTTCACTGAGATTTGGAAGAAAAGAGGTTGTAAGAAATGATGTCTAAGAAGGGCTCAGTTACCCTTTATCTCCAAGGGCTCCAGGAACTTAAGATAGATGTCTGGGTAGGAAGCTCCTGCATGCAGATCAGAGGAGGATCAAGCAAGTGGCTGAGAGAAATAAGAAATGGGAGAAGAGACCCCAGAAAAGGGACAGAGAATAAGCAGTACAAATGGATCAAAGGCCATCCCATGTGCTATTAACTTAGATTTCCTTTTCTTGTTTTGGAGGCATTTGGGGCTTATAAGTGGCCAGGAATGTTGCTGTTCTCCAAACAGTTATAGCATCAACCTGGTATTGTTGTGCCAGGTTTCCAGTTTCCCAAAGACCACCAAGGACCCGATTCTGGTGCAAAGCACAAGAATGTCTTTATTGCAAGCTCTAGCCTGGGCTCCCAACAAGCAGCAATGCAGCAGCCGAAGTTGAGAACCCTGGGCTCAGGGAAGGCAGGGTTTTATTACAGAAGAGGGGAGTTTCAGCCCAGCAGAGGGGAGTTTTTGCTCAGCAGTACATTGATTGGTGGACATTGAACAAAGTTATCTTGTCTTAACCAGGTTGATCTATGCATGTAAGATGTGACCTTCTCTACTCCCCCCGCATACCTTAGGTACCTTAGGATATCTGGCATTTTCCTGATATGTACTGGTTACTTGCCTGCTTGCTAATTGGCTGTTGCTATGGGATGAGCAAGATTAGGACATTTACAGTTAAACTCGGCCTTGGCACCTTGTTGATAACCGAAACTTGGGCCTGGTTGGTTCAGAAGCATTCCAAAGCCTGTCATGGCGTTAGTTTGATCTTTCAGTATATGTCTTTAAAGCATATTTCTCTTTAGTCACTTTCCATCACCACCACACCCTCAACTTGGTTTGTCCATTCAGCAAATACAGAGTGCCATCAATTGGCAAAAAAGATACCTCCTCTGAGGACTTGATATTCTGGAGGGGTAGAAAGAGAGTATGTAACAAAAGATAATTTCAGATAATGTTAAATGTTATGATGAAAACAGGAGTAGTTGATATAATGACATACAATGCACATGTGTGCACACATACTTGCACTAATTTAGTCTGGATAGATAGAGAAGGTATCACCAAGGAGTTGACATTTGAGCAGAGACCTGAATGACAAGAAAGAGACAAGTCAAAAGACTGGGTGAAGAACATGAGATGTGTAGGAAAGAGTAAGTACTAATCCCCTGTAGCAGGAACAATCTCTGCATGTTTGAGAACATCAAGAAGCCTCTATTCAGTGAGGGGAGAGTGGTAGGAGATGAGGTCAGAGAGGTGGACAGGCGCAAGAATTAAGAGCTCTGAATTTTAGAGGCACTTACCACTCTAGAACCCTGTAGGCTCAGGAAAAAAAAAAAAAGGATTTTATTCTGAGAGCAATGGAAAGCCACCAGTAGGTTTTAAGATGGTGAGTTACATGATATGCTATGAATATATTTTAAGTTTATTTCACTTACTATGGGAGGCATGATTTGTAAGATGGCAAAACCAGAGACCACAAAAAAAAAAAATAGTGAAGTCCAGGCAAGAAGAAATGGTGACTTGGATAAGGTGTTGTTAAATTAGAGATATGTATGGAAGGACATAGGAGATGATATGAATATTCATTTGACAGTGCTTTTAGATGAACTTACATATCAGAGATGAGGGGAA
>NW_004567120.1:13675609-13734430 GCF_000260355.1 Condylura cristata
TTGGGCAACCGTGTGTTTCTCCTCTCTTAGGAGCATTGACTGGGATGGTATTGCTTATTTGGTTCCTGATAATCTTTACAGAGAGTTTAATTACAGACTGGCAGCAGAAAGAGAATATAGAGACAAGTGCACGCTGTGACAATTGCTAGACAAAGAGCACTCTATGCAGGGAAGAGCAGCTGTAATAGGTGGGGATGGATATGGGGGGAGGGGCAGGAGGCAGGAATGGAACTATTCAAGAAAAAAATGTTGGCATTCATTGTGGAATAGGATTTTGGAATAGGATTTTGCCACCTTCAGTATTCAAACAGTTTTGCATGACAGGGAATCAAAATACACCCTAGCCTTTCTATTGTTTCAACCGCTCTTAGTTTATTTGGCAATTTGGCTTTGCAGGCACAGATGCTCCAGGAGAGCAGAAGCAGCTGATTTTTCCTAATAGGTTGTGTGATTTCAGAATTCTTTGTCTCCTTCAAAAACCTGTGGACTGACCGAGGACAGTATTGTAGCTTCATTGCATTTCTCATTTATCATGCTTTGTGTAGCATTTGTTATTTAGCATGCTTTGTGGAGGACATAGCATATGATTATTAAATATCTGGTGAATGAAAGAATAGTGTATGTCTGATAGATCAAGAGATTCGATTACAAGAATTTCTTTTAAGAAGGCCATGACGCTGCTGTAGATTTTATTCAGTGGAGAGTACAGAGAATGTGAAGTCAGCATAAACTAAGAGCTAGTAAGTTAAGTTCTGCTTCTTGGGTGGAAGTATAATAGATGCTCTTACAGGTGTTTGTTGTAACCCAATGCAGTCAGAAGAAAGCAGGCGAATCTGGCCCTGTTTGTGCTAGTGGTAAAGGTGGTGGAATCCCTTAATGATCCATAAATATGTCTGACAGAAGTTTCTAGTTTTCTGCCAAAGGATCGTGCACATAGTAGATGTTTAAGAAATATATGTTGAGTGTAATAGCTTATACTGATAGGTAGTATGCACCTTTGTAGATTAGGAAACTAAGACAGAAATTAAATAGCATGCCTGAGGTCACTCTGCTGGGGTGGAACTGATAACCCATGTCATCTGTTATCCCCCATCATAATCTGACTTGCATTCACTCCTTTAAATGACAGTATTGAAATTGCTGCTAAATTGCCTGAGAAGGTGTTGTGCGAGCACGCACAGGTTCGCTATTGATTCGGGCAGACTGGGCAAGGAATCTTGGAGCCCTCGATGGATTTTTATAGGCCTTTTAATGTTGAAGCAGGAAACCAGGTACAACAGGCAGACCAGTGGGCAGGCAGGAAGGGCAGACAGGCAGGCTGGGTGACTGGGAGGCTCAGGATGTTGGTCTATGGTTTACATCTTATATATATTTTCCTGTTTTTTAATTTTCATATAATTTACTTATATGTATTTTGCATCATTGTTCATTTTTGTACAATGTGTGCTTGCACCTCTCAGGTGTAGTCCCCATAGAATTCCCACCGATTCCCACCGATTCACCCGTGCACATCGTCATAGTCCTGTGTGCTCTTCCCTTCCCTGTTTTGATCCCTCTCCCTTACCCTCCTCTGTAGATTATAGTTACCTGTTAATTTTGTTGTTTTTACTTTATTGTTATTTTTCCCTCATCTCTTATTTGGTTCCCTTATATTCCACCTATAAGTGAAACCATCCAGTATTTTTCTTTTTCCTTCTGACATTTCACTGAGCATGATCCCTTCTTGCTCCATCCATGTTGCTGTGAATGGCATGAGTTTGTCTTTTTTGATTGCTGAATAGTATTCCATTGTGTCTATGTACCACACCTTCTTGATCCAGTCATCTGTCTTGGGGCATTCGGGTTGTTTCCATACCTTACCTAATGTAAGTAGTGCTGTAATAAACATAGGGGTGTATATATCCTTTTGGGTTATTGTTTTTGTGTCCTTTGGGTAGATCCCTAGGAGTGGAATTGCTGGGTCATTTGGAAGCTCTATTTCTAGCAGTTTGAGGAACTTCCACACAGCTTCCTGTAGTGGTTGGACCTGTTTGTATTGCACCAGCAGTGTAGGAAAGTTCTTATTTCTCCATATCCTTGCCCTCCAGACAACTGATGAGGGACTGATCACAAGGTCCTACAAAAAACTCACAAGGCCCAACAAAAACAAAGTAAATAATCCATTAAGAAAAATGGGCAGAAGAGCTAAAAAGATATTTCTCCAAAGAGGAAGTGCAAATATTCAGCATCCCTTATCAGGGAAATCAAAACCACAATAAGATGCAACCTTACACCTGTGAGAATAGCGCATACTATAATACATTGTCTGGCTTTTGTATCAGAATAACACTGGCCTTTCACAATGAGGTGCAAAATAATACTTCATCTTCTGCTTTTTGGTAAGATTTTGGGTAGAATTGCAGTTATTTTTTTTCTTAAATACTTGATTAAATTCACCAGTGAAAACATCTGGGATTGGAGTTTTTTGAAGGAAGATTTTTAATGACAAATCCAAGTTCTTTAACAGATATAGGCTATTCACATCAAGACCAGGACAAGGGTGAAGCCAGAGGGAACGCACTAGGCGTCGTGCAGGTCCTAGGGTAGGGTTACTTCAGAGCTATCAGCTCCTCAAGACTCAGCACGTGGGAAGAGAGTATCTTAATCCTTAGTTGTGGATCTGAGGGGCACGTCATTACATCCCCCACACTGTTCAGTCCACTCTAATTCATTTCACAGCATTGCCACAGGTCTTCTTAATTACCATATTTATTTAAAATAAAAGATTATCGGGCCCTCTCTGGTGGCGCAGTGGGTTAAAGGCACAGCACCATGAAGTTCTCCACAGCCATTGTAGCACAAGTTAGATTCCCGGCCAGGGAGGTGACCCACAAGTCGCAGCAGACCTCTCCTGTCTCACCTCCTGCTCCCTCAGCAGTGTACTTCATCAGTCTGCCTGTTCTGTTCCTCACTCTTCTCTGGTGAATCCTCTCACTGCTCCTGCACCTCTGGCCTGCACTCCAGTTCTGTATGCATAAATAAATAAATCTTTAAAAAAAAGATTATCATGTATTTTGCGAGAGTGCAAGGTAGGAGTAACTTGACATGTATTTTGCAGGAGTGGTTTCAGGTAAATCCATTGTCAACTGGCTCAGAGACCTGCTAGCCCAGCTTTGTAGATTCCTCTGGGATGGTCTGGGGCTTCAGGTAAAGTAATAAACCAGAAGCCTAGCTTTTTTTCTCTTCTGTTCCTCAGAAGTCCTCCTTGCCTAGGTACAGATGGCCCAACACAGAGGCCTACAATTTTGAGATGCATTAAAATCTCCAAAGAGTTTCTGCTTTTTCTTGAAGCTGTTGTCTAAAATTCTCACCATTATTTGTCTCTTAGAGAATTTTTTTGAGGTGGGGGCGCTGGGGATATTCATTTTAGCCTGATTAAGCTAGTATATTATTTGGGAAAGATAACACAGTGATAGCAATTATTTGGTGACTCATGCATGATCGCCCACTGAATCAAACAGCAGGAATAGAGATGTGTGAGACCTATATTAAGGTTAGACCTAGGTAACTTAGGTTTGATGCAGGTAGCATACAAAGTGGAAAGAAAATAGTAGGGAATACAGGCAGGGATAGTTTTGACAACATAGGTTTAGAAAATGGAAACTCATGTTAGCTTCTGATGAGCAGACCGTAATTAGAGAGAGGTTAAATCTGCTGGGGGAAAAAAGAAAAAAAGTACATGCTACTTTTCTGAAGATAAAGTGAAATAATTCTTGGCTTATTCACTGTTTTGGATGAACTGTTCACTGTGCCTGCTTTGGTCATGAGCCCAGGAAGCAGAGTCTGTCAGTGGGCGGAGCCAGCTAGGGGGCGTGTAAGGATGGTAAGAAGTGTCCGGGATACCCTGTCTGCTCTTCAATTGAAAGCCAAACAGAACAGGAGTTGCCCGCCTCCCCCCGCCCCACACACCTACTCAGATCTTTCCTCATATTTATGGTCCAGGTCAGCAATAACCTCTTTCCTGAGGCCTTTCCTACCCACGCCATCATGGTGCTGTTTCCCAGTGAGTTCTCCACACTGGGTACACATGGGTATTTGATTGTTGAGCATATGTTCAGTGTACTCATATCCCGTCTCTCTGCCTGGAAGAGATGCCTTTGGAGGCTAGGACCCATTATTCTTTCCTGTATCTGGTCTTCCAGCATCACCACAGAGTAGCTCTCTGTAAATGCTTACAACAGTCTAAACAAACCTGCAATTTCATCCTTGCCCCTGAGAAAGCTTGCAGGCTTTCCCTTCTTTTGGCATTTTTCTTTATTTAAATTATACACATGACACATGAATACATTCTATTGGAACTTTTCAAGTGGTATCTCCCTGGTGGTGCAACATTTCAATCCCCAGCCCTGGAGGTGACCCACATGGCCTGGCAGACCTCTCCTGTCTCGCCCGCTGCTCCCTTCAGCAGTGTACATCAGTCTCCCTTTTCTGCTCCCACTCTGTCTCTGGTGAATTTTCTCATCACCTCTGTAACTCCGGCCTGTACCCCAGTTCTATATGCATAAAAAGATCTTAAGGGAAGTTTTCAAGTGATGCAGATGTAGATAGGGGTGTTAAATTTCCTTTGAGCTTGACCATCTTCCTCACCCCAGTCCTCTGTCTAGAATTAATCACCATTTACAGTAAAGGGACCCTTCCAAACACTTCTTTGCATTCATATGCATGTACGTTTAAAAAAAGATAGATTTGTTTGTTTTCCCACAAAATTGTGTTGTAATATGTTATTCTGAAGTTTGCTTTTTAAATTTAATGACAGTTTGGTAATGCAGATTTACTTCATTTTTTTTTATTTATTTATGTATGCATACAGAACTGGGGTACAGGCCAGAGGTGCAGGGGTGGTGAAAGGATTCACCAGAGACAGAGTGGGGAGCAGAACAGGCAAATCAAAGAAGTAGACTGCTGAGGGGAACAGTGGGCGGGTCAGGAGAGGTCTGCTGCGCCATGTGGATCACCTCTGGGGCAGGGATTGAACTCATGCTGAGGTGGCTTTAGCTTCTTAGTGCTGTGCTTTAATCCGCTGGGCCACCAGGGAGGGCCTTACTTCATTCTTTTAAACTCTTACCTTATATGTCATACAGTGACTATATTGATCCCCTATTAATGCATGCTTATTTTTCTAAATTTTGGCTTAATTATTGTAGCCAACAACAGAGTGAAAAATACTTCTATACCATTCCTTGAGTACACAAGTGAGTGTTTCTCTGTAGAAAATACCAAAAAAGTGGAACTATATGGGCATAGTTTATGTATTATTTGGTTTTCTAAAATTCATACAACTTTCCAGTAGGGATCATGTAGGCCTTTCTTATCTGTGTGGAAGCAAGTGGGAGAGAATCTCTCCCAAAGACACCTTATTTACTGTATCAATGAGATTATGAAATAAAACTTTGGTAACAAGAATTCAAGGAAACATGTATGTAAGTCGTTACCTGGGCTCTGTGGCTGTCATTGTTGACTACTCAGCAGTGTAATTTTACTGTCTCTGTACAACCCTTTGTGGAATTCAGTGTGGATTTTGGAGTTTTAAAGCAACACAGCAGCTAAGTTGGTAGTAAGGCAGGTGGGACTACTACGCAAGGAACCTGCTGTGGGCTTTTGCACCATGGGAGTCTGATTGCTCCACTCTGCTCCAGAAAGCCAGCTGTAAACAGGTGATCTATGCCTTGACAGGCTGTAAGTGACTGAGTATAGAAGGTTTAGGGACACATTTCTCTGTACTTGGGAAAAATACTTGAGAGCCTAGCCTAGCTGGCAGTGGGATAGTAAGCCATCTTCGAGTACAGACGCTGGCCCAGTGAACATGCAGCAGTAGTGTAAAATACATTCAGTTCAATGTAAATTATTATAATATTAAATTCTGAGGTAATCTTAGAAATATAAATATGGAATGCTAGGTTTTAGGTGACACCTGAATTCGTAACTTTGATGTGATAAAGCTATGGGGATGTATAATAAAAATATCTATATAAATGTATACTGAAGTATATAAGAATTAAGGGATATACTTAAGGTTTGTTATAAGATACTTTAGAAATACAGAAAAAGGGATAGCTAAAATGTGGTATGCAACCTTTTGTTACTTGTTGCTTTGGTTGGTAGGTCTGTATGGCAGTTCATGGTATTACTTTCTCTACATGATTGGACATTGGAAAATGCTAGTGGTGCATTTTTATAAAGAACACATGATGCAAATCCTTCTGGAGAAAAGATACATTCAAAGCAACCTACCAAGGAGATTATGGATTCAACTTAAGATAATTTTTAATGTACAGTTGGGTATTCTAGCCTCTGATGTGATTTAATTTAGGTCTGTGGAAAAGATTAGAGGCTCACGTAGATGACCTTTGAAGGTCTACTGTGGTATTGCTATTCCACAGTAACCTGTGTAGGCACAGGTACTAAAAAAGTATGAATTTTTACAGATAGAATATTTAGGATATTTTTTTGAATTATTTCAACTCATTTAACTAGCCTTTGCTGGTTGTGTTAAAATATTTTTGAATAGCCATATGTTTACAAGGGTATATATAACATTTATGTATATTTTGTTTATTTTTAATTGAAAAATAAAATTGTTACATTTAAAATGTACAATTTGATATATTCACCCTTTGTGAAATGAGTAATAGAACTAGGCTAAATAACACATCTATCACCTTGTATAATTACCATTTATTTGTGTATGTGTGGTGAAAGCACTTAAGATCTACTCTCAACAAATTTTAAGTATACCCTGCAGTATTTTTTTTTAAAGATTTATTTATTTATTCATACAGAACTGGGGTACAGGCCAGAGATGCGGAGGGTGAGAGGATTCACCAGGGACAGAGTGGGGCACAGAACAGGCAGATCAACGAAGTACACTGCTGAGGGGAGCAGCGGGCGGATCACTAGAGGTCTGCCACGCCGCAGCGCCATGTGGATCACCTCCGGGGCAGGCGGGAATCGAACTCATGCGGAAGTGGCTTAAGCCTCTCAATGCAGTACTTTAACCCGCTGTGCCACCAGGGAGGGCCTACCCTACAGTATTTTTAACAGTCATTATATCTCCATGACTTATTCATCATGTAACTCAGGATTTTTATACTCTGACCAGCATCTCCCCATGTATCTCACTCCTCCAAGCCCTTGGCGACCACTATTCTGCTCTCCCCTTCCGTGATTTTGACTTTTTGGATTCCACATGGAAGTATTTGACCTTTTTTGTATGGTTTATTTCATTTAGCAAGATTTTCTAGTTTTCTATGACTGAATGAGATTCCATTGTGTGTGTATAAAATGTGTATATATGTGTCTAGCTATTTCATCCATTTAACATGTTTTCTTCATTCATCAATGGACACTTAGATTGTTTGTATATTTTAGTGACTGTGCATAGCATTTCAATGAACATGGGAAGGCAGATATCTCTTTCAGATCTTAACTTCCTATCCTTTAGATATATACACAGAAGTAAAACTTTTAGGTTACATAATGGTTCTATTTTTAATTTTTTGAGGAAACTGTCTACTGTTTTTTTTCATAATGATTATATCACTTCATTTCCACCAACTAGACAGAAGGGTTCACCTTTTCTCCAAACCTACACCAACATGTGTTATCTCATCATTTTGTTAGTATCTATCCTACAAACTATAAGTTGAAATTTCATTGTGGTTTTGATTTGTGTTTCCTTAGTGATTGGTGATGATATGCCTTTTGTTTGTTTTTGCGTCTTCACTGTAAAAATATCTGCTCATGCCTTTTTTAAAGATGTATTTATTTATGCATATAGAACTGGGTACAGGCGAGAGGTGCAGAGCAGGTGAGAGAATTCACCAGAGACAGGGAACAGACAGACTGACCAAGTACGCTGCTGAGGGGAGCAGCAGACAGGTCAGGACAGGTCTGCCTCATCATGTGGGTCACCTCTGGGCCAATGGAACTCACACAAAAGCAGCTGCAGCTCCCTTATAGTGCTGCATTTTAACCTGTTGCATGACCAGAGAGGGCCCTCTGTTCATGCCTTTTTCCACATTTTAATTGAATTTTTTGGTATTCTTTTCTATTAGCTTGAATAAGCTGGTTCTTTGAAACAATGAGCAACAGACAAACCTTTACTAGTCCCACTAAGGAAGAAAATTAGCAAACAGAATCAGAACTGAAAGAGAAGTTACAAAAGGCACTTCAGAAATAGAGGATTAGGAGAGACTGCCATGAACATATTTATGCCAATAAATTGAATAAACTAGAAGAAATTTTAAAATTTTTTAGAAGCATACAACCTTCTAAGACTGAACCAGAAAGTTTAACAGAAAATCTAAACAGACCATTTACATCAAGGAAGTTGAAACAGTAATCAAAAATCCCCCCTCCCCCAAACAAAGCCCATGACCAGATGGTTTCACTACTGAGTTCTCCCAGAACTTCATGGATGAATTAATGCCTATAATTTTTAAACTCTTCCAAAAACTGATGAAGGGGGAATATTTCCAAACATATTATGAGGCCAATATTACTTTGATACTAAAAGCAGACAAGGGCATCACATACACAAAAAGAAAACTACAGAACTGTATCCCAGATGAACACAGATGCAAAAATTCTCAATAAAATCTGTGCAAAGAAAATTCACCAATACATTAAAAGGAACATACATCACAACCAAGTGGGATTTATTCCAGGGATGCATAATTGTTTAACATCCTTGTAAATCGACCAATGTAATTCGTCACAACCACAAAAGGAAAAATAAAAATCATATGATTATGTCAATAGATGCAGAGAAAACACTTAACAAGAGTTAACATCCACTTATGATGAAAACTCTCAATGAAATGGTAATAGAAGAAACATGCTTCACCAGAGTAAAGACAACATATAGTAACCCCCCGGCTAACAGCAAAACTCAATGGCAAGAAATTGAAAGCTTTTCCTCTAAAATCTTGGTTTCACTTATCTGTGAAATAAAGAGAGAACAAAGGATCAGACAGAAACAAATTTTAAAACCTATCTTTGAAAGCTGACCATAGATCTGAGGCATCCATGAGGGGAGAGGGAAAAAAACTGGGGGTGAGGCAGGTAAGGAAGAATGCACAATGGACTCTGGGTGCTTTGGTGGTAGGAAAGCTGTGGTGACCACATCTAGGGGGATAGAACCTATATTGTGGAAAAACAAATACAGATGTAACGTAAAAGTACATCATTAAAAAATAAAATGGTACAAGAAAAAGTTGTACACTTTCACCATTACTATTCAACATAGTATTAGAAGTCTTAACTAGAGCAATTAAAGAGGACAATATAAAAATAATCCAAATTGATACAGAAGAAGTAAAACTATCACTATTGGTGGATGAAATAATAACATACATGTAAGACTTTAAAGGCTCCACTAAAAAAAATATTAGAAGCAATAAATCAGCGCAGCAAAATGGCAGGCTACTAGATCAATATTCAATAATTTGTTACATTCATATGCATAATTAAGTAGAAATAGATATCAAGGTTGCAATCTTATTTACTGCTGTATCAAAAAATAAATACCTAAGACGTTAAAAAATTAAAGGTGTAATACCAGTAAAATACAAATTATAAGACATTATTAAAATAAATAGGACATGACACAATAATTTGAAAATATATTCCTTGCTCATAGGTTCAAAGAATTAACGTTGTTAAAATGGTCATCATAGCTAAAGCAACATACAGATTCAATGGCATTCTTTAAAGAAATAGAGCAAGCAGGTGCCTCCTTGGTGGCACAATGGGTTAAAGCACAGCACCATGAAGCAGTCTGTAGCCACTGCAGCACAATTTCGATTCCCAGCCAGGAAAGTGAAACACAAGGCATGGCAGATCTCTCCTGTTGCACCCACTGCTGCCCTCAGCAGTGTATTTCAATAGATCTGCCTGTTCTGCTCTCCACTCTGTCTCTGGTGAATCCTCCTCTCAATCTCTGTCTCTCTCTCTGTCTCTCTCTGTCTCTCTCTTTCTCTCTCTCTCTGGTGAATCCTCTCAATTTCTCTCTCTATTTCTCTCTCTCTCTCTCTCTCTCTTTCTCTCTCTCTCTCTCTCTCTCTCACACACACACACACTACACCTCTGGTCTGTACTGCAGTTCTTGTATGCATAAATAAATAAATCTTAAAAAAGAAATAGAACAGACATTTATTGAAATTGATTCAGAGCCACAACAAAAGACCAAAGCATTCCTGATAGAAAAGAACTATCACACTCTCAGATTTCAAACTGTACTGCAAAACTACAGTAATCAAAACTGTATTATTGTGCAATAAAAACAGGCATACAGATCAATGGAAAATAATTGAGAGCCCAAAATTAAACTCACACTTCAATGGACAGCATCTATAGCAAAGACGGCACAATGAAGAAAGGAAAGTCCTCAACAAAATGTCTTGAGAAAACTGCACGATTATGTACAAAAAGATGAACTGAGACCATTACATTACACTATACACATGAAGTCACTCAAGATCATGTATAAGTTAGTGTGTTATCATCTTGGGGAAAAAATGGGAGAGTGGACCCAAAGGTCTAAGGAGAAGGATTATGGATGCTTTGGTGTGGGCATGGTATGCTGGGTATGATTATATTTTTATGCTTAGGTTACATAGATTGTTGTAAATAAATGTTACCTGAATTTAAAAAAATACAATTAAATTTAAAAAAAAATTTATTTATTTTTGTCTAACATCATTGTAGTTCCCATAGTTCTCCCACCATTATCACTCATGAACCATCACCATATTCCCTGTGTTCATCCTTCCGTTGTTGTGCAACCCCTTTTCTGCTATATGCCTCAGTTCTATAGTCAGCTTGCTAGTTTTGACTTTTTCATGGCCTTCTATATGCTTTCTCCATATTCCACATATAAGTGACATGATCCAGCATTTATCTTTTTCCTTCTGACTAACTTTGGCTAGCATTATCCTTTCCAGCTCCATCCATGTTTCTGCAAATGGCATGAATTGTCTTTTTTTGATCGCTGAGTAATAGTTTATTGTATAAATATACCACAGCTTTTTTAGTCACGCCTCTATTTAGGGGCACTTGGGTTGTTTCTATAGCACAGCTATTGTAAATAGTGCTGCAATAAACATAGGAGTGCAGGTTTCCTTTGGAATTAGTATTTTTGGGTAGATTCCTAGGAGTAGTATCACTGGGTCCATTTTTAGTGTCTCAGGACCCTCCACACAGCTTTCCATAGTGGCTGTACACTTTACATTCCCACTGGCATTATGGGAAAGTTCCTTTATCACCACATCCTTTCTCTACTCTACAACATGTGCTGTTTACATTTTTTTTTTTAATGTGTGTCATTCTGACTGGAGTAAGTTAGTATCTTACTGTGGTTTTTATTTGTATTTCCCTGATAACTATTGACGTTGAACATTTTTTCATATGCCTGCTGATTATTTGCATTTCTTATTTGGGTAAGTTTCTTTTTAGCCCATTTTTTTTTTAACTCGGTTGTTTGTTTTTATTGAGTGTCTAAGTTCATTGTCATCTTGACAGCAGTGCCTTGTCTGTTGTATGGTGTGCAAATATTTGTTCCCATTCAGTAGGATGTCTTTTTGTTTAGATTATTGTCTCTTTTGGTGTGCAGAAGCTTTTTAGTTTGCTGTAGTGCCAGTTGTTTATCTTTGTTTTCCTTGCTTCTTGAGAAGAATCCTCAAAGATGTTTTTGAGGTTTATGTCATGGTGTGTTTTGCCTATGTTTTTTTCTATATATCTTATAGTGTCAAGTCTTATGCTCAAGTAATTTAACCATTTTGAGTTGATTTTTGTATATGGTGTGAGATAATAGTCTAATTTCATTTTTTTTTTTTTGCATGTTGCAGTCCAATTTTTCCAGCACCATTTATTGAAGAGGCTTTTCTTGTTCCAGTGTATATTCTTTGCTCCTTTGCCATAGGTAAGTTGACAGTTTATCTGTTCTTTCCATTTGATTCCATTGGTGTCTGTGTCTGTTTGGTTCCAATACCACACTCTTTTTATTACAATGGCTTTGTAATATTGTTTGAAGTCTGGGAGTGTAATGCCTCTGTTATTCCCCCTTTAAATCAGAAGACCTTTTGCCAATCAGGGTTTTTTTGTCATTCCATATGAATTTCATCAATATTTGTTCTATTTCTTTTGAAGAATTTCATTGAGATTTTTAATGGAATTGCATTGAATCTGTAAATTGCTTCTGGTAGGAAGATCTTTTTTATAATGTTGATTCCTCCTGTACACGAGCAGGGAATATGTTTCCATTTCTTTGTGTCTTCTATTTCTTTTAGCAGTGTTTTGTAGTTTTCCCTGTATAGGCATTTCACCTCCTTTTATAGGTTTATTCCCACAATTAAATTTTAAAAATTCATTGACAAGCCCTGTGTCAAGTAGTTCTGGTATGTTTTTTTCTAGGAGTTTTGTATTTCATGGTCTAACATTTAAGGTTTTGATTCATTCCAAGTTATTTTTGGGGGTTATTAGGAGATGGGAGTCCAGTTTCATTCTTTTCCATGTGGACATCTAGTTTTCCCAGCACCAATTGTTAGAGACTGTCCTTTCCACATTATTTGTTTTTTGGCACCCATGTCAGAGGTTAATTAACCATATGTGACATATGTGTGTGGGTTTATTTCTGGGAACTCTATTACATTTGTCTATATGTCTGTTTTATGCCATTATCAACATTTTTTATTATTATGACTGAAATACATTTTAAAATCAGGGAATATATGACTCCTGCTTTGTTTTGTTTTTCAAGATTTGATTATTCAGAGTCTTGTAATTTCTTGAAAATTCTAGAATTTTTTTTTTTTGTGAAAAATGCCAATAGAATTTTGAGAAGGACTCCCTTAAATCTGTGGATTGCTTTCAATAGCATGGGCATTTCAATAAAATGAATTCTGATCCTCAAGCACAGGCTATCTTCTCATTTATTTGTTTTTTCCTCCATTCTTTAAGTATATTTTAAATAAGAAAAACAGAATGAAGCAAAGATTGTCATCACCCAGCTTATGAATATAGAAATTTCCAGTAGCTTTGAAATCCCTGTCTTCCTGTTAAATACATTCCCTTTCTTCTTACCCTGAAATAACTGATAGCAGAAATTTTAGGCAAATAATTCTAATACTTTTCATTAGTTTTATCACATTTGAATATTCCTAAATATTATTTCATTGCAGTATCTGTATAATTCATATGTTGAATCAAACAATATTAATGTTTATGAGTTTGACCCATGTTGATGTGGATAGTATATTCATTTTGACTAATGTTGGCATTCAGTTGTTTGACTATATTAGTTTTTTTCCTATTTTGTTAAAGGGTATATCAATTATTGCCAAGTTTTTGGCTATCAAGTGTGTTGGTAATGTAGACATTCTTAGATATGTTTGCTATTGCACATGTTTAAGAGTTTCTCTGATATAACTAAAAAAGGAAATTCTGGGTGATTGCATGATGTGTATATATTTAAACTGAGTTCAGTTAGAATTCTTCAAGAGATGATTTGCATTTGCATTTCCTAGTAGCCTACCAATCTTGAACCACTCAAAGCTGATTTTTCTTTTCTTCTCCTTCTTTCTTTTTATTTTTTTTTTTTGCTGTAGTGTATTTGGATGTGTAGCATCAAACCCAAAGAGAAACCCACATGAAGGCAGTTTATGCTTACACATCCTCAGGGGAATGCTATTTTTTCTGATTGCTTTTATTTATTCTCCAGATCTCTTAGTTGTTGAGTGTTTTGTCTGGAGGTTGTCATTATGATCTGCAGGAGAGGAGGTTTGTTTAGGGCTTTCTAGCAATACTGTCCATAACATATTTTTGAGTAAAACCTTAAGGTACAAAAATAGCATAAATGAAATGGTTCTCTAACTTAATGAAATCTGAAAGTATACACACTTTTTATTTATGGCATTACAAAAGATTTTTACTGTTTACTTTGTATCAGTTTGTGTTGTTTGAATGTTCCCATGGATCATTTCCATAGTCACATAAAAGTAAAGATATTTCCATATTGGAAAAAAGAAATTGTATTCCCAGAATAAGCTCTACCCTCACACATTAAAATCACAACACATGTATAAGTTAGTATGTTACCATCCCAGGGAAAGATGCATCATATTGCTTCCATCTCTTTGTGAAATGATAGCTCTTATCCAGGGATAAAAAGGTCATTATCATCTTGGATCAGGGAAAGACCTTCTCTGTCCTAAGTACCTATTTGTGCCTGGGCCCAACCTGTGATTGTTTATGGGCTGGGACTTGAATGAACTGATCCCTCTCCATGGGAGTTATCACTAAACTGCTTTGGTTTGCTTTGGTTCCATGAAGACACGAGTCAGAAAGATGTTAGTGTCAGCAGGAAGATTAATCTTTTTCTATGTGCGGTCCAGAAATAACATCCCGAGGACACCATTTTGGACTTGGAAAAGTAGAACATGGGAACATGTCTTCTGTAGGGCCTTTTTCAGATACCCTAGATAAGAGCTGCTTCTAGAGCCAGCACCCTGGTTTTCTCCACACTGTTGTGGCACCTTCTGGTCTGTATGTCTGGCAGCGCTCTGTATCTTACACTCTTTCAGACCTTGCTGTAGCTTCATTTCCTCAAGGTGCCATGTTCTCAAGGTGACAGCAAGCTCATCTGACACTGAACTCCAGGCAAGCATATTGTGGGTGTTGCTGGGTACCCACGTGTTGCTAGGTGAGCTCTCATTTTAGCATATCTTCATAAAACCTAGTCATAATCCAAATAAGTGATTCAAATAATTCAGAATTCAGGCACAGTGGTTGGCTATAGAGGAGAATATCCTGGGTAAACAGGCAGCAAAGGAAACAATCCAAACGTAGTAGTGAAATTTCTGGTGTATGTGCAGAGAGTTGTGAGATTCAGAATGATCCGAGCCTGGCATTTATTTAAACTTCCAAGGAAATGAGAGTGACTTCTGATAGCTCTTCACTTGACCTCACTTATTGACTAGAACTTGTTCTATATGTAAATCACTCAGCACTAACCCTTTTCTCTCCAGTGGAAGGAAGACAATTGTAGAACTGATAAGCTCTGCAGACTAAACAATTTCAGTCTCACAGTTTTTCCTGCAGAAAAATAGCAGCTAGGTTGATGGCCCTATTGGCTCATTTGTCTCTATGGAGACTCCTGAAGCCAAAAGCTGGAGTGAAGGGTTTGATAATATAGCATGTCCTTCTCTGCAGCTAGAGTCTGGTTCTTAATGGAACAGGTGGTTCAGAAAATGTTTTAAGTGCCTCCTCTACTGTCCTTCTGTTTTGTCCCAGTTCCCATCATCACCAAACCCCTTTGAGCCAGCCCCAGGACTCCTGTCTCCCCTTTTGAATTCTTTTCTCTTTCCTTCATCATCACTATCACTGCTTCCTCCTCCTCTTAATGTGTCTTTGTGTTCAAATGTATCCTTTCTTCATTCTGTGTCCTCACAAAGACTTACACCCCGCCTTTCCTCCCCTTGGACCAGACTAACCTCAAAGTGCTCTTTGGAACTTTTCCTGATTTTATCACTTATTTCTCTATCTTAAACCTTTCTGATACCATCATTTTTTTTTTCACCCTTGCCCTAAATGAAGGTTCAGGGATTACCCAGTCCAAATAGAAGCAATGCCACCCCTAAAAACATCTTCCCCTGTTAGAGAGACTATGAAGAATAGCTATCCCCCAAAGCTATTTCTCTCCCAGTACTTCCCAGAGTGTCTGTTGTATTCCCACCCACTGACTTCAGCCTGCTGCAGGGTCAAGGTGGCTTCCACCTTTACAGCTCGGTGGGAGTGGCTCCTTTTAAAGTCACCAGTGACCTCCTGTGTGTTCAATCTAGTGACTTCTTTTTAAGCTTTTAGTTTAATTAAGGAAGGTTTCCTAGGTACATTGATGTTCTCAGTGACTGGCCTAATACAAAAGGCCCGTGTGTTTCAGAGCAATAGATGTGAACTTGTGATGAGGAGGCTTGTTCCTGTGATGACACCGGGGCATGGGGGTGGTGAGGAGAGGGAGGCACTCTGGGCTTTGTTCCCTTGCTGTGATGAAAAATCAAATAGGCTTTCATTCTTCCATTGATCTACTTGACATGGACTTGTATGTATCTACCACGTGGCAGGGTAGCAGCCCCCAACTCTCTGGGATGTGGTGAGGCTTCTCTCTGCTGCTCTGAGAAATGAGAAATGGCCAGGCTCTCAGATCATGTGGGATCCAAGTTACCAGGGCCAGACACAGCTGTAGGCTCAGCTGTCAGGGGCCCGGCCTGCCTGCCACTCGTCAAGAGCAGTGCTCATGAACCTGGGGGGATTTCAAAAAGCTCATCCTCAGATACAGAATTATCCACATTGCATCATTTTTCAAATACTGCTAGGATGAGGTGGGAGGAATGATCTAAGTGTAATTTATTTGAAAACTCAGTTCTGGCAGAGGGAATTTAAGTTAATGCTAATAACGGAGCTTCTTGAAAAGAGGTCAAGGGGGTAACGTAGCTTAAAAAAATTCTGTTTCATAATCCTGTCCGTTTAATGGAGGAGGAGTAGAGTTTGTCTGATGGAGGCAATGGGGAGCCATGGCCTCAGGTCCTTGCTTTGAACTTCTGAGCTTATTAGCAAAGAGAATCAATATTCAGAAAGATTTCACCAGAAGTTGCAAGACCTTAGACTCTTCGTTCAATGTGATTATTTCCTACCCTCTAGCTGTCCATAACAGAGGCTCTTACACATGCTGTTCAGACCTGATCAAAACATTAGTCAAGCCTTATGATGTTTGGACATGCTAGGCGATACCGGAATCATTAATCATAGGGTTACTGACAGATGATAAGTACAAGCATCTGTATGTTACGATTTTTTTCTTTTACTCATCAACACATAACAGGGCCCGAGGACTGGGGGGGGGGGGGGAAGGGTGAAGCATATTTGGGCATGTGTAGTGCATGCTGATTTGACCAGATTTGGGAGCCAGAAAGCAAAGTACAAAATGGGAATCTTGACGTCACCATCTACTTGAAGAATACTAAACATCTTAATTCTCTTAATCGTCCTGAATGTTTTAAGGTTAATTAAAGTTAACTAAGGTAACAGGGTCTGCTCTTCAAAATATACCTGGTGAAGATATTTTGCTAATAGGAAATTATACATTTCTTTTCCCAAGTAAGAATTTGAAGAAAGAATCTATCAGTAGAAAAATGTTTATTTAATACTCCTGTTTTGGAAGGTACTAATTCCTTAGAAATTTTCTCAGTAACCAAGAAGAAAGTTCCTATATTATTATACTAGTCTAATAGATCAGTGTGTTAGTCACTTAAGTCTACAGGAAATGCATTTATTTGGGTATAATCTATGTTATTAAGTACTCGAGGGAATCACTATTAAGTTATAAATCAGTGTCACTGTTGATTCGGGGGTTGGGGAGGGACAAGTCTTCACAGATTTTATTACTGATTTCCAGGCATTGAGAAAATGAGGAGAGCAATCAACCTTGAGGATTAATTGAAGGGAATAAAGGTCCTTTCAGAGTTGGCATATTTTAACTCCCACTACATACATGACACTATGAGAAATCTATTGTACAAATGCAGTAGCAAGGGAGAAAAAGGTTAAGAATGTGCTTATGAGGTTCACAATGAAAAAAGGACAAAATCCTTTACAGAACTTAGCTAGCTCAAAAAGCAAACGAGTGCCAGAGTATTCTATTGTCAAAAAAACCCTGAATGGGACATTGTAATTATTTACTTGGTGTAACTGAGTGAACAAAGAGAATCACAGCTAACATGCTAGATCTGTCCTTGCATGATCATTGAATTGTTTAAATATCCTTATGACAAAAAGAAATTCAGAAAGAATTATAGTTGAAAAGTGTCAGATATTCTTGAAACATACATTACCTCTTTCAATGCTCACAACAATTTTTGTTGATAAGTAGTGCTCCTGTAGTCCTCACTTTACAATAGTATCCCCATTTTACAGACGTGGCAACTAAGGCCTACATAAGATTTATCCTGGGCTACATATAACTAGCAAGAGGTGGAGCTGGGATTCATACTCAGGAAGTCTAATTCTGGTTCATAACCTCCACAAAGGGATAAGGGGATACTGCTTTTGGTATTCTACCAGAGGGAATCTTACAGATAATTTATGCCAAGCCCATCCCACTCCCCCGTGATGTATTATGGGGAGAGTGAATCACCACATTGAGGAATTGGAAACATCCAGTAGATTAAGAACTGTAAAGACTGCTGTGATAAGAACTGCTATGTTCACATTCAAACACAAGAAGAGCATCTTAAATTTCTGTTTATTGCTAAAATAAAAAAGTGAAAAAAAAGAACTAGCCAATGGCAGCTAGGGTAGTACCCCATAATGCCAAGCTTAGTGAAGTATGTATCAGGGCACTTCCAGGGCTTTGTGGTTAGGGAGGAAGTCAGAGATGCCCAGCAAGTGGAGGCTCCGAGGGTGGGAGTGTGCTGTGGGCTGTGCTAATCCTCCTTGACTGGAAGACCAGCCTGATTCCAAGTCCCAGTAGAAGCTGGCAGCTCAAGTTCGAATGAATTCTAAGACATACTTGCTGATTGTTCAGGCTCCAAAATGTCTGGGTTGATGGGATTTGGAAGAGGGGGAAGAACAGGGACGAAGGGGCTGCGATGTGGTCCAGCAAGGGGGGCTTCTACTCTGGCGTCCTCCTTCCTCCCCTCCATCTCTTAGAGCCTCAGTCCCTCCCTACGTTGCCGTTGCCGGTCTTCCTTTGTGACCGGAAGCTTTCAGAACCAATTCATTAAGCTACAGTTGGAACAATTAGTCTTCATTGGCACTCCTGCCACCCCCACTCATCTTTGGGCATTTAGAGAAAAGAAGAAAAAATGGTAAGCCCTGAGCTTTAAATCTTTTTATGCAATCAGGCTGCTTAAAAATACCAAAGGAAGCCATTATTTTTAGGTTTGTCATGTTTGTCTCACGGTGATAAAGTGAACCATGTAACTGAAGCTGAGGCCAGAGAATGAGCCCAGTGCAGCTGTCAAAGAAGCTTGGGGGGAAAGGGAGAAAAAAAAAAAAAGTCTTCACGTTGCCATTCCTTCTGTCTGGAATGCTCTTCTCCCACCTCTTGAGATTGCAACCCCATTTTCACTTCGTCAGGGAAGCATTCTGAGGAGCAGCCCTCCCCCTCCAAGGTCAGGGTTTGCGATTATTACCTGTTGTCAGACAACCACATAGCGCCCCTTGGTATCACCTGTCATGGTGTGATTTTGACTCCTACTGAGTGATTTTGTGAATGAATGTCTGTCTGCCCCATTAGAGTGGAAGTTTCACAAGGGCAGAAACCTTCCCCCTGACCTTCAAGCTTCTAATTATTGGCATAATTTCTGACACACATTAGGTGCACAGCAATGGCTTGGCAAATAAATGAATGACTCATCAAACAGGATCCAGCATATGGGAGTAGAAGATATTTTACCATTTCTGCTGTCAAAACAGGCAGTGTAACATATGAATGTAGTTCTGGAGTCAGACTGCCTGGGTTCAAATCTCATTTTGCAACTTACTAGCTGTTTAAACCTGGTGAAATCACTTACAGATTCTGCCTCAGTTTCCTCATTTGTAAAGTAGAGAGAAAATTGTACCTTGGTCATAGTGCTGCCCTAAGGACTACACAAGTAATATTTGGAGCACATATTTGGATCTTGGCATATTTACTACATCAATAAGTGTGAGCTATTATTTTACTAAAGCCCTTGCTTTGCACCACACGAGGCAATAGTGTGCAGCTTCTCTTTACACAAATTATGCCTTCTGACACCAGTGACAGAGATACTGCTCTGTGCTTTGATTCATACTCATTGGATCCACTCCTTTCTCCCCTCACATTGTCTGTTTCACTCCATTACTTGATTTGATGTCGCGGAAACAGGTAGCAAGGTGGTCCTTTGGTTTTCACAGCTTCTGTCTTGAGAATGGCACTAATGTTTCTGGAGGAGGAATGAATATGAGGGCAAACATAAATCCAGCAGCTGCCCAGGCTGCCTGGATTGCAAAGTGGTAGAATTAAATAAGTGTCTCGTGTATTGCATTTTGCAGTACAGGAAAATAAGTGACCCATCAACCACTAATTACTCCACAGATCAACAAGGAGGGGCTCTGGTTTCTACAAGATTTTCTGCGTGCCAGCTAAGGGCTCACAGTTCAGTACATTAGCCAGTAAGTTAGTCAATGAAGAGGAATTGAACGAAACAAAGGGTCCCATTTGTTTGGTGCAGAAATTTTATGCATGAGGTTACTACATGTTGGAAAAAAACCTGATGATAAGGAGGACTTTGTACCTTTTGACCCTGCCCATTGGCATAGTTTCACAATCATGGTGGGCAGGTGTATCTATGAGCGCTACAAATCCTTATCTAATTGCCCTTTTGTGCACTGTTGATGAAAAAGACTCTCATTTGGGCCTCCCTGGTGGTCCAGGGGTTAAGTCTCAGTGCTATCACCACTACTAACTGAGTTCAATCCCTGGCCAGGGAGGTGACCCACATGGCACAGAAGACCTCTCCTGTCTTACCTGCTGCTCCCCTCAGCAGTGGATTTGAGTCAGTCAGCCTGTTCTGCTCCCCACTCTGTCTGGTGAATCCTAACAGGCCCTACACCTCTGGCCTGTATCCCAGTTCTTGTATACATAAATAAATAAATAAAATCTTTTAAAAGAAAAAGAACTCTCATTTGTTTTCTTATGCTTGTGTTGGATCCAGAAATTTAGGGATAAAGATTTGGTTTTCTACTTTTTGGGGTATAGCTGCTTTGACTTTTGAGTGGGAGCACTATAGTACTAAGCTCTGGTTCTGGAATGAGACAACTTGGTTTTAAGTTCTAGTGCCATCACTTATGACCTTGACTATGCTATGTAACTTCTGTTCCAGTTTTTTTCATTGGCAGGATGGTCCCCTTCAAGGTTTTTATGAAGATTTTTTTTTTAAGATTTATTTATTTATTCATATAGAACAGAACAGGCCAGAGATGCAGAGGGTGAGAGGATTCACCAGAGACAGAGCAGGGAGCAGAACAGGCAGATCGACAAAGTACACTGCTGAGGGGAGCAGCGGGCGGGTCAGGAGTGGTCTGCCGCGCCATGTGGAGCTCCTCCGGGGCAGGTGGGAATCGAACTCATGCGGAAGTGGCTTAAGCTTCTCAGTGCATCTCTTTAACCCGCTGCGCCACCAGGGAGGGCCTGAAGATTTTTATTTTTTAAGATTTATTTATTTCTGTGTCCAGAACTGGGGTACAGGCCAGAGGTGTGGATGGTGAGAGGATTCACCAGAGACAAAGTGGGGAGCAGAATAGGCAGACTGACCAAGTACACTGCTGAGGGGAGCAGCAGGCGAGACAAGAGAGGTCTGCTGCGCCATGTGGGTCACCTTGCACCTGGCCGGTGATCCAACTTGTGCTGCAGTGGCTGGCGATAGCTTCACAGTGCTGAGACTATACCCCTTGCACCATCAGGAAGAGGCCACATTATTATTCTTATCTCTGTTTTACAGGTGAGAAAACTGAGACTGGGAGATTAAGTCACTTGTCCAGGGTCATACAACCATAAGTGGTAGAACTTCTTTTCTTCAAATCTGCCTGCAGAAGACAGGAGGAGACTATGGAGAAAAGGCTACTAAGACTCCAGGCAAGATGCTTCCTTTGTCACCAGGGCAGGCAGAAAAGGGAAGTCCAATAACCCTGAGTCACAATCAAACCCCCACTGCTTAATAAAGAATACAATATAACCCCTGGGTTTCTGTAACTTTTATACTCACCACCACCATGATAGTTTCTCCCTATAGAATGTAGCTATTACCCCTTTGCTTCCTGACTTGAGATTGAAGCCAAGAAATCTGGTTTGGAGAGACAATATTGTCTAGTGATTAAAAGCAGGGCCTCTGGACTCAAGACTGCTGTCTTAAAATCGGAGCACTTTATGAATGATCTTGAACACTGAGTCCTCTAGACCAATAATTTTGGAAGGTTAGTCCAAGCATCCAATGAGGTACATAGATAAATATTATTTTCATCATAATAAAATGTTATTTGACTGTTTCACTTCCACTCTCTCACCAATATAGAGTGAAGTTTTCCAGAGACACTATGATGAGTGATGACGTCACTACTCCAGTGACCAATGAAACATGTACTTGTGCGTTCTTGGGTTTCAAAAACTTCAGTTTTAAATTCTAATTTCCTAAATGTTGAGATACCACAGAAACAAAAGTTCATTTGGGTCCTCCATGGTTTTTATGAGTATAAAGTGGTCTTCAGGTAAAAATGCTAGAAGACCAATGTTCTAGGATTTAGTTTCTTTTGCCAATTAAAAATGTATAGACCCAAAAAATGTTCAGCATTGCTTATGTGGTATATTTACACAATGGAATATTACTCAGCCACCAAAAAGATTAACTCATGACATTCAAAGCACAGTGGATGGAACTGGAAGGGATCATGCTCAATGAAATAAGGCCAAAGGAAAAAGAAAAATATCAGATGGTTTCACTTATAGGAGGGATGTAAGGGATCCAAATAGGGGGTCAGGGGAAAAGGTAATTTGAATAAAGTAAAAACCAAAATCAACAGACAACTATAAACCAGAGACAGTCTGCACAGGGTTGGAGGGAGTAGCATCAAAATGGGGGTGGGAAGTGCACACGGGACTATGGTGATGGTGCACAGGTGAATTGGTGGTGGGAATTTCATGGGGACTATACCCAAGATGATAAAGCATACATTGTATAAAAATGAAGAATGATGAAAAAAAATACATAAAATACTTAGAGTTTACTTTAAAAAACAAAAGAATGTATTGACTACATAAAACTGTCAGGAGGTTAAAAGAGTTAATGCACTTACATAAGTCCTCTAGCCCAGTGCCTGGCATAGATACTGTTGCTCTATAAACAGTTATGATTTTTAAAAATTATTTTTCTTTATTTATGCATACAAGAGCTGGATTATAGGCCAGAGGTGCAGGGAGGGAACAAGAGAGGATTCACCAGAGACAGAGTAGGGAGTAGAACAGACAGAGCTACAGAAGTACACTGCTGAAGGGATCAGTGGGTGAGACAGGAGAGATCTGCTGTGCCATGTGGGTCACCTCCCTGGCTAGGGATCGAACTCTTGCCGCAGTGGCTGGTGATAGATTGATAGTGCTGAGACTAACCCCTGTGCCACCAGGGAGGTGCTAAACAGTTAAGCTTTTTATTGTCACTAGAAATCTTTTGCTTTTTTCTATATTTACAGAGGATCTACAGCTAACTCTCACATTAACTGTAGTGTGGACATACATATGTTATTTACTGGAAGAAATGCATACACTCATTCATGAGGTCATCATGGTCCTGTGTACAGTAGCCAAACACCTAAGAATTTTCAGTCTGGAGAGGCAAGACTCATGTGAATCATCAAACTTGGTAAGATGAAGTGTAACGATTAAGTCAAGTTAGAGTATATGTGCAAAGTTACACAAAGGAAGACACTTCTGTACTTATGACCAGGAGTTCAGTGAAGAGGAAGACTGGAGCCAGAGATTCAAGGAGCTTTGGCTGGCGATGCATGTGCCAGAAACATGCTAACCACACCAAGTAAGAGTGTTTGCCTCTTTAGGACTCCTGAAGGGTCAGGCCAGTCTCTTAATACCGACACTTGAAAAAGAATGTCCCTTGGTGTCTGGGAATACTCTAGTGCATTTTAACAAAACAACCCACATTCCTAGTTCTTAAATCATATTATAAAGAAGTGCAGAGGTTTGGAGTCCACTGACCTGGTTTCAAATCCCAATTCTGTTATTTCAGTAACTGTGGGATCTGGGATATGTCCAGCCACCATATGGAGTCTTGTGAGCTTGTTGTGGAAAACAGGGTTGACTCTAATTGCCCCCCAGTGTATGAGGAGCAAATGAGATGGTGTGAGCAGCGACACTTTGCAAGCTCTCAAGCCCTAAGTGAATGTGGAGTGGGTCACCACATGGGCTTTCGCCTCTTTTGCCTATTACATCTCTACCCCCATGATGTTCTGAGACTGATGGCATCTGCTCCAGAGAGGAAGCAGGCTTGGAATAGCCCGGGTATTTACGGAGGAGATTGGCAGAGTCTGAGTTGTGAAACTCAGTGGTCTGCTCCAGATCATCCTGTTGATTTCCTCACTCTCGGGAGCACTAAATTTACTCTCCCCATTTAGAAAAAAAATAGCTTGGTAATTTTTCTTATCATGTCTCTCTTCGCTTTCTGTTGGGTGGCCAGAGTTTAGGAATACTCCCTTACAAAATGCTGCTTCTTCCTTCAGAATAAGTCTGTCAGGCTCAGAGCTCACTTGTCATTGTCACAAAAGGAGAGGAACTTTCTCGATGAATGACCTCTTCAAAATCCATTAAAGAGACGTGAAACCATTGCTTCCATGCCTGGTACATAGTTAGCACTCAGCAATGTTAGTCACAATTACTATGACGATGCTAGGAGCCAATCAAATGCAAAGCAAAGCACAAACTTGGCTTCTGAGGGCTTTTGTTCAAAATGAGAGAAATTGAAGAAGCAAAAACATCTCAGACTGGACAGGAATGCGCCATTTCCTCCACTGGCTCTTACTCCTGGCGTTTCAGTGCATTCTCCTTCCTTTCAAACCCCTCCTACCCAAAGTGTGCTGCTTACTACAGAGCAAGGTTTTGTTTTAATTGTCAAACAGTCACTTTGTCTTTAGCTTTTGCCCTAAGTGATGTGAGGGGAAAGAGAAAAGGCGAGGGAATAAACACCCACGGGAATGCGAATAGGAGGAAGAGACAGGTTTCTTTTTCTTTTTCTTGCTAAAAGAAGAGTAGGGCAGTGGGGACTGGGAGAAAAATGAGGTCACGGTGCGCAGGGACTGTTGGGAAGAGCTGCAGAGGCGGTTTCCGTTGACACTTCTAATCATCTCGTCGCAGGCAATGCTTTGGTCCCAGCCAATCATTTATTTACACCCAAAGGTGCAGATGCCAAAGGTAGATGTCAGAACAATTAATAACACTCCTGGAAACAAATAGTCTCTTCCTGGGTCTGCCAGCCTGGGGGGTGCCTGCTCCTCAGGAATGCCCTGTGAAGGACTGTCTCCCAGACAGCAGTGGCGTGGTCTGCTCTGGGAACATGACCCTGGCCCGCAACCACACTGCATAGCCCTTTGAACATGGGGGTGAAAGTTCATTTTTTTTTTAAAGTTCTCACCCTCAGCCCTCCTTGCCTACCTGGCAGTCCCCCAGAGCTAATTCTTTGCTTATAAATCTCTTGCCGTTTTCTGCCCAGAGAAATGCAGAGGCAGATAGGGGACTTCCAGTGGCAGGTAGGGGACTTCCAGTGGCAGGAGCTGCTATTCTCTGATGATAAATTAGCAATAAACATGACTCTTATAGAGTTAAGGACTGAAAATTTTTATTGTAAATGTAAATTAAAATGCTAATTTATCTGCACAGTAACCCCACAATGGTGCCTATTTTGTTCCCAGTTTTAGATGAAGACACCAAGGTGCAAGTAAGTTGCAGACAGAGCCAGTATTTCAACCCAGGAGGTCTGTCTGCAGAGCACATAATCTTAACCATGATGTGCTCTGATTGGCTTACTCTTGACCCTGTAGCTGAATGCTATTATAGCATATAAATATCGTTTCTGCAACTGACTATGTTGACATTTATTTTTTTTTTATTATTTATGCATACAAAAACTGGGGTCTAGGCCAGAGGTACGGGAGTGAGAGGATTCACTAGAGAGAATGGGGACCAGAACAGACAGATTGACTGAACTACACTGCTAAGGGGAGTAGCGGGTGAGACAGGAGAGGTCTGCTGTGCCATGTGGGTCAGCTCCCTGGCCAGGGATCGAACTCGTGCCACAATGTCTGTGCATAGCTTTATAGTACTTTCCTTCACCCCCTTGCACAGGGAGGCCCCTGTTGATATTATTTCAGCAGGTCAAGAATTTCTTGATGTTTTGAATCCATTCCTACCTGTTCTTTGCACAATTCTACCTTCACTCAATTAAAATATTTTTCTTGCTTTAGTAAGTGAAAATCATTCTCTTTGGAGCAGAGGTGCTTTATGAGTGTACTGTGACCTAACTTATAACTGAAATAAGGGGTGATGCACTCAGTTTTAAGGGACTGCTTTGCCATTCTTACTTTGGAAAAATGGGAAGTTTTTCCTACTAACCCGACCTAGATATTCTTCAGTTGAACTGTTTGGATCACATGATTCTCTTGGAAACATAAGAAATTCGGTAAGCATCTTGATCTTGGACTTTTCAACCTCCTGGAAAATTCTTTATTCTTCATTCTCCCCCATCCGTGCATTGCATTCAGTCATTGCTTGCTGGTGGCTTGACTGCTGGAGTCTGCTATGGAACTTTTGAACCTCCAGGCTGTACTTCAAATTCCAGGGCAAGGTTCAGTTTTCTCATAGGACTTAGACAGAAGCTCAGATTTTCCTAGACACAATCCACAGTCTCCAGAAGATTCCTATCAGTGGCAAGATTTGAATACCATGGCCTCTGGGGAAGGTAATAGGTACTTATTTCATGTTTGGGCTTTCATTACAGATGAAAGCAGCAGCAGCAACACAATCTTGGACCAACTGAGCATTTAATTGAACTTCACCTGATGGGGTGACATTTTGTTTCTCAGGGAAATTCAGTTGCTATTAACAGGGAGGTAGTTATCATGGTTAAATATACTCTGATTCTGACAGAGTACTTGGGGAGCTTTTTAATATTTATGTGACAATAATTGATCTCTTAATACTGTCAAGTACTGCTAAAGACTTATCAGCTTGCTGTTTCAGCACCATATGTTGTAGCCAAGATGCGCTCCATGTGTCCTTCCTGTGCCTTGGGGAAAGAACATTTGCAGTGGATCAGAATAGAAAATAGGAAGGGCTTCAGAAAAGTTCCTTGTGCTAAGATTTCTCCTCAATGACCAGGTATGCTAGTCATGATTACGAAGTATTGAGATCACTACCCCACACCACTTATGAAATGAAGTTCCTTAATTTTTCCCTTTGCATAATATAGACCAAGAAGGGGGATCCAATTAAAGGGGGTTCCTTATAAATTCACCTTGTGTTGCACATAACTTATTTTAAATAGGCCATGAAATCTCCAAACTCGCCCACAGTTAAAATTCTAGCATCTATACCATTTGGTTTTTTCTAATGAGCCATGTGCTAATTTTGCTTGTCTTACTTCGGCAATAACAAAGTTTAGCACACACATATACCATAAATCTTCCAAGAACCTAAGGAGTGGGCTTTAAAAAAAAAAAAAAAAAAACAGTGCAGCCTAGACTCAGGGAGGTTGACCCAGCAGCTCCTGTTTTCATTTAGCTGGGGTGGCTACACACCTAGACTTTTGTGAATGCAGGGTCACAGTTCCAGTGGATTGGCTTAAATAAGGCTAGTATGTTGAGTTGCATGACCACGATAATAGTTATATGTTAGAAGTAATCAGACATTGTGGGTCTTCACACTGACATTCACGAATCTTTTTTTCTATGAACTTAATCATATCAAGAGCTCCTTTTATTAAAAATCTAGGCCCTTCACGGTGGCGCAGCCGGTTAAAGCACTGAACTGAGCTGCTAAAGCCACTTCAGCATGAATTCGATCCCTGCCCCGGAGGTGATCCACATTGTGGGCAGACCTCTCCTGACCCGCCCGCTGCTCCCCTCAGCAGTGTACTTTGTAAGTCAGCCTCTTCTGCTCCCCACTCTGTCTCTGGTGAATTCTCTCACCGCCCCTGTACCTCTGGCCTGTACCCCAGTTATTTATGCGCAAAAAAATAAATAAATCTTTTTTTTTTTTTTTTTTTTTTACATCTAAATGTGGCAAACATTTCTGAGGCAAGTAGCTATTAGAATTTTTTCCTGAAATCAGCATGCCATCTTTTGGGGAGTGGAGACTCTCCTTTTTCTCTTTGTTCCTTTGTCTATGTGCCTTAGGGTTGGGGTAGATGAGGAGGATATTTTCCAAGCTATTTGAAAAAGACTTGAAGACATGGGCATGTTACCTTTCCTCAGAACTCCTGATGAGCACTTCCGAAGCTTTTCTTGTTAAAGATCTTTGGAAAATTCCAGAAAGTGACTATCAGAGACTCTGGGTCAATGATACCTGCATAAATTTCCCAACTAGTTGGCAAATTCAATATAAAGCCCTAATGCCACAGTCCAAGTAAATTATTTCCTATTTTCTGTTTTTCTTTTCACTTCATCTTATAAGCTTCTTTGGTAATTAAAAATGAAACCTCGTATATAAATCATTATTTACTATATTCTTTTTAAAACAATTTCACATCTATTATCTGACTGAATTCATGACACTTGGGATTGGAACTGATCATTACCTTTGCTCAGATAAAAATGCAAAATATTTAGGCTAATGTCTAGGCTTTGGGGTATTTCTATTTTCAATCAATAGACATTAATAACTTGAATTTGGTACAACTTTATTTTAATATCCCATTGCATCTGCAGCTCATTTCAACTCACCCCTTCTTGCTTTCTGTCTTCTACCTATGCAGTTAGCCTTACTAATTATCAGGGGAAATTTGTGAAGAAATTTTTCCCTAGAAAAATGCAAACCTATTCAAAATTTTTTTCCATAATTTCATTCATCGAAAGTTCTTAAGGAGAGTTCACGACTAGGTTTGGAACCTCTTGAATTAACAGTAGTATACTTATTCTTTTGAGATTGCAGAGTCTATGAATATGGAACATAGATGGTGATGATCTAGACCAGGAATCAGCACTTTTCTTTTTTTCTGTAAAGTGCCAGATAGTAAGTGCTTTAGGCTGTGGGGGCCATAGTAGCCCAAAAGCAGCCAGAGATGGACATGCTCTGTTCCAATTCATCTTTATTTCTGAATGCTCATTTTTGCATTTTATATATTTTTATGTTGTACACTATTCATTTTTTTCAACCATTGAATAATTTAAAAATAATTTTTTGTTTATGGGTTATATGGAAAAAGTGACAAGGTGCATTTGGTACACTGGCTATAGTTTGCCAACCTGTGTCCTACACCAGCAGTTTTCAACTGCCTATATATCAGGATCATCTGGAGAACCTTGAAGATATACTGAGAATGCCTTCTGTCTCTTGCACTTCTGACTCAACTGGTCTAGGGTTTGTGCTTAGATGTCCAATCTTTTTCTAATGTATTTTTTTATTGATGTTTACACCAATTCAGATGAATGTTACCATGCCCGCTATCCAGGCATCTGTGATTAATAGTATTCCATTCTGTATTATGCTTGGGCTTTTCAGGGTTTTTTGTGATTCCACATAAAATTTAAGACTTTTTTGTTCTATTTCTTTTTATAATGCCATTGAAAGTTTAATAAGGATTGCATTGAATAGGCAATATTTCTTTGAGTAAGGTAGTCATTCAACAAATATGTTAAAAATTTCCTAATCATGAATAAGTAGGGTTTATTCCAGGGGTGTTAAACCATCCTTGCAAATCATCTATGTGGCTTACCACACAAACAAAAAGAAATATAACAGTTTTATGGTCATATCAATAGATGCAGAGAAAGCATTTGACAAGATTCCACACCTTCTCTGATAACAATTCTTAAAATATGGAACTAAAGTAACATACCTCACAATTACCAAGGCCATATATAACAATTGTAAAGAAACTGACTTTCCCCTAATATTAGGGGCAAGACAGGATGACTATGTTCACCATTACTATTCAACAAAGCATTAGGAATCCTAGCTAGAAAAATTAGGCAAGAAGAAGGTATAAAAGGAATCCAATCAGGGAAAGTAGTAGTAAAACTTCCGTTATTTTCAGTGACACCATAGTATACATGGAAAATCCCTAAGGAGTCCATTAAAAAAAAACTACTAAAAACAATAAGTCAGTACTTGAGGTGGCAGACTACAAAATCAATATATAAAAATTGAATCTGTCCCTATGAATAAACAATGAACTAGAAGAAAAGGAATTAAGGAAAGCAATCCCATTTATAATCACATAAAAATAATTGAATACCTAAGAATAAATTTAACAAAGGAGGTGAAAGACTGTGCAATGAAAACTATAAGGCATTATTTAAAGAAATAGAATACCCAAGGAAATGTAAAACTAGTCCTTGCTCACAGATTGGATGCAGTAACACTGTTAAAATGGACATTGGAGCTTTTTAAAAGTAATGTGCAGCTATAGCTGAGAACTATTGGCCTAGATTTGGACATGCCAGTTCCAGGTTTAGCCCAGATATTTTGTAAATTATGGAAAACATTTCAGTGTCTGACCATACTCCATGGTTGGATAGCAGTTGAAAGCAGATAGCCAAAACAGTTTTCTGAATAATTCTTAAATAATGACTAAAATTCTGTATGGTAGAGAAGGCACACCAGGCAGTATGATTTATGTAGGGCAAAATAAAAAAAAAATTATTTATCTCCTATAGACATGCCTATATATATAAATGCATAGAATGAATTCTGGAATGTTTCACACTAAAGGGATAACTCAGATTACCTCGGGGGAGGAGTTAGATCCACAGAGTTGAAGACTGGGTTAAGAAGTACTTTTGATTTCAACCCATTTTGGTTTGATCCTCACTCAGCCATGTGACTTTAGGCAAATGATTTCACTTTTCTCTGCCTCCATTTTCTCATCAGGAAAATGAGAAAAATAACAATACCTATCTCATATGATATATTTGAGGTTAACTGAATTAAAAACAGGAACAAAAATTAGTGCCTTCTGTGGCATAGAGTAAAATTCATTAGAAATTCTGTGGTGGGGGGGGGGCTAGCAAGCAAAAGAAAAAAAAATTCTGTGGAAAATACATAAAGTATTACATTGGTTGTGGCTGTTTTCCTGCCTTCATAACATTTTTGTGTGGAACTAGTTTCTGTTAACACAGAAATTATCACCTAGCAGGAGCAGTCCTGCCTCAGGAGGGTTATCAGACTCCCTGAAGGGGAAGCTGTGGCTTGAAAATAACCCCTTAGAGATTGCGAATGCATTCCAAATTGGCACAGTTCTCAGTCCATATAAATGAAACTATGCTTTCATTCATTGTCCAATATAATCAGCCCCTTCTGTCAAAGATAGTGCAATCTTGGGTTTCCAGAAAATAAGAATAAAGTGATGTAAGTAGGGACAATTTAGTTAATCTCCACCTCACCCCTCACATGAACAGCCTACTATATTCAAAATACAGCCTCAAAGAAAGATTAATTCCATACAACCAGAAGGAATAGTGAACCTCTTCTTACATACAACAATTAGGCTTCCAAATACATCCCAGCACCATGAATGTTATGGTATCTGTAAAGGATCATTCAGAGAATAAGAAATGAATAGTACAAGCATCTTTGATGTTCTTTTCATAGATAACACATTTGCCTTATAAATTTTGACCCATTTAATGAATATTAATATGAGTTTGTAATTTTCACTGGTGGGAATGTATTTGGTACTAATGAGAACTTGAATTCAGAGGGGAAGAATGCTTTTAATGACCTAACAAATATATAATTTAAAATGGTCTGTGTAAGAATGTGGTTAAGTGAAAGGAGTTGTAGAATGTCAGTCTGACCAACCAACATTACCAGAGAATTCAGAAGAAAGAGACCATGTATTTTCATTAAAAGATATGTGTTCCATGGGTGAGTTGGTGATGGGAAGCCCAAGGGGATTACAACTGAGATGGAAAAATGCACAAAATAATGCAAAAATAAACTATTATATATATATTTTTAAAACAATATGTGGGGTCCTCCCTGGTGGCGCAGCAAGGTTAAAGCACAGCACTAAGAAGCTTAAGCCACTTCCTCATGAGTTCATCCCCGCCTGCCCCGGAGGTGACCCACATGGTGTGGCAGACCTCTCCTGACCTGCCCGCTGCTCCCCTCAGCAGTGTACTTCGTGGATCTGCCTGTTCTGCTCCCCACTCTGTCTATGGTGAATCCTCTCACCCTCCGCATCTCTGGCCTGTACCCTAGTTCTATATGAAAAAATAAATAAATCTTTTAAAAAAATATATGTGTTCATGTATCAAAGGAATCGGTATCTGGTTGTCTCTGTCATAGATGCTGGATTGATTAGTTAAACCGTCTGGACTTTACTTGTCCCTTCCATGTATTGACAAGACTACACTCAGTAGGTTCAAAGGTCCTCCTTGCCTGAATATTCTATTAATTGTTCATGGCAATGAGGCCTTCCTCTGAAACAACCAGCTATGGTATGTGAGGGGAGAAACAAAGCTCTCTGACCAAACACACATTTTTGGAGCCAAATTAAGTTTATTGACGTCAGTTTTCCTTGAAATGTCATCTCAAAATTGACTGCTTTTTATCGAAAACAAAGACTTTTTGATGCATCTCTGTCTTAGTAAGTGATTGTAAGCTTTGGATTTGTTTTCTAGCATCATAGCGCAGTGGGCTTCATTCTTTGAAATTCAGCAGAGCAGTCCTAGCCGCTGTCAGGGAAGATGTATGTGAAGATGACTGAGGTATTTGTACCAATTCTATATGCTAGTGAAGGAAACCTCCAAGAAGCCACACCCTAGCACTCTCATTTCCTTTGAGCCTTTTGTTATTACAGCTATAACAGCAACAACGAAAACCCTATTTGGTTTTTGACTACTGAGAAATGATGACTGACAGAAGCCCTGTGGCCTCTGGCTAAGCAGAATTTTCTTCATATTTCATTGTCCAAAGACCCTTGATTGTGCTGGTCACTTTAACAACAATGGAAAGAGGTGGCTTTGCCTCTTTATTGCTGTTTGGTGACATGCTTCATAAAAGGCTCCGTGGTTCTTACTCTTCCTATATCTGAAGTAGTTTGAGCCAGGAAATTGCATCGCTTGATTTTAGTAAAAAAAAAAAAAAATGTAAAAAATAGTTTTACATTTAAAACATTTTTTAAAAATTTTACATTTAAAAATTTTTACTTTTAGGGCCCTCCCTGGTGGCGCAGCGGGTTAAAGCACTGCACTAAGAATCTAAAGCCGCTTCCACATGAGTTCGATTCCCGCCTGCCCCGGAGGTGACCACATGGCGAGCCAGACCTCTCCTGACCCGCCCGCTGCTCCCCTCAGCAGTGTACTTCCTCGATCTGCCTGTTCTGCTCCCCACTCTGTCTCTGGTGAAGTCTTTCGCCACCCCTGAGGCTCTGGCCTGTACCCCAGTTCTGTATGCACAAATAAATAAATCTTTAAAAAAAAAAATTTACTTTTAAAAAAATGTAAGTGTGTGGGGGGAAGTAAACATGTTATAAAATAGCAATGATGTAACTAGGTATATAACAAATAAATGAATAAATATTTTTTTAAAATGTTAACTTTTCTTGGAGAGATTTTGCAAAAGTAAGGATTACAGAATCTTTAAAATGTACACTGAAAATTGCAAGAAAATTAAACCAAAGTGTATAGAAACAACAACAAAAAAATTAAGTAATATTGTGAATTACTGCGAAAGGCAAAAGGAAAGTAAATAAGTAAGCCAGCAAAACAGTGACCATTAGTTTAGTGGAGAACAAAATCACTTTACCTTTATTTTATGTAGCATATCTTCCCTCATCTTTGTTTTATTCAGCTCTTTGGACCACTTGTGCTAACAGGCAGTGGTTGCTGTGTTTTACAGATGACAACATGAATAAATCTAGTGATTTTTCCCAAGAGCAGTTAGCTATTGACAGAAATCAGACTCTAATCCTTTGGTCTCCAAGCCTAGAGCTTGATCAGAATGATTATAGTCCTGATCCTCTAAACTCTTTCTAGTTGGAAGTCAAAACGGCATGCCATGGCCAGGGATAGGGCTCTGGGAGTCAGGTGTCTAAACCAGACAGTAAGAGGGTGCATGGGAGAGGACTCAAAACTACAGTAAAAAACAAAACAAACAAACAAACAAAACCCTCCAACTCCATCTGCTTTTTATTATCTTGGTGCTTTGACAGCTCTAACATTGATAGTAAAATAATTCTCCCTGCTGGAGTAAACCATTTTCACCACTCACTCCTAGGAGGCTGGACTTCTCAGGCTGCCCATTCAGTGCCAGACATGCTACTTTGGGCCAGATGGGAAGACAGGAAGCCAGTCAGCGGGCTGGAGGCTGGAAAAGTCCCTCAGGAGGGCACTGAATCAATTAACAAGTGCTTATTGAGCAGGGTTTCCTCGCTCAGTACTGGGATAACAGCTCTGGGGAAAGAGCAGTCAGCCATGGGCTTTTCTTTAAGGAGCTCAAGTTATTTTGAAGAGATCAGCCCACTTGAGGAAGCTACAATTCACCTTCAACACAGCACAGAACTAAGAGTATGATAGGGCCATTTGTACTTTCTGCAAGAGTTCACTTGTTCACTCTTTCAGAAGTGAGATCTGGGTTGGGTTCAAATCTTTTCTCCATCAATTTCTAGCTCTGTAATCTTAGACCTGTGACTGTCTGTCTGTATCTCATTTTTCCTCATTTGTAAAAACTGAGTGCAATAAGTTGGGTTTTTTTAAAAGTAATAGCAGTATTCTTTGAGGATTAATGAGGTATGCTTAAAGATTTTAGCTCCTTCTAATTAACCAAACATACAGTGGCAATCTACTGTATGTCAAGCACTGTGCTAGCTGGAGATAGAGCTAGCTCTGAAGAGTGTGTGTGGCTCATCATCACCGGCAGATGCTAAGCATGTGGTGTCATGACCAGGGACACCACGCCCACACAGGCTCTGACACCATTTCACCTGGGCTCCAATCCAGTCTGTCACTTTTCTGTCTGTGTGATCTTAGCAAGTTTATTTAGTCTCTGTGTCTTTCATCTCCTTTATCTCTCATCTGCAGTACAGGGATATTACTAGTACATAGCTCAGTAGATTGTTGTGACTATTAAATGAATTAAAAGATGCTAAGTACTTAGAATAATTAGCACTGAATAAGTTTTTTTATTGTTGCTTTAGCACATGGTGGTATTTAGTTAAAAGGAAATAAATGTGAATCTCTATCTCACATCATACACAACATTTATTTTATTTTTTAAAATTTTTTCACGTCATTGTTCATTTTTGTACATTTGATTTCTCCTCTCAGGTGTAGTCCTCATAATTCTCCCTCCAGCATGGCACCTGTAACCGTCAATATAGTCCCTTGTGCTCTTTCTTTGCCTGTTTTGACCCTTCTCCTTCCCCCTCCCCTGCTCAGATCTATGGTTTGCTCACAAGTTTTGTCTTTTTCCTGATACTTTGTCTGGTTTCCCTATATTCCCCCTACAAATTAAACCATCTGATATTTTTCTTTTTCCTTCTGACTTATTTCACTTGGCATAATCCCTTCCAGCTCCATCCATGTTGCCATAAATTGGCATGAGTTTATCTTTTTGATCACTGAGTAGTCCATTGTGACACTGAATATGTTTTTTAGGATTACTATCATTATGTGGCCTGCCCTCTTGCCGACACTAATGAAAGCTGCATTAGTTTGAAGATTGGTAAAGGGTTCCTTTATCACTTATAGAAAGGATTGAAACTTGAGGTGATACTTACCTTTTGACTGTATTCTGCTTACAGCTACACCTTAATTATCTAGTACAGAGTGTTATGCTGAGCTTCATTTTCTAGTTAATTAACTGCAGGTTGACTAGAACACCCTGTTGACTTCATCTCTTGTGGTTGGAAATCTTTCTTAGATGTCAGTAGCCAGTTTTCTACTTTAGTAAATAGAGTCTAGTGACTACTGTAAGTCTTCAATAAAGGCAAAGTGTCCTCCAGTGTCAAGGTGATGGATTTGACATTAGGTAGTCTGACTGCAGTGAACATATTGGCCCCACGATGCCAGTAGAACTCTTGGATTTTCTAGTTTTCTGTATAGACTTTGCTAAGGACTGTTTTTCATGGTTTTAATAACCTGGGATACAGTATCAAGTTAATAGCTTTATAACTTTTCATTGTCCCTAAGGTTAAGAACTCAGAAAGTTGCTCTGACTGTATCTGAAAACAAGGCCAGCTAAGCAGTATGTCCCTTTATCCTGTTACCCTGTGGTTGGGTGGGACAAAAGAAATGGATTTTGGGGAATGACTGAGTCTTGATGGGTAACAGCAATAGAAAGAACATTCTGTACAGGCAAAACGTATCTCATAAAGGGCGCAGAATGGTCTTTTTTTTTTTTTTTTGCCTCCTTTGATGTCATTCCTTAGAACAAAGAAGCATCAACACACAGACTTCTAATATTTGTAGGGCACAAAGCAAAGTTACAAATAAAAAAAGAGTGGTGCCCATTAGATGATTTTTTTTATATATACTGGGCTTTGCTCAGTGATTAACATGCAGCCTTTCTGAATCCTCCCCATAGCACTGTCAGCCTTATTGCCAGCACCCCTATTTCACAGGTGAGCAGAGGGAGTGGAGAGAAGTTAAACTCGGCAGAGTCAGTTTACAAACTCAGATGTGCCTCATTGCAACCCCGGCAACCTGACCTCAGCCCTAACCTCCTGACTCTTCTCGCCTTCATTTGGGCTGGTGTCTCTGCTACACAGACTATGTTTGTTGAATGCAGTGGGCGAGTGGTTAAGGACCAGCCATATCTTTTTATACCTGACAGGAAGATGAATAAAACTAACCTCTACCCTCTGTGTCTAGATAGCAAAGCACTCCTCTCAGATACCATTTGTGCCAAACCAAAGGCAGGGCACACGTGGTCAGGGTGCACCTGTCAGAGCACTGTGGACAGAGGGCAGTGCAGGGGGAGACCGGGGTTCATTCTCCCTTGTCACTTACTAGCTTTGTGACCTTGGGAAATTTACTTCCTGATGCTTCTACTTTCACATATGTCAGGTGGAGAGCCTGATGATGGTTTCCATCTCCTGGGGTGGTGAATGAGGATCAAATGAGATGTATATAGCACTTGGTCTGGCACATAGTAAGCCCTCAATCAAGTGTTGGCTTTAACGTATTACCTTTGTTTCGAAAGTTAGTGTCAGCCACGTAAACTGCAAAAATCCTTATCTTAAAGCCCTTTCTGAAAATGGGAATTGATTGAGGATGCTTAGGGTCCAGTTTACCTACTTTTGAAGCTAAATCAGCTCTCTCTCTCTCCCCCCACACACACACCCTACAAACACTCACTCAGAATCTGAATAATTTTTTTAAGATTTTATTTATTTTTACATAGAAGAACTGGGATGTAAGCCAGGGTTGTGGGGGAGGAAGAATCCACCAGAGACAGAGTGGGGAGCAGAACAGGTATATCTACTGAAATACACTGCTGAGGGGAGCAGTGGGGAGACAGGAGAGGTCTGCTGCACCATGTGGGTCACCTCCCTAGCTGGAGGTCAAATGGCTTCTGCTAGCTTCACAGTGCTGAGATTTAACCCCTGTGAAGCAGGGAGTCCCACTGATTTAACTTTAATGAATGACTACAATTTGAAAGTCCTGAGTTTTGTTGTGACATATGAAGTAATAAGGAGAGGGAGATGTATGAGTTCAAAATATGAATACCAAGAAGGCACAGGATAAACGCTTATTGTTACCCCAAGTATAAAGGGCATATTCTTTTTTTTTTCTTTAAACAAAGAAAATACCATTTTGGAAAAATACAGGCTGTTAGTTGGTCCCATAGTTTAATTTAAAAATGATTCTCCTCAAATACCAATTCCACAGGATTGCAGGAGAGGATCCCAGGTGTCATCTCAGTAAAGAATGGTAGTCTGGATCTTCTGTGGTGAGTACTGTCACTCACCTGACTTAAGTTCTCTTCTTTCACAGCTGACATTAGCATTGTCAGTGAGCCAGAGTTGTTGTTGTTTTTTTTTTTTTTTTGAAGTAATGCGGGAATAAGTGATTGTCACTCTCCACAGCAGGAGTCAGCTTGTCCTCAGTGGCTTCGTGCACAAAATCCGCACGCAATGACAATGCTAACAGACACTGACATGGCACTTGCCATGTGCAGGCACTGTCCTAAACCAATTACATTCATTATCACAATTAATTTTCCTAACAGTCCATTTAATTTTTCACACAAGGAATTGGAAGCAATGAAAAGAAAAAAAAAAACTTGCTCAGAGTCACTCAGTTCATCATGAGCTGGAATGCAAACCCAAACATTCTAGCTGCAGAGTTCAGGCTCTTAAGACACCACACTATGTGGCCTCACTAAAAGGCAGGCTAGAGAGGACCTTGCTGATGGCTCATTGAATATCAGCCTTTCCTGCTCTCCCAGATGTTAGCACAGTCTGGCTTATCAGAGATATCGATGAGGTCTCTTGGTGTTCTCTCTGCCCTAAAGTCTTGCCTATGAATTAAAAAGAGAGAGCCTTACCATTTGGTGGTTCCTTTCAGAGTGCGGTAACCCAAGCAGTTTGGAAGTGGAGATTTTGAGAGGGAGAGTAAACAGCACCATCTTCTCTTGCCAAGCGCTGAAGCAATTGAACAGTAAAACAGACCGAGCACCAAGCACTGCTTTTATTCCTCATAAAGTCTAGTGTGGAGAAGAAGGCTAATTGAGTGTGAGGCGCAGGGGGCTTGCTCACTGACCTCCAGGGTAAAACAGATGCCCCCTTGCAGCTACAGCAAACGTGGGGCTGCCATTGATGTATCCTGCCAGAGAAGCCTCTTTAATGCTCAAGGTGAAAAAAGTACTCTTAGAGGGTGTACAGGCCTCTAAAGAAGTAAGGAAGGGCCATGTGGAGCTACTTTGTTTATACACCCTCATTTTTACCATTCAGTTAAGATGGGCTCTGACAGGGAGCAGTGAGTGAGGAAAGCAGTGAGAGATCATGAAACTTAAGACAATAAATATTTCTTGTGGAAAGTAGCAGTGGGGAGAATGGTCCACTCTAGCACTGGGCCGTGTGATGATGTGGTGTTTGGAGAAATTCCTGCCCAGTCAGCTCCATTCAGATACTAGGCACACATACCACATACAGTGTGTGCTTTGGGGGAAAATTGGGCCCTGATGTATTTCTACAGGAGAATGATTGTGAAATTACCAGAATCTGTAAAGTTCAGGTGTCAAGGACAGTGATGTCAACAGCCAGCAGAGTTGACCTCTCTCTGCCCAGGGCCACACGCTCTACTGTTCTTGTTTTGCTGACGCCTCTTCAGTCTTTCAAGCTTGGAGGCAATTTGACAGACACATTCCAGTTTTAGCTCTGTCATTTTTGTTCTGTGTGACTTTGAATGATTTACTTTTCTAAGAGCCTGTTTTCTCATCTGTAGAATGGGTATAATAGCACATATCGCAGGGACTGGTTTGATACTACCGTGATGTACACAATGCTTAAGATGGTGGTAAATTCTTAGTTCATGGTTTCTAGAAGTGCTTATGCTTTTTCCTGCTTCTCTGCTTCTTGGAAGCCCTAATCCTCAGGCAATTGAGAGCCTAACCAAAGCAGTGCCTTCCCATCCTCTTTTAGTAAATATTGGCCTCCTTCTCTGGACTCCTGCACTTAAAACCTGTAGCAGACTTTCATGTGATGGCTTAATAGATAGTTTGCATCATTCTGGGGTTATTTTGTATTTGTCTTCCCAACAAGAAGGTAGGAGAATTCATTGGGGACAGGAAGGTCATCTCATATTTCTTTAAAATTACATGAAATATTCAGCATGGCATCTATGGCTGATGGTGTATTATATACTTTAAAGTTGCCAAATCAGCAGACCTTAAATGTTCTTACCATGCACCACAAAGTTTACATGAGGTGGTAGTGTTGTTAACTAATTATTTTGTGATAATCATTTCACATATACCTGCCTGCTTCACATATATGTATGTGCATTAAACATATATAATACACATATACCTTAAAATTATATAATATTACATGTCAGTTGTATCTCAATAAACATAGAAAAACAATATGCAGCATATAAATGCACATACTATACTGCCTGGTATATAGTGGGAACACACATTGTGTTTTCTGCCTTCCTCTCTTTCTCTCTCTTCTTTTTTTCTCTTAACTTTCTTTCTACTCTCCTTCCCTCTTTTTCCCTGAAGCTCTTAGTACAATGCAGAAGTACCAAGAAATGTTTAAAAAATAGGTGTGTTCTTAACATCAGTGAATTTTACGTGCTCTGAGTGCTGGCCAGGACCATAGAACTGGTGTTTGTATTTGTCAAATGCCTGCTGTTAATCCACCGACCACAACTCCTTCCTTCCCTTGTAGATTCTTGGAAGAAACAAAAGCAGTAGAAAATAAGAGCCACGTTTTGGGCTAAATTGTACCTTAATAATGAGCCAGACTCCTACTTCAGAATCCTTGATTAGCTGCTGGGCTGTAAGTTGCCCAGAGATGGGCTATGTGTTATGCTCACTGCTGGGTCCCCCGTCCCTTATGCACTGTAATTGTTCAGGAAATCTTTTAGAGTGACCAACAACTAAATAAAGAGTGTTGTCCTCTCAGAATCTCAGCTGGACTCAATAAAAATTGCTATGCTGATCCTATTTTTTAAAAAATGTTTCATCTTTATTTTTTCATTATTTTTAAAAATTTCATAATAGTTTATTTTTTACATATTTTTGTGCATTTTTCCATCTCAATTGCAATCCCCTTGGGTTTTCCATCACCAAATCACTCATTTGCCATCACCATAGTCCAGTGCATTTCCCTCCCCCCACTGGCTGATCTTAATTTTTGTATGGAATTGCAAAGACCCCCAAATAATTAAAATAGTCTTGAAAAAGAATCAGAGCGAACTCTCATTTCCATCTTTCAAAACCTACTAAGAAATTATAGTAATCAAAACAATGTGTTTCTAGCATAAGTATGGATATGGAGATCAGTGGAATATAATTAAGTCCATAAATTATAGTTTATGGATAGTTCATTTTCAGCAAGGGTGTGAAGACCGTTTATTAATTTCTTTCTAACTCACATCATTGTTTGTAATCTTCTCTTTTAAATGAAGTACCATTGTTTTATGTCCATGTTAGTGATCTGGCAGTATGGGACACCCCCGTAAGGTGCAGCCACAGTAGCTCTCCCACCACCAAAGCACCCATGCTCCTCTACCTTGTTCTCACCCCTTCCCTTTTCTCTCCTCCTTTGGATATCTCAGATCTATGGTCAGCTTTCAAAGGTGTGTTATCTTGTCTGACCCTCTGTTTGATTTCTCTAGATGCTGCATGTAAGTGAAACCAACCAGTATTTATCTTTCTCCTTCTGGATCACTTCACTTTGACTAATCCTTCCCAGTTCCATCCCTGTTGCTGCAAATGGCATGAGTTTATCTTTTTGATCGCTGAATAGTATTCCATTGTGTATGTATACCATATTATCTTGATATACTCATCTGTTCTGGGACATTTATGTTGCTAAGGGCATTTAATTGGGAGAAGGTAAGGTCTTTTCAACAGATGGTGCTGAGACAACTGGATTTCCATTTTTAAATTTTCCAAAAGAAAAATTGGACACTTACTTCATACCATAAATAAGAATTAACTCAAAATGGATCAGACATAAATGTAAACACTAAACTACCATGTTCTTAGAAGAAACCATAGGATAAATCCTCCTGACCTTAAATTTGGCAACAAATTATCTGACATGACACAAACAAAACACGAGGGACCAAAAAAATTTCATGAATTGATTTCTTAAAATTTTTTAAACCTATGAAACCAAATACACTCTTGAGAAAATGAAATACATCCAACAGAATGGAAGATGTTACAAAGCATATATCTTTTGAAGAACTTGTGCTTAGAATATATAGACTATATTTACAACTCAATGATAAAAAGGTAGTGCAACTTAAAAAAAGGCTAAGCGGCCCTCCCTTGTGGTGCAGTGGGTTAAAGCACAGCACTAAAAAGCTATAAAGTCACCTCAGCATGAGTTCGATCCCTGCCTGCCCTGGAGGTGACCACATGGCGTGGCAGACCTCTCCTGACCCGCCCACTGCTCTCCTCACCAGTGTACCTCCTCGATCTGCCTGTTCTGCTCCCCGCTCTCTTTCTGGTGAACCCTCTCACTGCCCCTGTATCTCTTGGCCTGTACCCCAGTTCTGTATGCACAAATAAATAAATCTTTAAAAAAAAAGAAAAAAGGCCAAAGACCAAAAAGACATTCCTTCAAAGAAAATAAGAAATTATCAATAAACATGTGAAATGATTCTCAATATCACTGGTAATAAAGAAAATGTTAATAAAGAAAATGAGATACCACACACAGGAAGACTGTAGTAACAAGTGGTAGTAAGGATGTGGAGAAATTCAAAGGATCCCTGGTGGAAATATAAATTGGTACAGCTGCTTTAGAAAACATCATGGAAGCTCTTCAAAATTTTAAACAAACAGTTACCATTTGACCTCACAATTCCACACTTGGTATATAACCAAGAAAGTTGAAGATATGTTTATATAAAAACTTCTACATAAGTATTCATATCAACCTTTTTCATCAAGAACCAAAAGGTGGAAATTATACAAGTGTCCATCAATGGATGAATAAGCATAATGTGGTATATTTTGATAACATTTAAGGCACATTTTATATTTGCTCAGGTTAAAGCTGAGGAGTACAAGTAGCGGTTTTATCACAATTTTGACTTATAAACATGCATTAATTAATAAGTAATAAACTAATAAACGGTCTTGACAACCTTGTTGAAAGTGAACATAACCATACATGCATGCACACTTTCACGTCTACTCTAATCTCTTAAATTTATAAAGAAGTACACTAACTTCATGGAGGCATATAATGGGATATTATTTGGCAATAATAGAAATAAAATGAAGTACTGATTCATTCGACAATGGATAATGAAACTTGAAAAAAATTATGCAAAGTGAAAGAAACCAGACACAAAATGTCACATATTGTATAATTCCCATTGTACGAAATGTCCAGATTGGGTAAATCTATAAAGAGAAAAAGTAGATTCACATTTACTTATGACTGTGGTAGGGTTGGAGTTCCAGGCAGGGGGTAGGTAGTGGCAGCTCAAGGGTGCAGGGTTTCTTTTCTGTTTTACAACTTGCATCACTTTATTTGATCTTCACAAGAAGGTAGGCAATATTATTCACATTCCACAGTTAAGGAATCAGAATACTTGTGGGCTAAGTAACTTGCCCATGGTTATAGAGATGATGTGCATTAGGGCTAAGATTGTCTTGGGTCAGGATTTCTTTTAGAGTTTATGGAAATGTTCCAAAATGTATCATGATAATGGTTGTACAAATCTGTGTAAATACTAAAAGCCATTGAATTATAAACTTTGAGTGCATTATATGGCATGTGAGTTATATCTCAATACTTCTGTTAGCAAAGAGTCCCCCAAATCCATGCTTGGTACATGATATTGTTTTTCTTCCAGTGACGAAAAAATTAGAAACTCTAGGGATGGGGCCTGAGCGTCAGTAACTTTTAACAGCTCAAGTGATTCTAACAGGCAGCCACGACCAAGAAGCTGTTCATTAAGTGAATAAATGACTATTCTATGTAAACTGCTCAAATGAATCAACAGATGTCTGGTGGAGATTGAGCTCTGTAGCTGACTGTGAAGATAGGAGTAGATGTGGAGTACAGCAGTGTATGTCAGTTTCATCTGGAATCAAGCTCTTCCTCAGGTCTGGGAAAGAGGTGCAGGACGTGACATGGCCAGCATTTCCATGTCACATTGGCCTGCACCCAGTCTGCTGGACTGTGCTTAGGAGACAGTGCCTATATCTAGGGATTAAAACTCCTTGCAAAGTTCTGTCAATACAAAGCACAATATTATTGCATTTTTCTAAAACTGTATGAATTTCCATATACCATCTGCCTGTTATTTTTACAAGTTCCTGCCTGAAGTGGAGTTGCATCTATGCTGACAGAATTTGAGGGCAAAATTGTGGTATAATTTTTCAGAATTATTATTATCCTGCTTTGTAGTGGTTTATTATTATTATTATTACGAGTTTTCTCATTCTCCCAGGGAAGCCTCTGTAAGTGAATCTAATGCATATAAATGAGGGCACTTAGATACCTTCCTTACAGAGCATGAGGTGGTTAGACTGTCAGAGTTAATGAGCTAATGTATTGCTAATCATCCCTGCTTACAACATAATTTAATAGAGCTAATTGAAATATTGAGTAGAATCAAATATGTTGCATTTCATTCACTTTCATTAAACGGAAGTTGAAAGTGGGTGCTTGCTATCTTACCCATTGTTAGCCAGTCTTAGTAACAGCAAATGTATTGGAACAGATCCATAGAACTATTCATCCAGATATTCAAGCCCACATCATCTCTATTGATCAGTTACTATTCTTAGTGTGCAGCACATGATTTAAAAATATCATAGAAGAGTGAGGTAATCACCTAACACCAAGACACCTGGGAGTTTTGCTGACCCTGGGTTTGGTGTGACCCTTTCAGAAAGGATGGAAAGATATTTAGAGAACCCTATGCCCCAGGTAGAGGCCTCAGAGACAGGATTGCTTTCCCCCAGATTCCCAGTACTCCACATGGCACTTGACATGACCTAAAATCTCCCTTTCTACAGGTCGCTCCTTGCTCTTTTCGCCTTGTGGTTTCAGTCATTGACATCTTTTACATCATTGTTCTTTGTTCTTTCAGAGCTTTAGTTTCAACACCCCTGGTCTCACGTTTCCTATTGATTTATGTCAGCGCATCGTCTTGTGATGTTCACAGCACATTTTGTTATTTTCTCAGGTTAAAGCTGAGTAGTGCAAGGATCATGTCTTACCAAAATTGTCACACACACAGGAGCTTCCTTTCTAACTTACATCTTCACCTTGCAGAGAAATACATTAAGTTCAGAGAGGCAGCACAGAAAAAGAATTTCTAGCTAATCAAAATTTACAAAATTGCTGCCCAAAGTGATGCATTCTTTTTTTTTTTTTTAAGATTTATTTATTTGTGCATACAGAGCTGGGTACAGGCCAGAGACTCAGGGGTGGTGAGAGGCTTCACCAGAGACAGAGTGGGGAGCAGAACAGGCAGATCAACGAAGTACACTGCTGAGGGGAGCAGTGGGCGGGTCAGTAGAGGTCTGCCACTTTATGTGATCACCTCCAGGGCAGGCGGGAGTCGAACTCATGCGGAAGTGGCTTTAGCTTCTCAGTGCTGTGCTTTAACCCGCTGTGCTACCAGGGAGGGCCCAAAGTGATGTATTCTTAATGAGTACTATTAGTGTTAAGCATTATGGACAATGCAATTGCCAAAATTCTGAAAGAAGAAAATTAAGGCTAATGACACATAGTAGGTGTAGTTGAGGTTTAATTGAAATATAGCAGTTCATCAGTTTCACATGTATACTATGTTAATTCAATATTTTATATGTTAAAATGCTCACAATAATGCTAGTTAATATTTCATCAGTTTATAAGTTTTCAGAAAATATTTGCTTAATGGACTTATTCATCTCGTACACAGCTCCGACTTGCTTAGTAATTCCACACAACCCTGGAGATAGAAAATTCAACAAAAACAAGTTTCCTGTCAACAGTGTATTTTATCCAGAGGTTCAGAGAAAAAGGCAGAAGGGAGTTATCCTGAAGGACAACTGGGAAATTTTCCCAGTGAGCAAAAAAGTTTATTGTGGACCAAGATTCCTATACTTCAGTATGCACCACAGTCACCTAGGAGGCTTGGTGAAATACAGCTTGCCAGGCCTCACCTTCAGTGCTTCTGATTTACTAGTTCTGGGGTAGTGTCCCAGTTAGAATTTCTAAAACTTCCCAGGTGGAACTGATGCTGCCGGTCCCCCAAAGTTGCCCGGGACCAGGCAGTTAAACAGGACTTGGGATTTCCATTGCTAAAAGGACTGTCCTGGGCCAGCTAGTGTAGTTAACCATCCTACTGGTTCCAGACCAGACTTTGAAAACCACAAGTCGTAGTGATTGATTGGTACTGATCAGGGAACTCTCCATGTTCAGACAACACCAGTGTACACAGTATCAGTGTCAGCTCTAGATAGACCAATTTAGAAATTCCATGTCAAGTAGTCAGGTATGCTTACTAATCTGGTCTCTAGCTCTCTGCCCACTCCAACCAAGCTGAGCTCCAGCTCAGCTTTTCCCTGTTCTGGTGGAATCTGCTTTGAGATAAGGAGCAGAGTCAGTATATTTAGAGTACTAGAAAAAGCAGACTCCCAAGTCAGACTAGCCTATGTTTGAATCTTTCACTTCTTGTCAGACTGGCCTACATTTGAATCTTTCTTTTTTTTTTTTTTTTTAAGATTTAGTTATTTATGCATACAGAACTAGGGTACCGGTCAGAGGCACAGGGGCAGTGAGAGGGTTCACCATAGTCAGAGTGGGGGGCAGAACAGGCAGATTGATGAATACACTGCTGAAGGGAGCAGCAGGCAAGACAGGAGAGGTCTACTGTGCCATGTGGGTCACCTCCCTGGCCCAGGTTCAAATTCTCAAACTCTTATAGAAATGGCTGGGGCTATCTTCATAGTGCTATGCTTTAACCTGTTGCGCCACCAGGAAGGACCCAGATCTTTCATTTCTTAACTATGCAGTTTGCATAAGTCATTCAATCTTCCCAAAGTTCAGCTTTCTCTAAAAAATGACAATTAGTGTTTTCCTTGTAGGCATTGTTGTGGGGATTAAAGTGAAGTTGTGCATTAATCATATGTATGGGGTCTGACACACAGCAGACACAAAGAGAAAGCTATAATCATAAAAACCCTAAGGTCTAAGATCCATTATTTGATACCTTAGAATCACAGAGAAAAATACTGAAATGTAAAGCTTGCCCTCCCTGAAGAGATGTACTGATATTAGATGCTTCTACTTTGTTGTTCAAAAACCAGTGAAAGCACAGAAGAGATATCAAAAAAGTTAATTATGTCACAGAAAGAAAATTCGGAGAGAAGTGACTCCTCTGATTACCTAGAGAGTAATCAATGTTGATGAGTTAAGAACCATTTTAAACATTTTCAATGACAGATATCCTTACACCTAGCCAGCTACCCTCAGTCATCTTTTTTATGAAGCGACATTTGAGTCCTCATTCTTACAGGCATCTAACACGTTTAGGCTACTCTTGCTGGAGAACCCCACTTTCCTGCTTTTCCAGAGCTCAGTCTAACTCTCTCTTTTCCTGCTGGAAACGAATGAATTACTACTCAGGAATGATGCTAAGCAACTATGGTGTGCAGGTCAATCTTCCAACTGCCCAAGATCACATATAATATTTTGGCCCAAAATAGCAACAGTATCAGTTAACCTGACTACTCATCCCCTGTTGGTCTCCAGCCATTGGCGACTGTGACTCTTCTTTAAGTTTCTATGAAGTTGCCAATTTTAGGTATCTCATGTGAGTGGAGTCACACAGTATTTGTCCTTTAGTGGCTGGTTTAGTTCATGTAGCATAATTTCTTCAAGTTTCTTCTGTGTTGTAGCTTGTGTCTTTTTTCAGTTCTCTTTAGTATATATATATACACCCAGGAGTGGAATTGCTGGATCATATACTATGGCTAATTCTATGTCTAATTTTTTGAGAAACCCCCATCCTGTTTTTCCACAGCATCAGTACCATTTTACATTCCCACCAACAGTGCACAATGGCTCTGAATTCTCTCCATCCTTGCCAACACTTGCTATTTTCTGTTGTTTGTTTTAATAGCAGAAAATGGTTACCTAAGTGATTGTGAAATAGTAGTCTATTGTGATTTCGCTTTGCCCAATGATCTGTGAATGCTGAGCATCTTTTCATATGATTACTGATAATATTTATCTTCTTGGGAGAAATGTCTATTCAAGTTGTTTTCTCATTTTTGAATCAGATTGTTTGGTGTCTGTTGTTGAGTTATAAAAATACAGTCTTTGAAACAGACATTTTGGGCCTGCTCTGCCATTCTGGCTCTGTCCCACAGATCTGGGGTTCGCCAATTCCCTTGCCTCTGCTCTTTTCTGGAATTCCATGAAGACCTTGGGGAAGTTAGGCCCTAGGAACTTGCTCTCAGTTCTTGCTCTTCTGATGATAAATTCCACAGTGATAATTTAAGGTTAATAACAGTCTAATAAAGTACCTCTCAGTCCATAATTACATTTCAAGGTATGGTTCCTGGAAAAGATAATACCTTAATCCAAGGAAATGAGTTTCACTTGGGATGTCTGGCACCTCGTGGAAATTAACTTTGAAAAGGGCAGCTTGCAGTTTTTCCTTTCCACATCATTTAGTCACCACCCTGCACATCACTTATTGATTTTCATACATTGCTTACCTTCTCCCCCATTTATCCTTTGCTCTTATATATAATAGGAGAAAAACCAATCACCTTTGCATCTGTTTTGAGAAATGGTTGGGTTCACCAGAATAAGCTTGAGGATACGCTTTTGCTTGATTTTCTTTACTAACAGATTAGGTATTTGGTATTTGCTTGCAATGAGATGTCTGTGCTACTTCTTTTTTTTTTTTTCACCCGTATGTGTTTGAATTTTCATATGGAAGCTGGAGAGACTTGGACTGGAATACTGTGTTTCCACAGCTCAAACACCCGTTTTCACCAAATATGTTGAATTCTGTGCATGGGCAATCAGAATTGCTATGCCTTTTAAAGAGAGGATTATCTGCCTCATCACACATGCACATTTTCCTAAGAGACTTTATCATGACTAAGATTTTATTAGTGTTTGTTATGTATCAGCTGCTGTTATAACTTCTCTTTCACTTTCTCAATCTCCTTCTCCCCTGCAGTAATCTCCCTCCCTATCTAATGACTTGGAACACACTTCCAGAATCTTCACAGGTCTCTTTCTATGGTCTGTTGTGACACTAACATGCACACATTTACAGCCCAAGTCTGTCTTCTTGTGGAGGATAGGGGTGGATAGTTCACATTCAGCGTGTAACACACAGACACGTGTCCCTTTACTGTGAGTCTCCGTTTTCAGAGATACATTGGTAGGTGATTTTGTCATGGGAGCATCAGAGTACACTAAGAAAAACCTAGGTGGTACAGCGTACTGCACACCTGGGCTAGATGGTGTAACTTAATTGCCTCTAAGCTACAAACTGGCATCGCCTATTACTGTGCTGACTGCTGTAGGCAATGTTGACACTATTGTATAGCTCAATCGATACCTCAATAGACATAGAAAAGATAAAAAAGTACAATATGGAAGATAAGACATGGGACAACCATGTAGGTACTTACCATGAGTGGGGCCTGCAATACTAAAAGTTGCTCTAGGTGAGTCAGTAAGTGGTGGGTGAAAGTAAAGTCCAAGGACATAACTGTACTGTAGACTCTGTGAATACTAAAGTTACAGTGCATTTATTAAATTTCTTACTATCTTCAGTAATAGGTGAAACTTAGCTTACTGTAAAATTTTTTCTTTATAATCTTTTCAATTAAAAAAATGGATCGCATTAAACGGGGGGGGGAAGGGAGGGAAATGCACGGGACTATGGTGGTGGCACAGGGGTGATTTGGTGATGGGAAACCCGTGGGGATTACAATTGAGATGAAAAAAAAATGTGAAAAATGATGTAAAAATAAACTTTTTAATAAAAAAAAAATCATAAATCAAAAAAAAAAAAATGGATCGGCCCTCCTTGGTGGCACAGTGGGTTAAAGCACAGCATTAAGAAGCTAAAGCCACTTCAGCATGAGTTCGATCCCTACAGAGGTGATCCACATGGTGCAGCAGACCTCTCCTGACCCGCCCACTGCTCCCCTCAGCAGTGTACTTCGTCGATCTGCCTGTTCTGCTCCCCACTCTGTCTCTGGTGAATCCTCTCACTGCCCCTGCACCTCTGGCCTGCACCCCAGTTTTGTATGCACAAATAAATAAATCTTTAAAAAAGAAGGACCCCCCCATGTTTGTTGCTGCTTTATTTACAATTGGAAAAACATGGAAGCAGCCCAAATGCCCAAAAGTAGATGACTGGATAAAAAAGATGTGGTACATATATACAATGGAATATTACTCAGCAACCAAAAAAGAGAAACACATGTCTTTTGCAGCAACTTGGATGGAGCTGGAAAAAATCATGCTTAGTGAGATAAGCCAGAAAGAGAAAGAAAAATACCGGATGGTTTCACTCATAGCAGGAGTATAATGGACCAGGCGAGAAAATAACAAGAATAATGAACCACCATATACCAGAGACATTTTGTGGGGGTGGAGTGGAGAATGGGATCAAAAACGGGGGTGGGGGTTGGGGAGGGAAGTGCACGGGATTATGGTGATGGCACACGGGTGACTTGGTGAAGGGAAACGCACGGGGATTATAATTGAGATGGCAAAAAAAAAAAGAAGTACAAAATGATGTAAAAGTAAACTGTTATAAAATTAAAAAATAAATAAAATAAATGAAAAAGAAGGATCAAGAAGTTGTCTATATACACAATGGAATACTACTTGATGATCAAAAAGATATGCTCATGCCATTTGTAGCAACATACATAGAGCTGGAAGGGATTATGCTCAGTGAATTAAGTCAGAAGAAAAGAGAAATAGAAGGTGGTTTCACTTATATGTGGAATATAGAGAAACAAAACTTGTAGGCTGACCATAAATCTGAGGAACACAGCAGGCCGCGGGGTAAGGGTGGGGCCACAACAATGGAGGAAGAGCACAAGGGGTGCTGGTGATGCATCGCGGGTGGGACGACAATGGGACAACACCTGAGGGGAGAAATGAAATGCTGTGTAAAAATTAACAAGGGTGTAAGAAAATTTTCAAAAAGTTAACTCTTTTGACTCAGTAACACTTAAAATAGAAGCACAAGTTATACCTGTACTGAAATATTTTCTTTCTTTCTATCCTTATGCTAGAATCTTTTTTTAGAAAGATTTATTTATGCACACAAGAGCTGGGCTACAAGCCAGAGGTGCAGGGAGTGAGAGGATTCTCCAGAGACACAGTGGGGAGCAGAACAGGCAGATGGACTGAAATACACTGCTGAGGGGAGCAGCGGGCAGGACAGGAGAGGTCTGCCATGACATGTGGGTCACCTCCTTGTCCAGGAATTGAACTCGTACCGCAGTGTCTTCGGACAGCTTCATAGTGCTGTGCTTTAACCCATTGCACCACCAGGGAGAGCACCGACCACTCTAGAAACTTCTTTACCTTTTAATTTTTTTTGTACTTTGTAAACTTTTTTGTTAAAATGAATTCAGACGTACCCAGTAACTGGGGCCTGTACAGGGTTGGGATCATCACTATCACAGTTGTCCACATTCACCGGAGGGTCCCCAGGGATAGTAAGTTGCATGGAGCTGTCATCTCCCATGAGGGCAGTGACTGTGCCTTGACTATATCCTGATGGACCTGCCTGAGGCTCTCCTGGCGATGTTGCTCTTTTCAGAAATATGTCTATGGTGGTTTATTTGCTTTGTTTCTTTTTTTTTTTTCCTCATAGATTGCTTCTAAACAGATAATGTTCCATGAACATTTATTTCTATTAATGAGAACCTTTTTGGTGTTGGGGTCTGTATTTTCATACTTTTTAAACTCTGCAAAACTTCTGCTAAACCTTTCATTGTGAATTTTCTTTGAGGTTCCTTTTCTTCTCCTGCAGTTGCTTTTTTCTTGCCTCTTCTTCAGTTGTGCATTCCTGTTTCAGCTCCCAGAACTCCTCATTAGTTAATTCCTCAAGAACTGCCTTAACGTCCTCTTCATCCACAGTCCTGTTAAAGTTGCCTGCTATCTCAACCTCAGTGTTGTTGATTTTTACTACTTCGTCATCCTTGGCCAATCCTTTGAAGTCATGGCCAAGCCTCTTGAGTGTCTTAATTCAGATGCCACTCAGACACTTTCTGGTGACATGACCATATGATTACTCAAGGTTCTTAATACAGTTACAGTTGTAATGTTTCCATAATTGCATCAGCAGACAAAGGTTCTCCTCAGATAGTTTGCCTTAAAAGCTACTACAACTTCATGATCCATTGGTTGGATCAAAGAGTTGATGTTGGGAGGGAGAAACACCACTTCGATATTGGGTTAAAAATCACCAATAAGGGCCCTCCCTGGTGGCACAGCGGGTTAAAGCGCAGCACTGAGAATCTAAGACCACTTCCGCATGAGTTCGATTCCTGCCTGCCCCGGAGGTGACCACATGGCGTGGCAGACCTCTCCTGGCCCGCCCGCTGCTCCCCTCAGCAGTGTACTTCGTCAATCTGCCTGTTCTGCTCCCCGCTCTGTCTCTAGTGAAGCCTCTCATCACCCCTGGGCCTCTGGACTGTACCCCAGTTCTACATGCACAAATAAATAAATCTTTAAAAAAAATCACCAATAAAAGGAGGACAACTGAGAGCATTATCATCAGTAAGTAAAATCCTTATGTGCCTGTTATTCTCCAAAAAGTACCTCTCCATTTCACTGGCATAGCAATTTAGGAGGACATCTTGGAAGAATAACTGGGTCATCCATGACTTCTTATTAATCCTGTATTACACCAGCAGCTTGTGCTTATCGATATGTTTAAATGCCTTGGGGTTCTCCCTGTGCCAGATCACAATGGGTTTTAATTTATAGCCTGTCACATCACCCTCAAGCAAGACTGTTATCCTTAAAAGCCTTGAAACCTGGCACTGGCTTGGCCTCCTTATGGATGAATTTCCTTTCAGGCATTCATTTTCAGAATCAGGTAGGTTCATCCATATTGAAGACTTGTTATGGAGAGTAATCATCGTCCATGATCAGTTTATCTAGAGTTTCCAAAATTTTTGTCTGTTGCCTTTAAGTCTGCACTCACAGACTCACAACTCAGTTACACATCATGTAAGGAATAAACAATTCTCTATTTTTTTAAAGATTTACTTATTTGTGCACACAGAACTGGAATATGGGTCAGAGGTACAGGGGGTGGTGAGAGGATTCACCAGAGACAGCATGGGGAGCAGAACAGGCAGATATATGAAGTACACTGCTGAGGGGAGCAGGGAAGCAGTGGATGGGACAGGAGAGGTCTACGGCACCATGTGGGTCACCTCTGGGACCAGGGATCAATCTCGCACTGAAACAACTGCAGCTAGATTGTAGTGCTGCGTTCTAACCCATTGTGCCACCAGGGAGGTCCCAATTCTCTAGCCATTCAAAGCTAGTAGCAAATTCAGCATGATAGTCAGTTCCAGCTTTTTCTTTTAACATCACAAACTTTTCATTTTGACTGTGATCATCACAGTGCTAAGAGGGATACCCTTGTATGTCTGCTCTGCAGTACAGGAATTTTAGATGTTTCTCCATATTTGATATAGGCACTTTTCGAGCTTTTTTGGTCTCATTGTTTTCAGTGAAGAAAATCCTTTAACAGCTTCCTTTGTTTTGCTTTGTTCCTCAAGATGGTGATGGAATGGAACATAACGGACTGATGAGCACTAACCATTGCTGATTTCCACTATCATAGTCCTTAATCTCTTTTCATTTCATTTCCAGGTCAATCATTCATCTTGGCCTCTTACTGGCAGCATTGGCAATGGCTTTAGTATGCATAGGCTTCGTGATGAACAAAAGAACATGAGATGAAGGACAAGGGGAAATGATGCTATCGAGAGCTGCGGTAAGCCTGAGATGTACAAATTTGCTGCCAGAGTAAAATGTTCCTGCCTAATGGCAGCTACTGTGTCACTAAGGAATAGGAATTTGGGGCCCACCATCTTGTATACATCATCGACTGCAATGTCATCATGTGGCACTTGCCTGTACACATGACAGAATGGTACAAAGCACAGTTAAGGGAAGGGAGCTTAGCTAGCTTTCCTGTGCTGACAGACTTTTATGAAGGACACTGAGATGTTCAGGAATCTTCAAACCTGGACTTCCAGGATGTCATGAAGTTATATTATCAAGGTAGGTAAGAGGGAGAGCATATATATTTTTAACAGATTGTTAAATGTATTTGGATGCATGGTACGTGAATCTCCACATTTACATTTGTCACAGGTCTGAACACATGTTAAGGCAGGCTTCTTGAAAACTCTGCATACAGAAGTGCAGTCAGACGGTCCAGAAAAGCTACCGCTGAGGGGAGTGGTAGTGGTTGGTACTGGTGAAAGAATAAGGAAGGAGAACATAAGTCTAGCTGGGACTACAGCACTACTCTGAGATATGTCTAGATAGTTCTAGTAAAATGAGTGGTTTGATATACAAACTTTTGAACCATATTGTAGGTTTTCCTGGCTTCATAATTGTATAAACTCAGGCAAGTTCCATAACCTTTGTGTTTCTCAGTTTTGTTATCTCTAAAATGAGGATGATATTCATTTATCTTGATTGGAACAAAAGCTCTTAAAGCAGTGTCGAGCATACAGTATGTGTAGGCTATTTAAATTATTTCCATTTCAGGGAAAGGACATCCCTGGCTTTTTTTTTTTTTTTTTTTTTTCAGTTCTCAGGACAATATGAGCACCCTAGAAGATACCCAGGGTGGAAATAAGTTCTTTTGAAGTGGGCCTCATTGTAGCTTTGGGGGAGGAGTGGTAGGTTGGGAGGTGTCCCTCACTCATGTTCAGCCCACAGAGTCGAAGGAAGGTCTGGATGATGACCTTCTACAGCAAGTGTGTACTGTGGCAGCTCCCTCGAGGGTGACTGTATCTGCGTGAAATCTGGATACTTAGTCACTGGCCCTGTTAGAGGCTGACGACGATGGCATGGAAAGCAGTGGTTCTATAGTTCTCACATTGCTTCTTACTGGCCAGGGTGTCTTGGAAATTACCTCGCCAGAGGCTGCAGTTGCAGCCACATTCAAATAATATGTATTAAAATAATGTGCCATTTAGTGGTCTTTAAGGTTCAGAGACCCCAGGCAATTGTGACTTCAGCAAGAGCAAACTTACAAATTGGAGTAATTTCCCCTTGCACAGATCTGTTTGCAGAATCCTGGCTCCAACAGCAACATCAGTAAGACATAGCTGGGAGCTACTTAAGGATCTTTAAGGACCTCTGAGGACTTCTAGAAATATTCTGTAAAAGGTTGAACTTCCTGCTTTCAAGACCGTGGGAGCTTAGAGCCATTGTGATTTTGGTAATAGTGCTAATGTGACAGGATTTGTATTCACTGGTTGGCAAAAGATGAGCCATTTTGGCTCCCAAATGATTTTAAGCAGTGGCAAGACATGGTTGGATCTCAGACTTCAGACACTGATATTGGTGTGTAAGTGGGTAGGAACTTCGCAGAAATTGCAGTTAAGAAGGGGCTTTGGTAGTATTCTTGTACTAAATGATGAGGAAGAAAATTAAGGCTGTACAAAAAGGAATGGAATGAAAAGGAGAGATTAGAGAAGTACTCTTAAAAAAATAGATGGACTCAACTGGACATTGTTTATTTTGAATCAGAAGATAAAGGAGGAGCTATCAAAGGTAACTCTTCAAGGAAGAGAGAAATTTATGAGTATGAAAAAAAGGTCCAACAAATCATTGCCATGATGGCACCACACAAGAAAATAAGAAATGACCACAGAATGAAGAAATTCGAAACCCTTTGGATTTGTGGCTTGTTGCCTTCTTTGGACCATCCACTTGTGGTAGACATTCTTCATATTTACTTTGCAGGCTCTCGGCCCTTAGAGAGGTGCTACAACACGAGCCTGACCGTTCCCGAAACCAACTCTCCCAAACCAGAACTTCTCAGCTCTGGGCCCCATTCTCTTAGGACTCCTTAGGTGACAATAGTTAGTTACTTTCCCAGCTCACACTAGTGGGATCGTCTAGCTCTGCCCCAGGAATATGGGCATTTTTTATATTAGTTTATTTGTACATATTTTGTGCATTTTTCCATCTCAGTTGCAATCCCCTTGGGTTTCCCATCACCAAATCACCCGTGTGCTATCACCATAGTCCAGTGCATTTCTCTCCCCCCACTGTTTTATTTTTACATAAGTTTATTTTTACATCATTTTGTACATTTTTTTCATCTCAATTGTAATCCCCGCAGGTTTCCCATCACCAAGTCACCCGTGTGCCATCACCATAATCCCGTGCATTTCCCTCCCCACCCCCCTGTTTCTGATCCCATTCCCCACTCCACCCCCACAAAATGTCTCTGGTATATAGCTGTTCATCATTATCATTATTTTCTTGCCTGTTCCATTATATTCCTGCTATAAGAGAAACCATCCAGATGGGCGTTTTTTTTTAAAGATTTATTTATGCATACAGAACTGGGGTACAGGCCAGAGGTGCAGGGGCAGTGAGAGGATTAACCAGAGACAGAGTGGGGAGCAGAACAGGCAGACTGACAAAGGACACTGCTGAGGGGAGCAGCGAGAGGGTCAGGAGAGGTCTGCCATGCCATGTGGGTCACCTCTCGGTCTGGGGATCGAACCCATGGAGAAGTGGCTTTAGCTTCTTAGTGCTGTACTTTAACCTGCTGCACCACCAGGGAGGGCTGAATATGGGCATTTTAAATGTTGGTCTTAAGAGTCATCCAATCTAAAGGAATAATCTCTGGTGTTGGAATTTTCCAGTTCGTGGCATAAGGTCTAGAGGCTTCTAGAGAGAATATTTAACTCTTTTAGAAAAGGAAAAACAAAAACTCTGAAGTCATAATGGATTTGCCTGAAGTCATGCTGAGGAAGAGGTGAGAATACTTTTTATTTCAGTATTACTGCCTCACTCTCCCTAGTTTCCTTGTCTTGCTAGAACTCTTCCTAACCAACACTCCCTAGCCATCAGAGCTGAAGCACTTGCCCTTTGGGTGATTGATATGGTTTTGCATCAGACTTTTTCTTCTGTGAAGATTTTCCCATGGTTGGCCTCCAGCCCCTTCTCAGGTCTGCTCTAACTATTGCCAGGAAATTACTCAGGTTTGCAGATGAATTCCAAAATGTGATAATGGCTTGCAAAATCAAATGAGGTAAAGATGGAATAAGTAATGATTGAAATGTCATTCCTCCATCCGAGGTCCTTGTTTCTGAGGGGCTGAAGGTACCATAGTGGTAGGTAGGCTGAGAGAGTGTGGTGAGGAAAGTAGCCTCAGAGACATCCTATAAAGATTTAGAAGAGATAATTAGGATTGGGAAAAGTGGCAAAGGAATGAGGAAGGGAATGTGTGGCAGCAGACACTTATTTTCATGTGGGGAGGCAGCACAGGAAATCTGGCTTTTTACATGTGAAATATGAGACCTTTCTTTCTATCTCATTTTATCCTCCCAACAGCATGTAAGACAGGTACAAATGTACTTTTTCCCACTTTGCAGGTGAAATAATGGAGGCTCAGAGAGTAAATTAAATTGCCTAAGGCCGCACAGCTATTTACTGCAGGCCAGACACCATACATGTGCTAAAACATGTAGGGCCTGAGGAGAGCTCTCCATCTTTGCCTGTTAAATAAATGCAGAGCTAGTGCTCTTGCACATTATGCATAAACAAAAGCTATACAAAAGAAGGTAAAGAGAAAAATTCAAAAACAGATGGTATGTATCATCTGTGAGGTGGAGGACTGTATCATTGAGCAGCCTCGTAGAAGTCATAGCTAATAAGGGTGGGTGGCAATAGATGGGTTTGATAAGGCCACAAGTAGATTCTTAATTTAGCCTCTTAATCATTGAATGAGTTCAATTAACCAATTTAATTTTAAAGTGGACTGTAATCATCCTTATTTTTTAACTTTTGAAGAAGTTGACTTATTTGGATGGTTCACTATATCCCCTATTAGCACTTCCATAAAGTTCAGTTTATCGTTTTTGTCCATAATCTTGAAACCAAATGGCAGCAATTGATATTTCAGTGGACATTAACTCTACAAGTACCTCTGTTCTCAAGACCTTACACTCTAAGATTTGAGTTGGATTCAGAATCAGGATATTTGCACACAGTCATGAGAGCCCTGTCAAAGTACAAAAGTGCACTGGACCTCCCTAGTGGGTTAAGTCTCAGTACTATGAAACTGTTACCAACCATCACAGCACGAGATTGATCCCTGGCCAGGGAGCTGACCCACATGGCACATCAGACCTCTCCTGTTCTGCCTGCTGCTCCCCTCTGCAGTGTATTTAAGTCAGCCTGCCTGTTCTGTTCCCACTCTTTCTCTGGTGAATCCTCTCACCTCCCTCCCACACATGGCCAATACCCCAATTCTTGTATGCATGCATAAATTTTTAAAGTTATTTTTAAAACTACAAAAGCATAATTTATTTTATTATTTTTTAAAGACTTATTTATTTATTTGTACAGAACTGGGTTACAGGCAAGAGATGTGGAAGGTGAGAGGATTCACCAGAGACAGAGTGGGGTGCAGACCAGGCAGAATGAAGTAGTACACTGCTGAGAGGAGCAGTGGGCGGGTCAGGAGAGGTCTGCCGCGCCATGTGGATTCCTCCGGGGCAGGCGGGGATCGAACTCATGCAGAAGTGGCTTAAGCTTCTTAGTGCTGTGCTTTAACCTGCTGCGCCACCAGAGAGGGCCAGCATAATTTATTTTTAATTATCAATAAAATTCTTGACAGATCCTTGAGTCAGCATTGCCCATACCCCACTACTGAGGGACTTTCACTGTAGTATTTATTCCTTAGCAATGTGGAGAGTGGTTAAGTCAGGTAAACCTAGTCTGCTCGGGTTTAGTTCTGGATCTCTAGCACTCACTAGCCCTGTTACCTCAGGGATGCTAATAACCAACTAGCTCTGTCCTATATCTGGCTGATAATAATACTTACCCTGTGGAGGGATAGCAGTCAGCACAGTACCTTTGTAAATGTTTAGTCAATATCAACTCATTTCATTACTACTTTATTATGTAGTTTTAAAATTTTGATTGCATATTACTTTAATCATGACTAAAGATAACAAAAGATTTTTTAAAAGTCTGTCAGTATGAACACCGATGCAAAAATCCTCAACAAAATCTTAGCTAACAGAATCCAACAATGCATTAAAAGAATAATACACCATGACCAAGTGGGCTTTAT
>NW_004567120.1:13736711-13744056 GCF_000260355.1 Condylura cristata
AAAAAAAAATGTGCAAAATGATGTAAAAATAAACTTTTTAATAAAAAAAATAATAATAAATAAAATCTGAAAAAAAAAGTCTGTCAGTATTGGAGCAGCCTCTATTCCTATTTTTAAAATCACTATAAAGGGATGTACTCATATTAAATATACATATATTTTTATTCAGGAGCAGAATGTAGAAGCTATTTGGTCTCAACTAAAAATAAAGGATCATACTGTAGTTCACCTGTTTTTTTCTATTGCACTATCTACTAGATATCTGATCAGATAAGATTTGTGTAATTAATTTAGTCTATAAATAACAGATGTACCCATATTCTACATTGTTCTATAGAAAACTGTACATTTTATTATCATTTATCATTTAAAGTTAGTTGTAACTGAGTAGGAGCATTTGGGGGATTTGAGAAGCAGACCTTTTAGAAAGCAAGTGAATTAGGGGCCTTCCTGTGGTGCAGTGGTTAAAGTTTCAATGCTCTCAAGGTATCCAGCCACTATGGCATGAGTTTGATCCCTGACCAGGGAGCTGACCCACATGGCACAGCAGACCTCTCCTGTCTTGCCTTCAGCAGTGTATTTCTGTAGATCACCTTGTTCTGTTCCCCAATCTGTCTCTGGTGAATCCTCTCAATACACACCCACACCTGGACTACACCCCAGTTCTTATATGCATAAATAAGTAAAATACTTTTTAAAGCAAGGGAATTAGCAGATACTACTCAGGTGATCAGTGTCCCTTTTTGAGGTGAGCACGTGCAATAACCATGGGACTCTGGCTAAATGTGGAGCAATTGCAGGATGTGTCGTCATGACTCCTGCCTAGTCCCTCATCTTCTCTCCTCTCTAGCTCATTGGATTAAATTTTGCACATTGAGTTGAGAACCAGAACAGATAAGCAGCAAAATTACGTCAGTCTTCGGTTTCCTTTTCTTCCTTACTTCTTTTCTCCTAGATGCCTGTTGAAAGACCTTCATCCTTCCTGTTTTACCTCAGTCTTTGCAGTAGTGCTCCCTCCATAAAGTGCCTTATCCCCCCCCCCCCTTTCTTTTAGCCCTACCTCCTCCACCAACCAGCTCTGTCCTATATCTGGCTGATAGAGAGTAATTTGTATTGTGTTGGTAGCGGGCATTTTTTTTTATTTAGTTTTCAATTTGAAAATAAGATGATCATGTTTAGAAGCTCACAAATGCAAGAAATAAGAGGAAGTGCTATGACGATAGATACTAGGTAATCTTACCCGGGTCTGAGAACACATGGAGGATCTCCCTGGGGAAAGAAACTTTGAACAGGAACCCAAAGGGTGAGTAGTGGCTGTTTGAATGAAGAAGGGTGAGATTAGGGCATTTTAGGCAGAGAACCTATTCAGAGGTCCAAAGATGGGAAGAAGGGTGACACAAGGATCTCAAAGAAAGCCAGTGTAAATGGAATATATAAAAGAGGCTAGGCAAGTAGATGGGGAAAAGATCATTTGGGTCTTGCAGGCCATGATAAGGATTTTGGAATCACCATAAAAGTAGTGGGAAGTCAAGAAAAAGGTTGCATAATGTGATCGGATTGATATTTTGAATGGAGGACTACATCTTTTTTGGGTTCAGTCAGTGCTGATCCCAGTTTCCCCTACTTTGATTCCATCTTCTTTCCATCTGAATATGATTCCTGTCAAATGGGAACGATGCTATACTAATAAGGACACTCCAAGAGACAGCTGTTTGATTCTGGAAATGGGCTTGTATAATGTCTATGTTTTCCGTTTGGGGTCACATCCCTGCCCTTTTAAAACTACTGTTCTTGGGAGAGGTGGCACATCACGGTTCCTGATTCAAACGTTAAAGTCTCTTAGAACAAGCTCTCATCCTATGGATTGAGTAACAGCTTCTGAATCTCTAAATGCTTCCGGACCATTCCTCAGACTGAACAGGTCGCCATTGGATTGCATTAAATTCAACGGGGAAAACACCAATATCAATACTCTTGCTTTTAGCCTTAGGACTGAATAACACATCAGAATCGGTAATTGAATGATTTACTGTTCTTTGGGGTGGTTACATTTCATGAAGGCAGCCTAAATGGAATTAATTGTGGGCTAATTAAAATGCTCCCTGCTTCTCTCTCAAGTTCCCCCTTGGGCATTGGCTACAATGAGTTGTGCAACTCACAGAAAACTGTAAATCATGGTTCAGTTTAAAGAAAAAGGAGTTGCTCTACTAATACCTATTGAACACTTAAAACAGATGTTTAAATCTCTATGAGTTTTAGGTAATTAAAATTATAAATCTGTGCTCTTTGAATAAGAACATGAGTAGGGATCAGAGGTATAAAAAGTACCCTGCTGAGGTGATTCATCTCATGGCTTCAGGCTTGTAACCATAACGAGGGCCATCCCAGGCAGAATAGCTAAGTGGAGAAGTTTGTCTTCGCTACCTCTTCACCTCCCAGCAGATCAGACTGTCCCCAGCACCTCCCATGGTAGGCACCTCCCATCCTAATGCTGGTTCTTCCCTGGGACATCAAAGGTTTATCCGTCCTTTATGTATCTCCTAGCTTTGTTGAATGTCTTCATTAGGGTAATGGAGCTGCAGTAGCCATTAAATGACCACCTTTCATTAGCTTGACACAAAAGTTGATTTTTCATGACGTGCATTTTAGCAAGAGCGCTCCCAATTGCTGGCGGCCCTTCTCTAGCAACTTATGCCATTTTCACCTGTGGCTCTGACATCTTTGTTATGTCTGTGTAAGGTTGCCATGTCCTTCTGCATCCAGCTGGCAGAAGAGGAAAGGGCATGATGGATGATGTATATGAGGTTGGTATGTGCCAGGACTGGAAGTGTACTTTGCACTCCTAGTCCATGACGACACCTAACTTGAAGGGACTCTGGGACGTGGACTCTAGCTGTCTGTTTAGGATGGAGAGGAAGTGGGTTTGATGGAGTTAGTCTCTGATACTCTTGGTGACTAAAGGACATCTGGGATTTGCAGTAAGGGTTTTAGTGGCTTACCCTCCCCACTTTAGTATTTTCATTTCAATGGGGTTTTCTGGAGAAAGGATATATAGTTGGAAAATAGGTTGATGTATTAAGCTGGGAATTACTTTCATTGTCTTTTGGTTACACGTCATATGTCATCTGTCTAAACTCCAAATCTATAATGACAAAGTGAATAAATTGTATGAGACTCCCCCTCACACACCACATACACACACACAGAGACACATGCACACACGCACACACACACACGTGTGAGGTGGTCATAATTAATGGTGGTGGTGGTGGTGGTGAAAAAGTAATGAGAAACTTTTCCTGGGCATTTCTCCCCTGGATTAAATTGGGATTACTGCTGTGATGATGATTACAGCATTGCTTGCCATTGAAGCTGTAGCTTGGATGTTCACTCATTAAGTTATGAATCAGGTCTAATAAGGCATTGGTGACTCAAGTTGTTTTAAAGTTAAGCATCTTCTACCATTTTGCATTCAGTGAGAGGTAGGGAAATGGAATAGGTATATCTAGTGAAACTTCATTCATATAGGATGTTTTGGATGAAGGACATTTGAGAGAAGTGTAAACTGGCAATTTATCCAGAAGAGTTTCCATAAGAATTTCTTCTATATAATTTCTTTTTTTTTCTTCTTCTATATTATTTCGACAAGGGTGGGAAGTTAATAAATATCTCTGTTCCTTTGCTCCATCAATTTTCTAATAAAAAATAAAAGAAATTGTTAAACGTATTCGGGTCTTTATTTTTAACCAGTCAGCTGATATCATTTAAATGACATTTTATTTCACTCTGCAGAAGCTGACTCTGACCTTTAAACTATTCTTGCTGGGGGCTAAGAATATTCCCCATCCTGTACCAATGTCATAATATAGTGATATCGTGATGACTATTACCCCGTCACTTTAGGACTGAATATTTCATAAAGCAATGGAGTCACATTTTTAGGAGCAAGTACTGTAACATTCCCCTTGTTGAGCTGGTGAAAGTTTAAGAGCTTGACTCACTGGAGTTGTTAAGGATGATTTTAAAACTTTGCCCCACCTTTGATAACGTAGGTTCTATATGTTCCCAATTAAGAGCCTGCATGGTGTGTCAGTTCTCTTATCTGGCTTTTCCCACCTTTCCGCATTTTAAAAGACAAGGCTATGAACAACTTCATCGTATGGCACAATAGCTGGTTTTATAGCTTGCAGAGTTTACTTTCTCTGAAGCTCCAGCTTAAGCCAACTCTGGATAATATGTTCGAATCTTTTTCCTTTTCATCTCACCCCTACCCACAAATCCCTCTGACCACGCTACCTTTCAGTCAGCAACAGAACATAAGCTGACATAGACAGCAGCATCCCTTTCGGTGTCTTGCACCAGTCAGAAATGTGTAATAATTTTTTTAGTTCTTATGCACAGATTACACATGGCCTCTGCCTTCAGGCAGTTCATGTTCATTGACAGGCAATATCATGACTAAACAAACTCATAAGAAAACAAATTTTCCTATGTGAATGCTCCTCGAGTGACACCAATCTTGTGATTGTTAGCTGTTACAGTACGGTCATTGTGTTGGCTCTCGAGTTAGCCATACCTGTGTTCAAATTTATATCAGACAACTGTGATTTGGGACGAGCTATCTAATTACTTGAAACCCTCAGTTCCCTCTATTGTAAAGAATGATGATAATTCCTGCCTCACGGGTCACGGTGCAGATGATATTAGATGATAAATGCAAAGTAGTAACAGGTCTGCCACAAAGTCAGCACCCCATGCATGTAAGCAACTATTATGGCAGATGGTGTCTGTGAAATCCTGATCACACCGTCCCGTTACAAGGGACTTGCCTGTGTTAAACAGCTGAACCTTCTCCCACCTCCCTTCTTTGACTCAGATGATGAGTAGGGACAAGGGCACATTGCCTCAGCATCCTTCTGCGATTTCTACTAGAGAGGGACTCCAGTGTTCTGGTGTCAAGGGAATTGATCGATCCCTTCTTCCCTGGAGCTCAAATGAGCCCATCCTGGGTGACAGGACCTGGGTCTCTAGGCATGATTTGGAAGTTACAAGGTTTGATTTCCAGAGTGGCAAGAAATGGGAGCAATAGACTTACTGAGAGCCAAAATTAAAATCAGAGAAGCCAAGGTTCACTTTTTTTGAGTCAAGTCTGAGAGTATAATCAGAAACAGGAGATGAAAGCAAAGACTCAGCAAGTCAAATTCAAGGAAGAATTTGTTTGGAGCAGAAGCGATAGGAGAGGTGATACGAGGGAGCAAATTTGAGCGCTAAGTAGGGCCAGAGTACCCCTAATTTATTTTTATAAGAGCGCAGCCACGGAATGCATGAGTTCCTGACCTGGTGTAATTACGCATGGGTGGTTGTGCAACATCTGCCCGATTTTCCTATAACTCTGCCTCTGCAAAGACACCTGGTCTTCCACACAACACAGACCATTCCACAATCGGAGCTTCTAATATGTACCCACCCAGATTTTAGACACTGGTGGAAATAATAGAAGGAAAAGACATCGCCTTAGCTTATGGATGGATAGGATTTTGTTGGCGATCACTTAGAGATGGAAACAATTTAGAGAAACCTTGTAAATCTTGTATAATCAAGGATAGATCATGCATGGCTTCAAGGTCAGTGTTCTCAGACATGAATGAGGTGTTTCTGCATCATGTGCCTTCCCTGTTAAGCACACAAATTCCTAAACTCTAGAGAACTTGATTCTGCAGAGTGGGAGTGGCATCCAGGAAGCTGCATTTTTTCAAGGTTCCTAGGCTTTTCTGCTGCTGGGCGTCCCTAAACTATACTTTGGGAAACAGTGGGCTAAATGTATTTGTGAAAATAAGGAGCTACATAAGGGCTAGGGTTGATGGAGTCTGGAAATGTAGGAAGGATCTGGAGAAGCACTGGTGAGAGGAGGTTCACAGAAGGGTACTGGAGGTGGGCATGACAGAGGGGTCTCTTGCAAAAGATAGGATAGTTACCCACCTAATCTACTTTTTCCTCCAGACTATACTACACCTCCTGAACTCCACACAGTGAAATATGACCTTTTGACTGAGTTGTGGCCAATGAAATGTGAAGTGTCATTTTTAGGCCTGGCCTGTGATATCTATTTGGTTTTCCTGTGTTTCTCTCCCTCCGTCTACTGACTAGGTCTTGTTGCCCCAGGCAAGCTTAGAGTCAAAGTGGTGAAGCTGGCAGCGCCTTCACCAGCCTGACTACCTGAATAACTGTGACTCCACCTCCCCTCTCAGTCACATCCATGGTGGATTTTGCTTAAGGCTTCTACTGTGTTAAGTAATAGCGATTTCAGGGTTTATCTATAAGCTAGAATTTCTAGAATAATCTTAACATTGCTGAGACCTGGCTGACCAGGATAATTTCTAGGGTTAGTCATCATTGTCCTTCAATTTTTTCAGACTTGCCATTACCCAGAACGAATAGATGCGAGGCCTAGGGGGTCTTCTTGGTAAATTGCCTCATGAATGATATCAACATATTAAAGATGCTTTGCGTATAATTCTCTGTTACCTTTAAAGATCAGGGTTTCTAGCAGACATTACCTCTAAATCCCTCTTCAAGAAGGAAAAGATCTGGAAACAAACATTTTTCAGCAATGGGAGCGTTCAATTGCTTTGGACCCTTTAAAGCCTTCTCGGAGAAGGCAAAGGTAGCTGACAGCATATTAGCATGCATTGGGGAGGACTTAATTCATCTCCCGCCCACATCCTATCTTTCCTCTGCTCCACACCTGCCTCACGGCTCCTGGGAAGTAGGTTGGCTGGCTGCAATTAAACTCAAGCGCCTCCTCAAGCACTTGGTAAAAAACAGCTTTGGCATAATGATGCCCCTGCTCCATAGAAGGCAGCTGAAAAGATATTAGCAATTGACTTAGAAACTTGTGAAGGTCTTGCCATTTGAATTCTCATAATTAGCTGGTTGTTTAATTGTTCCTGGTAATGGGTGTCTTAAGTGTCCTTTTTCACAGAATTTGGCACTTTTATACTTCTTCATCATTTTTTAGTAGAAAATAGTCCCCTTCTTCCAGTGGGATGGGTGTCATCTGTCCCCACATAACTCATGCTGCATTGTGCCTGGCACGTGCTCACCCTGTCCCCCTCTTTTCAAGAATGGGTGCTGACTTGCTGGCACGCCGCAGGCTTGTGCTCGGAAGCAGTCCTGCTATTGGATGGTGTTGAAGTTATGAAATGGAAATATCTGCCTGTTCCAAGACTCCTCTAAACAGAAGACTCTCTCCCTGGTCTGACTATCTAGTATGCCCATTATTGGTGTCACAATTTGGGGGACCATGACACTGTCTCCAAAAAGTTATCATTTAAAATCCAACAAA
>NW_004567120.1:13744945-13745417 GCF_000260355.1 Condylura cristata
AGAATGGTGAAGGAATGAGAAACTTAAAATGGAAAGGCACACCAAGGATCTGAAAAAGAAGATGTCAACCGGTCAAGCATGATGTCTGGAAGAAATCACTGGAATGTGTCACAGAATGCTAGAACAAGCCACAGCCCTGAGAGATAGGGACAGATTTGCTGATTCTCGCTCTCAAGCTAGACAGCTCCCACCATCACTGCCTCGCGAACCCAGTTCTCCTTTGACTCAGATATTATGTAAATACACTGGTATCTATTGGTTATCTTCTTCATATCTGCACTGAATCTGTTAAAGCCAGCCTTACACCAGCTGGAGTGCCGCCAACTCATACCACTGACCTCACAGAGCAGGGCATGATGGTGCCTAGATAAGCAATTCACACATCCGGTTTATCCTTTTTTTTTAAAGACTTATTTATGCATAGAGAAATGGGGTACAGGAGCGTTCAATTGCTTTGGACCCTTTAAAGCCT
>NW_004567120.1:13746448-13779312 GCF_000260355.1 Condylura cristata
AGAGAGGTCTGCTGCACTGTGTGGGTCAGCTCCATGGCCAGGGATCAAACTCATGCTGCAGTGGCGGGGATCGCTTCATAGTGCTGTGCTTTAACCTGTTGCATCACCAAGGAGGACCCCGGGGTAGCATTCTTAGTAGGCACATTTTCCTGGCTTAGCAACTAGCACAAACATACCCAAAAGGTTCGACTGTTTTCTGGAGAATGAGGCTAGCTGAAGCAACCAGGAACCTTGAAGATCTGCCTTTTGTCTTCACCTCAAGATCTCCCTTTTCTTCTATGATAGTCTTTGAGTACTTTATTGATTCTTTGCCTTTGGCTTCACTCAAGCAATGAAATTTTGCACCTGGATTAGTGCAAGAAATACACCTGCAGTTTATCCTCCATATTTTTTTGCACAGATAAAAAACATTCTTGCCTGTCAGGGGAATATAAGCAATATGCTCCTGTGTGAATACTTATTACTTGCCTGTCAGAAAAAGGTTACAGGAATTTCCCTTTGGGGAGAATGCCATGAAGACTTTTTTCTTCCTGTCTAGTAAATTTTTTACATATGTACCTCTCTGGGTACTGCAGCTGTAATTCCCTTTGGAGTTCACCTGGCAGAAATGCACTGTGGAGGCCAATTCCCATCATGGTAAAATATTACACGTATTTTCCTCTTGAAATGAATATAGAACATTTTCCTATTGTACAAAAGAGCTGGAAGTAGTGTGATGTATTGGGAGTCACTTTTGAGAGTCCTCATTCCCTCAGGTCACCATGGACACCTTCGCAACACCAGGGTTGGAGGAGAGGATCAGCAATAGGATCTTGTTGGACTCTAGGCCTACAACAGGAAGCTTTCAATGCAGTTCTTATGTCTGGGGCAATAGGATTTGACTTGTAATAGATACAACTAAGAGGGGGTGATATTACCTCTCTGTGAGGACTCAGACGCTTAGATCTCAGACTGGCAGTTCCAAGCAAATGTGCGGGTGTGTGTGGCGCCATTTTCTGGCTGGTAGTCAATTTTGCACCTGCCCATCCATAGCTTATAAGAACTGGGCCATGAACTGCTGCCCTTAGTGACCATGTCACAGGCCTCTCCCTGTTCAACATTCATTTGAGAATGGAAGTTATGTCACCAACTTTGCCTCTATCATTTTTGCTATGGTGCACACAGCTGACGTCATTGTGAGCTGTCAACACTTTCGTGTAAATTTGCTGATCTAGACAGAACAAGCCACAGAGTGTTCACCAGTGAACAAAGACCCACAACTGTAGTTATACCCTGGTGAGCTCAGCTGACCTGAAGCAAGGACAAGAATTGATCTTTTTAGTATAGAATTTACCTCGACAGAATCCAACCAACACTAAAAATATTAGGGCCTTATATCCCTGTAATAATTATAGCTAGCATTTTTTGAGTTGTTACTAAGTGCCAGGCATTGGTAAAGATCAAATAAGTGTTACTGATGTAATTTTAACCACAATGCAGTGAAGTGATGCTGTTGTTTCCCCCAGTTTGTAAAAAGAAAAGTGATGCAGTGAAAGGTGAAGTGACTTACTCAAGGTCACGTAGCTAATAAAGTAGCAGTGCTGTGATTTGTGGTTCCAGAGTGTTGGGAATCTGAATCTTTTAACATTGAAACTCCTAATGATAACACATACTGCTATCATGCAACTGTCATAGAGAAAAATAAAAGTAGTTCTATCACAGTAAGATTTTTTAATTAATTTTTTATCTTTTATGTCATTATTCATTTTTGTACAATATTTGTTTCTCTCAGTCCTCATAATTCTCCCACCACATTTTGCAGAACCATCATCATAGTCCTTTGTGCCCTTCCCTATCTATTTTAACCCCTCTTCTTGCCCCTCTATGCCTCAGATCTATGATTTCCCTGAAACTAATTTTCCCTGATCCTTTGTTTGGTTTCTCTATATTGCATGTATAAATGACATCGTCTGTTATTTTTCTTTTTCCTTCTGATTTATTTTGCATAGTCCATCTATGTTGCTATAAATGGCATGTGTTTACCTTTTCCGTTGCTAAATAGTACTCCACTATGTATATGCACCACATATTCTTGATCCAGTCATCTGTCTTGGACTTTTGGGTTGCTTCCATATCTTAGCTATTTTAAATAGTGCTGCAATAAACAGGAGTGCAGGTTTGCCTTCAAATGAGTGTGTTTGTGTCCTTGGGATAGATTCCCAGGAATGAAATTGCTGGGTCATATGATAGAACCATTTTTTCACACTAAGATTTTTGACTCATCCTTCATTTTACTCACATGGAAATATACCTAGATTTAGAAATTTCAACCAGTTTCAAAGCTGTAATATTTCCCCACTGAATTACTATGTGACCTTTGCAGTTCACTTGACTTTCCAAAAGTGCATTTCCACTTCTAAAACTACCACTAATGATATTCGCCACCCCTTGCTACATATATTGTTAAGAACAGATAAGAAGTTCATGTTCGTTGAAAGTACTTCAGCATTTCTCTGTTCCTAGGTTGGGAAGTCTCAACTATTAGACAACAATGGAGGGTAAACACAGCATAGGTTCCAAGTTAAAAGATTAATACAAGTCCAGGCCAGGGACAGGGGAAAGGAAGTTGACCTCCACATTCACAAAAGGGACCTAACAAACTAGAAGGCAGCCTGCGTGTTAGGGTCAGAGAACAAAGAGGACACACAGGTTTGACTGTGGACTGGCTCTTTTCTTGTTGATCTTAGCAGTTTGCCTTTTCCTGACAGAACAGCATCATTTGAAGGGAAAAGGAACTGAGGTGGAAATCAGAGTGCATAAGGCCTGAGGCTGCAAAGGAGGGCACCTTGCCCCACACAGAACTCCGGATACTTAGAGGTGCTTCCGCATTGAGACACACACTCAGATGAAATCACTACACCATGCCAAAATGTTCCTATTGAGAAAATAGTCTTGACATTTGGCTGCTGTAGGAAAGGAATAGAGTCACCCAGGGGACCTCAGAGGAGCATCATGGAATTAGAGGAATGAAGTACATTAAAAGTGTGTTATAGAAAATCACATATCCCAGCTGTGTTCTTAAAAGATAAAAGGTTCAATATTCATTACAGAGGAGAAAAGTGCACTGAAAAAGAAATGGAGATATAGTAAACAAAAAAGAAAAGAATTGGCTATAATCTTTGACATGGGAAATTTGAGCTGCTTGGGATTTTATCTGTTAATTGTTATTTGTGTGGGGCTGGGGGAGGGATTTCTTTTTCATTCTTATCAGCAGGTGGCAGCACATTTCCTAGGCTGGAGATAAGCTACTGGGGAATCTAGAGAGCTTGGTTCAGATGTTGATAGATAAAAAGTTTTTGAAAAGCAAAGTTCATTCAGTTTACCTTTCCTGGGTTGCGGTGAACTTCTAGTTGAAATATAGGTTGGAAAGAGGCCCTGGATGAACATAAAGTTAGTGTAGAAGAATTTCTAACACTTGCATGTGTGAACTTTGGTAACTGATATGATTTACACAATTGTGTGTTAATCATATGAAGCAGAAATGTAATATAATGAATGGGCATTTATGGACTGCTTATATAATAATCTCCCTTGGCTATCTCCACCTTGTACAAAATTGCTCAGTTGGTTTACCTCATGGATGTGATTTAGCTGATATATCCGTCCTGGTGGGAAATTTCTCTTTCAGCAGAGTATTCAGAAGGTGTAAGAAAAATGCACAGTGGGATTTGGGTTGACACCTGTTATGGCTGTAAACTTTGGTGTTTTTCTGTAAAACAGCCTTCATATGACTGGTTCCATGAGGCACCGTTCATTCCATGAGACACCTGTCTCTTCAACTGGCTTGCAAGCACTTTGAGAAAATGGATCATGTTTTGCTCCTTTTCCTACCTGTAAACAGGACAGGAATTGGGATATAATAGATGCTGAATGAAAGTTAGTTCCTTGGAAGTTTGGCAGTATTACTTTAAAGCTTGCAGAGTAATGAAAAGCTTGTACTTTGTAAATTCTGGTGAAGTGTTTCTATTTAAACCTAGACGTGGCTAAGGAAACTGCCTAATAAACAATGCTATGTGTAAATCTGTGCAAACGTAAAGTTTGATTTGGTCAATTTTGTTCTCATTTTTTGATCTTGGATAGCCTTGAAGGGCACATTGACATACTCATCATCAGCATCAGCTGAGGTCAACTTTATGCTTGAATCTGGTGATGCAATATAGAGACATACTTCCTGTCTTCTAGAAGCTGTGGTACAAGAAAGACCATGCTTCCAGCAATTCTACTCCTGGGACACAAAAACATTAATTCAAAAGAGTACCTGCATGTCTGTGTTTATTGCAGCTCTATTTACAATAGGTAACCTATGGAAACAGCCCAAATGCCAAAAATAGATGACTGGATTTAGAAGATGTGATATATAAACACTATGAAATATCACTCAGCAAGCAAAAAAGATAAACTCATGATATTTGCAACAACATGGATGGAGCTGGAAGGCATGCTCAGTGAAGTTAGCTGGAAAGAAAAGGGAAAATACTAAATGGTTTCTCTTAGAGGAGGAATGTAGGTGACCCAAATAAGGGATTCAAGGGGGGACTAAGTATAGCAAAGTAAAAATCAAAATCAACAGGCAGCTATAAACAGAGACATGGGGGTGCAGGTGCGAGGAGTAACTGGATCAAAACAGGGGAGGAAGAGCACAAGGCACTACAGTGATGGTGCATGGGTGAATTGGTGGTGGGAAGTCCTTGGGAACCATACATGAGATGATAAAAGCATATATTGTATGAAAATGAAGAATGATATAAAAAATATATATTAAAAAATTAAATATGAAAAAAAGAATGAGCATACCATTGCAGTCATGGATTCCATGTTATCCGTGAGTAGAACAGAAAGAACTCAGGTAGCAGTAAAAACCTTTTTTAAAAAAGATTTATTTATTTATGCATACAGACTGGGGTACAGGCCAGAGGTGCAAGGGGTAAAAGGACTCACCAGAGACAGAGTGAGGAACAGAACAGACAGGTAGATGTACTGAAATACACTGCTGAGGGGAGCAGCGGGCAGGTCAGGAGAGGTCTGCCGCGCCATGTGGGTCACCTCCCTTGCTGGGGATTGAACTTGTGCTGTAGTGGCGGTGGTAACTTCCTAGTGCTATGCTTTAACCTGTTGCACCACCAGGGAGGGCCCAGTTAAGACTTTCTGCTAAAGGATATAAGCAACCTGGTTATGTGGAGCCCCTTGAGTAAGGAAAAAATTTCACTTTTATTGGAATGTTTGCTGTTTTTGTAGAAACATAGCCATGTTGTGCTAGGTGCTGAATATTCACCTCTTTTACATATCTTCAGTGCATAAATTAGCCCCAACGAGACTAAAAAACTATTGTTTTTTTTTTAAAGAGCATTCTTTGCTGAATCAGTTTTATGTGCCAGTAATAGGTGAAAAAATATACCATGAAGAGTTTCATAAAGCGATTGTGATTTTAGTTTTCATAGTTAATTTTAACCTAAGCAGACTGATAAGAAGTAAAAAGCTCCAAGTTCAAAGCCACCATTTGATTAAAAGCAATTGTTTGATTATTTGTACAAACTTATAACAGAAGAGTCATGGTTCTAGAGGAAATGGAACTGTGTTTTCAAGATAACAGTGATTCCAATTTTATTTTCTTTTAAAAAATTTCCATATATGCTATAGAAATTTGAAAATGGAAGATGGAAAGAAAGGGGAATGCCATTTAATGGGTACAAAATGTGAACTGATGAAGAACATTGCAATGATGATAAAACCGGATAAACTTCATCAACTTTAATGAAATACACCATCTTCTTTGAAGAGAAAAAAAGCTAGTGATTTTCACTGATGTTTTCAAGTAGCAATTAGAGGTGATTAATGCCTGATGTGTTTGCTTTCGAAAGGAATTTACTTTATGGCTCCTCCCCCCTTTGCATCGTTTTTACCCTAGGATCTTATCCAAGATGCATTGATTTCTCTATCAGTAATTTCTTCAGAAAAGCTAACTCTCTCTTCAATCCTACAAGATTAACTACATCTCCAACTGCTATGGCCAATTTCTGAAGTTTATGGTCCATTTCATAAAGTCCTGTAAATCAACCCTTACTTCCTTTTAATTATGTCTCGCTATAGAATGCACGTGCCAGCATTGCTTCAGATTTATATGTGAGGCCAAGAACCAGACAACCTTATCGTTGGATAATTGTTTTAAATCCTATTAAGTTCTTTTCTAAATTAAAATGGCTGAATATAGAGTAGCAAGTCTGATGACTGGTTTCCTTTTTTCATTCAAGGTCTTGTACAAGACTCGTTAATTCTAAGATTTCTCTGACCAACATCTCTCCAAACACACTTAGCCTTCCCCCCAAATCATAATTCCCCACTTTTCAATATTCTTTTGTTTATATTTCTTGATATTTAACATAGTTCTGATTTTAGTAATATGTATTACTTACTTACAGTCTGCATGATAGCACAGTGGATGACAGCTTAAACTCTAGAGTGAGACTGTCAGGGTTGGATCTTAGCTCTGTCATATGTTAATAGTGTGATTTAGAGCAATTTACTTAACCTATTTGTTTCTCAGTTTCCTTATCTGAAAAGCAGAGGTGATGATAATAGAGTCTCTCTCATTGGATTGTTAGGATTAAAACATTTAAAATTATACAGTATTGGGCCCTCCCCGGTGGTACACGGGGTTGAAGCCCAGTACTATGAAGCTGCTCACAGCCACTGCAGCACAATTCCATCCCTGACCGGGGAGGTGATCCACATGGTGCAGCAGACCTCTCCTGTCTCACCCACAGTAGTGTATTTCAGTAGATCTGCCTATTCTGCTTCCCACTCTGTCTCTGGTAAATCCTCTCACCACGACCGCCCACACATTCACCTGGTCTATACCCCAGTTCTTGTCTGCATAAATAAATAAATCTTGTTTTAATTAAATAAATAAAATAATAAAATTATGCAGCGTTTATTAGCATGTACTTGGCCAATAATATTCTATAACTGCTAGATGTTTTATTATTATAGTCATGTGTCCCTTTTAACTAAATAAGGACTATCGATAATGACAATCCCAAAAGGCTCTACCATACATCCAGAATGTAGTAGGCTCTATCATCTAAGTTTGTGGAATTATACTTTCCGTCTGATATTCGCACAATGATGAAATCATCTAACAACACATTCCTCAGAGTATATCACTGTCGTTAAGTAATGTGACACCTGACTGTACATTTTTGGATGTGTCTCATTTCTGAATTTTTTTTTAAGATTTATTTATTTATGCATACATAACTGGGGAACAGGTCAGAGGTGCAGGGGCGGCAAGAGGCTTCCCCAGAGACAGAACGGGGAACAGAACAGGCCGACCGACGAAGTCCACTGCTGAGGGGAGCAGCGAGCGGTCAGGAGAGGTCTGCCGCACCATGTGGGTCACCTCTGGGGCAGGGATCGAACCCATGCTGCAGTGGCCTTAGCCTCTTAGTGCTGTGCTTTAACTTACTGTGCCACCAGGGAGGGTCCGAATGTATTATTTTTTTAAGACCATTTGAGGGCAAGAAATTTGTTAATTTTATGTGTCAACTTGACTGGGCTTGGACATGTGTAGATATCTGGTTAAACATTATTCCTGTGCACATATGTTAGTGTTTCCCTCTCAGTCAGTGGACCTGGTAGACTACCCTCCCCAATGTGGGCATGCAGCATGAAGGCCTGAATAGAACAAAAATGCAGAAGAAAGAAGAATTCACCCCTTTTTTTTTCTGCCTCATTACTTGAGCTAGGACATCTTATCTCACCTTGAACTAGGACTTAAACCATTGGTTCCCTAGTTCTTAGGGCTTCAAACTGGGACTGAATTATATACTACTGGCTTTTGTGTGTCTCTAGCTTGCAAACATTAGGTTATGAGACTTCCCAGCCTCCACAATTGCATGAGCCAATTTTTCATACCAAATTCCTTTTATATTCCATTGGTTCTGTTTCTCTGGAGAACCCTGACTAACACAGGCCTTCTGCACCCAAAATGCTATGCAGAGAAAAGGTCCATAGTATTTCCTGAAATAGTAAACAAATGACTAGATCATTGCAATGATTGCAAAGATATGTACATGAGGACCCAAATGTAGCTGATATGTTCAGAAAAATATTTATAATCAAGGAAAAACACAAGCAAGTCTATAACAAAGGTGTTAGTGGATGATTGGCTAGTTATTGGCTAGTGTTGGAGACCAGCTCCAACTATTGAGGTGTCTGGAGGCAAGACAGGCAGGACCCTAAGGTGGGAAGGCGTCAGCGAGCCGAGATTCCTAAAAATGGGGAGAAGGAGAAAAAGGGGAAAGGGGAGCGAGGAAGACAGGGGAGTCGGAGTTGGGTGTAAGTCTTCCTGCTCATCTTTTTGCAGGTCTTTATACTGTGTAGCAAGATTTAGTTACAATAATGCATTAGGTAAGTTAATAAGAAATCGGCATAAACGTTTTAAAGGAAGAGGGGAACAATGCATCCTCTTCCTGCTACTTTATGGCACACTATACTATACATCTTTGTGATAGCTTTCATGTATACGGAGGTTTAACTATGACTTTAAAGGATCAGGGTCTGGGAAAGGATGAGCTGTTAGCAAAGGATTTAGGAGTCTTAGGGAAGGAATAAATTATGTAAGCATAGTCATCAGTGATTGCCTAAGGAGAAGCTAATGGCTAACTTAAGGTTAGCAGAGAGTAGCTAGTGTTTGTTTTAGACAGAGTTTAAATAAGACTAGCAGAGAGTAGTTAGTGATTGTTTTAGGAAAAGAAGAAGTCACATAGTTATGTATTAAGCAAAACCTGTGTTGATAATGTTAGGAAATTGTCCATGGGTTCTTATGCCCTGAGAGTTATCTTAAGAATTGCTTTTTATCAAAAGACCAAGGAAGTTTTCCAGGAGTCTTGATGCTCCTGGGTCTTATCTCTCCAGGAGCTTGCCTTTTGTCTTCAGGCAAAGGAATGTCCTGCCCAGGAGCAGCTTAGCTTGTACTTTGCCCAGGCCAGGTAGCCAATTTTAGAGGTAAGGCAATCCAGTTACAAACTGATGTTGCTACAATATTTTTTGATATTATGATTATAAAAAAAGGGAGGTCATAACATAAGTTAGCAGTGGAAATTCTGATTTTTCAGAGCTTTTCCCGAGCTACCCGGAATCTGTCAGACAATAGCCGTTGCATAGCTTGTGTCAGGCTAGACCCCACTTATGTTTAGATCCTGGCCTGGAAAGGGTTTTGAGAAGTCCTCCTTGACAAAAAATAACTTTTTTTTCCTATGTAGCCATTTATTATAACTTTGTGAGACCCTTCCTTCAGTTATTAAATTGGCATTAGTTGCAATTAATAGAAACTATATTTGGCTTATTTTTTTTTTTGACAAAAAATAACTTTAAAATTCAGAACAGTTAAGTTTTGTCTTGAGAATCACTGATGGCAGATGGAGGAAAAAAAGTACTTTGAGAGTTGTAAATATCCTCTTTGTCCTCTGATATAAGGAAAGGGTTAGCATTTTTGTTAAATATATTACATCATCCTTCATTTTTGTGCAATGTATGATTTCCCTGTGAAATTCCCAAACCAATTAACCTGTGAACCATCACCATAGTCTCTTGGGGCTTCCCTTCTCCTGTCTTGATCCTTCTCCCTCCTCCTCCCCTACAGAATGTCTCTGACCTATAGTTGCCTGATGATTGTGATTTTTTACTTTATTATAATTACATTTTTTCCTGATCCCTTATTTCATTCCTCTACATTCCTCCTATAAGTGTGACCATTACATATTTTTCTTTTTCTTTTTGGCTTATTTCATTGAACATAATCACTTCCAGCTCCACCCATGTTGCTGCAAAGGGCATGCATTTATCCTTTTTGATTGCTGAGTAATATTCCACGTGTAAGTATATCACATTTTCTTGAGCCAGTCATCTATTTGGGGGGACTCGGCTTGTTTCCATAGCTTACCTATTGTAAATTGTGCTTCAATAAAAATAGGGGTACCGGTGTCTTTTTGAATTAATATTTTTGTGTTCTTTTGATAGATTCCTAGGAGTGGAATTGGAAAGGATTAGCTTTAATCTATGTTGCCCCAGTGAATAGAGCTAAAAACAATAGATGGAAATTACAGGTTGGAATATTTGATCTCAATAAAAAGAAAACATTTTCTAAACACCTGGGCTATCCAGAAGTGAAATAAGTGGTCATGGGAAACAATGTCATTGGCTTCACAGGCAGCTACTTTTCATTCACTATGGATCTATTGATAGGTTTATGTCTGGTAGGTAACTTTTCTTTGCAGTCAGGGCCAGTGCTCAGGTAACATCATTTGAATAACCACATTGGAGGAGGTGAGGCAAATGTTCCTTCTTACTTTAATTTTACATTAATAGAAGAGAGATCAGAGGTTATCAGTGCAATAATACTTGCCTAAGTAACTTGGTACATGAGCACAAAGGAAAAGGTATATTTGTCCTAGGCCCGGATCAGTAAAAATTTGGGGAATATTAAAATTCATCTAGCACAGTGATCATCAAATTTAGTTTTCAAATAGTAATAAAATTCTACACATAGTGCCAAGTGGATAGACTGACATAGGATATCCAGTATTTTGTGTTGTCAACTAGGAACATTAAATCAACAAAACTCACTATCATTTGATTATCTTATCATTTTCTAAAATAATATTTTTAAAGAGGGAAATGGGACATAATATAGCAATAAAAGTACTTAATGATTTTACCATTATGAAAAACATACATGTCCATTTTTCTGTCATTTTACCATGGTCAAGTAAAATCACCATGGACTCCCATGGATTTATAAACAAACACTTGAGCACCACTATTTTCTTTTAACTTAATTTATTTTATTTTATTTTATAACAGTTTATTTTTACATCATTTTGTATATATTTTTTTCCCATCTCAGTTGTAATCCCTGTGGATTTCCCATCACCAAGTCACCCGTGTGAGCACCACTATTTTTAACATTTGTGGTGTTCTCTGATTGTTCTAAATGACATTCCTATCCCTCTCCCTCTAGACTTCTCATCCCTTTATGTGATGTTATTTTAAGCGCTTCTCCAAAGAGTAACATTTTATCCCATAGATCCCACAGAACCCAAAGAATGAGTATCTCCAGGGGTAGCTAGGTCTTAACCTAATTTAGTCTTTGCTGAGGTTTGACATCCTCTTGAGTGATCCCATGAGCACTTACTATTTAGTCTATAAGTCCGTGCTGGGGTCTCCCAATTACTCTAAAGAAGACACCCAAAATAGTATAGTATTGTGTTCAATTTCAAATAACTAAGAATGATGCTATAAGGAAAATAACCAAATCCATGAAGAATAGGGAATTTATATCCCCATTTTAAAAACCCTTTGAACCTGCCAAGCATAACAGATGAGGATGAAAAAAAAAAAAAACAGCAACATTTTTGTGTAATGGATAATGTATTGAGGAAGCTCCTGGAGAAAAATATTCTATCCTATCTAACAAGAGAAGGACTCCTATCATTTTTTAACCATTAATTCCATTTCAGGAGCATTGATGTACAATTGGTTGATATCAACTCGGAATTTGTCTACATGCGAAACAACTTTTTTGAAGCATATTATCTGTTAATGGAATCAGCATTTTCTGGAAAGAAAATAAAGACTAATCTTCTAGCAGTACAGCATAGGCAGTAGATTATTATTTGGATTAATGGTTTCTATACTGTGTTGTTCATAAGTGATTCGGTTCTTATTTACAAATCACATTATTCAGAAGTTCATATGATACTTTTGTCATCAGTGCTGAGTGTAAGGAATATAAGGTTTCATACCCTTGTGAAAATGTCGTGCTTAGTAGGATTCTACAAGGGGAATTTCTTCAAAGTTTATCCACATCATGAGTTGCTAAGATCCAGCACATATGTGCAGAGCATTAAAAAACACGACAGATTCTGCTGATCATTGCTTGGGTACTGAAAACATCCTCAGCCAACCAACGCAGCTCTGACTAATGAACACATTCCACTTATGGCTAAAGCTTGAGACCACCCCAGGAAGAGTCACCCTTTTATATCATTTCTGCACTCTGCCACTGTTACTACTATCGCTTATCCTAGGCTTATCCTAGGTTCTCATTCTGAACTGTTAGAAGGGGCACTACACTGATCTCTCAACCCGCATTTTGTCCTGACACCATCTTTACACAACTAAGAATGATTTTAAAAACCTAATCTGTCACTTCCTTGCATAAAATTGTTCTTAAATGGCTTCCAGTTGCACATAGAATAAAGGGCAAACTGCTAACTACTGCCTGCAAGGACTTGCATGCTCTGGCCTTGGCTTGGGTCTATATTCATGTGTTCGTTCAATCATTCAAGGGATGTTTGAAGGGCCCACCATGTTCAAGGTGAACAAAACTGATAAAATCCCTGCCCTTACTTTGTGGTTAATAGACAGAAAACAAGCAAACAACAACAACAACAACAAAAAAAACACACCAAACAAGCGAGACAATAAGGTAAAATATAGAGTAGTTTAGATAAAGTACTATAAAGAAACATAAGACAGGGAAGAGGAGTAGGTGGTATAGTAGGACGCGGCCATTTGAATCAATCAGAGTCTTGGCAGGGAAGAGATGGAGCAATCAGATTGGATTCTTTGGGAAATGGTTCCTAAAAGGACTCCACAAAGAAGTGGGCAGGATATGGGTAAAACATAAAGAACACTGCACAGCAGGACTAGTTATGACCCCTAGCACTTGTCGGGTCAAAGGAGGAAAAAGTCACCAGAATGGGGAGATTGAGGATATCGAGAGGCCACCTGACACTGTAACTTTAGTAGACTAAGGGACTCAGTCAGCCCTAAATAACTGTGCAGGTAGGAATTGGGTGCATAAATACCCTGGCTCTCCTTCCTCGTTCAGATGTCCTTCTGGCCTTCCCCCAAAACCAAACATAATAGGAAACCAAAAGAGAGAGGATGCCTATTGATGTAATCCAACTCATCATTTCTGGAGCTCAGAATAAAGAGGAGGATGCAGAGGGCTGGAGTGCCCAGAGGACAAGTAGAACATATTCAGTGCAAGGATGCATTCTTAAATAAGGTGGTCAGAGAAGATCTCAATAAAAATGGGGGGACATGTATGTGCCCCTAAGTATGCCTATTTCAAAAACACATTTAAATGTTTCATAGTAATATCATGAAATTCCTAGAGATGGAAATAAAGCAGAAATCAATTAACCAACAAACCTCTTATGGTAATATACCATGATCCAATGTGATTAATTCAACTATTGTTACCTGAGAGTAAAACATGCACAGTCAACCACTAAGTGGTGCCCAGGACAGTGATGAGGTGTGTAGAGCATCTCTGGACATTCTAAGTTGATAGCCAACACTGCTTTAGAACAAGGTGGGCTCTTTACCACTACTAACCACTTCAGAAATGTGTAAATGAGGTGAACTTGTTAGGCTGAAAAGTTATTTTAAAGTTTTCTTATTCAGCCCAGCCTAGTAGTAAAAGTATGGCACACTATGGAATTTTCTGTCTTCTTGGATTTCCCCCCAGTGCACTTGTTTATATTTAAGCAAAGGTATTTCTGCTAGACCTTGGGTACTTGTCTCAGTCACAAGTCTTGGTTATGTGGTCAGCTAGAGTTGCAGAAAGAAGAATTGGTTTCTGCCCCCACAAGAACCATCTAAGAAAAATGCCTCAGTTGTTCATGTTCTTTTCGTTGCTGTGGCTTTACCTTCTCCTTGCTCTCTTCCCATAGTCCTCCTGGGGTTCAGCTATGTCACTTGAGTTTTCATTCTTCCACCTTGTTCTATGCCCCAATATTTATAACCCCATGTGTTCATCCATCTCCTGGAGTTCTGACTGAACGCTTTGCATCTTCTGTTGCCTTTGAATCCTGATTCCTTTTGCTTATAGCTGGATCTGACTTGTGACTTTGCACTGACCTTTTGGTTCTGGCTGCCACCCTCATTCTCCCACTCTCATTCCAATTTTGGCATGGTCACACCAGATGCCACTTTGGGCACTGGGTCTCAGATTTTTCCTCAGAATTGCCTCACCCTTGGGTCAATTCCTTTGTGTCAGTCCCAGCATTAGCTCAGCAATTAAGAACCTGACTCCCACTTTTGCATCCACGACCCACTGCCTTATATATTTCCCAAAGCTGACAGTCTGTAAGACCTCTCCCCCATATCCACCAGCCACCACCAAAAACAAACAAGGACAGAAGTGTATATTTTGAAACAGTGTCAGCACCAGTCTCTGAGCTGTTCAGAGGACACAGGATGTGGCCTCTTGGCCTGGATGGACAATATTGCCACTTACCAAATGGGAAATAATAACAATAATTACTAAGATGGGATTTTTTATGAGTGCTTAGTGCCCTACGGGCCAGAAGCCCTTGCTGTCACATGGGAACTAGAGAAGAGCATAGAATTTGGCTGTGAAAGAAGGTTTTAAAGGGTCATGGCACTTATAGTACCCATCTGAGCTTGGTCAAGGAGAAAAGAGTTGCACTGAATTTCATAATGAAAAGTACATTTATTTCCATTGTGGGTCAGTAGCGAGGACAGGGCAGTAATTAAAAGAAAAATCAATTAGTTACAATCTGAGAGACTTAATAGAATATGCCAACTGAAGTCCTCCAGATAGCATGATTTTTACCTTGATATGGAAGATTTACCCAGTTCTAGAACTCATATTAGCATTAATGAGGATTTCACATGTAAATTTCCCGTAAATCTACCAGTGTTAATTCTTTACACCTGTATGGTGCTGTAAGCCATCCTTTTTTTTTTAACTGCTTAATTTTTCACAATGCAATGGGAAAAAAAGCACAAATTTGGAAATTCTTCATCCACATAACTTAAGTTAGAACAAAGACAAGGTGTTTGCAAGGAGCTCTTTGCTTCTAAGAAGAGGCACAGATACCAGCCTTGCTATTAGCTGCCTTTCAGAGAAAAGGTGTTATGTAAATCCAAGGCACAGTCTTGTCATTTCCTATTATTATCACTATATATTGTTGAATTTGTTAAGTTATGCTGATTATTGATCTGATGTTTCTACAGGAAGTGATAGGAGTTACCTTGCCTCTAGGAATGACACAGGTATCGTCTTACTTTCTAATCACCTGGAGAAGGAGTGATTTATTTTAATACACTAAAAGGCCACCACAAAATGCTTTTATTAGTTCTTTGGGAGTGAAGGGTAGAGGAAAATATAAACCAAAGGTGAAAATTAAAGGGAGGCGGAGTTCAGGTGCATATAAGGAAAGTGTAAGTATTAGATCTTCTAAGTAGATAGGACTCCTTTGGTAGGAAGTGAATTTCCAGTCAATAGAGATATGTAATTTGAATAAAATATGTCAGGAAAATTGGGCAAGAATTTCTGCCTGTTAATTTGGAGAACTTGTAAGGTCACTCTCAAATATGAGATTTTTTAAAACAATATTTCGGGCCCTCCCTGGTGGCGCAGCGGGTTAAAGCACAGCACTGAGAAGCTTAAGCCGCTTCCGCATGAGTTCGATCCCCGCCTGCCCGGGAGGTTACCACATGGCGTGGCAGACCTCTCCTGACCCGCCCGCTGCTCCCCTCAGCAGTGTACTTCATTGATCTGCCTGTTCTGCTCCCCACTCTGTCTCTGGTGAAGCCTCTCAACGCCCCGAGCCTCTGGCCTGTACCCCAGTTCTGTATGCACAAATAAATAAATCTTAAAAAAAAAAAAAACAATATTTCAAAGTCTTTTTCCAGAGGGGAAGAACCAAATTTTTACCAAGTTTTAACAGGTGATAAATATAAAAGATTTAAGAAACTCAGAACCATTACACAGTTTTCTCCTTTTATTTTGTGGCCCTCCCTTAAAAAAAATCTTTTATTTTGAAATCATTATAGATACATATAAAATTGCAAAATAGAGAACCCAAGCACCCTCTGCAGTCCCCCCGAAGGTCACATGTTCTGTTAAGTATACTACGATATCACAGTGAAACTGACAAGTCACTTTTCTTTTTAAAAATGTACTTCCCTTAAAGAGTTGGAGGTCTCCAGAAAATGTTTTCTTAATTTCTTTCATGTACACATGACTTGTTAACTGCATTAGGGCTTGGTGTAAGCATAAAAAGATGACAGAAGAAACATATTCCCTAAAATATTCTAAATTTCAAAATCTTTTCATTTCAGCCTCATAACTACCTACGTACAATTGTCATTATCACAAAACTAATGAGGTCGTAGAGTAACAATGCAACCCCAAGTCTGCTGACTGCACTTCTGTATCTGCTGATTCATGGATGGTCTGATGGGTGACAGGTTTCTTCAGACAGATCTTAGGCATTAAGTTGGAAGTTGTTTGTTGCAAATTGATTTTTGTTTAAAAGTAGCAGTAAAGGTTTCAATCCAGGATCTAAGAAAGCATAGAAAAACTGTTCCTTGAAATTACAAGATGGTTTCATTCATATGTGGAGCATAAATACCCAAACAAGCAACTGGCAAAAAACACCAAAAGTAACTTAAAATTCTGTGGAAAAATATGGTGGTTTACCAGGAGCAGAGGAGGGGTAAGGCTCAGTGTGCGGAGGGGATCAATTTGATCACTAGAACTTTGGTGTTGGGTGAGTAAAACATATACACATACCGAAGTGTGAAGCTGTAACCCCTGAAATTAAATAGTTTTGTAAATGAATGCTAAATCATTAAAATTTGATTTATTATAAAATACAAGGACACTATTGCAGAAAGAGCCTTACTCTAAACAGTGCTGATTATATTGGGCTATGCCTGTTTTAGAAGAAAGACACTGATGGTCTTTTTCAAACTTTTGAGATCGTTGTCAATTCATATGAAGTTGGAAGAACTAAGATAGTCAGATCCTGGGGTATCCTTTACCTGGTTTTCTCCAAGGATATCTTGTTAAAACTGTAGTACAATATGTATACGATCGTGTAGTATTACTGTATCATTAAAAGTATAACTATATGTAGTACTATACATTATATATATTATGTATGGTACTGTATATAGTAATATGCATTATATAGGAAATTAACATTGATATAATCCATAGATCTTACTCAGATTTCATTATTTTACATGTACTTCTTTGTTTCCATATAATTTTATCACATGTAGTTTTGTGTGACCACCACTAAGATAAAATTCCAGAATACATTCATCACCACAACATCTGATACTTCCCTTTTATACTTACAGCCAACTGTCCTACGTCCTACTGACCCCAACTCCTGACAACCACTATTCAATTTTCCATCTTCATAGTTTTGCCATTTCAAGAATATTATAGAAATTGAATTATATAATATATCACCTTTTGGAATTGGCTTTTGCACTCATTACAACTCCCAGGAGAATCATCCAAGTTGTGTGTGTTTGTGTGTGGGGGGGGGGGAGAAGTGTTATTAACTGTTAGTTTTTTTCTATTTTTTATTTTTGCTGAGTCACATTCTATGTATATGTTACCATAGTTTATATGACCATTCATCTACTTAAGGACTTCTGAGTTATTTCCAGTTTGGGGCTCTTATAATGAAAGCCGTCACATACAGGTTTGTGAGTGTGACTTTCATATAAAAGTAAGTCTTTATTTCTCTCAGCTAAATGCCCAGGAGTGCAAATTCTTGGTCTTGGTAGTCACATATCTAATTTTATAAGAGCCTGTCATATTTTTTTAAAGATTTATTTATTCAAACATACAAGAACTGGACCAGTATAGGCCAGAGGTGTGTGGGGAGGTAAAAGGATTCACCAGAGACAGAGTAGGGAACAGAACAGGCAGATCCACTGAAATACACTGCTGAGAGGAGCAGGTGGTGGGTCAGGAGAGGTCTGTTTCACCATGTGGGTCACCTCCTTGGCCAGGGATAGAACTCAATCCACAGTGGCTGTGGAGAGCTTCATAGTGCTGCACTTTAACACATTGCACCACCAAGGAGGGCGCCCTGTCATATTCTTTTATAGAGCACACATACCATTTGCATTGACAGTCTTACTGAATGGTCATTTTTTTTTAAAGATTTATTTATTTGTGCATACAGAACTGGGGTACAGGCCAGAGGCTCAGGGGCGGGGAGAGGCTTCACCAGAGACAGCGCGGGGAACAGAACAGGCAGATCGACGAAGTTCACTGCTGAGGGGAGCAGCGGGCGGGTCAGGAGAGGTCTGCCACGCCATGTGGTCACCTCCGGGGCAGGCAGGAATCGAACTCCTGCGGAAGCAGCTTTAAATTCTCAGTGCTGTGCTTTAACCCGCTGCGCCACCAGGGAGGGCCTGAATGGTCATTTATTTTATGCTGTGTTCCAGGTCCTCTGCTGAGAACTTAGATGCATCATGTCTTTTAATTTCCTATCCCCCCAAAAAACCCCTCCATTTTTTAATATATGAGGAAATTGAGACCTAGACATGTTAAGTAATGCTTTCAAGGTCATACAACTGGACAGTGGTAGAGCTGCATTTGAACATAGTTAAACCTGACTCTAGAGCCTGTATGTAGGCTTAACAATGAAGGTGCTGTACCTATGCCTTTGGAAAAGGACTCCAAGCAAAGAAGCAGATGGCAGGTTGGTGTATAGTCAATAATGGAGAAAACCTTTCAAAAGTATTGGTTTAATATTCAGAGGAAAGCTAGAGAACCAGCTTCTAAGGCTATAGGAATATGTTGATTCTACCATGGTTGAGTTGGAGTCAACCTAGTGGTTTGACATGTAATCAACCTAAGCTCCCTTTCTGGCTTTCTTGCTTATGGATGTGCTTACTTGAACAATGTACTTAGCCTCACTGAGACTCAGGTACGCCCTCATCTATAAAATGGGGCTGTAGAGATTTTTCTCACAGGGTTTTTGTGAAGAGTAGAAAAGTCAATGGATGTAGATGCACTTTGTAAATTCTTAAGCACCAGTTGTAAAGGATTATTGTTGTTATTATCTGAGATGAATGTAACAGGATTACAGACACAAGGTACATTACAATTTGTTCAGAAAAAATAAAATCAACTTGTACAATTGTGCCTACACCTAACTAGGCCTTGCTCTTGGGCCCACCCACCCATGAGGGATAGACATCAAAATGGTAACTGTCTGATTTGGTTTAAAACTTAGTCTACATGTGATTTAAATCAAAGGCTGGCAAACTTTTCTATAGAAGACTAGATACTATTTAGGTTTTATGAGGCCACCTGTCACAGGTACTCAGAGATTAGAAGCACTCTATAGACTCTATGTAGACGAATGGGGGTTACTAAGTTCCCATAAAAGTTTATTCACAAACATAAGTGACAGATTTTACCTGGTTATCGTTTGCCAGCTTCTAGTTTAAATAATCTCCCTAGATAGTGCTCCATTTCTTTTGCATCAAAGTGTGGTATTCACTTTTTAAAACCTGAAGTACCATATTTTCCATCCTAGATAACTTTCTGAAGATATTTGTTTTCTTTTTGTTTAGTTGTATGAACTCTTTGTACATCTTTGATGTAAGTTCCTTGCCAAATATATGGTGTGAGAATGTTTTGTCCCATTCATTAGGGTGTCTTTTCCATTTAATCACTGCCTATCTCACTGTAGGGAAGCTGATATAGTCCCAGTTGTTTATATTCTCTTTTGTGTTCCTTGCTGCTGGGGGGCAAATTGGCAAAGACATTTCTGAATTTTATATCATGGAGTGTCTTGCCTATGTTTTTTTCTACGCATTTTGTGGTTTCAAGTCTTACATCCAAGTCTTATACCCATTGAACTGATTTTCATGGACAGTGTGAGCTAGAGGTCTAGTTTCATTCTTTTGCGTGTGGCTGTCCCCATTTTCCAGCAGTGTTTATTGGCACTAACTTTATTATGCAGTAAATCTGTGTTCTGGTCTGAAAGTTGATGTTTCTAACAATCTTCCTGGGGATTCCAGAGCTTCCAGTGCTTTATTCACTCTTTGATTAGCAAGGCTAAAAAGGGCACAATGATAAGGGGCATCAATGCTTGCGAATGCTGTGTCATCCTACCGAATGGGGACAAATGGTTGTGTGCCTTATATCCAACAAGAGACTAATGACACAGAGCTGCCAAGAAGTCAAACACTTACGTTAGGGAAATAAAAGTCAAACAGTGAGATAGCACCTCAAATCAGTGAGAATGGCACACATTAAAAAACAAACAAACAAACAGAAACAAGTGTTGGCAAAGGTGTTGAGAAAAAGGAACACTTTTACCTGCTGGTGGGAATGCCGACTGGCCCAGCCACTATGGAAAGCTGTGTGAAGGTTCCTTGAAAAACTAAAAATGAATCTACAATATGACCCAGCAATTACACTTACTTCTAGGCATCTATTCAAAGCATACAAAGCACTAATTGGAAAGGAAACCTGCATGCCTTTGTTCACAGCAGAACTAAATTTACAACAGCCAAGATATGGAAACAAACTTAGTGCTTCAAAACAGACAAGTAGATGAAGATATGGTATATATGCACAATGGAATAATACTCAGCGATCAAAAATGACAAACTCATGCCATTTGCATTAATATGGATGGAACTGAAAGAGATTATGCTAAGCAAATTAAACCAGAAGGAGAAAGAGAAATAGCAGATAGTGTCATTTACATGTAGAATATAGAAAAATCAAAGAGTCAAAGATAAACTTTAAAACCCACCTTTGAAAGTTGCCCGTAGATCTAAGGCTTTCAAAGAGAATGGGGGTGAAGGGAGTAGAAACAGGGTGGGGGGGAAGCACAGTTACTTTGGTAGAGGACTACAGGTGTTTCAGTGGTGGGAGGAGGGGAAGGATGTACTAGCAAAGATGTAAAACAATGGTATTCAGTACAAATAAAAAAAAGATACTGGGCTCTCCCTGGTGGTGCAACAGGTTAAAGCACCGCATTATGAAGCTCTCTGAAGCCACTGCAACATGAGTTGGATCCCTGGCCAGGGAGCTGACCCACTGGTGTGGCAGACCTCTCCTGATCCGCCTGCTGCTCCCCTCAGCAGTGTACTTCCTCCATCTGCCTGTTCTGCTCCCCGCTCTGTCTCCGGTGAATCCTCTCACCCACCACACCTCTGGCCTGTACCCCCATACTGTAAGCATAAATAAATAAATCTTTAAAAAAAAAAGATGCTGTAGCAGAGAAACTTTCCCTACTTCTAAGGTGGTGTCTAAGTATAAGGAGATGAGTGATGGTGTCTAAATATATGAGGAGACAGAGTGTGGATGATCTTGAAGAAGATGGTAGTTCCTGAATGCATCTAGCCTTTGTACTGCATTCTGGCTCCTGTGGTGACTGGTTGCTGTCCTAGCTCTCCTGTTTGCTGATTGTTCTACTGGCATGTAGGGCTGAAGTTCAGAATTTCATAACTGTAATTTGGTTTCCTTTTCTTGGTTTTGTCAGTCTGGAAATGTGCCCAGGTTGCCTCAGCTTCCACTCAGCTGCCACTGTTCACAGTCTGGGAGTCTCTACCAAGCCTTCCAGCTAGCCCCACTGACCAGCTTTAGAGTAGGTTCATTTCTTTTTTCTTTTTGAAGATTTATGCATACAAGAAGTGGGGTATAGGCCTGGGGTGTGGGGGTGTGAGGATTCACCAGAGACAGTAGGGAGCAGGACAGGCAGATCGACTGAAACACACTTCTGAGTGGAGCAGCAGGCAAGACAGGAGATGTCTGCTGTGCCATGTGGGTCACCTACCTAGCCAGGGATCGAACTCATGCTGCAGTGACTGCCAGTAGCCTCACAGTGCTGTGCTTTAACCTGTTGCATCACCAGGGAGGATCCTAAGCTCATTTCTTGCCACCGTGTTTCTCACCATAGAGCCATTCCGCAGGGTACATTAGGGAAGTTGGGAAAAACTAAACTTCAGGGGTCTCTCTGCCTGAGATGTAGCTGGCCCTAAGCTGTAAGTTACAAGTAATCTCCTCTCATTGTTTTCATGGGGACTCACGTTATCCTCACTTATCTTACTGTGTTTCTCCCTGTATTCTCATCTTTCTTTCCTCTCACAATTCCCCAGAATGGGCAAGGTAGAAGTGTTCTTTTACGTCCACTAGATTATTCTTTTATACCACAGAGCTAGCCTAGTTGTCAGAGGGAAATGGCTTACTTTTCTGTAATACACTATGATGTGGTGCATTAAAACTTAATCCTTGATTTGCTAAAGGAAGAGAAAACTGCATTTGGATATATATATATATTTTTTTTTTTTTACCAAAAATTACATGTAATTTTTCTGTGTGTCTATGATTCCTAATAAAAGTAGAAAAGAGACATTTAGGCAGCAGTAAAAATCTGATCAGATACACTAATATTACTAAGCCAAAGCCTGGCTTATATTGTTCTCCCGCATGTTCCTATATTGTATGTTAAAAGTGAATGTTGCCCCTTCTTTCTTTTTACAGTTCTTCTACTTTGTGTCATAAATGTTATCGTCTCTGTCAGCCACTTCCACCCCCTTCCCAAATGATTGCCTCAGGCAGACTAGGGTGTCAGATAAGTACTCAAAAAGGCGAAAGAGAAAACCACAATAATAATTTTCAAACTATTTTCCCTTTTAAATTATTATTTTTTTGCCTCTTGGTGGAGTTGATCTGACTGTGAGTGGCAATAAAATACATTTCAGAATCACAGGCTTTGGAATCACACATATTTGGTTTTCAATCTCAATTCTACTACTAGAAGTTCAACATCTCTATGCTTTAGTTTTAGAAATGGTAAGATGCAGATAATAATAGTAATAGTAATAATGGTAACTCGAGAATATGAAATGAGATAGAACATGGGAGGTGCTTTGCAATAGTAACTAATCAATAAGTGGAATTATTTATTTTTACTGTTTGCAATCAGGGTGCACACACTGAACAAATGAGCTAAATTCTGTATGTAGGTCACTATTTCAAGATCTGATCTTGGCATGTCTACCCAAATTCATTTCTTTCCAGGAGAAATGTGGAAGTTGTACAAGTTACAATTGGCAAGTTAGACTTGAGGTGGTAGGGAGAAAGCAGGAAAGGGGGTTTTCTCAGCCTTTCATAACTCCAGCAGTTTAGCTGCTGGAGGGTAGAATAAGCAAGCCGGAAGTAGATAAGAAGTGACCTATAGAGCACTATTCCCTTGAAAAATCAACTGAGGGGCCCTCCCTGGTGGCGCAGCGGGTTAAAGCACAGCACTGGGAAGCTAAGGCCACTTCCACATGAGTTCGATTCCCGGCTGCCCCAGAGGTGACCACATGGTGTGGCAGACCTCCCCTGGCCGGCCCTCTGCTCCCCTCAGCAGTGTACTTCATCAGTCGGCCTGTTCTGCTCCCCACTCTGTCTCTGGTGAAGCCTCTCACCACCCCTGAGCCTCTGGCCTGTACCCCAGTTCTATATGCACGAAGAAATAAATCTTTTTTTTTTTAAGATTTTTATTTATTTGTGCATACAGAACTGGGGTACAGGCCAGAGGTCAGGGGCGGCGAGAGGCTTCACCAGAGACAGAGTGGGGAGCAGAACAGGCAGATCAACGAAGTACACTGCTGAGGGGAGCAGCGGGCGGGTCAGGAGAGGTCTGCCACGCCATGTGGTCACCTCCGGGGCAGGCGGGAATCGAACTCATGCAGAAGTGCCTTTGGCTTCTCAGTGCTGTGCTTTAACCTGCTGCGCCACCAGGGAGGGCCCAGAAATAAACTTTTTTTAAAAAAAAAAAGGAAAAATCAACTGATATCATGGTGATACTTTTCCCACAATACCTTTACCACCTTTACCGAATCCTCCTAGCACAACCAGTAGTGAAGAGCATGTGATTTTTGCTCAAAATCAAAGCAAACTGGAGGCAGTGGGCCGCATGAAGTGCAGGCGTTACCTGTGTATCTTGAAAAGTGAAAAAATGGCTTTCTGATGAAAGTTTGCCACTTATATATTGCTCTGCTTTTTTGGACACTGAGCACCACTTCCAATAGGCAAAAAAATATTCTGCGATTTTTTTCCCCCACCACCCATGCAACACCCGTTTTCATTAGGGTCCGTCTGTAGCCTGTGAAGTGAGGCTCCTTCTTCCTGCTCCCTGCAGTAGAGATAAGAAAAGATCTAGAAAGGTGAAATATCAAGTACTCAGGTGTTCTGCTCTGCCCCTGGGTGGGGGCCAGTTACTGAACACAGAAAGCAATAAGGCAAACTCCTGAGTATGTTTGAATGGTGGGATGGCTTGCAAGCCATAATGACAGTGGCTATCCTCTCACAGCCCTATGTATTTATGTCTCCCACCCCCCCGAAATGTCTATCTTCCCCCCAAAATTAGGTAGGAAATTGGACAATGGGGTTTCTTTTTCACATTTAATGGGATTTAGTGACCAGGAAGGAAGGTTGGACTAAAATATATGCCTTTGGTCCTGATTAGTGGGAGAGGAAGTATTCAGTCAGAAGCCCTCGTCAACATTTGATATTTATACCAGTCTATTCTTCCGGTCAGCACCTCTGTGCCCTCTAGTTCTTGTGGTCTTTGAAATTAGTTCTCTGTATCATCTTTAATTTTAGAGAGTACTAAATGTTTTCATCAACAACAGAACAATTGTGTCCTGGCTCGTTAAATATGGCGCTGGGCTATCTTTCTTCAAGGATTTCTTGTTTAGCAAAAGCAATTCACTGTATAGACAGATGGGGCAATACTGGATGCATGAGGGTGTCTAATAATTAGAGACAGCTGCTTCAGGTAAATACAGTTTGCAGATGGCAAAGGAACACTAGATTATGCTAATTTTCCTAAAATAACTTTAGAGAAGTGCGTAGCAGAGCAGACTCTTCCGTTGTGTTCCTGAAACAATAATACAAAAAGTAACGAGTGTGATGGACCTGGGTGGTGTTTTTCCTTCCCTCCCTCCCCACCCCTTCCATGACTGCAGTGTTAGATGATTTTGAAGTTCAGCCCAGAAGGCAAAACACACCTAAGGACAGAAGGCAATCTGCTTGTTTATTCTGATTCCTGTTAACTAGCACCGTGTTTTATGAGCTTCCAGCACGGAAACATGGTGTAGCACCCCAAACGATGCCAGCCTGGTAGATCGTGAAGTGTATTTTTCAACTGTCTCCTCTGTGACTTCAGTCTGGCACAGCTGAGGGATCTCTGGAGTGTCTGAGACTTGAGTTCCAGTCTTAGTTGAGTGATGTATTGTGTGACAAGGGGCTAAGCAATCTTTAAATTTCTATTTCTTTGTCTTTCACAGGAGGCACAGTGAGTTCAGACAGGTACTGTTGAGGATGCAGTGAGTGAATATAAGTGAAGAAAATGTGTAAATTCTCATACAAAAATGTGACAGAACTCATTTTTTGGTATCCCAATCAGTACCGGAAATAGTTTCATTATTAAACAAATACCAGTATGCTAGGTGTTTCCAAAAATTCCAAATGCCATTTGCAAGGACAAATTTCACATTGACGGCAACATTTGTTTAGTTTCCCTGAAAATTTTGCCTGCACAATATAAGGTGACACTTGCCTCTAGATTTTTTTCATATATATTTATATATATTTATATATATTTATATATATATATATTTATAAGGTGACACTTGCCTCTAGATTTTTTCATATATATTTACATATATATATTTATATATTTATATATATTTATATATATATATGAATATATATATATTTATATATATATTTATATATGAATATATATGATGTTATATATATATATAACATCATTCTTCATTTTCTACATTTGTTTTCATCTCAGTTGTAATCCCGTGAACTTCCCACCACTTCACCCATATGCCATCACCATACCCATGCACTCTTCCCACTCCTTTTGATCCTATTCCCCTCTCCACCCCTCTAGATTCTCTTACAAGCATTCTTCTGGTCTTTTCCCTATGCAGTTTGCCTTTTTATCATTAGAACTGTACTTCTCAAAGTGTGGTCTTTATGCCACCTCTATGAGAATCATCGTTCAAGTGTGAATTCCTGGGCCAGGTCTGCAGTTCACATCAAGAAGGTCTGAAGAGAGCCCCTGCAATCTAAATTTTCTTATCAAATTTGAGGCCTCTAGCATTGAGCTTGCCAAAGGCAGAGGTGAAGTGGTAACCCCATCATCCCCCACCCCTTGTTGTAATAGTCTGAAGACCAGTGTCTGGCAAAATAGGCAAGCTCTCTAGTATGCTATTCTGTATTTGTCTTCCTTATACCCCATAACAGATGTGTGGTAAAACCCCATTTTGTGAGGTAAAACTCTTCAGTCCCTTCGTAGGTTAGCACACGCATGTGCCAAGTTGGCCAAAGAAGTCTTGTTTTTCTCTTTTGTGCTATGCCTGGAGGACAATTTTGATCTGTGGAGTTGAAGAGTCTCAGGCTTGCATCAGCGAGCTTCCAGGCATCCATGCCACAGCCCCTAAACAGCAGTTATCCACGGGTGGCCTCAGACCAGAGCATCAGTGTTGCTGGGGGATTTGACCAACTGAATCAAACTGGAGTATGCTCAGCCATCTGTAGTTAACAGACTCTCCAGGGGATTTTTTTTTAAAGATTTATTTATTTGTGCATACAGAGCTGGGGTACAGGCCAGAGGTGCAGGGGCAGTGAGAGGGTTCACCAGAGACAGAGTGGGGAGCAGAACAGGCCGACTGACGAAGTACACTGCTGAGTGGAGCAGCAGGCGGGTCAGGAGAGGTCTGCCACACCATGTGGTCACCTCTGGGGCAGGCGGGGATCTAACTCATGCTGAAGTAGCTTTAGCTTCTTAGTGCTGTGCTTTAACCCACTGCGCTACCAGGGAGGGCCCTCCGGGGGATTTTTAATGCAAAAGCATGAGAGCCACTACCCTGAAGCATTTTTACCATCACCCCTAAACTGTACTCTATTTAGGCAGCTAGAACAGTAAAGGCAGAGTTGATTTGAGGGCATGCCAATGTGGAATGAATTAATTGTTAAGGTCTTGTGCTTCAGGGAGATCGGATCTTTAAATAACAACTTTGGAAGTGGCTGTAAATACTTTACACACATAAAATAATCAACCACTTGAACGTGTATATGTATGTTTGTATATATGTGCCTAGCTGCCTACCTTCCCACATACACACATGGCACTTAGTACCTCTTTACATTAACACACATTGAAAATGATTCTTAGAAAAGAAATCCCAAAATGAGAGAGAATAGAGATATTTAGGTAGTAATAACTGAGCATTAACAGTTGATAAAATATTCAGGCAAGTGAACAAATTTGAAATATATACAAATCAGCAGGTCCAGATGACAAACATTCTGCAGCCATGAGGGAATTCACTAATGATTTCACTAAGCCACTGACAACTTGAAACCTGACAAATGCCACTTGGGTCTGGACCATGTTTTGCCTCGTCAGCGTTCTGTATCATGTTGGTTTCCCGGCAGGTGTGTTCACTAGGCCTGGCTGCCCACCAGCCCGCTTCCACCAAGGAACGAAAAGGTTCCCTTTCTAGGTGTACGTGATACCAAGTTAACTGAATATGCTCTTTTAAAGTCCTTTTTATAAATGGACCCTCACCAGCATTGCATGCCGTAACTCAAACCCATGGTGTCATATATATGTGACAGATGTGCCTCCCAAGGCCTGCCCAGAGAAGCTGGGTCTGCGTGCCCTTGAAATGCTTGTGCTGAGATTTACTAGTTTACACACTGGCAGTGGGGCTGGGGAGAGTAGCGAGGAGCTTTTCCACAGAAAGGGAGTTTGAGATCAAGGCAAATTCCATTCCAATGACGTTCTCTACTCTCATGTGTCTCTGAGACCAACGATGGGGAGACTGAAGTGACTGAACAGGTACTTGGCCTGAGGCAGGAGCATCCCAGGGAAGAATGTAACCTCTGGCTCCTGCTGCTTCTAGAGGTCTGAGGGCCAGGCGGTGTTGGCCAAGTGGTCAGACCTAAGACTCAGGAAGCCAAGATACAGTTTGGGGACACACTCACAGGCCACCCTCCTGACCTTAGTCCTGTGCTGTATCCTTATTGCCAGTCTGCCGATCCAGAATTTACCAGGAACTGAAAAGATGCTTCTGCGTAATCCCATGCAGAAAAAAAGGGCTCTAAGTGCATTTTCTTCATGGTGATTTGTGGTGATGAATGATTCTAGGGGTACTTGGAATGGGGATTGGGTGTGTTTGTCTTATTTGCCAGTGTAGCTTTGCATACTCTTGACTAGCTTTTTTCATATTTCAATGACATCTAGAACTTTTCTGCAGCTCATATTGATGTGCTGTTTCAACATCTCCAATAACTCCATGGATTCCCCACCAAGGAAATAAATCTATGCCTATTTAGATTGTCTTATGTCAGAGGTTGTGCACATTGAGTGGAACGATTACTATTTCACCTCTGCCACTGTGACTTGCATGTGGTTTTAGCATTTGTTGTCTTGACTCTTTAAGGATAGCACAACAATTTTTTTCATATGCCTGTTGGTCATCTGCATTTCCTCTTTGGAGAAGTGTCTTTTTAGATCTTCTGCCCATTTTTTGATGGGATTGTTCACTTTCTTTTTGTTGAATTTTGTCAGCTCTTTGTCTATCTTTGTGATCAGCCAACAGGCATATGAAAAAAAAAATGTTCACCATCACTTGTAATAAGGGAAATGCAAATAAAAATGACAGTGAGGCCCTCCCTGGTGACAGAGTAGGTTAAAGCACAGCACTAAGAAGCTTAAGCCACTTCCGCATGAGTTCGATTCCTGCCTGCCCCGGAGGAATCCACATGGTGTGGCAGACCTTTCCTGACCCGCCCGCTGCTCCCCTCAGCAGTGTACTTCATCGATCTGCCTGTTCTGCTCCCCACTCTGTCCCTGGTGAATCCTCTCACCCTGTGCATCTCTGGCCTGTACCCCAGTTCTGTATGAATAAATAAATCTTTAAAAAAAATGACAGTGAGATACCATCTCACACCAGTGTAAATGGCACATATTAAAAGAACTGGCAACAACAAATGTTAGCGATGATGTGGAGAGAAAGGAACTCTCCTATACTGCTGGTAGGGATGCAAAATGGTCCAACTACTATGGAAAGCTGTTTGGAGGTTTCTCAAACTGCTAAAAATGGAGCTTCCATATTATCTAGCAATTCCACTCCTTGGACTCTACCGAAAGGACACTTGCATCCCTATGTTTATTGCTGCTCTATTTACAATAGGGAAGATGTGGAATCCACCCAAATGCCCAAAAATCGATGACTGGATCAAGAAGAGGTGGTATATATACACAATGGAATATTACTCAGCAATCAAAAAGGTAAACTCATCCTATTTGCAGCAACATGGATGGAGGTGGAAGTGATCATGCTTAGTGAAATAAACCAGAAAGAAAAAGAAAAATACTGGAGAGTTTCAGTCATAGCAGGAGTGTAAGGGATCCAGGGGGAAAGAAGGCAATTAAGGCAATTACAATAAAGAATAGCACAATAAGCCCATAGTGGACAAGTTGGTGATTTTTGCTAAGACATGCAACTGAATTTTCTATTTGAGGCTGGGGTGCAGGAGATCATCTAGCTTGTGAGTGAGCGCAACAATGACCTAGCACCATAATCTCAACTAGGTCCTGTTTCTATGAGGAAAAGTACATGCAATGGTGAATTTGGAAAATTATATGAAATGATGGTTCTTGTGTATATCAAGGGCCTATTATAAAGTATATGTGAGACTGAAAGTTACTGCATATGAAAATCAACTTTATCTTCTCTCTTTGCACTTTGGTTTCTTCATCTTTTAAACAGAGATGCACTGATCACAGGCCTTTTTCTCTTTTGCAAGGCAGATATGGGAAAGAAAGACATAGAGAGGAGATAGTACACCAACTCATACAATTTCATCCTCTAAATGATACATCACGAAGCCCCATCTCAGTTGCAAGGAAGTCTGGGAAATGTCAAGGCATACATGGAGTATTTGGTAACTGCTTAGTAATAATGTGTGCCACAGTGGATAGCTCTTTTCCTCTACAGCATCCAAGGAATTTTAATAATACCTGTCACTATTGTTTATCTTAAGCCTGATACTTTCCTAGCTGCAGCATACATTATGTTATTTAACCCTCACAGCCCTGTAAGGTAGAAACTATCATTATCACATCTTGCAAATGAGAAAACAAGAGGTTAAGAGATTCAGACAAGTGCTTAGGTAAACAGACATGTTGTTTGCACCCAGCTTGAGATAGGACTGCAACTGGAATACAGCAAAAACTCTCTTCCTGAAATATCAGGTATCTAGACCTGTTTGTGGATTAGGACTACATTGTTAGCAGACATCATTTGGAGTTTTATCAGGGTCTTTTGGGGCATGATGTTTAAAAGGGAAGATCAGGGATGTAAGATGTTCTGCAATGAGGACATTTCCACACAATGAAAGACTGTCTCATTCACATCCCATGAGACTATTGAGGGTTATTCAAGGTATCCAGGTAGACATATTTGAAGCTATCCAAGGTTGGGGTGGTAACATACATCTGAAGAATTGTGATTCTATACCTCTGGGACATATCTAGTGTTGTAAAGCTATGTCACCTTGATAATAAAGAAACGAAATTACACAAGACTAGAACCTAAGTCTATTTTCCATGTAAACACAAAGTATGCTAAAGTATATAATATATGCTGCATTTTCTAGTATAAAATTTTTTATTGAAAAGATTTTACTTTGTCTACTTTAGAACTTAATTAGAAGAGTAAGAAGCTAACATTTATCCTTTTACTATGTGCACCATATGTAACTTATTTAACCCTTGTGACACCCTTTAAAGTGCATACTATTATTCCTATTTTCAGAGGAAGAAATTAAGGCACAGAGAAATTAATGGTTTGCTTGAGGCCACATAGACATACCAACCGCATTCACTATTTTGGAAAATTGTATTACTGATGACAGTGTTTCTTGAGCTAATTACCTTCATTTTTTACCACTTCTAGTATCTGTCATTTCTTTGGGCACATCCAATTATCTGTGTAGTATTTTATTCCTTTTGCCAGAAAAACTTCCTGTAAGATTCCTTGTGCTGCGATTTGGCTGACAGTAAATTTTCTTAGCTCTTGTCTGAAAATGTCTTTATTTTTCCTTCATTTTGGAAAGATGTATTTGCTAGGTATAGACTTATGGATTGCTATCTTGTTTCAGTACTTTAAATAGACTGTCACTCCATTGTCTGTGGCTTGTGTTGTTAGAAACAACAATAACACACCCCCAAATTATTCTGCATATATAGCTGTCTCATCCAAAGTAGACATATGACCCCTTCATTACGTCTCTTAGTGTAGTCATGTCAAAACAATTACATGTTATTTTATTATTAATTATTGCCCTTTCTTTCTCCTTGATACTATAGTTAGGACATTTGGATTCTTTTTACAAATTATGTCTGGGAGAGAGTTTTATTATCTATGAATTTCATTTGGAATATTAAAGTGAACATCACAAATATTTGTTAGAAAAAAAGTATTTTGAGGCGCAGTGGGTTAAAGCACTGCACTAAGAAGCTAAAGCCACTTCTGCATGAGTTCGATTCCCGCCTGCCCCGGAGGTGACCACATGGCATGGCAGACCTCTCCTGACCTGCCTGCTACTCCCCTCAGCAGTGTACTTCGTCGATCTGCCTGTTCTGCTCCCCACTCTGTCTCTGGTGAAGCCTCTCGCCGCCCCTGAGCTTCTGGCCTGTACCCTAGTTCTGTATGCACAAATAAATAAATCTTTAAAAAAAAAAAGTATTTTGAGTCTGATATGTTAAAGGTCACTGTCCTGACTGGTGGAGATGATGCCAGATAAGATAACTCAGAAGGAGAAGGAGAAATCCAAATGATCTCCCTCCTATGTGGAATGTGAGAAAGAAAATGAAGAAACAGTCAAAACTAAACCCAATCAAACCCTAGAAATAAGACTGTGGAATTGATACCAGGGAGGAGGATTGGGGAGTGGAGAGAAAGGTGAGGAGGAAGGATCACAATGGCCTATTGGGGAGGATTACAGATGCTTGTGTGGTTGATGCAGTTTGGTGACACACATCTGAAGAGGTATAAACTTTTGTCCCTAAACCCTATATAGTGTTGTATACCAACATTGCTTCAGTGCGAAATAATATGATCTTAAAAATCACTGTGCTAAATAAACAAAGCTATGAATTCAGAAAGTGGTTTTCAATTCTTATTCATCCATTTGGTCTTCTCTTTTTCCTGGCTCTTAAAAACCCTTATCAACAGGCCCTCCCTGGTAACACAGTGGTTAGGATGCAGCACTGCAAGCTGGGGCAGCTGCTTCAGTGAGAGTTCAATCCCTGGCCCTGGAGGTGACCCACATGGCGCAACAGACCGCCCCTGACCCGCCTGCTGTTCCCCTCAGCAGTGTACTTTGTCCATCTGCTGTCCTGCTCCCCACTATCTCTGGTGAATCCTCTCACCACCCCTGCAACTCTTGCCTGAACCCCAGTTCTGTATGCATAAATAAATAAATAAAAAGGAGTAGAGTTATACAGAGGTTGCATTTTAAAATATTAATAATAATAGTAATAATAATAAACCCTTATTAACAATGGTGATGACTGAATTGGTATTATATTTTCCAAATTTTCTATAATGAACTAACAGCATATTTACAATCAGGACTTTAAAAAGATTTAATATAAGGCAAACCAGGGTCCTCCCTGGTGGTACAATGGGTTAACGCACAGCACTATGAAGCTATTGAAACCACTGCAGCAAGAGTTCGATCCCAACCTGGGGGGGGACCCACATGGTGCAGCAGACTTCTCCTGACCCACCCAACTGCTCCCCTCCACAGTCTATCTCAGTAGATCTCCCCCTTTTGCTCCCCACTCTGTCTCTGGTGACTCCCCTCACCCCCACACTTCTGGCTTTTACCCCAGTTTTGTACATATAAATAAATAAAT
>NW_004567120.1:13779656-13824992 GCF_000260355.1 Condylura cristata
GGTATTTTTCTTTCTCTTTCTGGCTTATCTCACGAAGCATGATCTTTTCCAGCTCCATTGGATAATTTATTTTATATGAGCTATCAAACCCTCTCCCCAAATAAATATTTTAAAACATTTGTGAGTATACCTGTCTTTGGGATTTAAGCACCTACTTTGAAAGTTTTAGGCACTGTGGGTAGATAATTCTAAGGTAGATGAAATTTTGGTAGCTGTATTAGTGATCTCGCTGACAGACCTGTTTCCTCAAAATTTTGCACCTTAAGACAATAAGCATTGTCTCACAATATCTGATGGTCAGGAATCTGGGAGTGATTTACTGTTTTCTGATTCTGGATCACTCGTGAGGTTTCACTCAAGCTGTCATTTAGGGCTGCAGTCATCTGAGAGCTTGCCTATAGCGAAAGGATTTACTTGTAAGCTCACTCACCTGGCTGTTAGCGGGATTTGTCAGTTCCTCACCTCCTGGGCCTTTCTGTAGTGCTGCTTACAACATGGGAGGGTGGAGAGGGAGGAGAGAGAGACTCAAATAGAAGGTAGCGTTTTGATAAAGCGGAATGGAGGGTGAATAGCAAGTGAAAGGGTTTAGGTGCCAGGAGTTCAGTGCCTGGGGTGCTTCCTAGCAGGAACAGGCAGCATGAGAGAAAGGGGGAGATCACCAGGTGCTAGAAGGTGACAAATGGGAAGAGCTGAAGACAACGTTAATCCACTTGATAATTTTTCTGAGGACTTGTATGCTTGCGTGCCTGTTCACCGAAAAAGAGAGCCCTTTCGTCTTCCTGCTGCAGAATACATAGCAAAGGTACCTTATTTAGATAATAATATTGGAGAATATTTTTCCCTTCAGCCTCAAAACATGGAGGTGCACATAGTTAAATGCTTCTGCTTTCCATAGCTATTCCTCTTCTTAGTTGGTGGTGAGTACTGAGAAGGCATTTTTCAAAATACTTGTTCACCTTATTTCCGATAAGAGAAGTAATGTTACCTCCGAAAGAGCATTTTCATTGTGGGATGGAAATTATCCCTTTTCTTATTAAAAGGATGGGTTTCACACATCTGCTTGGTTTCCTTTAGAGCCTATACAATCCTGCCTTTTAGGGACAGAGGTTCGGGGCTGAGGAGGTGGGAGATCCCCATCTTTGTCCCCGCACTCAGAGCAGCCCTTACCAGCTGTGAGCACCAACCCATGGACACTCTGCTGTAGAATCAGTGATTTGAAAAAATAAAACTCAAGCTAAATATAGGATGTTCACGTGGATCTGAATTTGCCTCTCACTTTTAAATCCACTCTGCGCTATTGCTTTAAAACGACTTCTGACAGGAGGCCAGTCTGGAAAAACAATACCAAGTACATAAACAAACCCCAAAACCCTCATTAAGCTATTAGCACTCTAATAGAGCTCATTATTTTTCACCTTCCAATTATTGACTTTTTTAATTAGAGAACATGCCCAAAGTTGAACTGCACTCAGTACTTTCTGCAGAACTTCAAGCCAGTTTTGCTTTATTAAAATTTTTCCCTGTGCCAGAAAGCATAAAAAATCCAAAGTGGCTTTGAAGGCATTTTCAGTCCTATTGTGGGTTCGTTGCCAGGTTCACATAGGAAACATACACATATGATGTGACAAGGTTCACCTGCTGTATTGATGGACAAAGAGTTATTAGAGCTCAAAACTACCTCTTCAGGATTCACAGATGCAGTTTACTCACGTGCCACCCTAAAACTGGATAACAATAAGCAGTGCGAATGGTCCAAGAACAGCAGAAAGTGAATGAGAGCAGTGTTTAACGAGAGCCCAGGTGATTCTGATGCACTCTAAACTCCCTGATTTCAGGACTTGTCTGGGGGCCTAGAGGTTAAGTCCCAGTGCACTATCATCCCCATGACATGCGTTGGATCCCTGCCCAGGGAGCTGACCCGCATGGTGCAGCAGATCTCTCCTGTCTTGCCTGCTGCTCCCCTCAGCAGTGTATTTCAGTAAATTCACCTGTTCTGCTTCCCATGCTGTCTCTGGTGAATCCTCTCACCCCTTGCACCCCAATTCTTATACAGGGTGGGAAAAGAATCCCTGAAGATGGGAGACATTTTGAAAATCTTGGAAAAGTCACTTCAGTGAATTTACTTTGTGGAATGATGAAAATAGTAAACATAATGGTAAGAATGCAGTTTACTAAATGATAAATATACATATTTAAACCTTAGAGGATCTGTGCAAAAATATATGATCTACCTATTAAATGAATCACAGGAAGAGGGTTACTAAGCTGATTCCTGATTCCAGCAAGTTAATTTTTTTATCAAAAGGCAGATGATGATGATGATAATGATAAATTACAACAGTTGATGTATGGTTTCTACCGTCATAGAACTACCAGTAAAATGGAATGGAGATATTATGTGAAATGTATACAGGGTGAGAGTTATAAAAGGAAAGTAGAAAGTGCAATGGGAATATCCAACATGGAATCCTAGCCTTCTCTGAGGAATATTGGGGAAGGGCTGTTTGAACGGGGATCTTCAACCTGAACTGGGGAGAGTAGGGGGGCACGACCAAACTGAATGGGAGAAGGATGTTGCCAACAAAAGATAAATGGTACGCTCTAGAAACAAATGTTGGGTATGACTAGAGTAGAGCAAGGTGAAGAGCAGTCAGAGAGGGGTATGCTAATGTGTTCCAACTCTTTGAAATGTTCTTCCATGAGAATATGGCTGACTTCTTCATTCAGTACCCACCTCCAATACCACCTCCATACCAAGAACTTTATTGACCAGCTCAGTCATGTCCTTCCATTACTTTATTCTGTTTCTTCAGTCACGTTTTTCACTGTACTTGTGTCTGAAACAAGCTTTTTATTTATATGTTTCCTTGCTAACTACCTGTCTTCCTTCAGTAGAATATAAACTTATTGATGCAAGGAACTTGTCTATCTTATTCACTGCTGGATCCTCACTTCCTAGACCGGTGCCTGACTGAGAAATATGATTGATATTTATTCATTAATATTTGTTAGTGGTAGACCACTTGTTTTTGCATTGGCAATGTACAGAGTTCAAGCCAGTGCTCTAGCACTTTGTATAGTGCCTCAAACTTTCAGATAGAACCAAGAAGCAAATATAAAAAAAAAATAAAATACCACCTGGAATTCAATGATTGTGATTAGAATTCTCACTAAGTACTTTTCAAGACATAAAATTATATAGCAGAATAGAGAAGCATGACAACTTTAAACCACCAATTAAAACACTATTTTAGTGACAAAAGTGAAATATTTAAATTGTCCTTTGTTTATAAGATTTGGATTCATCTTGGTCCTTCATCAGTGATACTGATGAATTCTTATACATATTGTCAAGCTATTATCTTTGGTCTAAGTCCACCCCTCTCAGTGTCTTTAGGGACATCTCCAAACAATATAATATAAAACAGAAGTTATATGCCTTTTTTTTCAGTGATCAATTAATAGTGTCATAATTTGTTGTAAGTTGCTGTGCACAGGAGTATGTCAATTGTTACTTAGAATCTGATGCTCTTCTAAGTGATGACATCAGCATGTGCTTACTAAACATCTACCTTGTCTCCCACTTTTTCCCAAGTGCTAGAGGAAGAGCATGATAGATCGTGAAAGAAAGATTTCAGTGAGTTAATGAGCAGCAGGTAAGTGAAACTAACCTTTTGTAAACTTGATGGTCCACACTGTGTATTCTACGTTCAGGTACTTTTTTTTTTTTTTTAAAGAGTGCATTTATTTTTGCCTACAGAACTGGAGTACAGGCTAGAGGTTCAGGAAGGTGAGAGGATTCACCAGAGACTGAGTGGGGCACAGAACAGGCAGATTGACTGAAATACACTGCTGAGGGGAGCAGTCAGAATAGGTCTGCCACACCATGTGGGTCACCTCCCTGGCTGAGGATTGAACTTGTGCTGCAGTGGCTTTGGGGAGCTTCATAACGCAGTGCTTTAACCCACTGTACCACCAGGGAGAGCCCAAGACACTTTTAAATGCAATCTCTAAGGCATCACATCTGCCAGTTCTCCAAAATGGTCCGTTCCGCACTTTAATGTTGGTCTTTTCCTTCCTATGGTCTGCTATACCATCTTCACTTCACTAGTGACTTTTATTAAGGTGATCACACGTTAGATGTTTTGAGCAAAACAGCTTTGTTCAATCACCTGCTTTTATAGCTTTCTGTCATTTATCTGAGAACCATCATGTTCTTTCCTTCTTTCTTAATTTGTATGATCTGGGAATGTTTTCCTGTCACCTCTTATATCTTGTATTATTTCTTTTTATTCCTCCTTAGGGATCTAGCCTGGTTTTCACTTTTTGTGTGTCTTTCTATTTCCCTTGCAAGTCTCTCTGTTGTTCTGGGTGTTAGCCTATTTGGCATCTGGTTACCTTTTAAAATAGCCCTGAAACTTGATATCAGAGTAAAATTACTTTGCTGTCTTGTGAATCTGTTATGTCCCATTAAAACTAATTTCTAGACAGTTCCTCCTATAGCCACCTAGGATCTTGGTTAGTACATGGAAATACCCTTTCTGTTTCCTTATGTGCACTTTGCCTAGAAACAGGGTTTTAAGAGGACAGAAAAATAAAGCATAGCTGTTTAGTCCTTTCTCAAGTTGAGCTGTTGGCAAAAATCATGCTGAGTGACTTAAACTGCAGATATTTGCTTCTTACAGATCTTGAGGGTTGTAAGAATGAAATTAGGGTGCCAACGTGATTGGGGTTTTGGTGAAGGCTTTCTTCCAGGCTTGACAATGACTTCCTTCTCACTCTTTTCTCACATGGAAGAGAGGTAGGGAGAGCAAGTTCTCTGCTACCTTTTGTTATAAGGACACTCACCTCATATGAAAACCCCACTTTTGTGACTTACTACTCTGAACCAAATTATCTCCTAAAGGTGTCATCTCTACATAGCATCACTTTGGGGGTAAAGGCTTCAACATACACATTTTGGGGAAGTGCATCGAATCCATAGCAAGTGCCATCTCTGTTTAAGAGGTGAAGGGAAAACAATAGATCAAACCTGTCCCTTTAAAATGAAATAATAATAGGACGCCTGGAAATCTACCTATTAATTAGATATACCTGTTATTTAGCAATATTACCTGTCACTACCTCATAAAGTCACTCTGGCTTAATAATTAAGAACAAACACCATAATGTCAAATTACTTTTGTTTTTTTTTTGTTTTGTTTTTGTTTTTTAAGATTTTATTTATTTGTGCATACAGAACTGGGGTACAGGCCAGAGGCTCAGGGGCGGCGAGAGGCTTCACCAGAGACAGAGTGGGGAACAGAACAGGCAGATCAATGAAGTACACTGCTGAGGGGAGCAGCAGGCGGGTCAGGAGAGGTCTGCCACGCCATGTGGTCACCTCGGGGGCAGGCGGGAATCGAACTCATGCGGAAGTGGTTTTAGCTTCTCAGTGCTGTGCTTTTAACCCGCTGCGCCACCAGGGAGGGCCAAATTACTTTTGTTTTTAACTTGCATATCCAAACTTGAATTTTTGGTCAAATTACTCAATATGTTTGTACCTCAGTGTCTTTGTATATAAAATGGGTATAATAATAGCACTTATTTCATATGTTTTTGTGGGTATTAATTAAGCATGGATTTCTTAGACCAGTGTCTGGTATATAGTAGTTGCTCAATAATTGCTGTTGTTATATGACCATTGCAGTTCTTTATGTAGTCTCTATTATAACGTCACATGGAGTCTGGTTCTGTTCTTAACTTAATATTACAAATACGAGGTCATTCATCCACTCTTGCCCCTAAGATCTTAACCGAGTAGCTAAGATTGGAATGGAACTTGTCTTATCCTTCCCTTGAAGGGGTGGTCCTGTGTGGGACTGGTTGGGGTTCATGTCAAGTAAGCAAAATTTCTTGAAGTGATTTCAGAATCTGGAATTGATTCAGTGGGGAGGCTGGAGGTTAACTAGTATTATGGTCTGAATGTTTGTGTTGCCCCCAAAGTTATATATTGAAATTTTAATGCTCAATGTGCTGGTATTACAAGATGGCACCTTTTGAAGTTTATTAGGTTGGAAGGGTAGACTCCTCACAATGGAATTATTGTCCTTATGTAAAGAGATCTAGGCATCTCTTCCTCCATGAGAAGATACAGTGAGAGGTCTTTAACTTGGAAGAGGCTCTTATCGCATGATCTTAAACCACCATCTCCAGAACTGCAAGAAATAAATTTCTTTTTTAATAAAGATTTATTTATTTAAGCATACAGAACTGGGGTACAAGCCAGAGGTGCAGGGGCTGTGAGAGGATTTACCAGAGACAGAGTGGGGAGCAGAACAGGCTGACTGACTGATGAAGTACACTGCTGAGGGAAGCAGCAGGGAGAGAGGCCTGGCACCTCCCTGGCCAAACTTGTGCAGAAGCAGCTGCTGATAGCTTTGCAGTGCTGCACTTTAACCCACTGCACCACCAGGGAGGGCCCACTGCAAGAAATGGATTAAGACACCTAGGCAGGTCAGAAGTAGGGATAGCTAGAGGTGAGTATCTTAGGTCTGAATTAGAAAGCATAATTCAGTTTTCTGAGGGACAAGTGGAGGCCTATAAGTGCCTTCATTTTTATGGCAATTTACTTAACAATTAAAAAAGCAGCAGGTGGTTTATGTAGCTTTTACTTTGAGATAATTGTAGAGTTAGGTGCAACTGCAAAAAATAACAACGGAAGATCCTATGTACTTCTTACCCTGGTTCCCCCAGTTTTACTATCTTGAAAAATGACAGTACAAAGTCTCAAAGCCAGGATAATGACATACCATCAAGATACAGAACAGTTTCATCCTTACAAGGATTCCTTGTGTGGCCTTTTCTAGTCACACTCATTTCCCCAAGGAGGTCTGTAACCCTTTGTAGCCACTCAACCCCCTGTTTCTGGCCTGTGGCAACCGAGAATTTCTCCCCAATTTTATAATTGTGTCATTTTTTAAAAAGATTTATTTATTTATTCATACAGAACTGGGGTACAGGCCAGAGATGCGGGGGGTGAGAGGATCCACCAGAGACAGAGTGGGGGGCAGAACAGGCAGATCGACGAAGTACACTGCTGAGGGGAGCAGCGGGCGGGTCAGGAGAGGTCTGCCACGCCATGTGGTCACCTCCGGGGCAGGCGGGAATCGAACTCATGCGGAAGTGGCTTTAGCTTCTTAGTGCTGTGCTTTACCCCTCTGCGCCACCAGGGAGGGCCGATATAATTTTGTCATTTTAAGAATGTTATATAAATGGAACCATGTAGTATATAACCTTTTGGTATTATCTTTCTCACTAAGTATAAATCTGCCACCCTCTCTGCGGGAAATTCATCCTAGTTATGTTCAATAGTTTCTTCTTCTTCTTCTTCTTCTTCTTTTTTTTGAAAGATTTATTTTTATTTATTTATGTATACAAGAACTGGGGTACAGGTCAGAGGTGCAGGGGATGGGAGGATTCACCAGAGACAGAGTAGGGAGTAGAACAGGTAGATCGAGTGAAATAAACTGCTAATGCAAGCAGTAGGTGAGACTGGAGAGTCACCTGCCTATGTGGGTCACCTGCCTGGCCGGGGAACAAACTCAGCTTCTGGTGATAGCTTGATAGTGCTGAGACTTAACCCCTTACACCACCAGGAAAGTCACAGTTCTTTTTTTTAACTGCTGAGTAATATTCCATGATGTGGATGAATCACAAATGGCTTAACTATGTACCTATTAAAGAACATTTGAATCATTTCTACTTTTTAGTCATTGCAAACAAAGCTGCTTTTGGGAACTGGATTGTATTCCCTTAAACTTTATGTGTGGTCCTAACCCCTAGTACATTAGTATGTAAGTATTTATTGTTTAATGAGGAAATTAAGGAAAAATGGAAATTTAAAAAATTAAAAAGTAGAAATGGAAATTTTAAAAACTAAGTTTGTTAAGGTAGATTGCTCATCCAATATGCCTAATGTCCTTATAAGAAAAGGAAAAGACACTGGGGGCCTGTCTAAATAGAGGGGCAAGGCTCAACCATGTGAGGAGGCAGTGAGAGGGTAACCTTCAGCAAGCCATGCAACGAGCTCTCAGAGGAAGGCAACCCTGTCAACACCTTTGTCTCAACTTCCAGTCTCCTGGACTGTGAGAAAAGGTGTCATTTAAGCTTCCTAGTCTGTGGTGTTTTGTTGTGGCAGCTTGAGCAAACTAATTCAGCTTCTATACACACATGCAGGTGTTTGTGTGAACATACGTTCACTCTCCAAGATAAATTTCCTAGTAGCACTATTGCTGGGTTAAACTGCCAGATTGTTTTCTATATCCCTGGCATATCAATTCTAAGCCCACCAGCGATGCACAGTGCAAGGGATGCAGTTTCTCAGTAGCCTCACCAGTACTTGATATCGTCACTGTTTTTTATTTTCTAATAAATGTCTGATGGTATCTCATTGTAGTTTTGATTTGCTTTGCCATGATGGCTAGGGTGTTCTACATCTTTCTATGTGTGGACATGCCATCTCTGTATCTTTGGTGAAATGTCTACACATGTCTTTTCTCTATTTTGTAAATGGATGATTCACTTGAGTTTTGAGATTTCCTTCCATTCTGGATACCAGTCTTGTGCTGTATATAAGCTTACAAACATATTTATTCAGTTGTCCTATTCATTTTTTTTTCATCCTTTTAACAGAGCTTTCTGCAATGCCAAAGTTTTAAATTTTAAGCAGGTCCAAGTGAAATTGGATTGTCTATTTCTTCTAGTGTAAATTTTGGTAGTAGTATCTTTCATCTATGTTATTCAAGTTTCAGGATGTTCAACTTTTCATTATCTCATTCATGTTACAATTTTCCTGGTGCTTGATATGACAAGTGGTTTTCTTTTCTGTGCTATCCTGGATATTTAAATATTATGAATCTTTACTTAATCTTTCCTTACAGGAGCATGAGGTCTAGTTTCCCACTGGACCCTATTGGTACTACCCAGCAAAAGTAGGTTGCTGAGTCACTATGCCTCACTGCTTGTGGCTGGGGTAATGTTCCTGTTGACAATCTCCAGGGAAAGAGGGCCACTGACTCACACCACCTCATTGTCACCAAATAAGATTGTACGATCAGCTGCCTGTTGGGCTCTCCTGCCCCCACAATACTGATGGAAATAGGCTTTTTCCTACTGCTTTATTGCTGCAAGTTGGGGGCAGAATATCAGCTCCAACTAGACTCTTTTGACACCCATAAAGGAAGAACAGGAAGTGGGATACTAATTAGCCTTGCCTATCACTACCTCGGTTCTGTTTCATTAATGCCTTGTAGGTGTTAGGGTTCAGTTCCTTACTGTATTCTGCTGATACCAGGGGAAGTGGAGGCGGAATGATAACTAGGCCTGCTTCCTACCACCTCATTTAATCTTATTTCTGCTGGGTGTACATATGAAGATTCAGATCCACACCGGGTTTTGCTAGGGATGGGGAAGGTAAGAGTGTCTAATAGCCCCAATCGCAACTCCTCTTTCAGTCCCATTAATCAGGTGTGGGTGAAGGCTCAGGTTTCCATTGGACCCAAATGTCACCACTACCTGCTTCACCTAGGCAGGGTAATAGGAACAGCTCCCGACAGAGCTTGCCAACACCATTAGGTTGGGGAAATCAGAGGTCTCTCAGCTTTTCTCTGAGATGGCATGAGATGGAATGTTAACTCCTCAGTCTGACATCACTAACATCACTTGTTGAGTAATCACAATCCTTTATTTTTGTCACCGTGAAGTTTATAGTCTAGAGGGAGAGATGTCAAAGAAGTATGTAAATACAACTATGGTAGGGATTAAGAAGTAAGAACCTAGATTCCTCTAGGTCTATTTGAGGAGTTGATTAAGACCTTGGCGGATGAGGAGTTATTGAAATCAGGTAGGAGAGAGAATGCTCCACGAAGAGCAAATAGCACATGAGGTAGCATTTTGCCAGGAAGAACCTGTGTTTCCCAGAAAGTGAATGCAAGTCCAGTATATGGAGTTATTTGAGGTGTCTAAATAGTGAGAGTGACGCTGGAGAATTAATAGGTGTCTGACCTACATGTAGGATCTTGAGAACTAGGTTAAGGATTTGGCTTTTTTCTAAGTATTGAGAGAAGGAATTAAGGCATTTTAAGAAGATCAGGGATACATTTTAATTTAACCATTAGCAGGAGATTGCCTTGGCTGCTGGGTAAGGAGTAGATTGGAAGGTTGAAACAGAGATAACTGTTAAAAGGCTGTAGTGGAAATTAAAATGAGAGATGATACAAGCTTTAACTATATGTGTGGAAATGGAAAGATTTGGAAACATTTGAGATAAAAGACGTACATAATTTATTGTGGAGGACATGTTCCTAGAAATTAGAGTATTTAAGTGTATCATCAAGTGAATTCCCTATAGTACAATCCTAGAAACAGGCATTATGTCCCCTGCTGTCATCAGAGGAGTAGGGGTTCACTGACTTCTGAGTTTACTCTCCCTGTTGTTGTAATCATTTTAATGACATCCAGCTATGCCTTGAACACACCCCAAATGCATAGACAACCACACCACCTCAAGCTGCAAACAGGCCTGTATGTGCTTTAGCCATTAAAATACCCCCATGTTAGTTTGTCCTTGTAAAACAACAAGGCATTTTCTGGGGATCAAAAGATCTGTGGAAGGAGGGGGAAAAAGAAAGAAAGCAGGATGATAGAGTACCGCTTAGCTCAGAATAAGCCCTCAATAAATATGACCTGATATTAGACTAAAATTAATTCAATTTATTTTTGTGAAAACGCCTGCATTTTAGAAGCTTAGTTTAAATGACAGGGGTAATTTACAAATCCATAAATATTTGGAACAGGGCTTTTTTTCTTTGTCACGTGGCTAATTATTTTATGAAAATATATTTGCATATGTAATTAAAAGCTAAAGATAAGCTGGGCATTAGAGAAATTTAAATTTAACATTTTGTAAGCTAACTATCCCCTGAAATTCAATCAAAAGGAAACTATGGTTTTTTATACCATATTCTTTAGTAAGCAAATGAAGATTCTTTGTAAAAAAATAATGTTCTCAAGAGCACATCTTGAGGAGATTCAGTTGTAGGACCCAACATACATGCCCCCTTCCTAGGTATTTAATTGAGGGTATAGAAACTTCCAGATATAATGGTAGGTGCCACTTGTGGATTCTCCTAAGCGAAGTAAGTCAGGGGAGAACGAGAAATGTTGGATGGCCTCACTTATATGTGGAATGTAGAGAAACCAAAGGGTAAGGAAAAAGTGAAAACTTGCGAGTTGACCATAGATGTGAGACATCCAGCAGAGGAGGGGAGCTAGAGGGGTCACAGCAAGGAAGGGAAGAACATAAGGAACTGTGGTGACAGTTCACAGGTGATGAGAAGGTGCGAGATTTAGGACTACACCTTGAGGGGAGAGATCAAATACTGCCCCCAAATGAACAGTGATGTAAGAAAATAAATAGGGCCCTCCCCGGTGGCGCAGTGGGGTTAAAGCACAGCACTAAAAAGCTTAAGCCACTTCCGCATAAGTTCAATTCCTGCCTACCCCAGAGGAGATCCACATGGCCCGGCAGACCTCTCCTAACCCACCTGCTGCTCCCCTCAGCAGTGTACTTCCTTGACCTGACTGTTCTGCTCCCTACTCTGTCTCTGGTAAATCCTCTCACTCTCGGCATCTCTGGCCTGTATCCCAATTCTGTATGAATAAATAAATAAATCTTAAAAAAAAAGAAAATAAATAAATTTAATTTAAAACAACATAATGGCAGGGCTCCAAGTTGGGTCTCCAGATGTGATCTCCGAATAGCACTGAAGAAGTAAGTAGTCTTGCTCACATCAGGAAGGCAGGGACTCAGGGACTCCCCACTGGAACGGTGGCTGTGCTTGAGGGATCGAGAAGCCTACAGCAGCTACTACTCTAGCTCATGAAGCTGGTGCTGGGGTGCTGGCCTTCTGAGGCCAAATTCACCCTTAAATCAGCCAGTGTATCTGTTTCTCAATCCAAACTAAGCTAGTGGAAGCTAGAACACTACTGCAGAGAAAACCCAAGATCTTCAGAACTTTGTATTCCAGGAACAACCACCAAAGCATTAGGAAAATTATCCTTAGATTGCTTCTGCCCTCTACATTTTATGAAAGTGCATCTCATTGGTGAAACCAAATGTATACCCAGAAATAGATGGGAGCTTCAGAAATGTGGATTTTATTTCTCCAAGTTTAACAGTATAGGAAGGCATTGCCAGGAGTTGAAAATCGGAACAACGCAATTTGCCATCTTCACCACATTTCACTGCTTTTTGGAAAAGCTTATAATTTGCCGATCATTTTCCTAAGTATAGAATTTGAGGAGTACAGCTTTACACCGTCACATCTGCAAAAGCTTTACTTCCCCTCTACCCTAAATCCAGTGGCAAGACCCTCTCACCTTCCCTCTCTTAGCCTTTCCTATCTCATCGTCTCCTGTGCCCTCTGATAACCAATATAGTTTTCAGAGTCCAGGAATTATTTTTGCTGTGCTTTGCCAGTATATTTTCTTTGGTTATTTATATTCCACAAACGAATGATACCATATGGTAACCATCTTTCACTTTCCGGCTTCTTTTACTTAGCATAATCACCACAAATTTCATCCATTTTCTTCCAAAAGGCATGATTTCATCTTTTTTAATACCTGAGTAGTATTCCATTGTGTATATATTCCATGATTTCTGTTTTCACTCATCTGTTAATGGTGGGGTTGATTTCATGACTTGGCTATTGTGAATATTGCAGCTATGAACATCAATCTTTTTGTATCAGAGTTTTCATATTCTTTGGGTAAATAGCTAGTGGTAGGTATTATATTACTGAATCTCTATTTTTTTTCTCCCAGAATCTCCATATCATTTTCCATAGAGACTGCACCATCAGTGCATCCCATCAACAGTCCTGAGAGTTTCTTTTTCTCCACATCCTCACCAACATTTGTTTCTTCCATTCTTCTTCATATGGCCATTCTCACAAGGATGAAGTGATATCATCTGGTTTTGATTTGCGCTCACTTTAAAATAGGTGATGTTGAAATGTTTTCCCTGTGCCTGTAAGCCATTTGAATGTCTTCTTTGGAGAAGTGTAAATTTAGCTCCTTTGCCCCCTTTTTTTTTCATTAGTTTGTGGTTTCTTTTATGCTACAAAACCTTGTTAATTTGCTAGAAGTTGGGGTTGTGTCCCCAAATCCATCTTTGCAGTTACTGTCTAGACTTGCATCACCTTTTATGCATTCGTGGTATCAGGTCTTATATTCAAATCTTTAACCCATTTGAAATTTGAATGACTTAATTTCATTTCCCCCTCCCCCCCATGGGAGTGTGATGGTTAGCACTCTAAACTCTTACACTGATACTTTCTTGCTCTTTTGTTTGTCTTTCCATGCCTCCACCTTGACACAAAAGCAGCAATGACAGTATGGAACTACCTAACCTAATGCAACTCTTTCTGGTAAAAAACAAAACTCTATCCATGCTCTTCCCAAATAGGGGGAGATGCTTATTCATCGTACAGTTTCATCATAATCCCATCTAGAGCTCCTGTGCCTTATAAATTTAATTGCTACAAGACATTTTTATATAAATTACTTGCAGAAAGAGAAAGGGGAAAATATGTGTAACTAAAAAAGAAAATAGGATAACTATTGCAATTCTCATTTTGAAACTGATTACAATACTGTGGCCTTGTAACTATTTATAAATTGCTTTTTCCTCTGTATTTTCCATATATGTTTTGTCTTCACCCAGTATCCCTGCAGATTTGTTCTCTACTTCTTGAGGTCACATAAAACAACTCCTGAGATCCTTGGAGCCTTCATGATTCTGCTGGTATTAACTTGCTGCAGTCTTTCATTACTTTTATTTTTTTCTAAGATTTTATTATTTTTGTGTAGAAGAACTGGGGTGTAGACCAGATGTAGGGGATTGAGAGGGTTTACCGGAAATAGAGTAGGAGAGCAGGAAGCAGAACAGGTGGATCTACTGTAATACACTGCTGAGGGAGTAGTGGGCGAGACAGGAGAGGTCTGCTGCGCTACATGTAGGTCACCTCCCTGGCCATGGGGGCGGGGTAACTCAGGACATCGCAGTGGTAGTACTGAGCCTTAAGCCATAGGCCACCTGCTTGTCCCAGTTTTGTTTTGTCTTTTACTGGACTTTAGGAGCATATTCTCATTATTGGTTCATGTATCATCTTATTTAGCTCTCTGTTTATAACTGTAATTATGTAATGTAAGAAGCATGCTCAGCCAACCACCCCAAACAAACCAGGATGTTGACAATACTCTCTCCCAGCCCATTTCTCTTTATCTGAAGAAGCACAAAACTGTTTCTCTTTTTCCTAAATCCCTTGTTTCATTTTGATATGTTAATAGTTGTATCATATGGAAATATATTCCTAAAGAATATTCTTGAATGTTTTAGTTGTATTTTACTTTATAAAATAGATATAATGTTGCTACATAAAAGGTTTAGGATTTATCATCATTTTTGAACTTTACTTTTTCTTCTAAATATCATACCACTGAAGTCCTCCCTGGTGGTGCAAGGGATTAAAGCATAGCACTATGAAGCTATCTGCTGTCACTGCAGCATGAGTTCGATCCCCTGCCAGGCTGCTGACCCACATGTGGCAGCAGACCTCTCCTGTCTCATCTACTGCTCCCCTCAGCAGTGCATTTTGGTCAGTCTGCCTGTTCTGCTCCCTACTTTGTCTCTAGTGAATCCTCTCACCCCACTCCTGCACCTCTGCCCTGTTCCCCACTTCTTGTATGCATAGATAAGCAAATCTTTTAAAAATAATTAAATAAATATCATACTGGCCTGTTGAAGTTCAGTCACTTTTATTGCTTTATATTAATCCATTATGTGTCTGTACCTTAGTTTCTTCATCCTCTCACATTGATGATAAACATTAAGGTTGTTTCCAGGCTTTTAGTATTATGAGTAGCAGTTCTATGAACATTCTTGTACATATTTCCAGTTTTATGTATGTAGGAGCTTGTCAAAGGTCTAGACCAACAGGGAGGACCTTCTTCCTGATTTTAAAGAGAATGCTTCCAATATTTCTTCCTTTCCAATAATGCTAACTTTAGGTTATTTTATAGATGCTTTTGTCAGATTAAGAAATATCTTCTGGGCCTCCCTGGTGATGCCGGTGTTAATTTTTCAGCAGCACCAAGCTATTGCCATTCACTGCAGCATGCATTTGATCCCTGACTAGGGAGGTGACCCACATGGTGCAGCAGACCTCTCCTGTCACACCTGCTGTTCCTCTCAGCAGTGCACTTCATCAGTCTTCCTGTTCTGCTCCCCACTCTGTCTCTGATGAATCCTCTCACGCCCTGACCTCTGGCCTATACCCCGGTTCTTGTGTGCATTTATAAATAAAAATAAATCTTTAAAAAGTATATATTTTCTATTAGGAGAAAACTCCTGGGTTTAAGGTGATTTTTTAAAAATCATAAATAAGTTTAAAATTTGATAAATGTGTTTGAAATCCATTGAAATGATCATGTAATATTCTGTGTTAACCCATTCACTAGGTTGGTTCAATATTGAACCATCCTTGCATACCTGAAATAAATTTCATTATGATATGTCCCCTTTTCTACTTTTTTCTTAAGTTAAATAGTTGTCTTGTTAATTTTTAAATTTTCTTCCTCTTTATTACAGGTATTTAAAGCTATAAAGTTTCCTTGGAAGTACTGCTTTTTTTAATACCCTGGAGGTTTCATTACATAATGCTTTTATCATCTTCAGTTCCTGCTATGGTTACGATCTATTGAATATTGGGCTATAAGGTTCAAGTGACTGAGCTGCTTGCTCTTCACCCTGATCCTACTGGACAACCTTCTACTGCTCTGGGACTCACTCAAAGCAGACAGAATTTTGAGTTACCTGGTAAATAAATAAAATCTTTCAAATGTGGTATGTTACCACCAAATCACATGGAAATCCCCAAGTATAATGCCTGCTTATTCAGTGGTAAGAGGTTGTGATGCAGAAACAGGTTTTTCACATTAGAGAGGACACCGCAGTATATCACTGGCCAATTTATGGTCTTCCAGAAACTTCATTGAGTTAGCAAACCCATGATTTTCACAAAATTTATCTTCTGACCATTGAGGCATATGGAGTTCCCTGCTCACCATGTCTCTACCAGCATAAAGTCATAAAAGTGGACAATGGGATAATTAGGATTCCAGTATTTTAAATTGTGGCCAAGAATTGGTATATTCCTGAAATAAAATTGTGTTGATCTATGAGAAGTTCTGTCAGATTAAGGAAAATTGCTTCTTGTTTTTCCTGCTGAGTGGTAGAGTAATAAAAACACATTAAACAGATTGATAACTGCATACCAGGTGCTGGGAACTATGTTAATTTGCTTCCATGTCTCTAAGAGACTACATCTAGCAGCACCTGCAAGTTAGAATTTTTCACTTATTAAACTGAAGATAATTCGCTGCCAGTCTCAAAAACCTGACTCTTCAACAAAGTAGGTCACTTGAATGAAAAATGGTAGAAATCATAATCCCTGCACAGATCTTTGATGTAGTCACAACTCTCTGTGCTTCTACCAGAAACCATATTGCTTTTGATTACCTCTTTTGGTGGAGCAAGAAATGCCACAGTCTTCCACTGTCCTAACCATAACAGCCCTTGTACCACAGGTCAGGAAGCAATGCAGGGATTTGGTCCGTTACCAAGTAATTTCAACTTACTTATTTGGGAACTGGAGAAATAAGCCAGGACTAGTCCACAGATCCATGTAGCTCATTGTGAAGTGCCCCAAATTCCACTTTGTCACCTCTGTACACCCATGGAGTTATCCAATATATAACAGTTACATTTTGGATCCCCACAAATTAGCATAATTTAAAGCCAGTGTCCAATTATCTGCACAGGTTTTTGGTATTTCTCATTCTCCAGTGCAGTTCTCATGGTAAAAGACTACAGCCTTCTCTTGGATAGACCTAGGAGGAAAGGTGTACAATACGTACTCATATGGGATTTCAGAATTCTTCCTAAAGAAACTTTTATTCTGTAAATTGTCTCATATTTGTGAATTGGGTAACATAGAACCACTAAGAATTTAGTGTGTTCCTCATCTATTTTAGTCCAAGAGCCTTAGCTACTACTAGAGACCTATGAAGGCCAAGCCATTCTAATATCCTGGCTCCACTGCTCATTAGAATAAGCATGTTCACCTTGTCTCTGGTGGTTAAGTGCTGCCATTTGGCTAAAATCATTCTCATCGAAATAAATGTTTTCATTTCAATAGTGGATCTCCCACCCCCATCTCCACACTATAGAGGACAGGCACGATATTGGTTATTTTAAATACTTTTTATTTTTGTGAGCTACAACACACATTCAGCAAAATGCATTAAGTGTATACCTTAGTGAGTTACAATAAGGTGAACATTCATAGAACAATTCTGCAGATAACAATCTAGAACCATGCCTGTACCTTAGAAGTGCTCTACATGCTACTCCCTAATCAAATAACTGTCCATCTTGGAAAGGTATAGTTATTATCCTACCTTTATGGTAAATAGTAAGTTTCATATATTCATAATTTTACCACCTTACATGCATCCCTATCATTTTTGCACAGTGTTTAAATGGAAGTTTTCACTGGGAGTATATAATAAGTGAGAGTATATATAATTTTACCTTCTTTCTTTTGCTGATAGTTATATATAAGCTTATATTATAACTATACTTATATTATAGTTATGAGATTTATCCAAGTTGTCCCATGTAGCTATAGCTCATTCTAATTGCTGTATTGTTATCATCCTACAAATATACTAGTTTATCCATTCAGCTGAAAAATGTTTGTGTTCTATTTATTTGTTGCTGTTACAGTAATATGTGGTAGTGAGCGTTCTTGTATGTGTCTCTTGATGACGAGGTACACGCGTTTCTATTGGATTATACTCAAAAGCAGATTTGTTACCCTCCCCTGTATTTTCCCAGACTTTTGCCTCTCCATGCTTCTTTCTGAATAATTTCTTCACAATTATATTGTAGCTTATGAATTCTGACTTCCTCTGAAGCAAATCTCAGTTTAACTCAATCTCTTATTCTCCATTATTGCATATATTATGTCTGGAATTGCAAATTTTAAAAATTCTGCAATGTGTTTTCCTGTCCCTAATTTCTGTTTATTTTCATAACTCTAAAAACTAGTAAACATAGTTATTTTAAAAGCCTAAAAATTTTAGACAAAATTTTTATTATGTGGAATCTCTGGTCTCTTTATATGTTCTGCAATTGCTTCTATTTCATGTTCAAGATGCCCGATTTGGTTTATCTTTCTTTTATGTCAGTAACTGTATTAATGTATTTGTTTTCAGAAAAATGTGAAGCTTGACTCAGTGTTATCTTCCTTTCCAGAGTATTTTTTCTTGCTTCTGCTAGGCATCTGGCAATGCTGGCTATCGGGATCATCTTAATACAATATTTGGACTGAAATTTTTCTGAGTCACCTAAATGACCCCAAGTTGAGCTGCAACCTGTGTGAAAGCTGTTTTACTTCCAATTTATCATGAATCATAGGGTTCGATTCTCTAGGTTTCCAATCCAAATTGCAGTATTAGAGCTTTTACTTTTGATCAGCCTTGATAAATCAATCGGGGCTGTCTGAACTAGTACCTTGAAATCAGAGATTATTTTAGGAGGACCCATATCTACAATTCCCTTCAAAAAGCTTGTTCTTTGCTTGACTAGCATGCTCAAAATCTTTCTTACACATCTTCCCCAAGTATATGTAGACAAAAATTAGCAGAATCTTGGAATACTTTTTGTATGTGATCCTTCTCTTCCCAGTTACACTGTGAGGGGTGGTAGCACTATTGGGTATTTCAGAAAGATGGAATCACTTTCATCAAATTGCAAAGGCAACTCAGTGGATTTTGGAGTATGAATACTGCATGTTGCCCCAGTACCCAGGCATACAAGCCAATAAATTTTTCAATTGGCATGTCAGAAGCATTAACCAACTTGAATGGACATCTGATCATTTATATGGATACTCACCACTTTTAAGTTTTCTTCCAAATGTTACTCTCTTCATGAAGAATACGATGGCTGCTTTAGTTGAAATTTATTCTGTTCCAGGACCTGGAATTCCTTATCTCCCTTATTTGACTTCAATAGCACTATTACTTTCTAGCATACTATAACTTTTACTTTTAAAAAATATTAATTGATGTTTTAATATTAAACAACTCAGTATGTTTGCAAAAGAAAAAAATATTTGTTTTTTATTCTTTGTATCCCTACACTAGCATGTAAGCTGTATGGTGACAAGTTTTGCTTGTCATGTTCAATGTAATAACTGCTCAGTAAACAGTTTTCAATTGGTTGATGGTACCAAATACTGTGTCAGTTAACATTTGTTGCCATGAAATGGAATCACTGGCTATTTGAAGCAGCAAATGGTTCAATACAGGGAATCAGTTGCTTATATGATTCTTGGCTAGATGGGTGTTCTGTAGGCTAAGGATAGAAGTATTAGGCTAGGAAGGCCTTCCCAGTCTATACCATCAAACCTGGCCCATCAGGATACTCCTAATGATTACAATCACGAAGGTGAGGAGTAACAATATTGAAGAGGTCATGATTAAAACTTTAAAGTTTATTTTAAAATCACATTGTTATATCTGCAATCTAGCAATAAGGAATTAACTGGCATTATTACAACTATCTCTCAATACTTACAAATCTAGTGATTGGACACTGAAATGTTGCTGGAGTGCGACCCAAGATTTCCAGATCTTGCTTTTAGTGTCAGTGAGGGCCAAAGCGTCTGGACGATATTTGTGCCTCACTTAAATTTTCCTAGTTTGCATCCATAGCCCTGGAATTTTTAGTCTTCTAATAGCTGTATTGGGGCAGGCACACTGGGAGGAGGTGGGAATGGATATTGTGTGCCAATTCATCGTGTCTACCACATCAATTGTATAAAGCAGTGTGTATGTATATTGCATTTAACCATTGACTGTGTGCTCTTATTCAAATATCACTTCTCTTGCACAAAAAGTGGGGAGGTTATTATGCAAGGCTAGTATAGTTTTAAAGAACATCTTCTTTCCCTAAATTGCTCTAACAACCCTGGAAGATTCTTTTTGTAAAGATGGCTTTCTCCTTCTCACCATTGTGAAATTACCATTGACACCAACTGATAGCAATTGCACTTCTCCCACTTGGGTATGAGAGTGATTGTTTGCAGAGGCATACTTAGGGGAAGGGGGAGTGGGAGGAATCTGCCTTGTGGGATTTGATCACTAGCGTTGTTTAGAAATGATAGTACATGGTGTTAATAAAAAACAAGCTGACTTTTAGTTAATTTTATTATTGTTTTTAAATTCTTTGTGGAGAATGTACCTCTTCGTATCTGCACTCAGAGTAGTCGCTTCACTGCCCCATTCTTGTGACACAGTGTTTGTTAGTGTTGTTATGGTTATTATTTTTTAGAATAAGGGGTTTTCATCTTGGCATTCTAGGTGAATGCTAGCAAACTGGTTTAAAAACAGAACTGTCAAAAATAAAGTTAGAGGACTGATATTAAAAGCGTAGATGTAGAACAGTGCTTGTCAACTCTGGCTGTACCCTAGGAGCTTTTAAAACATGATCGCTGGGACCAACCACCATATATTTTGATTAAATTGATCTGGAATTAGATTTGAACCTGAACATTTCTTAAAACTTCCTTAACAATTGATTCTAATAATCAGTTGTTGCTGGGCCCACTGCTTTCATACTAGTCAAGCACTTCTGAGGTGTATTTCAAGTTCTGAGCATGGATGTTTGTAGAACATTCAGCTGGTGGGCATTAAGTAAGCAATGTTTCCACAAGGAAGCAAACTTGCTACATAGCTAACATGGCAGCTCTAGTCGAGCTTTGGAGTCTGATGGTAAGTAACCAGGAGTGGAACCCTGTCTAAAGTTGAGTAGGACAGTCAGACTCGCATCTAGGTTAGCAGTTATCAGCCTTGGGTATAGTCATGATAACCTGAGGATTAGCTGTAAAAAACACTAGTACCCATGCCTTGACCCTCACAGAATTAATAAGTCTGAAATGGGACTCCAGAAGGTGATGTTTCCTGGCTTTGTTTTCCAAGATATTGTCCTCATTTCCTAGAATATGTTCTATGAACATTCATAGCTGGTAATAATAGCCTTTTGTCTTACACTAAATTAAGCATTTATCACCATTTGGCATGGTGAATACATCACAACTAGTATACTTCTTTCCATTTCCACTTCTATCACTCTAGTCTAAGCCACCATCATCCTTTTCTGGATTACTGTTTCTGACCTTTCTCCCTTAGGCTTTATTTCAACACACCTAGTGACTTTAAAGATGCATGTCAGATCATGTGACTGATATGCTTGAAAAACACTCCAGTGGCTTTTCAGCTCACTCAAAGTAAGACCCAAGTCCCTTGCTATGACCCACAGATCTGACTTGGTCTTTTATGTCTCTGAGATGCTATCACTGTCCCGCTCACTAACACTGCTCCAGCCACACTGACATCCTTGCTGTTCTGAACACATCAGACAGATGCCACCTGAGTGTCCTATCTGCCTGGGGGAAGAAGCTGCTCTGTGAACACACCAGACAGATCCCACCTGTCTTCTCTACCAGGGGCTTCTTCCCCCAGAGAGCTGTATAGATCTTTCCATCTTGAACACCCTCTTTAATATTGCTAATCCCCCTGCTTACACACAGAACCCATTTCCTCATCATTATTTTATCTCTCTTCATATCATTTATCAACATCTGACACATTATTACATATCCATTTTTTTAGAGTCTGTCTCCTTCCACTAGAATATAAGCCCCATGAGGGTGTTTTCTATGTTGTTCAGTGTTAATCCACAGAACCTGAAAGAGTACCTGTCACATAGCAGATGGGCCATAGTATTAGATATTTCAATGCAAAATTAAAGATTGTAACTTCACTATGCAGATATACATGTGTTTTATTTTATCACTGGGGAGGAAGAAACTAAAATATTACAAATATTAAATATATGTCTGCAAATATGATATGTACTTCTCATGGTTTTATTAATTAATTTTTTTAGCGATTTGTTTATGCATATAGAACTGGAGTACCAGCCAGAGGTACAGGGGTGGTGAGAGGCTTCACCAGAGACAGGGTGGGGAGCAGAACAGGCAGATCTAGGAAACACTGCTGAGGGGAGCAGTGGACGAGCCATGTGGATCACCTCTGGGACCAAGGATCGAATCCACACTGTGGCGGCTGTGGCTTGCTTTCAGTGCTGCGTCCTAACCCGTTTTGTCACTAGGGAGGGCCTATTATTTAATTCTTAAAACAATTTCTAATGAGTTTGGTATGATCATTATTAATCCCTCTTTGCAGGTAAGGAATGGAGGCACATTGAGATGACTTCCTTTGCCCAAGGTCATACAGCTCACATGTGCTAGTGCTGCTAGAATTTGAATTTGAGCTTATCTGACTTCTAGGCTCATGTTAATTCTGCAAATGACCGCCTCCTCAAACTCATTAGAAATGAGTTTACCAAATTAATTCCTACTTTAATGGTTTGTGGAGAGGGAAGATGAAAGGAGGGGATTCAGATATGGAAAGGAGAAGTAAAAACCTGGTCAGCTGATGAGTTTCAACTGCATAGTTAGGGACAGCGAGCTCTGAAGGGGACAGAATCACCTGTGGGAAGGGCCAGAGTTAGGGGCGTCACCAAGGGATTTTGTCCTTTACAATTGTACTTGAATTATTTTGGTTTGGCACTAAGACATTGAGTATATCCCAGGAGCTATGTATAGGCATCCCAGGAGAGTTAAAGAGCCTGAAATCATTTTATTTTAAAGACTTATTTATTTATGCACACAGGTCGGGAGGTTGGCGGGGGTGGGGGTGAGAGGAATCACCAGAGACAGAGTGGGGAGCAGAACAGGCAGATGTACTGAAACACAGTGCTGAGGGGAGCAGTGGGTGGGTCAGGAGAGGTCTGCTAGGCCATGTGGGTGACCTCCCCTGGCTGGGAACCAAACTTGTGCTGGCTTTGGAGGGCCTCATAGGGCTGTACTTTAACCCATTGCGCCACCAGGGAGGGCCCAAGAGCCTGAAAGCATTAAACCATATACAATATTGTTTCTGTGCCTGAACCCCGGGTCCAAACACTTGCATTCTCTTGCATGCATCCTAGAGATAACCTTGTCTCAGGACCAGGTGCTAAGTGAGTGTAGTGACAGTGCCTTGAATACCCTAAGCATTAAGATTATGCCTCTCTGGGATGGGGGTGGAAAGGGAATGGGATCAAAACGGGGATGGAAAGCGGGCATGGGACTATGGTGATGGCACATGGGTGAATTGGTGGTGGGAAGCCCACGGGGACTACAGATGAGATGGGAAAATGTACAAAATGAAGAATGATGTAAAAAAATATTTAAAAAATTAATCTAGTCATTATAGGTTTGAGACAAGTTTTAGAATGTCAAAAAATAAAAGATTATGCCTCTCCCCATAAAGATGCTAAATCTGAAAGTAATTAATAGAAAGCTTTTAAAAGTTCTAATTTTCTCCCAGATGGCTAAATTAAAGTTTTTTCCCCTTTATTTATCAAATACCATCATCCTTCAGAATCTGTTCTTCCTGGTAAGGGTGTAGGTGGGGAAAGCTGATTTGTTGATGCGTTAAGTAGTGCTTTGTGTGCCTTTGGGTAATCTAGCACTGTGGGGGGTGTGATTGAAGAGGCCCGATTTCCCACAAAAATTATTTCCCTTCTTGCTACAGACCTGGACATTCTGGGCCCTTCCTTGAAGATAAAGACAGGGCTTCTGTCAGCATTCTGTGCCATGCACATTACAACAGCCCCTTATCAAATGAACACTTTCTCAGTTTGCAAATGGAGAGCTAAGATTCAAGGGGCTGTAGCAAGGGGAAGGTCACGTTTGAAGGACAAGAGGAGAAAGGAAAAGACTCCAGGTGTGGGGTCCAAGTGCGGTTTCGGGGGGCAGGGGTGGGGGGATAGGGCACCAAATTGATTACTTTTTGCTAGAGATCCCCCCCACCCCCAACCGTGTAGTGATGCAAGCGAAAAGAGCTTCTGTATCAAAGCGACTGGTCCTGCAGAGAGGGCTTCTTTGTCTCATCTCTGTGTTTCTGTGCCAGCCTGGGAACACGAGGGAGACAAAACTGTGACCTTGTAAGGAGATTGATCCATAGCTTCTGTCACTACACTGATTCCTGGCCCTCACCCTTGCCTGTTCTTCACACCTAACTAGGCGTAAAGTGAGAGTTACGTGCTCATTGAGGTCCTCGCAGGATAGGCGCAAAGTGCAGGCGAGTTAGAGCGCACCGGGATGCACCGGCAGGTCCTTAGTGCAATGTTACCAAATAATGAGGTAAATAAGAACAACCCATAAAGTCAATAAACCCCAAACATCAAAATCTAGACCATATGCATGCCTAATTTTCTTTTAGCAAATGCTAACAGTTTTGAGAATTCATTCCTTATCTATCATTGCATAAATGTTCAATTTCGCTGGATGTATGTTCTCATCTGATTTATATTCTACAACATTGACATTTCTCTTTTCATTCACTCTTAAGCCTATTCTGAATAAAGACTGCCAAGTGTGTCATATTAGCAGTGGCTGTGAAATGGACTATTTTCCACTAGTGGCTAAGATGAGACCAGAATATGGAAAATAAAGCTAGTTTTAAAAATTCAATTTGTGGTAGATATGTATGAATAATTTATGGGTCCTTACTTTATAACATAATAATTAAGGTACCATTCATTTATTATAAAAAGTTAAAGTATGTTTAATGATACTACTTTATCTGTGCATTTAAAATTAAAATATAAATCAAATTTGTCATTAAAAATAATTTCACCTAACTGTATATTTCAAAGTCTATAGGTTACTTTATTCCAATGTTCCTAATCTCTTAATTCAGTTAAAAAAATAAAAAAGAGGTGACTCTAGGAAGTGACATGATAAATAATTTAAAGCATAACACTTTTATGTCATAATCCTGACAAGAAAAGTGAAAGATCTTAAATGGCAGAGGTTCTAAATAGCTGAAAAGGTATTAGCATTCTTGTGTGAAGTTTTGGCATATGAAAGAAAATTCTGCCTATTGATACTTTCTTTCTTTTTTTAGAGATTTATTTATTTATGCATACAGAGCTGGGGTACAAGCCAGAGGTGCAGGGGTAGTAAGAGGCTTCACCAGAGACAGAGCGGGGATCAGAACAGGCTAACTGATGAAGCACACTGCTGAGGGGAGCAGCGGGCGGGTCAGGAGAGGTCTGCCAGGCCATGTGGGTCACCCCCTGGACTGGCGGGGATAGAACTCATGCTGAAGTGGATTTAGCTTCTCAGTGCGGTGCTTTAACCCGCCACCAGGGAGGGCCCTATTGATACTTTCTAATGGAAAAATTGAGAAAGTTTCAAAATTGATCATTATTTATTGATCTGGAGAGACTGGCTACGATCACTATTATTTCTAGTGCTGGCTACCACAGCTAGGAAAACAGAAAACAAGTGTGAATCCTGGTGAACACATAAGGAGAGTGACTCAAGGCCCTGAGGACCATGTCTGCAGTGATTCTTAGTGGAGCAGCAATGCTAGGTAGAGCAGAAAGAAAAATATCAAGTCCAAATCCTTTCTTTCTTCTGTTTTTTATGTTAGCCTAGCATTTTCACTAAATGTGTCTCATTATTATTTTTAGCTTATTAATGATACTATAATAGTAGCTACTTGGTATTTATCTCCAAGGCATTCTAAATGCTTTGCAGGCACTTTTTTATATTATTATTACTCTGTACCATATTCCTGTCAGGTGACAATATTCATCACCCTCTTCTCCCAAGGCAATTTAGAGCGAGAAAAACAGAGATACCAAACAAGGAACAGATGAACCAGGATTTTAAAAACAATAACAATAACAGCAAAAGAAAAACTGCTTAGGGTTTCTGATTTCTAGTCTAGTATGTTCTGCATGGAGCTTTGCTGCTCAGTGTGTATGATATAAAATAACCAGCATGCAGTGTAAGTCCAACTAAGTGAAATTTTAATTTTTGAAAGTTAATTAGTGACTTTTGGACAAGTGTGAATTTTTCATTGGTACCTTCATGGGAACTAAGTAACAGCTTCCCAGATCCCTAAGTTGTTGCCTTATTTTCTAAGCAGTGAAGACTCCTCCTGGGAGTAAGTATGGCACTGGAAGTTGGAGACAGTTCTTTTTTTTTTTTTTTAAGATTTATTTATTTATGCATACAGAACTGGGGTGCAGGCCAGAGGTGCAGGGGTGGTGAGAGAATTCACCAGAGACAGAGAGGGGAGCAGAACAGGCAGATCCACTGAAATACATACACTGCTGAGGGGAGCAGCAGGTGGGACAGGAGAGGCCTGCCAAGCTGTGTGGATCACATCAGGGGCTGGGGATTGTACTGGGCACTGAAGTGGTTGTGACTCACTTGCAGTGCTGAGCTTTAACCCTTTGGGCCACAAGGGAGGGCCCAGAGGCAGTTCTTGTTGGAGGGTTTCCATGACTCCTGACATTTTATAATTCAGCTGCCTGCCTTAAGTGGGCATTTTTAGAGAATAGGAGCTTGTTATGGACTGAATGTTTGTGTCACCCCCAAATTTATATATTGAAATCTGAATTCCTTGTGTGATAGTTTTAGGAGGTGGGATGATTTGAGAGATAGTTCATTCTTGAGGGTTGAGTCCTTATTAATTGGATTAGGACTTTTATAAGAAGAGACTCCAGAGTTTGTTTCTTCTTTCTCTCTTCTTTGTGAACAAACATGAAGACGACCTCACTGTAGACCAGTTACTAAGAAACCAAGCATGCTGGAACCCTGATCTTGGATTTCCAGTCTCCAGAATTGTGAGATACGTGTGTCTTGTTTAAAACAGCCACTCCATGGGATTTTTGCTATAGTAGCCTAGGATAGGGTATTGAAATTTTGTTAAAAGAGCTTTGTCTTTACATTTTGAACAGATTACAAGGCCATCTGTCCATGACATGCAGAGACAAAGCTAATCCTGGTGTTTGTTCTTGTTCTGCAACAGTATTTTCTAGTAAAGCATGATCCTTCTTGTGTTAAAATTTCAGCTCTTAGGTATGGCTAAAGAAAATAGCATGCTGGTTAATCTACCTTTCCAGTTATTAAAAAATTATATGTATTGCTAGTTTTCAAATACTGACACAACCCCTAGTGCCACAAGGGGTTGAAGCTCTCTGCACTATGAAGCTATCCCCAGCCACTGCAGCACGAGTTCGATCCTCAGCCAAGGAGGAGACACACATGTCACAGCAGACCTCTCCTTACCTGCCTGCTGCTACTCTCAGCAGTGTATTTCAGTGGATCTGCCTGTTCTGCTCCCCACTCTCTCTGGTGAATCCTCTCACCCCCCTCCTCTGGCCTCTAGCCTGTACCCCAGTTCTTCTAAATAAATAAATCTTAGGAAAAAAAATACACAGCAACACCATGCTCTTGATAGTTTATCCTAATGTTTAGGATACTTAAAATTTTCTCTGATGATCCAGAATACACTAAACAATTAGAGCTTCCAGGACATCAGAATAAAAAGAGCAGTTTTCCTTGTGCCACAAATGAGCTGAAGTGACAGCTGAGCTTTTCGATTGCTACAATGCTGGGTAAGAATGTTTATCTAGAAGAACACAGCAATAATTAATTGCCGTATGGAGCTCCCTTTCTTTAAGATTGGCTCCAACTTCTCAGTGTTTTAAAAGTACTTGTGTCAAAACCAGAAACCTTAACCTCCAGCATTCAATTTAAAGCATCATTATATGGACAGTAATGACTCCTGATGTAACAAGATCATTTTCCTAATTGTCACGGGTACTTCTTTAATTTCTGGATTGCGTTCTTTTCTATTTTTTTTTTTTTTTTTGGTTCTATGATTGGGATATTCTTTTATTATAATGCAGAGGATTTTTGTCTTTTAGTGATAAAAGCCCAAACGCTAATCAATTGATTTAGAAGCCTGTTTATAACTGACTCGGCCCTTTCTGGCAAATATGCTGATGCTTACTGATATCTGACTTTCCTTTGACAAGGGGTTTCTTGGTGATTATAAAAATAAATAAATATTGACTTCCTCTCCTGGAGGGCAACAGAGGTTTTTCAGTCTAAGGTCTGCTGTTTTTTCATGTTCTCTTTAGATACCCAAACTAATGGAAGAGTTGCTTGATTCTCTAAAGAATAAACCAAAGGTAAAGGAACTTAGGTATAATGTAAAGAGAAATTTCCTGACAATCTAGTAAATCATGAGAGCCAGTTTTGTCAAGAAAGCTGTTAGGTATTAGATAGAGATCTCCTCTACTCTGAAATATCAGTCAAAGCTTGATGTGGGAGAGGAAGGAGCTGGGGCCATCATGATCTCTGGCCTGTATCTACCTTCTGATGCTTGACCAACTCAAATTTCAATAGCTTATAAGTCTGGGGTTCAAGGGTGGCAGGGGTGACAAGCTTCACCAGAGTAGGGAGCAGAACCGGCATTATCTACTAAGACAGACTGCTGATTGGGAGCAGCAGTTGGCCGCTGTGTCTTGTGGGTCAGCTCCTGGCCTGGGGATTGAACTCGTGATTCAGTGGCTGCTGATAGCTTCATAGTGCTGAGACTTAACTCCTTGCACCACCAAGGAGGCCAAAGTCTGGGTTTTGAAGGCTGATACCTGTCTTTCCCATGAGTTTAATCCAAACTCCTCAGCCTAACATCTGAGGCCTTCCATAAATTGATTCCAACTTATTTTTCCAGGTTCTCTTTCACTCATCCTTTCCTGTGATGTTGGTCCACAAACCACATTGGACAGTCCCTTTTCTCATAAAATGTGCCACAAAGTTCTACCATCCACACTTGCTCATGCTTGGATGTTCATGCTCTCTTATATCACTGAGCTTGAATCCTACCAGTTGATCCCTCATTCACTTAGTTGCAGCCAGTATTCTCATTGCTGCTTTTCTTTACTGGTCATGTTCCTGCCACCTGGACTTCATACTTTATCTTTTTCTTCCTGGAAAACTATCCCCTGATGGGAATGGGTTTAGTCCCTTACAGACAATCACCAAATCATTATTTTGTAAGGTCTTCCTTATTTCAAATTACAGTATTCCATTCTCTGCTGTATTATGCCACTTGCTTCTTTACTATGTTTCTTGTATAGTCTTCCTACCACCAGAATTCATTTTGGGCAGTGTGTTTCACTGTTATATACCTAGTACTTAGGAACAATATCTGCTATACAGTGCTCTTTCAATATTCACTAAGCAAATAAATGAACTGATGCTTTGCCCTCTACCTAAAATTCTTACATGTCTTTTAAACCATCAAGAGATCTTTTCTGCTTCCTCCCAACATAGGCTCCCTACACTTCCTCCTGGGTCTCAATGGTGCCACTGTGACCTGTGAGTTTTGCTCTGCCTTCTGGTAAATGTTTGCTTCCTGCAGGCAGAGCTTGTGCTCCTGATCCATCCCCCTGTCACAAAGGCCTTAACTAAGAATCCCACTTCTGGGATGGCAACATGAAGTGCATCAAAGGTTTACTCCCTGATGAAACAAACACTAGCAGTGACACCTGAAAATAAAATGCTGAAAATTGTCCTAAATACTTATTGAAGAAAAGCACTGAGAACTTGGTAAGAACAGTTAGGGTTTCTAGCACTTGATTCATGACCCAGCTTGTTGGAAGCTCCAGTGTGTGTGTGTGTGTTGTCAAGAAAATGGTGTTCCTTCTCAGCTCCCAATCCAATCAAGGGTATCTTTCTGGGAAGGCACCAGCATTTTGTTTTGTTTGTTTGTTTTTAAAGATTTATTTATGTTTACGGAACTGGGGTACAGGCCAGAGGTGTGGTGGGTGAGAGGATTCACCAGAGACAGAGTGGGGAGCAGAACAGGCAGACTGATGATGTAAACTGCTGAGGGGAGCAGCGGGCGGGTCAGGAGAGGTCTGCCACGCCATGTGGGTCACCTCTGGGGTGGGGGATCAAACTCATGCTGCAGTGGCTTCAGAGAGCTTCATAATATGGTGCTTTAACCTGTTGCGCCACCAGGGAGAGCCCACTAGCATTTTGTTTTTAAAGATTTACTTATTTATGCATACAAGAGCTGGGTTATAGGCCAAGGGGGAGGGGAGGATGTGTGAGAGTATTCATCAGAGAGATTAGAAGGCAAAACAGGCAGGTCTACTGAAATGTATTGCTGAGAGGAGCAGTAAGTGAGACAGGAGAGGTCTGCCACACCCTGTGGGTTGGCCACCTGGTGAGGGTCGAACTCATGCTGCAGTGAACTCATGCTGCAGTGGTTGTGGATAGCTTCATGGTGCTGAGACTTAACCCCTTGCACCACCGGGGAGGCAACAGCATCAGCATTTTTTAATCTGACTCAACTTGAATTTGAAGATGCTAACTACCTGGTGACCTGGTGAGTGTATCTGAGCAATTTAGGGTGCCTTTCCTCCACTGAATCCGCACTCATGGCACGGAGGTTCTGAGACCTAGTATTAATAGAATGAGCATCGTGGGGGGCCTGGCCACACTCACACTAATTCTCCTGTAGGGTAGAGGTTCTTGCCAGGAGAGAGAAGTCAAGATGATCAGTGCCTGGAATTTTGGCTCAGAGATTTTGCTTCAGTGATGAGATACTTCATGGAACAGAAAGTTCTAAGACTTCCCAAAAGGAATTGACTTATGTAGAACAGACTGTGAGGGAGAGCTGCTGGGAATCAAGTCCAGGAGCATCCAGTGAGAAAGGTGAGACAGGAAGAGGTGGTGTTCTTACATCCTACTGTTGCTTGGTTCCTAGACTAGTTAGAAACTCTTGGCCTTGAGCTGCAGCAACATTAATGCAGGGGAGGCTGGTTAGCTCAAAGGGTGCTGGTAAGCTTTCCCAGGCTGAGGGAAGTTTACACAAGCTCTACAGTAAAAAAGGGAAAGCTGGTTTAGACCCTGCTGGAAGAATGGGCTTTTTATGTGAAGGGGAGGTGGGGGGAGGAGAAGAGCTGTTAGAAAACAGAAGTAGAATCTGCAGGATGCTTTCTGTGTTTCAAAAGCACAGCCCATTTCCTCCGTGCTTATAAACATAAAAAACCTGGGAAGGTAACTTGGTATTGGTTCCTGCCGAAAGGACCTTTCCTTGTACAGCTGGCCTCTCTTGGTAGCCTGACTATTTCAAAGGCATGAAGGATCTTTAAGAGTGGGGTCGCGTGAGATTTGTCCACTGGGCGGGGAGAATGCATGAAATTGACCTGGAAGGTGATAGCGGGGCAGTGACTAATTGTGTACTGGCTTGGGACTCAGAAGTACAGGGGACAGTCCTGGCCAGTCACGCAGGAAGCTGGCTGCGAATGTGTGGTTCTGCTGCGCTCCAGGAACAGTTGCTTCCTCTAGTCCCTTTCTCCTTCTCCTGCTCGCTTTCTGCAGCTAATGCAGAGTGATGGAGCCGCCCAAGGAGAACAGCTAGAAAAAGATCAGAAAAAGACAAATTAATAGGAGTCCAACGCAGCAGCAAATACTAGAGCACAGCGCTCAGCTGACCCGTTAAATGAGCAATCCTGTTAAGTGTGTTAATCAGCAAGGAGCCAGTGAGCCCAGAGGAACACTCTGTGGGAGACACCTGGCATGCAAACTGAACTAACTCTTCAGGTGATGTTAGTCCAGAGGCCCTGTGGGTTCCGCATAGTCCGTCTCTCCTATCCCTTTTACAAAGAGGAAATCCTAGGCTGCCTGACCTTGGCAATCAGGAGATCAGCAACCTCACTGGGGAGCCTCTGGTGCAAGAGCAATCGTGGTCCAGGCTCTATGCCGAGCCCTTACTGGGGTTCCAGGACTCTCCCGGCCCATCTTTTGATGAGCGGTACTGGAGAACCCTGAGTCTCGAGGCTCTCTAACGCGGGAGGGATGGAACAATGAGGAATTCTCCCTGGCACCAGGAACTTCTCGTTGTGAATACAGTTAGGATACTTGCGCGTGTAAGTACTAAGTTCTTGCCGACGGGAAACCCCGCAGGTGAACTGGCTGAACTAGACACCCCTTCAGCGGGTGGAACTGGGGACCAGCAGAACTGAAAAACTTTAGTTGCTCTCCACGCCCGCACGCTGTTCAGCGCTCGCCGCGACCCTGCGTGCCAGCCTGCTCTGGTAAGGACGCTAGACGGCGCTGCCGGGACGCGCTTGCCTTCTCCCGGGAAAGGTAAGAGGGAAGCGCTTCTTTTTCTTCTTGGGTTTTTTTTTTTTTCCCCTAAACTGGGGATGGGGGGCTCGGGGTTGTCAGTCTTTCCCACTCCTCCCCACTCCCCGCTCCCAAACCCAAAGGGGTGTGGAAGAGGAGGAGGAGGAGGAGCAGGAACCCTTCTCTGTGACGCGCCAGAGCGGTTCTCTCTAATCCCCACCTCCTTCCTCTCCGAAGCTCTCAGTCAGCCCGGAGGCACCAAACACTTAGTACCAGAGGCAGCTCTAGGTGACTTCCACTACCCTTCCACCCTCCAGTCTAGGCGCGTTTTGGAAGCGGCGCAGCGGCGGCAGGATGTGAGGCGAGTCTGGAGCGCACATCCCGGACGCCGCTCCCTCTTCTGGGGCTATGGGAGAAGCTTAGGCTTTTGCTCACCAGCTGCAGAGGGTTCCGGCAAAAGGTTGGAGCCGCCAACCGGCGGGAGAGTTCGCACCTGCAGCCCGCGCAGCCCGCAGGGCCATTGGGCTACAGCCCTAGGTTGCGCGCGCGCCTCCCGCGGAGCGCCGGGGCCCGGGGCTGAGGCGCCAGCGTCCCGCGGTGCACCGCTCGGCCGAGACTAGGTGCCGCTGGGCCAGGCTGCTCCGAAACAAAGTGGCGCGGAAGGAAGACTCTGGGAGACAGGCGATTAGTAGAGTCTGCTCCGGGCGCTGAGGGGCGGCACCTGCGTTCCAGCGTGGGGGCCGAGTGACTTCGGCGCCCACAACCTCTCTCTGCCCAGCTCCACCTAAAGTCTACAGAAGCTGTGCTGAACTCTAGAATCACCTTCCCTGGGTGGGGAGAAGTTTCCTAGCATCCTCTTTGGCCCGGACCGAGAGTGAGGAAACGGGCGGGGCTGCTCTGCAAGACCTAGTCTTCCCCGCGCTGCCTTCCGGCCCCGGCGCCCTTGGGCAGCCTCCCGAGCCGCCCGGGAAGCTCCAGCCCGCGCTCCCGGAACCCAGCACACCCTTTTGCCCTAGACTTGGACTCAGCACCCCAGACATGGAACTGCACGCCTGAGCCCTGCTGGACGTCTCGGGCTGTTTGCAAGATTCAGACAGGTAATGCCCGCTCGCAGAATCGGATAGTTGATGGGGAGGGCAGGGAAGAACGTGCCGGGCTCTCCAGTGGCAGCTGGGAGAAAGGCGGGTTTTGGCCTACGGAGACTCTGCCTCTCCTGATGCCCTGCTCCCTGCACGGAAGCGTTCGCCTATTTCCTTTCTGTCGCTTTCACCCTCCCAGAAAGTTTAGGGACTGGAGCTCTAGAAGCTAGGAGCTCCTCGCCATCGAGGAGGAGCGCGCACCGCTTGCTAGGTGCGGGTGCTTAAATCTCCTGGTTCAGGGGGATCTTGGCGGTCTCAGAGCTTGGGCTTGGGCTCTGTCGCCCGAAAGGCACTTTTCCAGTGGGCACGTCTTTCTGATCGTTCGCAAATCTGCCCTCAGCCAGGAGAGCAATTGGCACAGGATGAGGTCGAGGCGATTCCCGGGCTGAGCAGCTAGGGGTTCCCCAGCGATGCGCTCCTGATCCTGGGGATTCCCAGTGAGCAAGACTCTGGAAAGAAATCTGGAGCTCTGGGGTCTATCCGTCAGCCTGCCCTGAGGGCCTGAAGGGACCCCAGCCAGACCAGAGACACCCCACGCCTCTCTTTTCACTGGAATCCCTGTGGCGCCTTGAATCAGATTCTCAGTTTGAGTGTACCTCTTTGAGCATTTGCTCAGGCGAGCGATCACACGCGCCCCAAGTTGCTCTTCTGACTCCTTTTGAAGGAACGGCAGAGATGTAGAGGAGAGATAGCCAAACGGTGTCCCTGGGCTGCGTGGAAATGGGAGCCACCCACTGGATCCACCAGAATCAATTTACAAAAATTTATTTGGGGAAGAGACCTGGTAAAGGAAGTGTGTCATGATACTTCTGTTCCAGGGGTTTCTCCTGGCTCCTGCAGCGACTCCCTCCCCACCTCTGCCTTTGAGACTCTGGGATGGGGACCGGCTCTGGAGACAACTGTATGCTGGTCCTTAGGATTTCCTCCATGCCACCCACAAAAGTTGTGGCTGGGATGCAGTACTGGAAAAAGTATTTTTGAGTTGCAAGTCACTCTGGAACCTACCACGGTGTGTGTGTGTGTGTGTGTGTGTGTGTGTGTGTGTGTTTGCCGGGGTGGGGGGGGGATGTATAGCTATTTAGGAATATCTCACCCCATCCACACTACTTAATTAATTCTCAGCCTTATATAGACTTCCAAGTAGAAATCTTTTTTCCTTTCCAGCCAGGGGAGCGGTTTTTTTAGGTTCTTAAGCAAGTGTCAGGAGTAGAGGAGGGAGGGTTGTTAGACACCCAGGAAAGGAAGGCAGGAGGAAGGGGACTGTCCCTGAAGCCTTGTAGCTTGAGCAGATACCTACAGATCAGGAAGGCTGCATCAGTTACAGGGATCCTGAGAGGGAAAGTGTTCAGTGTCCAGGATTGGGGTATTGGGGATATTTTACCTCTGACACGCCCCTTCTTTACATATCCCCCCTTTCCCATCTGCAGAGCTCTCCTTGAGGAGTTTGGGGACAGAGACCTCCATGTCACACTGCCACACTGGGCTCTTTGACAGCAGGATTTCAGTCATTCTGACTTATGTGGTTCTTGGAAGCTGAAAAAGAAAGCTTTTTTATGAATCATTCTTTGCTTTCCCAGATAGTAATTAGTCAACTTATTTGGGGGCTAGGAAGAGTGAAATCCCCAGGTTTTCTTGAGCCCAGATCTCAGGGAAAGTGCCTTCCTGCTCCATCCTTTCTCCTCCTCCTCCGGGACCTCACCTTGACAGACCCAGCACAGACACAGTGGCTCCAGCTCTTAGCTGCCTGCTCACGGGTGTGAAGTGTAGATTTAGGGCTGCTTTGGGCTAGAAAACCCACAATACTGGCAGTAGAAGTAGATGATTTAAATAGAAAGCATTTAAATGTGGATAAAAGTCTATGGCACCAAAAAGGCTGCTGCTTCACCCACTCCAGCCCCAGCTGGCCGGAAGGCAGGCAGGAGGGGACCAAAGCTACCTCTAACTATAAGTGTAACAGCTTCTTGTGCCCACAGGTCAAGGGCAGTAGAGTTGAGGATTTAAGCTGGGCTTCAGGGTATGGCCTCTTCTGCCCTTGTCGATTTCAACTCTGGTTGAGCAGTGGGTGCATTGCTTCTTCTATGGGACTCCTACTGCTAGGAGACTATGCAGAGACCATAGATGCTGGTGAGGAAGAAGGAATGTTGGGGTGCCCCTGGACTGGATGTGACAGTTAAAATGAAGTCTGCATCTTAAGTCACCCATTCAGTTCCTGAGTTTGGCTCCTGGAGTAGAGTCTTATTTGTTGATAATGGGACTGCAGTCCATACTAGCATATCCTGTTTGCCAGGGTGAATGGATGGTAGGGTACTGGGGAGCAGGTTTCCATAGGTACAAAGTCAATGAACTTTTATTTAGCTTTATTTAATAAAGCGCTCTCTAAAGACTCGAACCTCATGAAAGAGATGAATTATGTACTGTTCCAGTTTTGTTTAAAACAAACTTTACCTTAGGAACTGTGTCCGCTTCTATGAACTGTGTTCATTGACGTTGCTCAGGACAAAAGATTCCTGTTTGAGAAGGGTAAAGGCTGGGAAAATGAGATGAGTAAAAATAGAGTTGAACTGATCATATACTTTTGTAAGGCAATTGCGTGTTCACATCTGTTCCTTCAAGGAAGTCTTCACTGTGTGCCGTTTCATGGCCTGAACAGATTCTGTGACAGGCTGTTGTATTTTTCTCCTTTGTTTCATCAGATTACATTTTCTCCCTCGTACTTGGTATTTCTGTAACTGTGGCAGTACTGATTGCAGCCAGCAACGTTAGAAGAGAATGTACATGTTGCCTTCGTTTGAACAGCACTGTAAGCTCTTGGTAAAGATGCATTATAATTAAGTGGAAGAAACAGACAATTCCAAGTTTCAGCTGTTTAGGAATAAGATATAAAAGTAAGAAAAATCACTACCAAACTTCAAGGTGTGGGCTCACAGGGCTTTTTGGCATTGGGGGGAAGGGTTTCCTAGTGATAGTGAGTGAAACACACCTCATAACCCCTGAGGTTCGTCTTAAGTCTCTATCAGGAAGCTGTGTCGGAGTCATTTTGGTGGAGAAAGATAAGTAAATGTTGAATGTGTGATATGTGTTTTAATTATACTAGGCTAGTTCTTGAAAATAAGCCTCTTAGCAAGTTTAGATTCAGAACTGTCAGTGCCAAGGGATTTGCCAAAAGAAAACTTGCCTGGCCAATATGAGTCCTGATGCAAATGGATGTACTGTGTGGGTCCATTTGTCCAAAGCCACCTTGAATTTGAATTCTGGACTTGTTCTCTTTGAGCTGGCTTCCACTGAAATTGGAGGCACTGCCAATTTCAAATGGAGTGGGCCAGTTTCTCTTGGGCTTCCCCGGTCATGGATGTGACTCCAAGTCTTCTAGTCAGAACCTAAATGTTTAATCTCTGTGCCGAGGAACCTGGCTTTAACTGCCTCCTTGCTTTATTTTACTCTTTAAATCTCACCTCTTGTTGCTGTATCTTGACTTTCTTACAGAGCTCCAGAAAGCTTTCAACCTAATTTCCTTTATTCTTCTATCAGGATGTTTTATTAATATGCATAATGTATTCAAACATTAATCTGACACTCCCCACCCCCACACATTTGATTCATTTGTGACTCCTTGATGCTTCATGCATCCCCACCTGATGTATCTTGTTATTTATTAAAGGCCCTGAGTTAAGTCTCTGGAATAGGTTTTTTTCCTTTCTAGCTACCTTCCTACTGCCACCACTCTGTCAAGTCTTCTGGATACTTCTTTCTTTTTTTTTTTTTTAGGGCTTCTGAAGTCTTGGCCTGGCCTGCTATAAAAGCCTCTCTTGTTCAATATATCGTACATCTTAAGACTGATCTTCCTGAAGCCCATTTAGTTCTTAAAAGTGTTGGCTACCTAGTGGGTAGATCTTAAGTGGTATGGATTGTTATTGAATTTGAAGGAATTTCTAATAGAGTTGCTTGATACATTAAATAGGTTGCTTTGTAACCCTAGGAGGTTCTCTGCCACTTAGCATGTACTTAAGTATGGACCTAACATTGGTAGCATTTGGTTAGAGTTCAAACATCAGATTTGGGAGATTGAAGCAGATGCCTTTGGTTACTACTCAACGCAGAGATTCTATCTTTGAAACATCCTGGCATCTAAATAGGGTGTTGTTTCCTATAAATTTCCCTGTTGAAGTTATACCTTATAAAAATGATTGTTTTAACATCTTTTTTATAGTCTGTTACTGTGCCTGAATAGGTTGTTTTGTCTTGACTTACTTGTGTCTCTGTAGGAAACACCTAAATCATTATACTCTGTTAAACATTTTTAAAAAATTTATTTATTTAGTGTTTAGAAGAGCTGGGGTGTAGGCCTGAGGCGCAGGGGATGGAATGATTCAACAGGGACAGAGTGGGAAGCAGAATAGGTGGATCTATTGAAACACACTGCTGAGGGGAGCAGCAGGTGAGACAGGAGAGGTCTGCTGCACCATATGTGGGTCACCTCTCTGGCCAGGGACTGAAATCAGGCTATAACGGTGGTAGCACTGAGACTTAACTTTAGGCCACCAAGGAGGCCCTGTATGCATTTTTAACATTTGTATTGTGCTTGTTTTATACTTTGTCAAATGTTTCCCCCCTTTTCTTATTTTAGGTCCAGCATCCATTTTGAAATGGGTCGTCATTCCTTACTATACATGATGGAAACCATAGGTCCAAATATTCAAGTGACTTTCTCAAGATACTATAATTAGATCAGAAAGCTTTATGCATACCACAAGTCCACCATTGGTCTGAGCTCTGATGAACTCTTCTATAGTGACTTTATTATCCCCTAACTAGTGATAAGCCAAGATCAGATTCCTTGGACAGAAATCTGAAGCCCTCCAAGATTTATCCTCAGTCTACCTAGTCAGCCCTCTTTCTTACTATTCTGCTGCTCGAGTGATGATCTAGATAGACTACACCACACACGACTGTCCTACATTGCTGCCACACTTTGTACCTTTGTTTATATCATTCTTTTAACCTGTAATACTTTTCTTCTGTCTCTCTTATATTCACTTCTCTGTCCATGGAGAATGAACTATATTCAAGAAGCAGATTGAATACCACTTCTTCCATGCAGCCCTCCCTAATTTCTTTCTCATGCTCCAAAGCTAATAGAATCTCTCTCTTCTCGGAACTGCCCTGACACTGTTGATTCCGTTTTTATCATACTTACCTTGTATTGAGACCATTAGTTATTTCTTTTTATCACTTTGTCTCCTCATCAACATTAAACTTATTGAAGTCTGTCTTATCTGTCTGTTACTCTGCAGAGTGCTATGCATATGGGGGGCATCTATTCCCTGTTTATTTGAACCATGAGCTATCAGGGTTAACCTCAGCAATTTAGTAGAAATTTCTATCTAAAATGATAGCTTCAGGTTAAAAAGGAAATTGCCAGATCTCTTATAAGCTAATAATGCTATGAAGCAGTATAACAGGGCAGATTTTAACAGCTATACAATTAAAGAGCACTGTCCAATAAACATGTGATTGTATACATTTAAATATTAAATATTAGCCACATTTCAAATGCTCAGTGGCATATGCGGCTAATGATTAACATATTAGAATGTGCAGCTATAGAACCTTCCCATTATCATAGAAAACTTAGTCGGAATGTGATGCTATACAACAATGGTACTCCACAATTATTTCCACCTAGAAATGTATTCACAAAGATGACCCCTGGCTTGGGTTTATGGAGAGTTGTTCACTGCTTCATGGTACCTGTCACTTTCCTTTTAGAACACTAATCAGTGACACTATAGAAATCATAGACATTTTGACTCCACTTTAGGAAGAAAATGATGTAGTTAAATCACATCAAATGCCAAGGTAAATTCCAGATGAAATTCTGAATGAGTGTTAATAATAAGCTTGTCCTTACACATAAATTGTACTAGCAATGACAATAATTAAAAATATTCTGTGCTAGTTGTGCAGAAACAGATCAATGTTGTAGAATAGCATCCAAAGAAACTCCAGTATAATATGGATTTTAAAATATGATAAAGAGGCATTTCAAAGCCATGGGCCAGAGGAAAAGATGGATTTTTCAATAAATGTGGTTAGAACAACAGGATTAGTCATCTGAAAGGAAATTAAAGCTGCATCTGTACTCACTAATTAAACCAAAGTTAATTCCATCTGGATAAAAGATATAAATGTAAAAAAAAAAAGACACTATAAAGCTACTAGAATACAGTTTGTTGTTTTAAAAATTACTTAATTATACACTTATATTTTCAATTATATATTATTTTTTACTTTTGAGATGGAGGAGGATTTTTGTAATCATTTTACAAAGACCAAAAATTGAAAGGAAAAGAATAAATTTCAAAAAAAATTGTATGGCACGAAAAACCATAATCAGCATTAAAAAAGCAAACAAAAAGTGAGGAAAAATGCCTGTGACATATAATAAAATGATAAATATTGTTTATATAAAAAGAACTCTTACACATCTCTTAAAGATTAATATCCAAATAGAAAAATAGGGTAATTATGAACAGAATATTCATAAAGGATTACCAGCAAACGCACTTTACAATTAAAGACAAATAGTTTTTACCTCTCGGATCAGAGATGGTTTAAAAAAAAAAAAAAACAATAAAACTGGGGCCTTCCTAGTGGCGCAAAGGGTTACGTCTCAGCACTATGAAGTTATCCAAAGCCACTGCAGCATGAGTTCGAACCCAGGCTGGGAAGGTGACCCATGTGGTGTGGCAGACCTCTCCTAACCGGCCTGCTGCTCCCCTCAGCAATGTAGATCTGCCTGTTCTGCTTCCCATTCTGTCTCTGGTGAATCCTATCACACTCCACCCCCGCATCTCTGGCCTGCACCCCGGCTCTTGTATTCATAAATAAATACATCTTTGAAAAAAAAGTCATTAGCAAGACTGAATGACCTATTCCACTGTTTAAACTCGTATATTTCCAGAGATTTATCTGACAATCTGATTAAAAGTGTAAAATATAGATACCTTCTATAATCTAATGATTTCACTAAGAATTTGTTTGAAAAAATAAATGCAGGGGGCTCTCCCTGGTGGCACAATGGTTGAAGCACAGCACTATGAAGCAGCTGCAGTCTCTTTAAGCATGAGTTCCATCCTTGGCCAGGGGGGTGGCCCACATGGAGAAGCAGACCTCTCCTGTCTTGCCTGCTGCTGCCTCAGCAGTGTATTTTGTGGATTTGCCTTTTCTGCTCCCCCTTCTGTCTCCGGTGAATTCTCTCAATGCCCCCAAACCTCTGGCCTGTACCCCAGTTCTGTATGCATAAATAAATCTTTAAAAAAAGAAAATAAATGCAAATGTTAGAAGGTGTATATATTACAATGTTCATTAATGTTTCATTTATAGTAGTAAAGCACTGGAAACCAACTGGCTATCATGAAGTGACAAGGTTAGTTGGTACGCATCAATTTAGTCATTTGCTATGTATATGTTAATGATACCGTAGGCTTACAGTTATTGATATGGAAATATATCCATATGTATAATTTAATGGAAAAAGCAGGTTACAAAGCAGCATAATTTAGTTTCTGCCAATTTCTATGTATTTCTGAACATCTATATGTTCATGTAAGCATAGGATAGTATAAAAAAATTACTTACCAAAATGCTTTTTTTGATAAATTGTATTTTTTATTGCCGTTACATTGGTTTACACTATATCATTGTGGGGTGTAGGTTTACACTTCTTCAAATGTATATATCACACCAAACCTAATACTAAAACACCAATGATTGTCTATTGACATCCACCACCGCCTCCCCCTCCCCCGCCCCTTTGCTTCCCATCCCAAACTCCTGGTAGTTTGAATTCTGAAGTCAGATTTCTTTCTTTTATTTAAACATTTATTTATTTATGCATACAAGAACTGGGGGTACAGAACTGCATACAGAAGTGCTGGTGGTGACAGGATTCACCAGAGACAGAGTGGGGAACAGAACAGGCAGATGGCCCAAAATACACTGCTGAGGGGAACAGCAGGCAGGACAGGAGAGGCCTGCCACGCCAGGTCAGTCAGCTTTGTGGCTGGGGATCAAACTCTTGCTGCAGTGGCTGTGGATTGCTTTGTAGTGCTGCGCCTTAACCTCTTGTGCCACGAGGGAGGACCCTGCAGTCAGATTTCTAGGGCTTGTTTCAGTTTAGTATTGTCTGTTCCTTGCTTTTGTTCTTTATATTCTACATGTGAGTCATCCAGTTATTTGCTGTTCTTCTTTTGGCTTATTTCACATAAGAAAATCACATCCAGTTCCATCTATGTTCCAAATGGCAAGAGTTCATGTTTTCTTTCGTATATAGCTGAGTAGTATTCCACTGTGTATTTTTACCACATTTTCTTAATCCACTCATCTGTCTTCGTGCAGTTAGGTTCTTTTCCTAACATTGCTATTATAAATAGAGCTTCAGTGAACATAGGAATGCATATATTCCTTCAAATTAGTTTTTTTTTTTTTTTTTTTTTTTTTTTTTTTTTTTTTTTTTTGCCACGCTTTGGATACATACCTATGGGTGGAATTGCTGGATCATATCCATTTTTTTGGATACATACCTAGGGGTAGAATTGCTGGAAGTTCCATTTTTCATGTTTTAAGAAGCCTCCACACTGCTTTCTATAAGGACTGAGCCAGTCTACATTCCCACCAAAAATAATACCCTTATTATTGCAGTCAATGTCAGTACTTCTGTTATTTTTGGTATGGAGTATTTCACTGTTGTTTTGCATTTCTCTAATAATAAGTGATGAGCAGTTTTTCATATGCCTGTTGACCATTTGTCTGTATTCTTGAGTGAAGTGTCTAGCTCTTCTCCCTCCCCTGCCTTTTTATTTTTATTTTTTTGATTAGGTTGTTTTCTTGTTGCTGAGTTGCATAAATTCCTTATAGCTCCTGGATATTAGCCCTTTGTCAGATAGATGATATACAAGAATCTTCTCCCATTCACAGCGTATTGTCAAAATTCAATGATGATTTCTTTTGCTGTACAGAAACCTTTTAGTTTGATTTAGTCCCATTGTTTCTTTTGGCTTTTATTTTTCTTATTGCTGTATTTGTAGTCCTCAAATACACCCCTAAAGTCAATGTTGTGGATTGCTTTGCCTATGTTTTCTTCCATGTATTTTATAGCTTCAAGTTCTATATGCAAGCCCTTAATCCATTTTGAGTTAAGTTTTATATATAGTATGATACAGTGATATAGTTTGCAGCACTGTATATAATTTAGGGGTATAGGTTGATACCTCCTCAGATGTATATCACCACACCACACCTCCAGAAAAGCCCCCATACCATTTACCATAGACCACTGGACCCGTTCCACTTTCTTCCCATCCTCATACTCCGTCTCCCAGTAGCCTCAATTCTGAAGTCATAGTTCTAAGGTTTGGTTAGGTTTAGTTTTGTCAATTCTTTCATTTTGTTTCTCTGTTGCACATATGAGTGACATCATCTGGAATTTATGAAGAGACATCTTTTCTCCATTGTATAGTCTTGACTACTTTGTTGTGAATCAACTGTCCATATCAGTATGGGTTTATGTCAGGGCTCTCTGTTGTTGTATTCCATTTATTTGTATGTCCATTTTTGTTACAATACCAATACCACAATGTTTTGATTACTATAATTTTGTACTATAGGTTGAAATCTCAGAGTGTGGCATCTCTGAGACTCCTATTTGTCAAAGTTCTTTTAGATATTCAGGCTCTTTTGTTGTTCCATATAAATACTAGTAATGTTTATTCTATTTCTTTGAAGAACGCCATTGAAACTTTGAGAGGGATTGCATTAATCTGTGGGTGTTTTTGGTAAGATGGTCACTTTAACAATGATAATTCTTCCAGCTAATGAGGAAGGAGTATTTTTCCATTTCTTTGTGTTTCTTTTAATAAAAGCGAAGGGATCTTGGAGTTTCATTTAAAAAAATTTCTGTGTTTAAAATTATTGCTTGTCTTAACCATGAGAATGACAAAAACATGTAATAAAATGTTAGCAAAATTCTTACCTTATTGCATGTGACTCAAATGCTCAATGCATAGATGTAGTTTTTACGCTGTTTAGATCATTGACAAGATAAACTAGTTAAAGTTAAATGCAAATTTCAGAAGTATCCCAAGGTTTGAATGTTCAAAAGATATTTAAATAAGTAGCCTGGTGGTGTTGGGGTGAAAGTCTCAGCGCTGTCAAGCTATCTCCAGCCTCTGAGACCTGAATTCAGCCCTGGCCAGGGGGGTGACCCACATGGTGCAGAAGTCCTCTGCTGTCTCAACCGCTGCTCCCCTCAGAAGTGTTTTCCAGTAGATCCTTTTTTCTGCTCCCCACTCTGTTTCTGGCGAATCTTCTTACCCCATGCCCAAACTTCTGGCTGACACCTCAGTTCTTGTATGCATAAATAAATAAAAATAGATCTAAAAAAATAATAAAAGTAAAACAGAAGAACTTTAAAGTAATATTAAAAAATCAAGATCAATAATTGTTATATTTATTTATAAAGATTTATTTATGCATACCAGAGCTGGGGTGTAGGCCAGAGGTCTGGGGTGGGGATGGGAGTGGGAGAGAAAGGATTCACCAGAGCAGAGTAGGGAGCAGAACAGGAAGATCAACTGAAATATACTGCTGAAGGTACCAGCGGGTAAAACAGGAGAGGTCTGCTGAGGTATGTGGGTCACCTCCCTGGCCAGGGATTGAACTCATTTGGCATTGGCTGGTGATAACTTGATAGTGCTGAGAGTGAACCCCTTGCACCACCAGGAAGGCCCAATAAGTTACTGTACTTAGCATTTATAATATGTATGTGAAAATATCCAACAGTAATGGATAAAAGTAAATTGGGATAGGGCCCTCCCTCGTGGTGCAATGGATTAAACCGCTCATTGCAAGGTAGCCACTGCCAGCCAGCCGCTTCACTGTGAGTTGGATCTGCTTGTTCTGCTCCCACTCGTCTATGGTGAATCCTCTCACCCCCGTACCTCTGGCCTGTACTCCAGTTCTTGTATGCATAAATAACTGGATCATTTTTTAAAAAAGTAAATTGGGACAATAATTGAAATACGTGTTAGGTAAAGGTCTATATTTACTCCTAAATAAAACTTTCTATCAGCTAAGTACTCCCAAATAATAAGAATTATTTGGATCTTAATTTTTATATCAAACATACATTGTATATATCCTATGTGTGTGTATATATGTATATTATTGCAATATTTCACATCCTACTTCTGATAACACCTGCAGTGTTTCTGATGAGTTATGGATTGGTAAGGAAAGGACCACACATTGTAATTTCCTGATTTAATTAGATAAAGAAAAAGCCTCATAAAGTGGGAGCAGATGCAGCATAATTTAGCATGGACCTACCCTGGATCCTTGTTCCCTATAGATTTACAGCTGCCGCTGCTACTATCTATACAGGGAACACTCCTCACAGATCCAAAAATATAGCTGTTTTTTTTTCCTCTTCCAATATTAATTTTTTTTTTTTTATTCTTAGAGTCTGTGTCACCATTCCGGAAAAAAGAAAATAGAAAAACAAACTTGTGCTAACAATCTGTACTTCCATTTAAAGCAGTATTTAGAACTAACAGGCTCTTCTGGTTCTTGAACCGAACTCAGCATTTACAAGGTCACATCATCATCTGGGGAACAGAGCCAAATCAGTGCCCAGATATCCTTGGACAAAATATCTGCCTTCAGTTTTCTAAGATATGGAAATATTCCTTTCCCTGAGGTCTACTCTCTACCCAAGTAGGGATGTAAATAGGTGGATCGTTCTGACACTCATTTGATCTAAGGACTAAAAACCCCACCATCTCCTATGTATATAATGATAGCTAATCTCTTTTTGGGATTTACTGTTTTATAAGTGTTAGATATGCATTAATCCATTGCATCCTCAAACCTATCTCACTGGAAGATAGGTAGAGTTTTTTTTTTTTTTT
>NW_004567120.1:13829509-13868888 GCF_000260355.1 Condylura cristata
CTATTCCTTGGCCTTTCTCTTCGCCTTCTGGGATACCTATAACTCTGATATTTCCTTTCCTAATGGTGTCAGATAGCTCTTGAAGCGTTTCTTCATTCTTTTTCCTTTTTACTTCTCTTTGGTAGAGTTTTTATTACCATTTCCAGAAGAGGAAACTGAGCTACAGAGATGTTCAGTCATTTACCTAATGTCACAAAGCAATTGAAATGGCTATTCCTTGATAAGCACCTAACTATTCTAACTCCAGAACAGATGTATTTAAAACTGACACAAAAGCTATATGGCAGTGCCTTTTTTCCTGGATGCTGTTGTAACAGGTTATTTCAGTTACTTTGCTTAGCTTTCAATTTTTCTGCAATTATAATGTTCTTTCTGTATTTCATAAAAAAATAACAAAGCTTCAGATTAATCCGGGTACATGGTCCATTCAGCCATTCATCTTTTCTTTTTCTTTTAAAGATTTATTTATTTATACATACAAGAACTGGTGCAGGCCAGAGGTACAGGGGTGAGAGGATTCAACAGAGACAGAGTGGGGAGCAGAACAGGCAGTTCTATTAAAACACACTGCTGAGAGGAGCAGTGGGTGAGACAGGAGGTCTGTTGTGCCATGTGGTTCACTGCCCCCACCCCTCCCCGGGCCAGGGATTGAACCCATGTTGCAGTGGCTGTGGCTTCACAGTGCTGCACTTTAATCCCTGTGCCTCCAGGGAGGCCTCCATTTATCTTTTCTTTTTTAAAAAGTATTCTGAGCATGATCCCGTCTAACTACATCCATGTGCTGTGAATTGCATGAGTTTATCTTTTTTCGTTGCTGAGTAGTATTCCATTGTGTATATGCACCACATCTTCTTGATCCAGTCACCTAATTTGGGACATTTGGGTTGAGTCCATAGCTTATCTATTATACATAGTGCTGTAATAAATACAGGGGTGCATGTATTCTTTTGATTAATGATTTTGTCAGAAGCAACAAGAAAAATTCCAAATGCCTTTACATATAGGAGGAATATAGAGGATGTAGGGAAAAAAGCAAAAAATAAACAGGAAACAATAAATCAGTGATATTCTGCAGGAGAGGGAGTGGGAAAGGGATCAAAAGGAGTGCAGGAAGAGCACAAGAGGATGTACAGGTGAATTGGTGATGGGAATTCTCTGGGGACTACACCTGAGGAAAGAAAGCAAATGTACAAAAATTAACAGTGACGTAAATATATACAAATAAATAAGTTATATATTAAAAATATTTTTAAAAAGTTTTCTGAGACACTTAGTACCATGGTGCATAAGCCTGCTTTTTATTTAGAAGTGGTACATGCTGTCTGTTGATATGAAGATAACTGAATCTTGCAGCCAAAAGGGTAATGGAAACACTGCTGAATCTTTTGTTTTGGCTCTAATATGTGCAGTTATTTTCACATTGAGCTGAGTAGCAATCCTTGTAACTTCTTGGGATTTTCACTTCCTCTCTTATGCAGTTGAAACCTTGTACTGTGCTCTTCTTGCTAATATCCTTATATAATACTAGATTCACTTTGTCACTAAACCTGCTCAGAAAATCCCATATCTAACCACTTTCTATACTCTAGCATATGTGACTGATTTCTTCTAGCCAAAATCACCCTTGTCAGGACCACTGTCAGAGCAAATGCATGTCTTATTTTGGGATGCCCTCAGATGCTAGGAAGACTTTATATTTATCTGTCCAGCTTTTGCCCCCACCCATCTTCCCACAGTAGTTGTTCCAAATACTTACCACTCATCTTGGCTACATTTGACCATCAAATACATTCACTTATACTTTTTACTGCACTGGAACACTTGACTTTCTAGTTCTGTACTCACATGTGAATGAGTGAGTGAGTGAGTGTGTGTGTGTGTGTGTGTGTGTTTCTGTCTGCCTGCCTGTCTGCCTGCCTGCCTGCCTGCCTGCCTGCCTGCCTGCCTGCCTGCCTGCCTCTTTCACTATCCCTTCCCATACTCACGTAATTCTCTGGTGTTTTATTTAAAGTGAATGGGTCCACCATATTTAGGAATATGTTTAGGAATTTCATGTCCTCAGTTATCCTCACAGGTGGAGAGATGGGTAGTAGACACTAAAGAGAATTTCCCTCCATTTTGTCCAATGAGGAAGAAGAATGTGAGATGCATAGTTTGAACATATGGTAGAAGGAACTTGAGTGAACTTTCCTCTGCCTTCTGTTTTCTAACATCTTCAACTACTTCTTCCATTCACCCTCCTTTTGCTCCATTGAACCCTGCTGGTGGAACATAGTCTTGGATCAACCTAGCTGTTTGCTGCCTCCATTTTTATATCAAAGCACAGCTGGAAAGAAAATCACACAGCTGTGTGGACTAGTAGCACTTAAAAGTTCATGATCTTCATCCTTGTTTGCACCCTCATTATTATGTAGATATTATTTTGTGTTTACAAGTGATTTTCTTCCCCCAGGTTCTTATTTAGTGATTTCAAACTTTGTTTTCAACTACCTCTGTACTCACTCCCAACACTGCCACTTCACCTCGAAAGCAGAAGTCAGGGCCTCCCTGGTGGTACAGGGGTTAAAGTCATAGCCCTATCAAGCTATCCCCTGCCAGGGACCTGACCTACATGGCACAGCAGACCTCTCTGGTCTCACCCGCTGCTCCCCTCAGCAGTGTATTTCAGTAGACCCATCTGTTCTCCCCACTTTTTCTCCAGTGAATCATCTTTCCCCCTGCACCTCTGGCCTAGGCCACTGTTCTTATATGCATAAATAAGTTTTTTTTTTTAAGGGATTTCCCAATGATTTTTATTGAGGTAACTTTTCCCAATTATATATATATATATGCATTTATATATACTTAAGAAAGCTAAACAATGTTCTAAGGCACTTGGTATTATGCACAGCAAGGTTCCTATAGTAAGTCTTTTTTTTAAAAACGCAGAACTCATATGGAAACTTTATCAAGCAAAAATGAGACAGTTATTAAAAGTAGGGAAAACAGAACATTGTATATTAAGGGAAATGAAATCATAATGTACTATTTAGCTTAGAAATGAATATTCATAATAGTATGAAATTATGGCATATCTATATTTGCCAAGTCATGGCAGGGTAGCTGTCATTATTTTCCATAATAACAACTCAGTAAATGATATATAAAATTAAGTAAATAGAAATATGAGTATATTATTAATAAACAGGGAGCTAGGTAACAGAAGAAATGGCTTAAAAATATTGAAATTTGTCTTTAGGAAGGACTCAGAAGTTGAAGGAGGGCAGAAGATTCTGTGAGAATAGCTTATAGTATTGTGTAACTCCCAACAAATAATTTTTGAAAAAATAATTTTCAAAAACCTAAGGTTCAGGGCTTCCCTGGTGGTACTGAGGTTAAAGTCTCAGCATTATCAAGCTATCACCTACTGTAGCCTGAATTTGATACCCTGACAGGGAGGTGACCACAAGGTGCAGCAGACCTCTCCCGTCTCACCTGCTGCTCCCCTCAGCAGTGTATTTCAGTTGACCTGTCTGTTCTGCCCCCCACTCTGTCTCTGGTGAATCCTCTCACCATCCTCCAACACCTCTGGCCTGCACCCAGTTCTTGTAGGCATAAATAAATAAACCTTTTTTTAAGAAAAAGCATAATTTTTTCAAAAAGGTATGGTGCAGAGTAACGAGGAGAGCAAGAATCAACTCTGTGTGTGTGAGTGTGTGTGTAAAAGGTATGGTTTGTATGGACTAGAAAAAAGTGGGAAAGGATTAATCCAAATTAATATTTTGGGAAAAAGACCGAAAGACCATCGGGGCAAAAAACAATGACAAACTCTTTATTCATCTCTGTTTTTATTATAACAAATCACCTCTTTAAAGAAAAAAATTGTAATTGGCCCCTTTGCTATATCTATATACAGGTATATATTGAAATATTTATGTATATAAAACTGGGGTACAGGGTAGAGGTGCAGGGGAGTTGAGAGGATTCATCAGAGACAGTGGGGAGCAGAACAGGCAGATCCACAAACTACACTGCTGAGGGGAGCAGCAAGTGTGTCAGTAGAGGTCTGCTGCACCATGTGGGTCACCTCCACAGCTGGGGGTTGGGGGTCAAACTCATGCTGAAGCTAGCTTCACAGTGCTGCACTTTAACCCATTGTACCACCAGGGAGGGCTCACCTATGATATATTTTGATGTTGCTTGCAAAATGGGTTTACATTGAGGCTGTCCTTTGGATAGGCACACCAACTTCACTTAGAAAAATTTCCACCACCTTTGAGTCACAGTTGTGGCTCACCTACTTTATGATTTCCCTCTGATAGAAAACTTGGCAGAAACGGCTTTCTAAAAAGACCTGGTTCTTTTAAATAGATCACAGTGTGTGTACCGAGCACCTTCAGAACCTCAGATAGGAAATGTCACTATACAGCCTCTTTGGCCACCAAGAACCCATGGTTGAAGGCAGTTTTCCAGTGAGGCTTTTTTTCAACATTTGGGTCACGAACCACAAAACCTTTCTTCCTGGGTCTGGTGTTCTCTTCTTGGGCCTATTGTTACCCTATACTTTTTTGCAAACACTGCCAAAGCAGGAAACCCTTTTGTTGACGTAGTTTACACAAGTGAAATTAAAAAAACAAAAAATTAGGATTGATAATGAGATTCCCATGTTTGTGTATCCTGGGATATATCTTTGTGACCTTCAGTATGTTACTTCACTAAACTAATCCTCAGTTTCCTCCTATCAAGAATGGGAAGGTTGGATTAGATCAATACTTCTGAAACTTGCTTATACATCTGAATTACCATGGCAGTTTTCTTTGGCTTCACCCCTAAGATTTACTAAAATAGATTCTCTGGAAGTAGAAGGACAGAAATAGATATTTTTAACAAGCGCCTTTGGTGGTTTTGCTATGTGTGGTTCTTGAACTATACTTGAATGAATCCTTTGTTTCATAATCTTTTCCAGAATCCTATGCTCTGTAGTCTTTTTCCAGCTCTGACATTCTATGACATACTGTCCAGGGGGCATGGTGAGGATGTGATTGAAAGGAGAAAAGGGGTGGAAGGAAGGAGAGATTTCTCTTGTTACTTCACTGATTCAGCAAATATTACATGTCAGTTATTCGATTGAAAATCCATTGTCTAGTTTTCAGCATGGTTCATTGATTTTGGTGACTTGTGAAGGAATTCGGGAGTGGTCAGCTTATAAATAACAGCATCTTTTACTGTCTGTTCCAGTGTTTAGTGATGGGTACCTTAAGTTAAGAACAGATTTTGAAAGTTCACTATGATTAGTCATGAAAATAAAAAAGTAGAAATGACCCAAATATCCATTGTGAGGAATAGACAATGGTTAATATATGCATATAATGGGATATTATTCATCCATAAAAATGGAATGAAATACTGATACCAGCTACAAAGTGGATGAGCTTTGAAAACAGCATGCTAAATGAAAGGGACCAGATACAGAATGCAACCCAATATATGATTCCATTTGTATGACATGCTCGCAGTAGGAAAATCAATATAGATGGTACGTGAATTATGGCAGGGCTTGAGCCATAATTTGGGTCAATGGGGAGTAACCACTAGTTGGTACAGGGTTCTTTTTGCAGTGATCAAATGTCTAACTAACATTGACTGTTGTGATTGTACAACTTTGAATATTCTAAAAATCATTGAATTATAAACTTCCTGGGTGAATTGATGATACGTAAATTATACATGTATGTATATATGTATGTGTAAATATAAAGATTGCTTATTGACTATTCAAGTTGAGAGAACATATACCACCCCTTAATATAAATGAAAAATCAATCATCTCATGATGACCTTATCAGTCACTATTTTATGCATATGCATTATAAGTCACTGTTAGTTCCCCATTTCAGATGGGTCTTTGGGGTCCATCCTGTGGGTTCTTTGGATATGCTGAAGCAGTTTTCGTTGGTAGTATGTAAATCTTGTTGCATTTGCTTTAATTAAATTCAAGCATTTCTGACATACCAAAGTAGGTGGTGTGGTTGCTTTTCAGCTTTGTCTGCTTTTGTAGTCACGTAAATAGGTGCAGAGGGCAGCTGCTTTGAAATTATTTCAAAATAGGGTGTCCTTAACATGGTATGATTAGGCAGAAAGTCGTGTACTTTAGACTGAATAGAAATTCCAAGTGTAGTCCTTTAAATTCACTCCAGGACATCAATCCCTTTCCAACCACCCCCCAAAAGACTGTTTTTATCCTCCATAATTTATTCTGGAATGTAAGTTTCAGTGGGACTTGGCTATTGCTTCTCTATTTTAGAATACATGAACTCTTAAGAAGGGGCATCTCTTTTTCATCTCTGTGTTCTAGCAATTAGTTCAATTAGTTCAGTGTGTCACACCTATTGAGCTCTTAATGAATGTTTGTTTAATGAAAGAATGCCTTCTGCAGTGTTTCTCTTGGGGACCCAGAGAGGCCCAAGCTGAGTCCATCATGCAAATAGGATTCTGGGCTTGCCTTTAGTTCCCTGTGTTCCTGAGGTGAATATGCAGATTCAGCCTCTTGCTACCTAGGACAGGGGTGCACCACATGAATTATCAAAAACCTGAATGTGAATCACACAAAACCTGTTAAGTAATAGCTGGTCTCTAAACCAGAAGCATATGTAAATATATGTGCCACATCACAAACCATTGCAGAATGTAGATTGGACTTTAATTTTGCTCAGCTTCAACTCTTCTTTGTCTTTTTTTTAAGTCTTCACAGTCAAAGCTATTCAGGGGGCCCACACAGCAGTGAAAAAATTGGCTGAGTCACATGTGCCCAGCATTTCGAAATGGCTTAGAGCTTTCTGATACAGATCATAATGTGAGCCTCTTGGTCTTTTTTACTTCTGAAAATTAAAATAAAGTACAAATGTATCTTATGGGACTAATTGGAAATTGAAGCCCATTTGTTTGGTTTTGGAGAGCAAGTGCGGGTTGTTGGTTGTATTTGCCAATACAGAATTTAAAACACTTGTACATTTGTATAGCACTTTAAAACTTATGGTCTTTCTAGATTAGCTATTTCACTTGAACCTCAGAGCAGCTCTTGGAGATGCAAGGGAGCATGGCACTACAATCTTAGGGCTCAAAGGCACCTGAAGGCAGGTCGCTTAACAGCCCACCCCACTTGGCAGATGCCAAAACTGAGACACAGAAAAGGTCTGGTGATGCTCAGAGGGAGCAAATGATACTGAAACCACTGCAGTGCCCAAGGTTGGCAGGCAAGGACTAGAAACAGAGAGCTGCCTTGCGGGCCTACGCGCAGACTTCTCTCCCCCGGTAACTTTTATACACATCAGTCTGACTCTTTCCTATCATGGACTTTACTATAATCTTCTAAATAGATATACCTTCTACAGCCTCCAAAGCAGTTAAACTCCCGTCCATGGACATAAAATTTCTGGGTCTGACAATCTTACTTTTATGTTGCCTTCAGTCTTTCAGGTTGCCTGAGGTGCCATATTGATTAAGCTACATTCTGGAGAACTAAATATATGTAGAATATTTTATGGCTCTCCTACCAAATATGAAACTGTAAATTAATGGCTCGCTCTAGTTGACATCGTAAAGTATGTGAGCCTGAAGTGCAACTGTAATATTCCTTACAGGACTATGTATTTTACTTGTAATGTCTGAAAAATGAATGGTTGTTTTAAGTGTACGTGCTAGACAAAACATGGATGTTTAGATAGGCAGAGAGATGGTGGAAGGAGGACGATGAGAGGACATGTAATGTAAGAGACCAAAAAGGGCCCGGGGAAGAAAATCAGAAAATGGAGCTGTGCTGGAGTAACAAGGTCATGGTGAGGTTTAATCAATACATCAATCCTAAACTGTGGTTAGAAGTGATAGAATCATGTTTTGCTTTGTTTTCTGTTGGTGCTTTGTGGCTCTTTGTGTTGTAGGGTGTAATTGAAGCTGTGGCAGAAGAGAGCCAGGTACTTTGGGAGATTAACTAAAAGTGCTACATATCAGAGAGCATTTGAAAGTCCACAGAGAGAGAGGGAGATTGTGATAAAAATGGTTTTGCAATCAGCAGAGTGAGCCCTAATTTGAGAAAAGTGCCATCCCTGGTCGCGTAACGGGTTAAAGCGCAGCACTATGAAGCTGCCTGTAACCACTGCAGCGCCAGTTTGATCCCTGACTGGGGAGCTGACCCACATGGCCTGGCAGACCTCATCTGTCTTGCCCGCTGCTCCCCTCAGTCAGTCTGCCTGTTCTGCTTCCTGCTCTGACTCTCCTGAACGTCTCAAACCAGCTCCTTCCCTCCCAGCACCTCTGGCCTGCCCTTGCTCCCCACACACCTTCTTGCTCCTTTGACTTCTTCCAAATCTCCCTAGGTTGATAGTTCTGTCTTGAAAATGACCCACGGACTCTGCTTCCACCCAATGTTTCTCAGGTCAGTTCTTTGACGTGTTACTTAAATTCATCTAAATTCATAGTATTGGCGTCTAGTTCTCAAATGACTGCTACTAAATTGCTCTTAGGACTGAAATTTCGTCTTCTGTCGTAGCCAGCTGTCAACTCATAAGCAACTTACCTGAACAACCACAGGAATTTCCTTTGGGCTATGAAGTCAAGCATCTTGGTTATCATGTAAACATTCATTTTTAATGATTTAATTTGACGTAAAGCTTTTTTTTTTTTTGAACAAACTTCCTACTTCTTTATTCTTTGGGTAAACATAAAGTCTGAACCCATGCCGTGTCTTATTTCTAAAAGCAATTTTCTCACTTTTCTTTTTCTTCTTGAGTAGGACTGAAAGTATTGAGCTGAAAACTTTGCATACCTCTTTTTTTTTTTTTTTAAGATTATTTATTCATACAGACCTGGGGTTCAGGCCAGAGGTGCAGGGGCAGTGAGAGGATTCACCAGAGACAGAGTGGGGAGCACAGCAGGCAGATCAACAAAGTACACTGCTGAGGGGAGCAGTGGATAGGCCAGGAGAGGTTTGCCATGTCATATGGATCACCTTCAGGGTGGGGCGGGGATTGAACCCATGCTGAAGTGGCTTTAGCTTCTTGCTTCTTGGTACCCCGGTTCTTCTCTGCATAAATAAATAAATCTTAAAAAGTGAAATTCCACTACATTAAGTTAAAGAGATTCTGTTCAGCAAAAGAAACATTACACAAAACAGACATCCCATTGATGGGGGAAAATATTTTCTCACACAAAAATAGCAATAAAGGATTGAGCACAAAGATATACAAAGAACTGGTGAAACTCAACAAAAATAACCTGCTGAGCCACCATGGAGGGCCGCATACCTTTTTTTTTTTTTATGCTGCTCTTCTCTTCACTTGTCAGTTAATCCTTCTTAAGCAGTTGAAAAATAATTCCCCAATTCTGAACACAGCAAAGGAAGGAATAACATCCTTCTAGACTATGTAAGCCTTGCATATGAGAAGATCAGAGTACTTTAAAATTTGATGGTGCTCAAAGAACCTAAAATAAAATCTCTTGGGCAAGGCTACTTCAGCAGGGATACAGCACTACACAAGGTCACTACTTGTCAATGCTGTGATTCTGTGCAAGTCACTTAACTTCTGTGAGCTTGCCCCAGTTACCATTCATGCATGATGAGGAAAAATGGTACTTACTTCAAAGAAATCTTGGGATTAAAGGAGATAGTACATATACAGAGTGTAAGAGTGCACATGGTTTGCTAGCATCACATTCACATTTTCTGCCACCATCACCACCGCCGATGCCCACACCTATTCCTGGAGGAGATGTTGACCCATAGACCTAGATTGTTGGCACAGGGCTGTAGATGCTAACCAGACTCCTTGGGGATGACGATGGCTGCCTCTTAGATAGGAGCCTGTCTATTCACAGTCATCTGGGGGAGGGGAATTGATTTGTTGAAAGTCAAATTCCTGGGCCTTCCTGGTGGCCTAGGGGTTAAGTCTTAGCATTATCATGCTGTAGCCACAATGGCTTGAGTTCAGTGCCAGGCCAGGGAGCTGACCCACATGGCTTAACAGACCTTTTCTGTCTTGCTGCTGCTCCCCTCAGCAGTGTATTTCAATGGATCTGACTGTTTTGCTCCCCACTCTATCTTTGGTGAATCCTCTCACCTCCCTCACTTTTGGCCTATACCCCGGTTCTTCTCTGCATAAATAAATAAATCTTAAAAAGTGAAATTCCACTACATCAAGTTAAAGAGATTCTGTTCAGCAAAAGAAACATTACACAAAACAGACATCCCATTGATGGGGGAAAATATTTTCTCACACAAAAATAGCAATAAAGGATTGAGCACAAAGATATACAAAGAACTGGTGAAACTCAACAAAAATAAACAATCCCATTAGAAAATTGGCAGAAAAGCTAAAAAGACACTTCTCCAAAGAGGAAGTACAGATGGCCAACAAGTATATGAAAAAAATGTTCAATATCACTTGTAATAAGGGAAATGCAAATTAAAACCACAGTGAGATACCACCTCACACCAATGAGAATGGCACATCTTAAAACAATTAGCAACAACAAATATTGGTGAGGATGTGGAGAAAAAGGAACTGCCCTGCACTGCTGGTGGGAATGCAAACTAGTACAACCACTATGGAAAACTGTTTGGAGGTTTCTCAAACTGCTAAACATGGAGCTTCCATATAACCAGCAGTCCCACTCCTAGGTATCTACCCAAAAGACACAAAAATGCTGATTCAAAAAGATATCTGCACGTTTATTGTTTATTGCTGCTTTATTTACCATTGGAAAGACATGGAAACAACCCAAATGCCCAAAAGTAGATGACTGGATCAAAAAGATGTGGCACATATACACAATGGAATATTACTCAGCAACCAAAAAAAAACAAAAACAAAAACAAAACAGCAACTTGGATGGAGCTGGAAAAGATCATGCTTAGTGAAATAAGCTAGAAAGAAAAGGAAAAATACTAGATGGTTTCATAAAGGACCAGGGGAGAAAATAATAATGAACAACTATATACCAGAGACATTTTACTGGGGTGGAATAAGGAATGGGTTCAAAAACAGTGGGGGGAGGGAAGTGCATTCAGCTGTGGTGATGGACATGGGTAATTTGTTGATGGGAAGCCCACGGGGATTACAGCCGAGATGGAAAAAGGCACAAAATTATTTAAAAATAAACTATTATATATAAAAAAAAAGTGAAAAAAAGTGAAGTGGTAAAAAGCACTACTTTTAGAAATTATGCTGCTATGCTAGACTTGGTGGGAGGTTTAGGAATATGCCCATTAACTTGACCAGCCAGCTGATCTGTAGGGCACCATATAGAACATCTGTAGAGTATGAAACTCTTATTCTCAGGGTCATGAGTTTGAGCCCCATATTGGGCACTAAATCCTATAGTGGGCAGAATGCCACCCCAGGACTCCCAAACCTGCCTGCTCTAAATAGCTTCTGCCATCTGCCACATAAAGAAAAAACATACTCTTAGCACATAAAATCTTCAATAGAAAAGAACTTGAATGCAATTAGTCTGCAACAGAGAGAAAGCATATAGTTAAAATAATTTCCCCAAGAAACACCCAAAGTTACCCATCCCCTCAAGGGTCAATGCCCAACCAAACAGGGTTGGCCCAAAGCAGGGCCACTGAGATCTGAAAACCTGCTGTAAGTCTAAGGTACCTCTTGGGGAGGACTCATAGGAAAGGGGTGAAGGCAAGTCTGGAAGGAAAGAGCAAAATGAAAATACAGGTCAAGATAAAGGCTGCCACTGTCTGCCTCCTCACTGGTCTCTCACCCATGAGTACTTTCAAGTATATCCTCTCCTCTACCCCAAGTCTTTGGTGCAAGTTCAAGGCTGAGAAGCACCTGTGGCTGCTTCTTCAAAACTCTGTTTCCTCCAAGTGCCTCCTCCAAGTTTCTTTTGGTCTTCCCAGTCTTCATCCTTCAGCTCTTTTCTTTCCCCATTCATTCTTTTGTTGCTTCTTGCTGCTCATCTCTATCCTTCTTAGGTAGGGCAGGGAGACCAGAAACTCTCTTTTCTATAGGTACTACACTGTTCAAACACAAGGGAGGAAGCATGGTAGCAACTGAAAATAGTCTAAATGGTTGTATCCATAAACTCCTGTGTGAATCCCCAATGTAGTTGTATTCAAAGGAGGGGCTTTATGAGGTAATTAGGCTTAGATATGCTGAGATGGTAGAATCACATGATGAGATTGGTATCTATATGAAAAAAGAGAAACCAGTACTGGGCATGAGTGTGTATTCTGCCATCTGAGGACAAGAAAGAAAAGTGGCTATCTGCCAAGTCAGGAAGGAGGTGTGCACTCCCCAGAAACTGAGTCTGTCATGGCACCATAATTTTCAGTTTCCAGCTCCAGTACTATGAGGAATACAGTGTAGCGTACCCTTTTATGCAACAACCAGTCAACTATGACATACCTCTTCTTCATTGCAATTGTCTGAGCAATAATCTGCTGAGATTTCCAGGGTGTTAATGGAATGACCCATACCCTACAAGTAATGCTACTGATTCACTTACAATGGAGCAAAAGGCACAAGCCATAAAGTATTTTTTCAATCACAGTAGGGAATTCAAAGAATTCATCCTCTACCTCCTGACCAAGGGTATATAATTATAAGATGGCTTCAGGGGGTATAGTCTCTAGCTGTAAGATAAAGAAAAGCCAATTAGCAGTCTGGAAAGAGAAACTTTGACAATGAAAATCACACCTTTGACCTGTGGGTTGTTAGCATTGTGGGACAATCAACTGAGTTTACCAGCCACTAGCCCTAAGAAAGCTGGAGGAAGACAGAGCAGGTTTGCTTAGAGTTTGTACTCCACATTCATTATGTGACTGGTGTTTAATGAGCCTGGTGATAAATTTTTTTCTTTTTAGAGGCAAATGTTTTATTTGATTGCTTTGAAATACATTTCCATTCTATCATACCTGAAAAGGAAAAATGAGGGCTTTGAGGAATTTTGAATCCTCATTTGTCCTTAGCCCATACTGCATCACACCTGGCTTTCCATTCCCTGGAGAATGGAATTTTCTGTTTCTGGTGATTTTCTAGGTCTCCATAGCACTTTGAAATCCCACTAAGAGCTCAGTTCTACCTGCCTTAATGCCTGTCCCACAGACACTGGTTAGGCTCCTCACTCCTTCCTCTTCTTAACTCCTGTCTCTCTTTAGATCGATGGTACCAAGGCTGAACACTGAAAGGCAGGTTATGGATGTGTCTATCCTCCACGCTATTCTTGTGGTCCAGGTAATCTCTAGGATGGATAGGGGCTTACATGGGAAAACAGGAATAAGCAGAATCAAACTCAACCTTGAATCATATTCCCTCTTTAGAATTAACTGTTACAACTCATTAAATTGCTTTCCTTACATCCATCACATGGTCAACCATTTACTGACTCCATCTGCCTTTCTATCTGTCTGTCTGTCTGTCTGTCTGTCTGTCTGTCTGTCTGTCTGTCTGTCTGTCTGTCTGTCTGTCTATCTATCCATACAGAACTGGGTACAGGCCAGAGGTGCAGGGTCAGTGAGAGGCTTCACCAGAGACAGAGTGGAGACAGAACAGGCAGACTGATTGAAGTACAATGCTGAGGGGAGCAGCGGGCGGGTCAGGAGAGGTCTGCCGCGCCATATGGTCACCTCTGGAGTGGGGATCAAACGCATGCTGCAGTGGCTTTAGCTTCTTAGTGCTGTGGTTTAACCTACTGCGCCACCAGGGCAGGCCCTCCATCTGTATTTCTGCACACTTTGCTGGCGGAGACTAACTCCCTGACTCCTATCTCTACAGACTACTGGACTAGCCTGAAGCTGAGACAAGGGTGACTGACACAGTCAGCAGAAGATCTGCAGGCAAAGCCAGGAACTGGAGGTGGGGTAGAAAAGTTAACAAATTCTTCAGAGAACAACTTAACTCCAAAAGAAAAAATTCCAAGAACAATGAAAAATTCCACTTAACACTATATGAAGGTACCCTCAGTCTTGTAAAATACAGGCCTTACCCCAAGACTCATCACCTGTGTCTATGCAGGTGCCTCTTAATAATCCTGTACCCCTAACAAGCCGGCTCTTTTGTCTTACAACAAAGCTACAATAAAACCTATAATTATTTCCTAGAAAGAGGTCAAGAGCCTTGGGGTCCCTCAGCACCCTTGGGCTCCATCGGGATCAGCCCTTATGAATTTAAATTAAGGGAATTTAAATTAAGGGAAGAACATTATTGAAAGTTCTTTTTTCTTTGAAATGCAGCAGAAATCTCCAAACTAAAACTTTCTTCTAGAACCTGGAAACCTAAATTATCTTAGATACATTATCTTGTCCACACTCTCATGTTTTTAGCTTTCTAGAAAAATTTGGAGGTTTGTAGGGTTAACTTGTGACTAAATCATGATTTGGAATTGTACATTCAGCAAAGTTCAGTGAATTAAGCCAGATCAATGACGGCGAGAAAATATGTTCTTGATTTCTATAGGTCTATAAATTTCTTAAGTCTGTGAAATCTTGACTTCTAAATATTCTTCATCTGTGCCTTTCAGGGAATGCAGCAAACTTTGCTTTCTTGATGCTTGAATGTTTGCTTTGGGATAACCATATTTCTTGGGCTCTGTATGCAATTTCATTCTTCAGAGGGAAATCAGACTATTTCTTGTAGAGAATCACAGGTCCTTAAAAATCGCCCTAGTCACAACCTAGAAGTAATTAATTAACAAAAGGTAATAAGCCTAAAGGGATGAGTGCTTTCCCAAAGACGACTTCAGTGCCACCTCTGCCCTGGCAAGCGGCAGCAGCTCTCCTGCCCACCTTGACTATGGCAGTGTTTCTCTTCAGCAACCTTCCTTTGCAGAGCAGCAAGTGGCAGCTCTCCTTCCAGGGCTGCCTGCCTGTGACTGTGCAGGCCTCTTTCAGTAAACCTGTCTCTTTCGGGGTGGTACAGGGCAACCCCAGTGTGAAATAGGTTGCCTGAGTGTGTGTCCTCACCTACAGAGAGATAAAGTGGTGAATGGATGTTATTGGTTCCGTTGAGCTGGGCGTGCTGGCATGCTGAAAATGGGCGAGGAACCAAGCACCCCCAATGCCCATAAGCCTGGCTGTATACCAAGCCTGGTTGTTTAACTCCACCTTCAGTTCCCAGCAACCCTCCCTTCCATGGGGGTGACATTATGGGGTTAGTCCACCTTGGTGTCTCAGATCTCTTTGGTCTGCGGTGGGGGCCACCTGTTTGTGGCCTTTGTTAAGGACACCCTCTCCCCACAACAGGGGCAGCTCTTTCTGCCTGCTTGTGTCCCTGCAAGGGACCTTTACTCTTCTATCCCTTTTTGAGACGAATGCCTCTGTTCTGTGGAGAAACTCCACATGCTGCTGAAAAGGGAGATTGGTGAAAGCTTTCCCAGAGTTCACCCAAGGACCCTGCTCTCTGAACCCAACAGATCTTCAAACCGACATCAGAGGTATTGAAAAAAACAAGTCAGGGTTGCTTTAGTATTTTTGTGCCACATGGGCAAGCTTCATCTCTTATTGCTGTGTGATTTTAGGAAGCCTTTCTCCACTTTGTGACATGGAGATTTGTTTTTGTTTGGTTTGTTTTAGTAAAAATATTTGTTTTGATTTAGGACACAAAGAAGACAAATATCTTCAACAAAGACAAACCATTAGCAGTGACAGGAACTGGGATCCAGCCTATGGCTTGAAAGATTTAAATTTTTTAAAAAGATTTCTTTATTATGCATACAGAACTGGGGTATAGGCCAGAGGTACAGGGGCATTGAGAGGATTCACCAGAGACTGAGTCCGGGGCAGAACAGGCCGACTGATGAAATACACTGCTGAGGGGAGCAGCGAGTGGGTCAGGAGAGGTCTGCCATGCCATGTGGGTCACCTCTGGGGCAGGGGTCGAACTCATGCTAAAGTGGCTTTAGCTTTGTAGTGCTGTGCTTTAACCACCTGTGCCACCATGGAGGGCCCATGGAGGGCCCAGATTTACATTTTTTTAATGGTTGTCAGAAAAGGATAGACAACAACCAGAGGCTTTATTAGTGCGCAGATTGAGGGGCATCTGGGACTCACAAGCCTGCCCACATATGGCACAGCAGACTTCTCATGTCTCATCTGTTTTTCCCCTTGAATATACTTTGGGTGGAATATAGAGGAAAGAATATAGCTTCTAAGTGAAGCAGCCAAGGTTACTCCTCATGGTAGATGCCCAGTCAAGCAGGGTTGGCCTGAAGCAGGCCACTGAGGCCTGAAAGCCTGCCACAAGTCAAAGGCGCCTTCGTGTGGGGACCTGCAGGAAAGGGGCAGAAGGGACCAGGTAAGTCTGAAAGGGAAAGAGCAAAATAAAACCCATCAAGATAAAGGCTGCCATTGTCAGCCTCCCTACAGGGCTCTCTCCCATGTCTCTGCCTCTTCAAGATTCTCCTTCCATGCTCCCAAATCCCTTGTAAAACTGTGGTTTCTTCACAAGTGTCTGCTCTATGTGCCTCCTTTAAGTCATCTTATCCCTAACTCTTTAGCACCTCCTCCCTGCTCAGCTCCACCTGCCCTTGGTGACTGGAAACAGGGACCCTCCCTTTTCTGTGGGAATTACACTATTACACTTCTGCTTTGAGATCAATTTTCAGATTCAAGTTTTATGCCTAGAGTAGAATATAAGACTCGATGAAATTTTAGCAAGTTATCATTTGATCACTGATATTAGTAAAAGCAGGAGGTTTTATTTCAAACAAATTGTCAGCATTGACAGCAGAAAGAACAGTAAATTCTAATTAATAGTCTAGTCACTCTTGGAACCACTCATGTTAGCTTGAATTGGGACTTTTCAGTAAGCTTTGAATATATTACCACAAGGTTTTTGATAATAATCACTGGAAAAATCATTATTTTTTGAATGAATGAACCTATTGTTTTTATCTAGATGGAACATTCTCAAAAAGTGATGGGCGCTTTAAAGCATATTCCCTCTTTCCCCATCTAGCTAGAATAAAACATTGTACCAGCAACAATCAGGAAAGGCATGCCAGTACATAAGCTGCTTCTGGGTTTTTTTTGCCCCTTTGAAAACAGCATCTATTGGTCGAGACACACTGATCTGAATCTAGGCATGAGCAGGGCTATCAAAGGTGTGTTTGGCCCTGAGTCTGGAGACTTATGTTATCATGAGTCTCATAAAGATACTTGTTCACCTCAGTTATCTGACTCATTTTCAGAAATGTATTGTTGAATGTGACTCCTTAATTCTCTTATGGTTTGGTCCCTCCTGCTAGCACAACAGATAAAAAACACAGCACGATGAAGCTATAGCAGCCACTGCAACATGAGTTCAATCCCAGGCAAGGGAGGTGACCCACATGGTTTGGCGGACCTCTCCTGACTAGCCCATTGCTCCCCTCAGCAGTATACTTCATCAAACTGCCTGTTCTGCTCCCCATTCTGTCACTGGTGAATCCTCTCACCCCTGCGCCTCTGTCCTGTACCCCAGTTCTGTACGCATACGTAAATACATATTAAAAAAAAATTCTCTCATGGTTTTAAAAGCCTATGGCTGTGATTTAAGTCGCTATCTATAACAGGGTTTTGTTCTTCAGTTTCTTTATGCCTCTTTCTCTAATCCCATTGAGTGTCCTTAACATACAGGTAATGGAATGCATTGACCTCTATTCTAGAAAAAAGTCCCAGACCAGGAATTTTCTGGAATACCGGACTCTTCTGCTTCCTCTTACCGGAAAAACATACACATGTACAAAAGGAAAACAAATGTATTCAAGACTACTGGACAAATATCTGAAATTACTCTGACCTACCTAGATATCATCTTGTTTTCTTCTTTTTGTTTTAGACAGTGTGGTTGATATGCTTCCATTAGTTTGACTTTGAAATTGTTCAGGAAAACACAAATCGTATTAATCTTGGGTTAACATAAAAAGCAATGGAGGAGAGACTTGAACTTGTACATCTTCCCTTCTCCCCCCCAAGTCCTAACTCCCAACAAAAAGCCATAAGAACAGAAAAGGAATTCTAACAGGGTGGTCTTCTGGAAAAGGGGAGGTTTCAGGTTTTCTGCCCCACCCAAAGGAGGGTGGAGCTGAGCAGGGAGGAGAAGAATCTGGAGAGGAGACTGAGGAGGAATGAAGCAGGATGGAGAGCCAGAGGGAGACCTGAGGGAGGCACGTGGAGCAGAGAGACTTGTGAAGAGGTAGCTCTTGTTTTTTGGTCCTGGACTGTTGAAACAGATGTGGGTGAGAAACCCATGGGGAGGTTAACAATGACAGCCTTTATTGTGATTTTGACTTTGCTTGTTTTCTCCTAGACTTATCTGGTCATTTCTGACCCCTTTCTATTGGTCCCTGCCAAAAGGTGTCTTAGATTTGTGGTGGGCTTTCAGGCCTAGCTTTGGGCAGATACCTTTAGGGTGGACTTTTACCCATGAGGGGATGTGTACCTTTGGGTGTTTGATTTAGCAACTATACCTTTTGTCTTTTCTGGACTGCATTCTAGTTGTGTTAAAGGTCCTTTCCATTAAAAGACCTTTATATATTTTGTCTTCATTCAGCAGATGGCAGAACCTATTTAAAGCAGACAGGTTTGGGGGTTCAGGGGTGCCTTTCTCCCTGCCCTGTAACAGAACCAGCACTATAGTGTAATTCAGTGTCCCCCATATGCATTCATAATATACTTGTCCTATCAGATTTTCAAAAAGATTTATTATGCATACAAGAACTGGGGTACAGGTCAGAGGTGTGGGTGAGAGGATTCACCAGAGACAGGGTGGGGAGCAGAACTGAAATACACTGCTGAGGGGAGCCCTGTGCAAGATAGGAGGGGTCCGCCACACCATGTGAGTCTCCTTCCTGGCTGGGAATAAAACCTGTGCTGCAGTGGCTACGGACAGCTTCATAGTGCTGTGCGTTAACCCATTGTGCCACCAGGGAGGCCCCCAGATTGTTTTATTAAAGTTTTTTTTTTTAATTTATGTATACAAGTGCAGGGATGTAGGCCAGAGGTGTGTGTGTTTGGGGGAGTGTGTGTGAGAGGACTCACCAGAGTCAGAGCGGGGAGCAAAACAGACAGACCGAGGGGAGCAGTGGGAGAGACTGGAGAGGTCTGCTGTGCCATGTGGGTCACCTCCCTGGCTGAGGATTGGGTTGGGGTGCTGCAGTGGCTGGTGGTAGCTTGCTAGTGCTGAAACTTTAACCCCTGTACTATTAGGGAGGCCCTCAGATTGTTTTTATATGTGTCCAAGCTGTAAGTCACAACTCATTTCAATACAAATAATCTTTGTGAATAAGCTGTATAAAAAACTCATGAAGCTACACCCAAGCTGTCCCAGAAGTGACAATTTGCTGTCATGAATGATGAAATATCCTTTGTGTAAAACGCAATTGTGTTGATTGTGGAGAAAGAAATGAGCTTTCCTAACCTAAGTTACTTTCTTTGATGGTGGCTTTTTAAACAGGAAAGCTCCTGTACAGTGATCGTTGGGCCAAATATTTCATTTCAACTTTCATTTACAGTTGTCATTGTTGGAGGGGGAAAAACATTTTAATCAGTTTCTGCATGAAGGTCAGATAACACTGTGAACAAAAGTAATTTCTTTATGATAATATCCAAACAGAAGCATTGCTGCACTTAAATTATGAAGCATGTTCCCCTTATCTGCAATACAATTGTACGTATGACTTTATAGAATCTGAGAATGGACTTTATTTATGCTGCTGGTAATCTCAAGAAATTCTTTTCATTTCAAGGGCTGAAATTCTGAAGTTTGTTTAACTGAAGCAATATTGACATCTTTTGTGCCTTAAAAAATATTACATGATTTAAAAAACTAATGCCCATGTGTGTCTATTATTTGAGACAATGCAATGAAAGTCAGAGTCAAAATTTTATTTTATTATCTAGTTTGAGTGCATAAAGACACTGATTTAGTAGATACACACAAACACACCCATCCTGACCTGTCTGCACACAGCTTCTTCCTGTTACCAACCTCTCTATGATCACTGATGGGTCTTATCAGTTTCCTGGAAGGAAACTTGAGATTCTATTCCAGATTGATGGGGAATTGATTGTAATTGCAAATGCTCGCTATTGATGGAATGAATACTTTTAGGATCACGTGTAGGGCTAGGTGATGTACACTGATAATTTGACACACCGTTCACCTGTAAGACCTCACATCCACCCATGTGCCTTCACATCCCCCCAATACTCTTTCAATGTTTTTAAAAAAGATTAATTTACTTATGCATACAGAGCTGGGGTACAGGCCAGAGGTGGAGGGATGGTGAGAGGCTTCACCTGAGACAGAGTGGGGAACAGAACAGGCAGATCCACAGAGACAGGAGAGGTCTGATGGAGACAGTTGAGGTCTGCTGCACCTTGTGGGGCAGGGGATGGAACTTTCACTGAAGTGGCTGAGGCCAGCTTGCAGTGCTGGGTCCTAACCGGTTGTGCCATCAGGGAGGCCCCACCCTTCAACATTTTAAGTAGCTCTGTAAGAGGGTAGACCCAGGAAAAGAGGTGGTTCCAGTTTCCTTGACCCACCCCAAAGGAGGTGGGCTGGGCTGGGAGGTGAAGCTAGAAAAAGATGGGGAGAGGACCAAGGGGAGGAGCAGGAGGAAAAGTGGAGAGAGATGGAGGAGGAAGATTGGGGGAGGCGCATGGAACAGAGATATGTGAAGCAGCCAAACTGGCTTCTCAGCCTTGGACTTGTACCAGGGACTTGGGGGACCTGGAAGGAGACATTTGAAAGAGGCAGATGTGGGTGAGAGACCGGTGGTAAGACTGACAATGGCTGCCTTTACCTTGATTTTGATTTCGCTTTTTTCCAGACTCACCCTACCCCATACATCCCTTTCCTATGGGCCCCCACCTGGAGGTGTCTTAGAATGGTGGCAGGCTTTCAGTGGCTCTGCTGTGGGCCATCCCGTTTTGCCTGGGCATTTACCCACGAGTGGATGGTAACTTTGGGTATTGCATTGGAAACTACTTTTCTATATTATTTCTCTTCTCTCTATTGTGCACTAATTGTGTTAATGTTCCTTTCCAATGAGTGTCTGATGCAGTAAAGTATGTTTGTTTTAATGTGGCAGATGGCAGAACCCATTTAGAGAAGGCAGGTTTGGAGTCCAGGGTGCCCCTCATTCTGTCCTGTAACAGCTCCCCAAATTAAGAGTTAAAAGTTGACCAGCATATCACAGAAATAGTTGTCCTTCCAAGACATTTAACCCAGGAGACTTATTCCATTCCTTTCTTATACTATAACTTCAGGGCACTTTTCCAGACCTTCATATCTATCTTTATGAACCTTTATATGCTTTCAGAGGTAAGAAACATTGCCCGTCTCACTTTGGAAGTCTCCTTCCTAGCCATTGTGACTGCATATTTCATCAGCCTGAATGCTGGGGAAAAATAACATTTTATCTCTGCTGAACATTTCTAAGATTATGTAGAAAGTAAAGAATATTTTAAATGTTCTCTAACCACTGAAACGTACTGTGGCAATCAAGCAAATCCTGTCACTGTATTATATCTAAGAGTGATCAGGAGACTTACTACAGAAATTTTAGATGGGGTTTGTGAACCACATCGGTCAAAAGAAAAGATTCGCTAATGTGGGCAAAAATATTAGCTGTCCTTACTATCTTGTTGAAATTCCTGAAAAGCAGAATTACTGTAACATCTGTAGGGTTGTCGACATTTGAAAGTTATAATGGTGACTGATGTCGTATTGATGACATGTGGGGTTCAGTCAGTGGGGTCCTTGGGTTACCGCTGAGAAAATCTTGAACAGAGTTACCCTTTTAGTAGCAAGTTTACCCAGGAGACCAAGATGTTTGCATAGACACAGGCTGGTGAAGGTTACATTCTGAAAGGACTGGCTCCTTAGGCAAAGGATAAAGAGGCACCAACTTAGTCACAGATGGGCAGAAGGGTAGTGGAGGGAGGAGCCTGCCCCTCTGCAGAACTTGTCCTGATAAGTGGCTTTCTGGGGAGGGGTTCATTCCTTTGTGGAATTGTTATCTATTGTTAAATGAATCACCTTTAATTGTTATCTATTGTTCAATTAATCACTTAGGATGTGACTAGGTCTATTTGTAAAGAGAGGTGATTCTCTGTAATGGTCCTCAATCTCCATATCCCCACCTCAGGTCTGTTCCTTTGAATACTTTCTAAAGCAGCCTGCTCTAAGGAGTTTTCATTTCTATAGCTGGTTTAATGACTATGTTAAGTACTTCTACCCCAACCTCCCCATTCTGGTCTTGTGAGATCTCCTATATTTTCTACTCTAAGCCTCTATCAGTGACTCATGTCTATACCCCCAGGCCTCAAGACACCTCATCTCAGAGCTTCTTAATGTCCTTTAACCAAATAAAAAATTAGAAAGGAATTGGTACCAAGGAATGTGGTAGCCTGTAAAGACTTTTTAAAGCATTTTTGCTCTTACCTTCAAGGATCACCTATAGCTTTTAAAAAATAAGTTGGGAGAATCCATTGCTGGAAACAGCACTGAACTTCAACTTAGAAAACCTGGCTTCCATTGATACGTAGTAGAATAACGTTCTAGTTGAGGAAATCAAGTAGAAATGGGAAGTTTCCTTATTTGTGAAACTGAGGAAATAAAACTACACGAATTATTGTTATAACCTTACTGATCTGTCCAAGGGTTTAGCTGTACCCTGCACTTTGCACTAGTGTTGCCCAAAAAACCATACAGATCTGACCATTTAATCTCTCCCAATGGCTGTTAAAGTTCCTTATCTTAGCTCTTTCCCTCTTGCTTTATTTCCTATAACCTCCCCACTCTTATTTTTATGCCTCTGTTATAACAAACTATTTGAAATTTTCTGGGGATAGCATGCTGTTTTACTCTTTAATGCATATGCACATGTGTTTTCTTTGAATGCATGATTCTTAACCAGGATCTACTCCAATATTGCCTAGAAGTTTCCACTAGTGATCAAATCATAGCTCAGATGAGTGTTACTATGCATTCACTTATGCATTCATTTAGGATGCACTTCCACAATGCTGCTATTTAGAGGAATAGAGTTATACCTTTCAACCTCATGTCGTCTTTTGAGTTCTGGGTTCTTGGGTTCACTCTGGTAAAGGTTTCCCCAGAGGCCCCCTTTCAGCGGTACAGGGTGAGATTCTTCATGAGACAGAGACTCAGTTATTTTATTTATTTTTTTTAATGATTTTTTTAAAGATTTATTTATTTATGCATACAGAACTGGGGTACAGGCCAGAGGTGCAGGGGCGGCGAGAGGCTTCACCAGAGACAGAGCGGGGAGCAGAACAGGTTGACCGAGAAGCACACCGCTGAGGGGAGCAGCGGGCGGGCCAGGAGAGGTCTGCCACACCATGTGGTCTCCTCCGGGGCAGGCGGGAATCGAACTCATGCGGAAGTGGCTTTAGCTTCTCAGTGCAGTGCTTTAACCCGCTGCGCCACCAGGGAGGGCCAAGAGACACAGTTATTTTTAAAGAGGAAGTTTATTAGAAAGAGACGGGAGAGGGGAAGACACTTGGTTAGGTGCAAGTGGGCAGGAAGAGCTGCCCTGAAAGGGACAGGTTTGCAGGGAAAGAGGCCTGCATGGTTGCAGGCAGGCAGTCGGAGAGTGGCCTCCCCTGAGGGAGGTCAGTACAGAGAGGTCACGGCATGGTGCAGGTCACCGGGAGGCAGGAGGCTGCTGCCTTGCAGAGGGAGAGGGAGTGGAAAGAAGCACCTGCATAGGCTCAGGTGGGCTGAGGAGCGGCTGCCCTGTGCTGGTGGAGACTCTCCAGATAGAAACAGCTTCTCTTTGGGAGGGGCTCACTCCTGTGAGCCGAGGTTTGTTGACTTTTAGTAGCGTGAGAGGATGGAGATTCCCTAGTGAGCGTCATCTCCATATTCATGGCCTTGTCTTTACCTGGGCGCCAGGCATCCTGGCTTTGGTGCCCTGATTTTATGGCTGTGTCAACAGCTGCATCGGCCCCTTTTACCCATCCCTTTGTTTGACTCGTCTTGTGATTCCTCTCCTGCATTCTTTCCTCCATCAAACCCATCAAAAAAGCACCCTTAGTCCTTTATCATAGACCATAGGTCTCCCTCCACACTGTGACCACTACTCCCCTCTAGAAGCCTGAGTTCTGCAGTCATAGACTTAGGGTTTGTTTTTGTTTAGTTTTGTCGGCTCCTTTGCGTTGTTTCTCTGTATTGCAAGTATGAATGACATCACCTGGTATTTGTCTTTCTCCCCCTGACTTACTTCACTTAGGATAATCTGCTTCAGCACCATCCATATTATTGCAACTGGCAAGTTTATTTTTTTAATAGCTGAGGAGCAATTCATTATGGATATATAACAAATTTTAATCTACTACTTCCACATTGGCCGGTTAGGTGGTTTCTATATCTTGGCTATTGTAAATAAGGCTGCAATGAAAAAAAAATGCATATGTCTCTAGAATTGGAGTTTTGGTGGTTATGTTTGCATTCTTTGTATGCGTAACCAGGAGTAGAGATGCTGGATTATGGTAGATCTATTTTTAATAGTTTGAACAATCTCCATATTGTCTCCACAGTGGCTGGAATGTTCCTACCAACATTTACTACCAACATAGTAGCTGGACCATCCTATGTTCCTTTTTTCTTTACAGCCTGGCTAAAAATTGTTTCTGGTCTTTTTGATATGGGCCATCTGCACTGGTGTAGGTGGTATCTCATTGTGAGTTTAATTTGCATTTTCCTGATAAATGATGATGAGCATTTTTACTTGTGCCTTTTGACCATCTGTAGGTCATCTTTGGAGAGGTGTATAGTTAGCTCTTCTACCCAGTGTTGAGTGGGTTCTTTGTTTTTGTTGAGTTGTATGATTTTTTTTTTTTTAAATCTTGAATATTTGCCCTTTGTCAGATACAGGATTCACCAGAGACAGAGTAGGGAGCAGAACAGGCAGGTCAAGCAAAATACACTGTTGAAGGCAGTAGCTGGCTGCCCAGGAGAGGTCTGCCACGCCATGTGTGCAGGTGGGTCACCTCCCTGGCCAGGGATCAAACTCCTTATGCAGTGGCTGTGGACAGCCTCATAGTGCTGTGCCAGTAGGGAGGGCCCTGGATTTGTTTCTTATGTTTTCTTTTTGATGTTCTTTAAGACAAGCTTCATGGCTGCTTATTTTGTTTTTAAGCAAATAGCTACAGAATGCTTTGCCAGACACTGTCCTAGGCCCCAGGGATGTAGTAGTGAACAAAACAGATAAGAATACTTGTATTTCTGGAACTTCTATGAGTACATTTTAGGGATACATTTATGTTACCCTAAAACCACGGATGTAGAGTAGCATTTAGTATGCTAACAAGAAATAGTTGCTGGATTGCTGTAAATAAACAATTATAGCTAAATTTCAAACTCCCTTATCTTCTTTCTTACTGCCCGAACTGTACATATTATATACTACTTGTATATATATGTTAACATTTGCTTTCATTTTTTAAATACATTAAAAAACCCCCCAGATTTATTAGGAAAAGGAGGCAGAAAGAGACACCTGCATAGACACAGGTGGGCAGAGAATTGCTCCTGCTGCTTGCAAAAGGAAATGGTTTGTGAAAAGAAATGCCTGTGAGTAGTCATAGGCAGGCAGGAGAGCGGCCAATATTTCCTTTCAATACCTACGTTTCTATACCTTTATACACATCTATGGTGTCTATAAAACAGCTTCTGAGCATGCTATGGTATCTCAGTTGCTTCATTTAGCTCTAACACATTGAGAGAGGTGTTCTTTCACTCATTAATTTCAATAATGTTTTTGAGCACCTGCTATTACTGGGCAATATGAAAGACACTGAGCACACAATGTCAAATTAAACATACTTCTGTCCTCTTGGAGCTTATAGTTTCTTGGTAAAGACAAACCAGTAAATGCTTAATGAATATATTACTGCGTATAATAATTGCCTTGAAGCTAATGAACAGGGATCTGTAGCAAAGGATGATGGGAGGTATGCAATTGAGGTAGTATGGTTAAGGGGGGGTGTCTCTGAAGGGTTGACATTTAAGTTGAAACCTAAAGGTTAAGAAATAGCTGTTACCCATACAAAAAGTGGAAGATGGGGGCCCTCTCTAGTGGCGCAACAGATTAAGGTGCAGCACTGCAAGCTAACAGCAACCACGTCAGTGTGTTGTTCGATCCCCAGGCCCCAGAGGTGACCCACATGAGACAGCAGACCTCTCCTGACATGCTCGCTGTTCCCCTCAGCAGTGTATTTAATTTATCTACCTGTTCTGCTCCCTACTCTGTCTCTGGTGAATCCTTTCACCACCCTACACCTTTGGCCTGTAAATTAATAAATCTTAAAAAAAAAAGTGGGAGATGGAGAATTAGGGAAAATAAGGTACTGCCTGTGCCAGATTCCTGAGTTGGCAGAGAACACCTACAGAGCGGTTACAGTGCAGATGGAGTTTAGAAAGTAACCTCCCCGGTGGCCCTTGGGTTAAATCTCGCTGCTACCAAGTTATCATTGTTACAGCCTGGGTTCAATCTCTGGCCCGGGAGCTGACCCATATGGTGCAGCAGACCTCTCCTGCCTCATATGCTTTCCTTAGTGTGTATTTCAATATATCCACCTGTTCTGCTCCCCACTCTGTCTCTGGTGAATCCTGTCACCTCTTGCACCTCTGGCCTTCATCCCAGCACTTGTAAGCATAACCAAATAAAATAGGTCTTTAAAAAAAAAAAAAAAGGATGAGGGTTTAAATGTAAGGTTGAAGGCAGTAGTAGAGAAGTAGTAGGGGGCAAAAATAATGCAGGGTCTTCTATGCTATGTTAAGGTACTACAGTATGTTCAGAGGAAAATAGGAGCCATTCAAGGATTTTAAGCTGGAGAGTGATGTAATGAGATTTATTTATGCATACAAGAACTGGGGTACAGGCCAGAGGTACTGGTGGTGAGAAGATTCACCAGAGACAGAGTGGGGAGCAGAACGGGTGGCCTGAGATAGCTTCATAGTGCTGTGCTTTAACCTGTTGGGCTATCAGGGAAGGCCCATAATGAGATTTATGTTGCAGTTTGATTTATTGTGGGGTTTGGCTGGAGGAGGAGTCAACAGTGGTAACTAGGTGCTATCTGGCTGGAGGTGCCAGGTACTGAGATAAGGGTGATATTGGGTGTAGGAAACAAGTTGAATGAATGGAAAATATACTTCAGTGATTATGATCATGGTGGTGGTAGGTTTAGTATAATTGCAGGAAGGAGAAACAGAATAATCTGGCAACTGTCAGTGACTTTTTTCAACTTGTTGAGGAAAGATCACATAATTCATACATTTCAACTTCTCAAGTATCTTGATAACCTAAGAAATTCTTTTTTCTTGTCTTCTCCCCCTACACTAAGTGATGAGGATTGCATTTTCTCCAAGTGTACTGTTAGGAATTAATCTTTCTTACAGTCCATGAAGCTATGAGTATACTCATATCATAAATAATAGAGTAATTCTCAAAAGTAATATTTTTTCATTTGACATCAGATTTTTGCAGTGTTCTAGCTTTCTAAAACTAGTAACATGACCTATGTAATATATTCCTAGGTAAGTCTCTATCAAGGCAATGTCAAAAGACCTGTTAGGTGAAAATCACCTGGGATTGCTAGCTCACCATGAGAATCCTTGTCTAAGAAAGTAATCAGGATCCCTAGGGGTGGGACATTGATAACACAGTTGTGTTACAGGGTGACATTTGACTTGATGAGGTATTCTTAGACTATTTTAGTGTCTGGACACATTCCGTGTTGTTATGAATTATATGGATCCATCTCAAATAAAACCTGTAGGACCAGAAAGGAAAAAAAATAATTATATTGAAATATAGTGATCAAGATATTTTAAAAACAAATTTCAGATCGCAATTTACATTATATAGGTTTTTATTAACACAAATGATATCTAGCAAGAAATTTCATACTATAATTTGAAGCAGTGAATGAGTGTAAATAATATTTTGAGACATCTGCCACAACTGTAATGTGATATGAAATTATCTGTGGTTTCTACAAGTGACAGTTACAAGTTCAGCTGATGCTATAATGGTTTCTTGCATAAAATCACAGTAGAATGAAATGTTATGTTTCCGTCAAAGGTAAGTGTAAATAACAATGCAGTGTGTTTTTCTTCCAGGTTAACAGTCTTATAATCCTTGGCTTGGAGTTTGAGATGTAGCAAAAATGGTAGTAAGGTATGGAGTATAGATGGGAATTGGTCTTAGGCAGTGGTCAGAGGGCCAAACCTACCTTCTGGAAGGCAGGTTAGGGACAGTCAGTATTTGGTGTCATTAATATAAATACTTCAAAGAGGAGTCAGAGATCAAATTCACCCACTGTTGTTTTCTCTTTTAATTCTTTGGTTTTGCTGCTTTGACTCCTGGGTGCATATGGGTGGGCTTCTCTGAGCCCTTCTCTTGCACCCAGTCTCTTCCACTCAGTCTCTTGCAGAGAGCTACTATGAAAAAGAGTTATTTGTGTGGTTTTGAAAGACGGTCATTTCCCAAATGGAGAGAAACATTGTAGGATGAGGAACTAGCTTTTGTATTAATCAAGTAAGAAAACAGGCTGGTATTTAAGAACTATATATGAAATTAAAAGTAGCTGAGGCAGAGATGAAACTGAATGTCCTGATTCTATAGAATTCCATAGAGCACCTTCTGGCTGACTGCATGTTTTGAGTTTGGATTTCATGATGGAGTTAACTGGAAGCCAGAGGAGAACTTGTGTGATGAAGAGAGACATATTGAAGTGTCCTATGAAGATAAATATGTGAGTAAAGCGATGAATGGGTTAGAGGCAGGAAGCTCATTTCTGAGGCTTTGGTAGGAACCCAATTGAGGAATATATGGTTCTATAAAATAAGGCAATGGTCACGGGACAGATAAGAGGGGACAGATATGAGGAATATTCATTATTGCTTTTGATATATATCATGCAAAAGAGGATGTTGGAGTAATTGAAGGTTCTAGGTTTTAGGTGAATGGAGATAGCATCAACAAAGATATGAAACATGAGATGCACAGCTGGTTCCTTGAATGGGGGGGGGTATTAACTTGTTTTGAATAGCCTGAGATTGAAGTACCAAAACCCATTTCAGCATTTTGCCTAGATTTAACTCTCTCATAGATGTTTACCTTCAAACGATTTCCTTTCATGATAAAGTTTCTTATTCTGATAGATGATTAACTTCTTACTCTATATGCATATGTATATTTCTGATTACTCCAGGGTTAAATTGTGCTCAAATTTCTAAGTAACAGTTTTTTTTTTAAATTTATAACAGTTTATTTTTACATATTTTTGTGCATTTTTCCATCTCAGTTGCAATCCCCTTGGGTTTCCCATCAACAAATCACCCCAACAGTTGTTTTTAAGAAGGTTTTTGGGATAGTGCTTTAAATTAAAGGGGTTATTTTATTTTATTTTTAAAGATTTATTTTTTATTTATGCATGCAAGAATTGGGGTGTAGGCCAGAGGTGTTGGGGGTGTGTGAATGGATTCACCAGAGACAGATTGGGGAGCAGAACAGTCACATTGACTGAAATACACTGCTGAAGGGAGTAGTGGATGAGACAGGAGAGGTCTGCTGTGCCACATGGGTCAGCTCCCTGGCTGGGGATTGAACTCATGCCATGGTGGTTGGGCAGTAGTTGGCGATAGTTTGATAGTGCTGAGACTTAAATGCTGGCACCACCAAGGATGCCACTGTATAATAACTGTTATTACAACATCACTTACATAGGTTGATTAAGATAACCAATGAATGAATTAGACAAAAATGAAAACCACTTTGTCCCTTAGTTAATTTGAGATTGAAGAATATTCATGATTCATAGCATGTAGTGCTGATGAGGTTATCAGATCATCAGTATGTGAGATGTGAGGTGATGTTGGTGTTAATATGTTTTGATTTTTTTTTTTTAGGTTTATTTATGTATAAAGAACTGGGGTACTGGCAAGAGGTACAGGGGCAGTGAGAGGATTCACCAGAGTTGACTTATTTTAAGATGTTGACAATGTGTATGTTAAAATAAATGCTGTGGTCAGAAGTCCGTAAGAATGGCTTCTGGGAAGGAAAACTGATTTAAGAGATCAGTAGGGAGAATCAATAACACAAACAAAGCTCTTCAGTGACACACAACAGGAGTTGGTTGGGAGCAAAAGGAAGGATGAGATGATAGAAATACTCATTAAAATTAAAAGCCACAGAAAACAGGGAATAGCGTAAATAGCAATGCAACATAAATCATTATCTACAGGGCTAACTAAAAAACAAAAGAATTAGTGTTGCCAGTTCACGCTTTAGGTAGAAAACAGTAATTTGTTTCCTAGAGGTATTTTTGACACAAAACCTAACAATGGAAAACTGCCGTCAAGTCTGGGTCTTGTTTTAATGAGATCTTGTAAGTACAGCAACAGTACAGAACTAGAAGCTATAAAGCTCTCCAGAGTATTTAGTAAATCAAGTTTTATGCTATGAAAATAGAACAATGAAAGCATGTTCCCTGTACCTATTCAAAATATGAATAATAATAAAATTCTGTTTTATTGCAGAATTTCAGTTATCTCAGGCTTTTAATGTGATATTCAAGCCAGGAAATAGTTACTTATATTACTACCTAAGAAAGATTATTGAAGGCGTGGGATGCCCAAGCATTATCAATAAGCATGCATTGACTGCTTGATAAATATAAGAAGATATAAAATTAATAAAGACAGATCTGGGGAGTCCTCCCTGGTGGTGCAATCAGTTAAAAGTACAGCACTATGAAGCTGTCCGCAACCACTGCAGCAAGAGTATGATTCTGACCCGGGAGGTTAACTCACATGGTGAGATAGACCTCTCCTGACCCACCTGCTGCTCCCCTCTGCAGTCTGTTTCAGTCGATCTGCCTGTTCTGTTCCTATTCTTTCTCTGGTCAACCCTTTCACCCACTGCACTTCTGGCCTCTGGCCTGTACCCCAGTTCTTGTATGCATGAAAATAAATCATAAAAAAAGGCAGATCTGGGAGAAATATTTACAAGCTTTCTGAGCACTATCCTTGAGGGGTGCAATAGAAATGTCAAATTGAAGGATCATGTCAGACTTGCAAATTAGCCAGGTGAAGAAGTTGAAAGGGAGATATCATGTATGGGTTTCTGGAAATGAGAGAGAACATGGTATATTCCAGGGACAAAACGAAGGCTAGTGTGACTGTAACACAGGTAGTAATGGGGAGTTTGATTAGAAGTGAGACTGGAGAGTAAGGCAGGAGTTCTATTGTGTGAGGTCCTTTAAAAGAGTATTAAGAACTTAGGCCTTTATTTGGAAGACAATGGGAAGTCTTTGGAAAGTGTTAAGAATATAAAATGAGGGCCTCCTGGTGGCTCAAGTGGTTAAAGTGCAGCTCTATGAAGCTATCCACAGCCACTGCAGCATGGATTTGATCCCAGCCTAGGGAGGTGACCCACATGGTGCAGCAGACCTGTCCTGTCTTGCCTGTGGCTCCCCTCAGCCCCCCTCATCAGTGTATTTCAGTACAACTGCTTGTTCTGTTCCCCATTCTGTCTTCTGGTAAATCTTCTCACCTCCCCTGCACCTCTGGCCTATACCCCAGTTTTTGCATGCATAAGTAAATAAATCTTTAAGTAATATAAAATGACTGATAATAAATGCATTAAAAGAGTTGGTGACGACAACTTGGAAGGCAGTAATAGGTGTTATATTTTTTGTCTGTCATTTTATTACCCATGTTAACTATTAGACTGTGAATACCAGACGTGGAATAGTCCATTTGTTTTTGATGAAACTTGAAATCAGATAATGATTGTCAAACAAGAATCTCAAGAGATGCTGGCCATGTTGACTTTATGGTTCCATTTAAATAAACCAATCTATATTAAAAGATGTTGGTCCTCATTTGGAGTGGGTGTTAGCCAATTCCAAAATCAAGTACAGGAAATAAGGGAATAGAAAAGAATAGATACATGACCCATTAACAATATGACTATAAATAGTATTCAATAAGTTTGCCATATGGTGTCAGTGAATGAAGTGAGATTTGGGAGACTAGAAGTCAGTTATATATTTAATTTGACTTTGTAATTTTCTTAGGGAATCACTTAGTCATGTCTCTGTTTTATTGTAAATACAACTGGTTTAAAACTAAACATTATACAGGTTCACCTAATGGAATCATGTCATTTAGAGTATCCAGCTCGGGAGAGAGTTATCTCAGAGTTATCTCATGCAAGAAATCTTGCTTACAATTGTTGTATTTATTTGCATATAAATTACTTAGAAAATAAACACATTTTAAAGAAATTCCTTTAACAGGGACTTGGCAATATAAGTAGCCTGCCTCAAAATAAATATTCACAATTCTCTAATTGCAATATTGAATGTGTCTTTGATGGGTCTCCTATGGCAGATGCATTGACATTCTTTTCTCTCCTGATGCTGCTGTAATATTTTTACAGAATGACAGGGAGTGCTGTGAATGTATCCTAACTTAAGGTATGAATAGGAAGGATACTTGCTCAAATTTTGCTTATACTCTAGGGAAGTTTCCCAGAATGTGGTTTTAAGAGACTGCCAGTCATGGAACAAAACCTATCACCCGTCCCTGTCTCTATTCATATCTACAATAACTAATATTGTGTTGCCTACTTAGGTCACAATTGTGTGGCTTTATATATTCAGGTGATGGTAAACCACAAACGGTTGATGATGGCTTTGACATATTTTCACTAGCTAGGTGGGTTGCTTTGGAGCATTTCAGCCTCCTTACTTTCCTGAAGACCAACAAAATGCCTCTTGGGACAATGGGCAAGGGTGAGACATTTGATCTAATACTGTGCTCCAGAGCAAATTCCACTGGCTTGCATGTTATCGATATTTCTGACTTTAGTGCTGTGCTCAATTTAGCTGAGTTAGATTGCTTAGGGGTACCAACGGATGTCAAAAGGCAGAACTCTGCCTTATCTATTTAGTCAAAGGACAAAAATGTAGCCAAAGAGTATGCAAATGCCTACTGTTGAGATGAGAACATAATTTTTTTTCTGACAATTTTTATGCATCTCAAGGAAAAAAGATCTTGAATTTGGTATTCTGTTTCCGCCCACAGTGTCTCAATGTTTTCTTTAATGGTAGCCTTCTAAGCCAAATGCTGATCACCAAGTTGTCACAACTTTCAGTTTGATTGAGCCTCATAAGCTTTTTTAAAACTGTTTTGTTTTTGTAATGTCTATGGTGTTTAACTTTTAAACAGTAGGGGAGACAGGCTGTAATTTTTAGCAAGACCATGTTTTGTAGTACTCTGGGTTAAAGGGGAAAATAGTAGAAATTACCTTTCTGGTAATATGGTCTGTCAGCCAGGGCATTTACCCAAGCTATTCTGTAGAACTTATCCTAGTCTTCATGTACATTGTTTTCAAAGGACAGTTTGCTTCTGGAGTAGCCCAAAACACAAGCACTTACAGTTTATAAAACATGAAGGCTAGCAGTTTGCTGGAACCAACTTGTTATGGCTAAGAAGATCCAATTATGTACATTTCTTCCTAATGCTGTGTTGAATGACATAACATTGGTGCATTGACATTGCTGATGGTGAGGGTATTTTCACCACAGGATTAGGCAGTCTATAAACCAGAGCTTCCCTTTTCTTTAGAGAGCCAGTTGGTAAATGTTTGCCAACACACCATTGGCTGGAGGGCTGGGGGCCATTATCCCAGTCATTGAGACCTACAGGGTAGACTGAAAACATTCCATTCCATACATGGGTTTGGAACTGACCTAAGCTTCCCATTTGGGGGGACACCTTCAGAAATTAGCTGGTTCAAATCTATATATTTGAAACTGGGTGAGAAACAGCTAAGTCATTTGAAGGATAAAGGGCCAGGATGGGGATGAATTACCATTCAGTTTATTGCATTCACAGCAATGTTGTCTAACAGACTGCTTCCAGGTGCTAGCCATTTACTGTAAATAAGAAATGTTGAATCTTTTGTTGTTAGAACAATTTACCAAACAAGTACCTTCCTGTCCATTCATGGCAAAAGGATGAGAGGAACAAAAGAAGTCCTCAACTTGAGCATAGACTGTAAGTGTTTTTATTTAGCTCCTTGGCAGGCGCTGATATGTTGCCTGTGTGTCCACTCCATCCCTGCAGATTCTCTTGGCTTCATGATTGTCGAAGTCCTGTGTAAATAGTTGGTGATATTGAAGATGGCAATTTCCATAAACTGTATTTATTTTCTTTTTTTGACAAAAAAAAGGACATCCTGTTTTTTTTTTCCTCAGAAGAATGCTACAGATGCCTGGGTTTCAGTGCTTTCATTTTTAGAATGAACATTCATCCTACTTGGCAGATAATATTTTGACTTTCAGAACACCTTTAGAGTATGCCTTTTCTCTAAAACTTTTATTGGTAAAAATATTTGCAATATATGTAATAGACATAGGGATACATCCACTATAAAACATTGACAACAATAAAATATGAATGGAAAAATATTGCAGAATGGAAATGTAATTAGTCAGTAAATATTTGAAGAGACCCTATCTCACTCATAGTTGAAAGTGTAAATGCAATGTTGGTTGAGAGTATCAAGTAAATAGACACTCATGCTATATTGTAGGAAGTATAAGCTGATGTTAGGCTTATTTGAGTACATTTAATATCTTTCAAAATATAAAATCTATTGAACTCAGCATTCTTCTGAGATTCTTTTTTTTTAAAAAATATTTATTTATGCTTCCAGAACTGGGATACAAGCCAGAGGTACAGTGGTGGTGAGAGGATTCACCAGCAACAGTGGGGAGCAGAACAGTCAGATTGACCAAGTACACTGCTGTGGGGAGCAGTGGGCAAGACAGAGAGGTCTGCTGTGCCATGTGGGTCACCTCGTTGGCCTGGGATAGAACTCATGCTGAAGTGGCAACAGCTAACTTTACATTGCTGTGCTTTAACCTGCTGCACCACTAGGGAAGGCCCAACATAAGCATTTTCTGTGTTGTTAAACTATTTTTATAATGTGACATGTGCTTATAATAGTACACTATTATATATGGATAGAATGTTCATTCTTTCATTTAAAAATTTTTTTTTAAAGATTTATTTATTTATTCATACAGAACTGGGGTACAGGCTAGAGATGTGGAGGGTGAGAGGATTCACAGAGACAGAGCAGAACAGACAGATCGATGAAGTACACTGCTGAGCGGAGCAGCGGGCGGGTCAGGAGAGGTCTGCCGCGCCACGTGGTCACCTCCGGGGCAGGAGGGGATCGAACTCATGTGGAAGTGGCTTTAGCTTCTTAGTGCTGTGCTTTAACCGGCTGTGCCACCAGGGAGGGCCCATTTAAAAATTTTTAACTTAACATTTTGATATTACAAATCATACTGAAGTTTGTGCACAAGATCTTTTTACACACGTCATTGTGCATTCACAGTTTTGTTTCTTGACTTCCCTTAGCATGTTATCACGAGCATTGGGAAATCATTAAAATTTTTCAAGACCTAATTGCTAATTACTATATAATATTCCACCATATGGGTATGCCATAGTTTAACAAATTCCCCCTTATTGGATAATTGGATTATTTCCAGCTTTGGTAATGTGAATATGACTGTGAAGAGCAAATTAGTGCAGATAGATTTAATTACATATTATATTATTTTCTTAAGGTATACTGGGTTAAAGGGTTTGGACTTTTGTTTTTGCCTGAAATTTTGTATTAAGATAGGATCATATTCCATCAGAGATATATTGTAATTTATCTAACCCTTGTCATGTTTTTAGATGCCTTACATTCTTGCTACTAGGGATAATGCTAGAATAACATCCTTATAGGAGTCTTTGGCTGTATTACATGAGATAGGCAAAATTGAAAAATTATTCTATAAATATATTAGCTAATTTGCTTTCCAGGAGATAAATGACAATTTGTTTGCATTGCCAGTATATGAGAGTGTTCTACTTCAGCTTCTCTAATGTTGAGTTAGGTTGTTGTCATTTTTTAAATCATTAATTTGATAGATGCCATTAGTGTTGATCAGGCAAAGAGAGATTAAAATCAGATGGGAGAAGGAATGGTTTTTGTGAAGCCGTAGGAAATATTTGGGGTGATACTAGGATGTAGCTAGACATTCACAGAGTTATATTCAAAAGGTAAGAGAGCACCTGTGATTTGGAACCAAGACTTCCAGATTAATAATCATGATGATAGTAAAAACTGCTATTATAAAGGTAACTGTACTGTGTTGATTAAATTGATCTCTAGGAAACTAAATTAACATGCGCATCACCAGGGCTCAGTCTTTTAATTTTCTTCCTTTGGCTCATTTTCAAAAACAATTATGTCTGGTAAAGCCATTGATAGCAGGGACAGCAAAGGGGTTTAGAAAAGCATGTTCTAAAAGGAGAAAATGAGCAATTATTTCTGCAGAATAGAGTAGGGTTATCCAAGTGGGAGGTGCAGGCATATATCTGGGTTCATGACTTGGGGTGGCAATGTACATGTAGGATAGTAGGATAAATTTTTCTTAATTCTGAAGATAAGGAGAGAAAAGGAAGATAAAATTGGTTACTTTTTTTTTTCCCCTAAAATATAACTTCAAAGTCTTTATATGATTGGCCAGGGAAGAGAAATTATTAAATCATGAATTCTTTGCTTCCATTTAAAATGTGACCCATGCTTTGCCTAAGACAGGTGTGTGGGTGTGTGCATGACTTGTGCACACAGAGCTAGCTTGTTTCTGTTGCTCTTCCCTATAATCTTGCCCACGGTAAACTTATTTTCCTTTTCCAAGTGTCACTACCACCACCATCAGTAGTTAGCATGGAGTAATAACTAATTGTGTGTGATAATGGATTAAGAATTTCATATGCATTATATATAATATGAACAAGATGAATAAATTGGTCAGAATGCATGGGTAATAACCAAGGTTAAACAGATAGTAAGAAGAAAAATCATATCAAAAGACTACATAGCCCTCCTTTTACAATGGTCAGTAATCTAAATGAATTATGATATGTTCTCTTTCATCGCTCAGGAAAAAAAAACCTGTTATAACATTTTGTTTTATAGCTCACTTTAGATGACAAAATAATTCATTATTTTATAATAGTTCACGGGGTGCAATATTTTCATCATTCTTTTATAATTAAAGATATAGGAAGCAGAATATTGAAGAACTAAATGCTGTCATCTATGGAAACCCAGGAGCACAAATTAGATGCATTGCACTATTAGAGGAAAGTTCAGTGAAATAAATATTCTTTCTGACAGCTTCATGTTGTTTTCACTACTTGGCCTTTGAAGTTATATTCAGTGTCCTTGATATTGAATGTTTCAGTTAATTTAACCACCTTCCCTCTCTGTCACTCAGGCTATCTATCTGTATCTTCATCTATTATCTGTATATATCTAAGTAGTCAGCTATCACTGCTATTCCTGAGAGACAGGGATATAACTGTACAAAATATGAGTTGCTTATTCTTTCTCCATCTTGTAATTTGCTATAGTGAGTGCTACTTACCTCACTAACCTCAGTTTGCCCATACCCTGCAAGAATAATTATGTTAAATTATTCCTTACAATACCATAAAACCTCAACGAGCTGTAGTATGGAATAAAGGAAAATGTCAAGATTAGGAAATTAGAAATGTTGGTTTACACGGTGGTAAACTGCCTTTTTAACTATTACTGCTCAATTCTTGTTGAAAATCTTAAAAAAAAAATACTAAGTCATAAATGGATAGAGTTAAATTGTTAAAACAGAGCACAAACAAAAACTTTTGGGGCTGCAGAAATTTAAATTGGTGAACTTACCACCGAATCCTAGAGAAAGCATAGAATGAGCTATTTATTGAACTATTGAAAAGAAGTTTGCTTCCTCACTTCTCAAAGCCTCCGCTTGTCTTCAGATATGCTATTTCACAGGTACTCTAGAAACCACAAGATGGCAACTTCCCACCACATGATCTACAGATTTACCAACACTTTCACCTGTCATTTCTGCCTTCCTTATCTGATTCATATGGAAAATCCTTGCACTTGAGCTTCAGAACCTTTTCCTTATACATATGTTTCTATAAGGTCCTTGCTGTGTGATTTCTTTTTGATGAATTAGTATTCTCCCTACCTCTTTTTCTTCAACATTTCAGGCTTGTTGAAGTTTCTTTTACTTATTAAGTAAAAATATATCCTTGTGTTATTTCTCAACCTATAACCCCAGGCTAATAATGAGAAACTTACCAGTTTATTTAAAAAAAAAATCCTTCTGTGACACCATGCTATCACAGCATGTGACACAACTGTCCTCAACATCCTATCACAGCTTATCTTTGAGAGTCATCTCCATCACTCACTGTTCCATTTCCTTACCTTCAATTAACTCCTTAGTCTGGGCTTGTTTTTGGCAGTCTTCTCTTGGTTGACTTCCTTTTCTTGGCTACATATAGGACACTTTAGTTCTTGACTCACTTGATTATCCAATGAAATTTAACATAGTTGTCATTCCTGAAATATACTATTCTTTTGGCTTCCCACCAGGTTCTCATTGTACCTCTCTCTCTCTGTTAACTTCTGTAATCAATAAATTTGTAGACTTTGCTGAACCTACTCATCTCTTAAATACTGGTGTTTCTCAAAACTGCCCTTGGGCTTGTCTAATCTTGCCTCTCTCCTCTGGTCCAATGCCTTATGGTTCTGCCATAATGAACACACTTTAGTTCAGTGACTATGCTATGCTCTCTCGAAATAATCGAGCATACTCTAGATTTCAATGAGAAGTCACCTTCTGTAGAAAGCCTTCTCTTTCTTCGGAATGTGGATTTGACTTCTCTCTGCTTACATCTCAAAATAATTTATCCTCATTGCATTCAAAATAGGTTCTGTTATTATCTGTTCAGTTGCTATTCTTTCTTTCACTAACCTGATCACAAAGAAGGTAAATCACATCCCTATTGTGTTCCCACTTCTTTTTTTAAAAAAATATTTATTTATTTATGCATACAAGAACTGGGGTACAGGCCAGAGATGAGGGGGAACGAGAAGATTCACCAGAGATTGGGTTGGGAGCAGAGTAGGTGGATTGACCGAAGTACATTGCTGAGGGGAGCAGCAGATAAGACAGGAGAGGTCTGCTAGCCAGGGATCAAGCTTAAAGCTTGTGCTGCAGTGGCTGCTGATAGCTTCATAGTGCTGAGACTTAACCCCTTTCGCTACCAGGGAGGCCCTAGTGCTACCATTTCTGTTCCTTTTGTTAGCATAGGTTAAATTCAAATACATAAATTGATGGCTCTTAGGATCAAGTCCCTCTAAACAAATCAGTGGTCCTTCCTTCCTTCCTTCCTTCCTTCCTTCCTTCCTTCCTTCCTTCCTTCCTTCCTTCCTTCCTTCC
>NW_004567120.1:13869103-13896769 GCF_000260355.1 Condylura cristata
CTCCCTTCCTCCCTCCCTCCCTTCCTCCCTTCCTCCCTTCCTTCCTTCCTTCCTTTTTGGGTTCAAGTGTTACACTTATATATTATAAGTCTATCAGTGAGTGATGTTATGACAAGATATGCAATATGGGCTAGTTAAGTGGATTCTAGTATAGTTAAATGTATTCACACTGAGATCAATGATCAAAGCCAATACGTAGAAATCTGCAGTGGTGGTCCACAGGTTTCTGTTCTGTCCTATTTTTTGTAGAATTTTCTGTTGACTTGATTGGAGGGAGAAAAAGCAAGCTTATCAAATATTTAGGTGCCACAAAGCCTATCTAGGAAAGTTAATATAGATGAAAAATAGCATTATGATTTGAAATGGTCTTGATGTATATTAGAAAGATTAGTCTGGATTAATATAAAATATAGGTTTAGAGTAAAAATAATTTAATTCATCATTCAAGGAGAATAAACTTTATGTATACTGTGTTCTAATTACTGTTGCTGGTGATGCAATAAAAAATAAAACATTGTCCCTCTCCTTGAAATGGTCACATTCTATAGAGTATACTGAATTTAAATCATAACATGTAGTCTCTTATATTTTGTATCTCTATGTAGAGAATATTGTATGCTGTTGAGATTCATATTTAAAATTAAAAAATATTCCTTATCATCTTTCATTTTGTACAATGTGAAATTCCCACCACTAGTTCACCCGTGCACCGTCACCGTCGTCCCTGGTGCTCTTCCCACCCCTGTCCTGGTCCTTCTCCCTCCTCCCTACATAATGTCTCTGATCTATAGTTGCCTGATAATTTTAAATCATACTTTTATAGTAATATATATGAAAAGTTATTTAATCTAAAAAAATTCAGTTGTATCATTTCAGATAATGCAGATTATACTTTGTAATAATTCCCAAATTTTAGTGGCTTATTAACAGCAAGGTTTTATTATTCACTCATGTATTATATTGGCTGGGAATTCTGCTCCACAAATTTTCATCCCATAACCTAGAATGATGGAACAGCCACTCTCTTAAACATTACCATTACTGTAGCAAAGGGAAAGATCTCTGTGGAGGAGGATATCACATTCACAAATAAATGCTTTGACCTGAAAGTGAAGCACAAATATGAGCAATGACTTAGAGCCAGTCATGTGCCCCAAGTCATCATGGGACCAGGAAGAACAACCCTATCATATGCCTAAGGCAACAAGATGCAAATATTTGGAGAAAAGAGTTAGTGGCAGTCAGGATTACATACAATGAAGTGTGAAGCTCCCTTTGTACATTGGGTTTGATCTAACCCCCTAAGATTTATAAGGCTAAAAATCCCAAACCATTTCTATATATACATATAATTTCCCACTATATATGGGATTTTACTCGTTTTAAATACAGCATATATATGTACAGATGTGTGTGTTTATATGCCTGCATGCATACCTCGGTTTCTGTAGCTATGTATTGATAGTACAGTATGGATGTACTGTATTAGATCACAAACTATGTTTGTGATCATCCTTGTACATGCATAGATTTCTGTGCCTATGTATTTGGATTTCTGTTCTATAGCAGCCTAAACAAGGAATTTCTGAGTACTTTAAATTCTACCGAGTGCTGTCAATCTGTCTTCAGAGTACTATACCAGTTTATGATCTCATAAACAGTATATGGCGGTATACATGGCATTGTGAGAATGTCCAAAGAGTGGAAGTAGACTACTATCTCATTCCATACACACAAGACCTGAAGCTAAAGAATTTGACAGAGTAGATACAGGGAAAGTGTAAATAGGCTTTCTTGATCGAACGAAACATAGCATAAGCGAAACATCTGTGATGGGGACTTCAGGGATATCTTTGGGTACTTCTCTCAGTGAAATGAAAGCAAAAATAAGAGAGACTGTATCAAGCTAAGTGGTTTCTGCACAATGAAGGAAAGTATCAGTAAAATGAATAATCACCCAACCAAGTGGCAGAAAGTGTTTGCCCATCATACAAGCAAGAAGGGGCTAATGTCTGAGATATACTAAGAACTCACACAACTCAACAAAGAGAAAACAAGTAATAACAATAAAAAATGGGCTACAGAGCTAAATAGACACTCCTCCAAAGAAGACTACAGATGGCCAAAAGGTGATGAAACATTACTCATCACAATCAGGGAAATAAATGCAAACCAAAACCATAGTGAGATACCATTTCACCTATATGAGTGGTCCGTATCAAAAAACCAGAAACAAGTGTTAGCAAGGATGTCAGTTTTACTGAGGGAAGAAAGAACTGATTGTGAGGGGTTTGGAAACCACGTAAAATTGGGAAATGATGGAATACTTTTTATTTAGACATCTTGAAAGATCTTAAACCTGCCACTTTTAGTTTTGTCGATGGAGCACCCTGAGGAAGACTAGTGGCTCGTAAACGTGACACTTCCTTGTTGTCAGGACTCAATTACTTGTCTGTGTCCAATTGTAAGCAAGGCCGTGAAATGAAACTCAGCTTTTGTGTACTATGTACAGAAACCTAAACCATGGGCTATGTAATCACTATTGGCAAAAGACGAGTTTGAGAGAGAGTCCTTTTTTGCCATGTCCCTGGAACTCCATAAAGTAACTTATAACCTCTGTTTCTCTCTCTTTCTTTTTTAACATTTTATTTATTTATGCATACAAGAACTGCGGTATAGGCCAGAGTTGCAGGGAGTGCAAAGATTGACCGGAGACAGAGTGGGGAGCAGAACAGGCAGATTTACTGAAATACACTGCTGAGGGGAGCAGTGGGAGAGACAGGAGAGGTCTGCCTAGACTTGTGGGTAGTGCTGGCTTTAACCTCTTCGCCACGAGGGAGGGCCAGTTTACTTCTCTATTTACCCTTGCCATTTCTGCTATCTTAGATGTTCCTATCTCATTCTTATTTTGTTTCCCTCTTTCTTGTGATACCATCTTTTTGTGACTCCATTTCTTTTACTGTTTATACTTCTCTCTGTTTCCTCTTTACATTTCCCTTGTGTGTGTGTGTGTATATATATATATATATATATATATATATTCTCTCTCCATCTTTGCCCTATTGTTCTGTCTACTGATCTCTTGCTGTTTGTTTTTCTACTTCTGTATTTCTGACTGCTGCCCTGGTTTTGGTTTCCATTTCTCTATACCTTTATTTCTGTTAGAGCTAGCAATAGAGTGGGTTGCATATCATACAGTTTTCATAAGGTATGAAGTACTTCACAGGGTGTAGATATAGGGAAAGTGTAAATAGGCTTTCTTGATTGGTTGATGCTTGGACTATATGACTATAGCAATACATTCCAAATTTCAATCAACTGGAGAGCAAATGTTTCCCTCCTTAGTAATAGAATCTCATTAACATTATTGCATGTTTGTTTTATGATTAGAGATTTAGTAGGACACCGAGGTCATTTCTGTGTGAATACTAGACTTCACTGCAGATGATGATAGAATATTTAAGAGATGGAGATAAGTGGATTGACTACCATATCTCCTTTGAAACGTAATCATCTTTATTTCTAATACATCAGTGATATATGTCTGTGAGCTTCTTATTTCCAGTTTGTTAAGAGATTGTGTGTATGACTTGACTCGTACAAATGATTTTCAAACATCACTGCCCAAATCTTCTCTGATGGCAAGAAAGTATCAGGAAATGATATCATTGTGTATGTCTGCAGTCTACGTGGTACATTTAGTTGGATGTCTTTTAATTGTGTCAAAATATATTATTAAACTAAGCATGTTTTATTTCCCTAGTCAAGAGTTAGTCACATAGATAATTTAAAAAATTAACACGAACCAGGAACCCTAAATACCTGATATTTTAAGGGAGGAAGAGAGTGGAGAAGGTAATTTACAAACTATGCTTGAAAACCATTGGAGCATAACATCATTACAATTATCTGTCAAGATTTTGTTCAATTACCTTTTTAAAAACTCTCTTGTCAAGATGGCCTTACTCATATCAGGCTTGGATATACCACAAAGAGGCATACTAATGCTTTCATTAGCCATCGTGCTGGTATCTTTGGAATTTCTCATGTGGCCTTTTGGGATTTTTTGATACACTAACCTTAGGGAACCCGTAAACATGAAGCCTGAGGGGAATATTAATGTCAAGAGTAAGATGCATTGCATATTTATAGCCTTGGTGATGGGGAAGGGGAGGAATCTCTTTTTGGGAAAAGAAGTAATTGTACATGCCTCTACGCTTTCTTCACACAACAGTAACTTGGTTGTAAAATCACCCAGAGGAAATAGTTATAGTTATAATGTCATAAACCTAAATTTTGGTGTAAGATTTCCAGGGGATAACAGGAGCCGCTCCTGACACTTAGTATTTAAACAGATGTGTGGAACTGTATGTGGGAGCCCACTGGTCACTGTTCTGAGAAATTCCTTAATCAATGATGATATTTCAAGTTGATTGCTGTTGTAGATGAACACTGCTAAGAGATTTATTGCACTGGCCTTTCTCTTTGACTGTTTGAATTGGTAGTTTGGCAAACTTTCTCTTTCAATGGGAAATCTGAATCACCTTTTGAACATGCTACAAACACTATTCTTCCCCCATATTCCCTTAACACTTAACATACACAGGTTATTCTTCGCTGTCTTGCACCTCACTAAGCACTCCAGCATGCATGCATCTCCACAGTTAACTTATAGCTCCTTGAAGGCAAGGAATTATGTTTTATGACCTTATATTTGGTTTACGGCTCCCATAGCATCTAACTTCTAGAGCAAAGATAGTTTAGTAGTAGTTAGGAACTTGGGCTTTGGCACACAGATTTTGATTCATCTCCTTTTGTCCCCACCTTGATTTACTGTTATTGTGACCTTGGATAAGTCACAAATGCCAATTTTCTGAAAAGTCTGATGGGGATAATAACTTCTCATAAGCTCATTGAGAGGCTATAATGGCATATAATGGTGCCTGTGTCTGCCACACACAAATTGTTCAACAAATTATAATTGTTATGATAAAATATTCATCACAATTTATTGAATAAGGAATTTTTCTGTAAAAACAGAATTAGTAAATGTATAGGATTAAATACTAGATATGTCTATTTTTTCTATTCCTCACTATCATTAATCAGAAAGGCAGTTATTATGCTAAAGATTAAATTCCAGTGATGATTTTAATATTCAAAGTCCAACACTAAGTATTTAATTTTACAAAGAAATAAAAGTAGTAAATTAGGTGGGAAGCAGAACTATTCTGGAGTCAGTTATTTTCTACCCTTAATATCTCTGAAGATCAGTTATAAAAGACTTGTTTTGGGTGAAAATTATAATAATAACTACAGGATAAAACGGAGCTTTTAAAGAGTTACTCAAGAAATCTTTAGTATTGCCACCATTTATAAATTAATAAAATATTTATATAACTAATATATAACATGTATACGGAATACTAAAATGATATTTTATCTTTGCAAATTAGTCCTTACAACCCATTGCTTTAACAGAGAAATAGTGAAGTACAATCATAGAAAGAATGGCTTTAGAGGAAGGAGACTAATATCAGACCAGCAAGTTTGAGTTGAATATACCAGGAAGAGTAAATATACCAGGAAGAGTTAAATCAGAAAAGAGAAAAGAGTTTATTGTTAATAAGTTTTTTTTTTTTTTTTGCATGTACAATCTGGGGTGTAGACCAGAGGTGTTGGGGGTGGTGGTGAGAGGATCCACCAGAGACCGAGTAGAGAGCACAATAGGCGGATTGACTGAAATACACTGCTGAGGGGAGCAACCGGGAAGACAGCAGAGGTCTGCTTCTCCTTACGTCGGTCAGCTCCCAGGACTCAGAGCAAACTCAGGCCATCGTGGTTATAGTGCTGAAATGTAACACTTTCTGGGGAGACCCAGAAAGCTTTTTTTTTTTTTTGAAATTTTATGTGTTTTTTGCATCATTCCTAATTTTTGTACAATGTACGATTTTTTTTTTTTAAAGATTTATTTATTTATTCATACAGAACTGGAGTACAGGGCAGAGATGCGGAGGGTGAGAGGATTCACCAGGGACAGAGTGGGGAGCAGAACAGGCAGATCGATGAACTACACTGCTGAGGGGAGCAGCGGGCGGGTCAGGAGAGGTCTGCCTCGCCATGTGGTCGCCTCCGGGGGCAGGCGGGGATCGAACTCATGCAGAAGTGGCTTAAGCTTCTTAGTTCAGTGCTTTAACCCACTGCGCCACCAGGGAGGGCCACAATGTACGATTTTTATCTTGGTTATAGTCCCTGTGGAATTCCTACCACCAGTTCACCCATGTACCATCACAATAGTCCCTTGTGCTCTTCCAACCAGGCCCAGAAAATTTTACTCTAAATCCATTGGCAAGTCATAGAAATATTTTAAGCAGAGATCTTTGATGTAGTTCAAATTCCATGTTTTCTTCCACTGCCATAAACATAAAGCCAGGGCCCTCCCTGGTGGCGCAATGAGTTAAAGCACTGTGAAGCTCTCTGTATCCACTGCGACCAGGAGTTCGACCTCTGGCCAGGGAGCTGACCCACATGGTGCAGCAGCCCTCTCCTGACTCGCCCGCTGCTCCCCTCAGCAGTGTATTTCAGCCCATCTGCCTGTTCTGCTCCCCACTCTGTCTCTGGTGAATCCTCACACTCCCCACACCTCTGGCCTTTACTCCAATTCTTGTATGCATAAATAATATTAAACAAACAAACAAACAAACAAAAAAAAAAAAACAAAGCCAGAAGTCACCGGAATGTCATTAGTTCTGCAATGTGTCCTTAAGAAATATCATAGCTCCTGTTTTGTGGAGTCCAAGATCCACGATTAAACCTGCATTTTTTTTTTAATTTAATTTTTTTTTTTAATTTTCAGCTGCTAAAGAACGTCAACAATGAAGCCACCATTTCTTTTGGCTCTGGTGATCTGTTCTGTAGTCAGTACAAACTTGAAGATGGTGTCGAAGAGAAATTCTGGTAAGTGGTAACTCTACATTATTTGGTCACAAATGTATGTTTTTTGTGAGCATCAGGGGAGCCTTTGTACCTTTAACTATGAATACCTTCAAACAGAAGCACCTGTATTCCAGCTATGTTGGAAAGTAGCCAGCATTAAAAATGAGATTTTAACCTACTGCTGAGAAAATGTTGTGAAACCAGTAGAATTTTTTGATAAACTTAAATGACAGTGTACTCTCAGTACACAGTGAGATGTTAAGGACCTGTTTAAGATTGGATACATTTTACTTGTGACTATGTACCTGGGAACAAACATTTGCAAATGAGAAAACAATATATTTTAAAAATATGTATCCCTTGTCTCCTTAATTGAATGAGCAGAATTAAAATGTAATTGAAAGTTTTAACAAGTATTAGTCAGTTTTAGTTCCTTGCATTTATTATTTGTACTGAAAGCCTCTGTGTTTGGAAATGTTAGCTAAGCCTAGAGAAACATTTCTTAAAAAGAAATACCTATTCCTAGAACATGGTGGCCTGCCAGGTGACCCTGACTGTACTAAGAGATTAGCTGTCGCTAGTTGATATTCCAATCAAAGCTTAATCATTGTTTAATAACACTTGGATATATATGTCTTTCAGTTTTGATTATATATGCTGGCTATAATTACAAACTGTACATGTGATTTAAACAATTGATTTTCTGTCTGTAATCATTTCAGTAAGACATTGAAGAATGTGTTGTTATGTGGAAACAAAAAAACTATGATGGGGCTTTCTGCTCGTTTGGAATTCGGTTATTCCTAGAACTAATTTATGTTCTTTACTTACTCTTAAGTATGAAACCCAGGTAGTAGAGTGCACACCTAATTTTCAAAGAAGTAAATGATATAAATGTAGCTTAGAGCTTGTTGAAAATTTGTTTCCTGATGTGAGAATACTTGGTAGTGGAAACAGCTAAAGATTAGTATGATTTTTCAATTGATAGTGCATCAAGAAGTCTTTCATAAAAGGGGGTCACAGGTTATAAAATAGAGCAACAGTGCTGAAGTGGCAGGATTTTGGGATGGTAAAGGTAGCACTTCAATATTGTAATTTCTTTCTGTCTGGAAAATTACGTCTGTAGAATATTCAAGTACTCTATTTTGGGGGGTTTTAAGATGTTCACCTTTGCTGTTCTCTGATGTTTGCTGTTGCTGCTGGAAGATGTGAACTTTTTTACAAAGTTGTTGGCAGTCAGTTTCTCCAAGCCTAAACCTCCCAATCAGTGGGAAAAGGAGGAGGATGGCCATTTTATTAAGAGGGTAAGTTTAGTTCAGAACACAGATCGGGTCAATTTACAGTCAGTTCATCTGGAAGATGACCATAACAAAGCAACTTCTCAGTGATCTGGTGAATAAAAGAAAACTGTGGAGCACCTATAATATCTGTATCAGATAGAAAAAATGAATTTCCTAGGGGTGAGGAGGATGTGAACGCCTGCTGGTGCACAAGCCAAATCTGTTTTGGATTCATTTGAATGTAACTATTCAATTCCATGTAATGAGTAAATGACTTTACATGACACTTGGACTTAAAACTTTATAGAATTATGAGTTTTCTTGTTGATGAGAGGGTCACAGTTTGTTCTAGGACCTCTTTGGTTTCAGAATTTCCAGTCAGTTGACTAAAGAAAGTCATAATGAAGATAGAAATAGAGATTATGGAAGTCTATTTCCGGCAAAGTTGGAAAGAGTCTTTCAAACAATTTGCAAGTATAAACAAAGTAACTTCCTTTGTGAAACCGATTGTTATACAATTAAAAATAAAATATCATTCTTTGAATTCTTAGGAAGGAGGTACAATGTTTTGTTTTAAAATGGGGATTAGATGTGATGTCCCTCTGAGGATTTCTATATTATCTTTAACTCTTGATACAAGATTAGAATTTAGAATGCTAATAAAGGGTTATTGAAGCCTCATCTCCAAAATGTATCCCAGTCATCTAAGATTAAGGAGAAAAACTCCTCTCCAATGATCTGTTTAACTGTAAAGACTAGTTTTAGTGGTAGACTTGATACTTCTTTTGTCTCTTTAATTATGGTAACTTCCATGGAGAAAACTGGATCTTAGAAGAAAGAAGTGGTGCTGGAAGGGGTGGGTTGGTCATAGGAAATGATGTAAGCATGATATTGAAGTTTAGTACAAGACAAAGTGTATAGCTGGTAAGGAGTAGGCAAGGGTGAGAGAGCGATGAGTCAGAAAACTTAGGACCAAAACGGAGCCGAATGAAGCTCACATGTATGGAAGAAAAGGAAGGTCAAACAAGTTTATGAATTTCAGTCACTGACTTTCTTATGGCCAAAAGAGTAGCCAGTTATGAAATACTTAATAAACTCATGTATATACAGCATTCCACTTGTCTTACAGTGGGGGAAGGGATTTAACAAAACAAGCCAAACTCTCTTTTTCATCATTGCTATAAATGAGTGGCAAAGCAAATTAGGTTAACCTAATAGGACATGATATGACTATTAACATAACAGTATAAAATACTAAGTGAAAGAAAACATGATACAATGATGTGATGTTGAAGATGTATATTTATGCTTATAGAAGTTGAAAAAGAATTTTGAAGATATGTGTACTAATAGAATTTTGAATAATTTGTAGTATTTATCGTTGTGATTTTTTTCTGCAGTGGTTAAGTGTGATAAAGTGATTAATTAAGTGGGAGGGAATGATCTTACTGGGGATGCTTCATATATAAGACTTCCTGAAGAATAGTGCAAGAGGAGTTAATTTGGCATTAAATATGCACATCATAGATTTCCAGAGAAAGGCACATCTATAGAAGTGGCCATTTTATAGAAGATGAGGGACTTGATACAAACATAGAAGATAGGTAGGTAGGCAGTATGATCTAAATGAGGGAGGGCATTCACAGTAAGGAGCATAGTGTCAGTCAGTAAGTGGAAATGGAATGAGTATGTGTCATGCCTCCAGAGAGGGGTGCACATCACAGGTGGGAAGCAGTTGAAGTTGGCAGAGTGAGCCAAGCCAAGCTAAAAAAGAGAGGCTTATAGATTTTGTTTTGCAGTAGAGTCATGATGAATGATGACTCTTACAGTGTCAGCCAGTGAGAGAAAAGTCTAAAATAATCCCCATGGGGGAAACTAGACCTTGACTTGGGAATTTTATTGAGGCAGATTCGTTTCTTTTTATGTTTTCTCAACTTTTTCTCTTGAAACATTGCAAACCTACAGAAACATTACAAGAATATGACCTCCCATATACTCTTTTAAAAAAAAATAATAGGTTTTTACATTATTTTTTAAAATCAAATGATTTTTATATTTTATTTGGCTTTAAAAATGAATATTAAACAGCACTGAGCATTCCACTGAAAAGAGACTTATCAAAACACACATGGAATCTCATATATTTTCAATGAACAAATGAGCCCTTTCCATTTTGAAACAATACATGTGACTGACTGCAGCATTATTATTATCCTTCTGGGTATATATATATATATATTATATATGTATTTTTAAAAATAAATATAATAGTTTATTTTTACATCATTTTGTGCATTTTTCCATTTCAGTTGTAATCCCTGTGGGCTTCCCATCACCAAATCACCCATGTGCCATCACCATAATCCAGTGCATTCCCTTTCCCCCCATTATTTTTGATCCCATTTCCCACTCCACCCCCCAAAAATGTCTCTGGTATATAGCTTTTCATCATTATTGTTATTTTCTTGCCTGGGCTGTTATACCCTTGCTATGAATGAAACCATCCAGTATTTTTCCTTTTCTTTCTGGCTTATCTCACTAAGCATGGTCTTTTCCAGCTCCATCCATGTTGCTGCAAAAGACATGTGTTTATTTTTTTTTTGGTTGCTGAGTAATATTCCATTTTGTATATGTACCACATCTTTTTAATCCAGTCATCTACTTTTGGGCATTTGGGCTGTTTCCATGTCTTTCCAGTTGTAAATAAAGCAGCAATAAACATGTGACCTCCTATATACTGTTAACTGGCATTCATGTGATTAATATTTTGTTACATTTACTTTCTTTGATCTCTACCTTTTCCTCTCCCTCCTACTTCTTCTGTTGCTTCCGTCTGTCACGCTTTCACCATTACATATATTGCATTGATGTGATCTAAACTTTGTTTTTTTCTCTCTTTTTTTGTAGGTGGTCTCATAAGATATTAAGGAATTTCCCTTCTATTACTAGTTTGCTGAATTATTTTTGTTGTTTTTGTTAAATGGTTGTAAATTCTATCAAATGACTTTTCCTGCATCTTTTGAGATGATCAGATGATTTTTTCCCTTTATTGTGTTAATGTGAATTCCATGGATTGATTTTTTTTTTTAAAATGTTGAGCTAGTCCTGTTATAAGGGATAAATGCTACGTAGTCATGTATTATTCATCTTACATTTTGTTGTAACCATATTGATGGTTTTATTTTATTGTTGTCATTGAAGGTATTTGCATCTATACTCATGAGTGATATTGTTTGTAATGTTTTTGATAGGTTTTGATGTCAGGATTGCATTGGCCAAATAAAATGATTTCCTGAAATGACATTTCTTTTTCAAAGGTTTGCTTTTATTGACCATTAATACTATCTAGACTTGTTTTCTTTGTGAAAAGGTTAGTTTTTATTATTAATGTTTTGGTACAGAGTTAATCAAATTTTCTCTTCAGTCAGAACTGATAATTAGTGTAATTTTATAAGACATTTATCCATTTCAAGTAACTTTTAATTTTGATATGGAATCATTGATAATCACTCCATAACCTTTGGATGTCCACAAGATCTACAATATTATCCACTATTTAATTCCTAATATTTTATTTATTTATTTTCTCAGTTAGCCTTGCTTCCTAGAAACTTATATATATATCAGTCTTTTCAAAACCCCAGCTTTGGGCTTTGCTAATTATTTGCTTGTTTCCTTCCTTCCTTCCTTCCTTCCTTCCTTCCTTTCTTACCTTTCCTCCCTGTCTAACATATTCCCTACCCTTCTTTTTTTAGATTGGTTTCTGCTTTTTCTAGGATCTTAAGATAGATACTTAGATCATGGATTTTAACCCTTTCTTCTTCTTCTTTTTTTTAAAGGTATATTTATACATATAGAACTGGGGTACAGGCAGAGTTGCAGGGGGTGAGAAGAGTCACCAGACACAAGATTGGGGAGCAGAACAGGCAAATGTACTGAAACACACTGCTGAGGGGAGCAGTGGGGTGGATCACGAGAAGACTAGCATGCCATGTGGGTCACCTTCCTGGCCAGGGATTGAACTCATGCTGCAGTGGCTGCGATAGCTTTATAGTGCTGTGCTTTATACCATTGTGCCACCGGGGAGGGCCCCCTTTCACCTTTTCTAATAAAGGCATTCACATCTATAAGTTTCCCTCATAAGTCTGCCATCTTTAAGAATGCGAAATTTTGATAGGCTGTGATTGCTTTATATAGTTCAAAATATTTTATCTCAATTTATGTTATTATTTTAACCGGTTATTTAAAAGTTCTTCAATTTCCAAATATTTAATGATTTTATATATACCTTATTTTCATTTCTAATTTATTTCCATTGTTTTGATATCAGATAATATGTTCTGTAATATTTCAATTTGTAAAAAAAATTGTAATTTATGTTAAGTCATATGGCCTCCTTCGGTAAATATTCTATATCCATTTGTGTATGCGGTATATACTATTCTGTAATTATTAGGTTGAGATAGTTGACAGTATTTTTCATGTCTTCCATGTCCTTAGTGATTTTTTTAAATAATTGTTTTATCAGTTAGTAAGAGAGGTTATTAATGTGTCCAGTCATATTTATGGATTTATGGATTTGTTTCATTCTCTTTTTGTCAATTATGCTTCATCAGTTTTGAAGCTCTAGTTGTTGCATACATATTTGGAATTATTTTCATCTTCCTGAAGATTGGTCCTCTATTTCTTGTAATACTTGGTCTTCAATTTTACTTTATGTTAATGTTGCTGACTTATGTTTACTGATTTTTATCGTGGGTTTGCGCTAAGATCTTTTACTTTCAAACCTACTTGTAACTTTAAATTTGGAGTGTTGTCTCTTATAGCTTGAATGTTCCCTTTTTTAAAGTTTTGACAATTTTGTCTTTGTAGATGAAGTTTTCAGTCTGTTTACAATGAATATGAATCTTGCTTTCTTTTAAAGATTTATTTTATTTATGCATACAAGAGTAGGCCAGAATGTAGATGTGGGGTGGGGGTAGTGAGAGGATCTACCAGAGTGGGGAGCAGAACAGGCAGATCTACTGAAATACACTGCTGAGGGGAGCAGGAGGCAGGCAGGGCAGGAGAGTCTTCTGTGTCATAGGGGTTAGATCACTGACGGGATCAAATTTGTGCTGCAGTGGCTGCCAGGAGCGCCATAGTGCTGAGTCTTAACTGCCTGTGCTACCAGGGATGCCCCTGAATCTTGATATGTGTGTGTTAAAGTTACCATCTTGATATATATTTTTTAAGGTTTATTTTTATTTATTTATACATAGAAGAAATGTACTGTAGGTCAGAGTTGTGGGAGTGAGAGGATTCCCCAGAGTCAGAGTGGGGAGCAGAACAGGAGGATCTACTGAAATATACTGCTGAGGGAAGCAGCAGGCAAGAAAGGAGAGATTTGTTCTGCTGTTTTGTGGGTCAGCTCCTTAGCTGGGGATCAAACTGTTATGTATGCTATGTAACTGTTATGGCTGTAGATAGCTTTGTAGTTCTGAGACTTAACCCTTTGTACCACCAGGGAAGCCCCTCATTGCCTAGTTTTGTAAATAAAATTTTATTAGAACACAGGTGCATTCATTTGCTTACTTATTGTTGATTTTTTTTTGTACTGCAGTGATATAGACAGGGTGGCTATCAATGCCTGAAATGTTTGCTGTCTGATCCTTTACAGAAAGTTTATATTCTGTGCTGTAGGACTTGAGATATGTAACTTGAACTTTACAAAGCTTATTAGGAGTCAGTATTGTGTTACCATGCTCTTCATATTTGAAGTATCATATTTGCTACTTTAAACTATTTTTTTATCATTTTGTGTTTTAATTTTCCCATGTCATATTAACACTTTTTCCTTCCCATTTCACAAATATAATAGCCTCTCAACAGAATTCCTCATCCTTCATGTTATTTTTGTCATATAGTTTACTTCCACATATATTATAAACAATCCCTCATATTGGCACTGCTTTTGCTTCAAACAGTTAATTTTTGTTTTCCAGGTAATTATGAGATACAAAAAACCATAGCTTTTATATTTCTTCATGCATTACCATTTCCAGTGCTCTTCTTTCTTTCCTAATTATTTGAGTTTCCTTGTAGTGTCATTCTTTCTAGTTTGTAGGACATTACCATTTCTAGTAGCAAGTTGCTATTTGAGATACCTTCAGCTTGTGTTTATATGAAAATCTCATTATTTTACCCTCATGTGAGTGTTCATTTGCCAGATTAGGATGCTGGGTTGACAGCTGAATTATTTAGAGAAATCATTCCAATGTTTCCTGATCTCTAGTGGTTCTGATGTTATCAGTGGTCAATCTGATCAATGTCACCTTTTATATAGTATATATTTTCCCTTCTGGCTGCTTTTAGGAGTCTCAGTCTGGGCCCCCTTTCTTGGCACAGCAGGTGGAAGCACAGCACTGTAAAGCTATAGCATGAGTTTGATCCCCGGTCATGGAGTTGGACCACATGGCGTGGCAGACCTCTCCTGACTCACTTGCTGCTCCCCTCAGCAATGCATTTCAGTCAGTCAGCCTGTTCTACTTTCTGCTCTGTTTCTGGTGAATCCTGTCACCCCCTCCACCACACCTCTGACCTGTACCCCAGTTCTGCATGCATAAATGAATCTTTAAAAAAAAAAAAGTCTCAATCTCCCTTCTTCCCTTCTGGCTTTCAGAGCTTTGGCTCATTGTTTTAGTTTTTATCATTGTTTGGCTATCATATGTTTAGTTATTATTTTCTTTGTATTTATCACGCTTGTGATACTGGAAATTCTTGAACCTGAAAATTGAAATTTCTCACAAAATTTGTGTTGCTTTTATTCAAATACTTTCCTGCCTAGTTCTCAATCACCTCTCCCTCTTTATGTCATGCACCCTTAACTCTTAATATTTGTTCCTCAGATCTTGAGAAACTGTTGCTTTTACTTCAATTATTTTTCTCTTTTTTCTTAAATTGGAAAATTTCTCTTTGCAGGTTTTCACATACTTGAATCTTTATTTACCATTGGCTGAAACCCATCCAACAATCTTTTCATTTTATTTAACTATACATTTAATTTTAGAATACCTACTTGCATATTTTATAGTTCCATTACTTTGTTTTACTTATTGTCTGGGCACTTATTAAGTCTGTGTGTACCTTTATGTCACTGAACATGTTTTCTTTTATTCTTTGGACATATTTATATTAGTTGCCTCATTTCTTTTCTCTGAAGTGAATGTGTGGGCCAAATCAAGTTGTGTTTTTTTTTTAACTTTCCTCCCTCAATGTTGGTTACTTTTTCATACACACCAAATGATTTGTTGACCCCCCCCTTTTATTGGGTACTTGATTTTGTTCATATGTGGTAGAAAGATTAGAATAGGTTTCTTTAAAGGTTATTGTTCTTTGTTCTCATAGCAGTTTAATTTTGCATCTTGAACTCTTTGGTTCTTAATATCATAGTTTATTGGAATACATATGTGCAAAAACCAAAGTGTGTGTCACTCACACTCACCTATACATTTGTGGAGTCCTAGCTGAATACTCAGGTGTTAACGGGGTTTCCTCACACTGTTATTAATCCTGTGTTAATTACCCTCTAATGGTAACTCTTTGGCAGTAATATCCCTGTCTTTAGCCAGGAAATCATAGAGAGTGAATTAAGCTTCATGGATTCCAGTCAGCTCTCTCCTTTCCTGATGGGTCCACTCACTTTAGCTGCTTCTAGTCTCTATCTCCACAGTTTCAGCTTCGCCTACACACTGGGATCTGCCAGGAGGATCCTGTCCTTTGTGCTATAGTTGGGGAATTGTCTGCAGGTGGAGATGTTGTTTGATCTTGGGCTCACATCATAAGTTTACCCTTCTCTGACATCATGGTCTTGCACTCACTGAAAAGAATTACTTCTTTTTGTGGTCCACTTTTATCATTGCTTTCTGTTGGAGAGTTAGCCTAGGTCCAGTTAGCTCATCATTGTTTGGATTGGAAGTTTTCTTCTTATCTATTGACATCCAACATACTGTGAATATTTCCTTGCTTGCTTATACCTCTTCAAAGGGAAATTATAAGGGATAGTGGTGGAAGGAAAATACGTTAAAGATACTAGTAAAAAAAGAAAACAAAGTTGGTAGCATTATACTTTCTTCACCCTTTCTCTGAACAGCACCAGAATTAGCCTGTTTTCCTAACTCTTTTTATTGGAAATAATATTTTAAAGCCATTTACAAATTACAAAATTTAAATTTGATACTTCAAATTCAAATCCAGTATGATTGAGTTTTCCACCTTTTCCCACTCATATTTTTATCTTTTCCAGATGGGATCCCTTATTCCCACTAGTGTTCTTGCTTGGTCATTTTATCCTGTAATTCTTTTTTTTTTTTTTTTTTTAAGATCCACTTATTGTGCATACAGAACTGGGGTACAGGCCAGAGGTTCAGGGGCGGTGAGAGGCTTCACCAGAGACTGAGTGGGGAACAGAACAGGCAGATCGATGAAGTACACTGCTGAGGGGAGCAGCGGGCGGGCCAGGAGAGGTCTGCCACGCCATGTGGTCACCTCCGGGACAGGCGGGAATCGAACACATGCGGAAGCGGCTTTAGATTCTCAGTGCTGTGCTTTAACCCGCTGCGCCACCAGGGAGGGCCCTATCCTGTAATTCTTATGTAATAGATTCAGAACTACTGCACTGGACAGCTACTAACAACAAACCTACTAAATAAAAAACAATATATTTTACAATTCTTTTGCCTTTAGCATTCATCCTACTAAATCAATGTGTTGTGTTCAAAAGTGACTTGAATCAATTTTCTCTTTGGATATGATATTAATTTATTATATAAATGTTAATTCGTACCTATTCTTACATTTTCTTTGTTTCTGATTACATTTATTTTTTAATACATAAAACACATATATCAATAAACGTGACAGAAATGTCAATAAGTAAAAGAAGTCTCATTGCCATACCTGTTTCTTTCACCTGATCCAACACACCAAAACTTTATATTGAATTCTTTCATTTCTGATAAGTATTTCCTTTACAAATTTGTACAAATCAATACTTGTATTTCCCCTCTTTTCACATATAACTTGTAGCAAAGCTTTTTTTTTTTGCTCCTGGTTTCTTTCACTTATTAAAAATTAGAAATCGAGTATTAGAGTTATTTTATTTTCCTAAGTACAGCAGTGTATTTTACTTAAATGAAGTTCAATTGATGTCAGAATAGGAAGCTGTCATGATTCAATCACCAGAGTTAAGTCATGATTAAATTTCATATAGTTTGAGATAGTTTATTTTGGTGTGTGTGTACACATATGTAAATGGTGTATATACCTAAATTATGTGTTTTTCAAATTTGTAATCATACAGCTATATACTATTTTCTGCCTTCATTTATTGCTTCACATGATAGCTGTAACTTCTAATTGTATACATATCTAAATCAAACTTTTAAATACTATATACTTTTTCATTGCATGAATTTATTATCATTTTTAAAAATTGATATTTTAAATTTATTTATGCATATAAAAATGGGGTACACGCCAGAGGTGCAGGGGGATGAGAGGATACACCAGAGAGTGGGAAGCAGAACAGGCAGACTGGGTGAAATACACTGCTGAGAGGCAATGCCAGCAAGAAAGTAGAGGTCCCCTGCGCCAGTTGGATCAGCTCCCTGGCCAAGGATCAAACTTGTGCTGCATGGCTGTCTATAACTTTAGAGAGCTGAGACTTAACCCTTGTACTATGAGGGAGGCCCTGAATTTATTATAATTAAAATCTGTGCTCTATTCATGAAGATTGGCATTATAGTTGTAGGTTTTTGCTAAGCCCAAACAGTGCTGTAGGAACACCCTACTACATAGATCTTAATGTACAAGAAATGACTGAATGTTTTTGTAGACTAGATTCCTAGAAGTTAAAATATTGGATAAAAAAATATAAATATATATTGATAAATTGGCCACTTGTCTCACTGTACCAGACCTTTATTTCCACCAACATTCTGAGTTCCTCTCTCATTAAATATTTACTGAATGTATATTGATAAATAATTTATTCCAATTGAAATCAAAATTGAAAGCACCTCAGTGCATTACTAATAATGCTATGTTGTCTGGGGCCACCCTGGTGGCATAGGGGTTAAGTTTCAGTGCTATCACCACCGTGGCCTGGCCAGAGTTTGATCCCTGGTCAGGGAGCTGACCCCCATGACGCGGCAGACCTCTCCTGTCTTGCCTGCTGCTCCGCTCATCAGTGTGTTTCAGTAGATCCACCTGCTCTGCTCTCCACTCTGTCTCTGGTTAATCCTGTCACCCCCCCACCTCTGGCCTGTCGCCCAGTTCTTGTATGCATAAATAAATAAAAATAAATCTTTAAACAAAAAAAATCCCCTTGTCTATGATGAGTATATATGAGTATATTCCATCGATACAAAGATGCTCAGAATTGTGTGTGTGTGTGTGTGTGTCTTGTGAGGGCGAGATGGGCAAGAGACTGAGATTAAGATCAGTGCACTGCAGTGCATACAGGAAATCCTCTACCATTCCTTTAAATTGGGCAGCAAAGGATGGCAGAGGAAGAGGAAAGAAGTTACAACCTAGATCATTATTTTGGTTGCTGTATATCATCAACATCTGATATGATTGATATATTGGAGTTCTTTAAGATATGGGCCCTCTTTCAATGAAAATGTGTGGGCAGTTAAGCTAATTAAAGTATTTAATGAATGTCAAGGCTAGAAAGTCTGATAACAATTTCATCTGGGGATCTTGTCCAGCTCTGTAGCATTATCCAAACACGAGTTCCCAAGCTTGGTATTGTGTTGGATTCATTACTGCCTGTAAAGGGAAGAATGAGAGTGTGGTAAGAATAAATTGGATATTCTATCAATTTTCATGTCAGGATTTAACTTGTCTACAAGAACAGCCAAGAACTACAGTGAATGGGCTCCTTTTTATGCTGTTGTTTTGGAATGAAAAGGTGTTACCTCTGCCAGAATGGAGCGAAGCTTTGAATGCTTGTAATTTCTTCTAGGTTAGTTTCTATCATTACTCAACTCATGTAGGCGTGTCAGGCAAAAGGTGCATCCTCGTGGCTGTGTTTACTTCTATAGGTGTAATTTTCCCTAAACTAAATCTCTGCACTGCAAAAGTGCAGCATTAATGTCTATTGTAGATTGGTCCCTGGAGAAAGCTGGCATCCAGAGATTTTTTAAAATATGCATGACATCCTTAAACCATTAGTGGAATACTGAATATGTAGGTTGAAACTTTTATTCATGTTCTGATTCTTGCCCTATTTTTGCTTCTATATATTTATCTGAAACTCTCATGGAGAAGCACAATATTTTACAAGGATTGTACCAGAACCACTCTCCTCTAAGAAAAATGCCTTGAAATTCAATGACCTTCCCCCAGGCTAAGAAGAGTCAGGTCCAGTTACTCTCTGCAGGTGTGACATAGAGAACTGTATTGTAAGTGCTCTCCCTAAATGCTTGCAGACAATAAACACATGGTTTAAAAGGCATCCATTCAACTCTTCAGATGAATGACATATTTTTGGCATTATTACTTTGTGGGGAAATGAGACTGGTTGCTTGCAGCTAATTTTACTAAGGAATGTCATAGAACCATGGCACTTGTTAATTCACCAAACATGCAAGCAGGCTGTGCTGGGCAACTTCAGGTGATCAGAGATGGACAGGGTATGGTTTCTGTCCCCAAGGATTTCGTAAATCATAGGTGAAGGGAGAAGCAATATCTACCAAGAGCTACCATATACTCATCTATTATTCCTTCATACAAAAATACTGAGTTAGGCAGATCCTACTTTATTTCATTTATAGACAGGGCAACTGAGGGTTAGAGTGACTAAATAATTTGGTTAATTTTTTTTTTTTTTGCTTTATAAATAGCAAGGGGCAGAACAAGATTCAACCCGCAGATAAATCAGACCCTAACATTCTTGAATATTCTGCCATGGTGCCCCTTTGTGTGTGCCCAGTTATCTTTTACAGATAAGAAAGCAGAAGTTGGGGGAAGATGACTGTATTAATTCAAATTCAGGTCCTGGGTCACAGATTGATGCTAAATTGCATGCCGTTTTTACAATAACACAGGTATGTCCTGTGTATAACACTTGTAATTGTCATAACAGAGGGGCATAGGCAGTCAGATGAAGGAGCTATTTCCAGCTGTGGGGAAGCTTTCTGGGAGAGGTGTCATCAGACCTTGATTGTGAAGACTGGAATGGCCATTGCGACTGGCACTTCGGGAGGGAGGGAGGGAACAAGAGAAGCCAAATGCATGGGTGCCTGAAGTGGCTGCTTTTGCGGACTACCTAGGCCAGACTGCCTGGATGGTTGTAGAAAATTCTACTAGTTGAAGAGGCATTTTGACAGAAGCAAATGTCTAAAAAGATGGTGTGGTATGTGTGTGTATAGTGTTAAACATACAGGGAATATATCAGTTGTCTATAAAGGAAATACGGGTTGAGATGCCTCACACTGAAGGCAAGAGGTCAGGTTGGTAAGGCAAAGTTGGAGTTCTAGTGTTCCCATTGGTTTATATATGCTTTCCATTTGCTGTATTGGGAAGGTTCGACGAGAGCTTTATTTTAATTCTGAAAATGTCTGCTTGTGGATAAAGAAATTACTGAGTAAGCCATCACCCTCAATTACAAATGAAAATTAAGTTTATTTGTGTGTATTCTTCAATCTTCAGCCTCAGGGAATCAATGATTTAAAAGAAAAAAAAAAGGCAAAGGAAATTGTTTCTGCTACCAGCAGGTGGCACTGTAATACATTGCTTCTATAGCTTTGGTAGCTTCTTCAGCTGTTTGTCTTTGGAAAAGGACTAACAGCTTTTATGGTCACATGCCATGATTGGGCTATTCTCTGCCCAGTGCGCTAAGCACCCCTCCACACCTCTTTCTCTGGTTTGTGAACACTCTGCTTAGATGATCTCAGAAATACCTCTGTATCTTTCAGTTTTCCCAAAGTTAGGAGAGAGGCAGATTTATCTTTGACTCTCCCTCTAGTACTTTGCTTTTTTTTTTTTTTTAAAGATTTATTTATTTATTCATATAGAACTGGGGTACAGGCCAGAGATGTGGAAGGTGAGAGGATTCACCAGAGACAGAGCGGGGAGCAGAACAGGCAGATCAACGAAGTACACTGCTGAGGGCAGCAGTGGGCGGGTCAGGAGAGGTCTGCCGCGCCATGTGGTCACCTCCGGGGCAGGCGGGAATCGAACTCATGCGGAAGTGGCTTTAGCTTCTCAGTGCTGTGCTTTAACCCGCTGCGCCACCAGGGAGGGCCACTAGTACTTTGCTTTTAATGTCCTTGCTTATTTCTTAGGTAGCTAGTCCTCACAAGGTTAGACCTTGACCTAGCTCTCCTTTTCTTGTTTCTTAAGAACTAGCTCATTCTTTAATAGTTCATCTTTAAACTAATCCAGACCTATTTGTTGGGACAAGACTGAGCATTTGATGCTATTGGACTTGCCTTAGTTTTGGACACTCTTGTCCTTTTGTTCAAATGACCCCAATTTATCCTGCTTCTGATCACCATTTCCCAGTCTCTCTTTATATCATTTTCCTCTGATTGTCCCTAAAAAGTTGTTTAGTGCCAGCATTTCCTCTATTTTCTTGAAATATTTATTTTTATTTATGCATGCAAAAGCTAGGGTGTAGGCCAGAGGTGCAGGCTGTGTGTGTATGAGAGAGGATTCACCAGACACAGAGTGGGGAGCAGAAGAGGTGGCTCTATTGAAGCACACTGCTGAGGGGAGCAGAGGGCGAAACAGGGGAGGTCTGCTGTGCCATGTGGGCCAACTCCCTGGCTAGGGATGAACTTAGGCCTCAGTGTCTATAGATAGCTTGACAGCACTGAGACTTTCACCCCTATGCCACTGGGAGGCCCCCATTTTACTTTTATTTTATTCTAGTTATTTAAATATTTTTTTAACATGTAAGTCTTGGGATACTTCTGAAATATACACTTAACTTTGTCTAGCTTATCTTGTAATGATATAAACAGAATAGTCACTACAACTATGCATTAAACATTTGAGACTTATGCAGTAAGATACGCATTTTACAAAGATTACATGTTTTTGTCACTCTCATGGTGAATACAAACAATAATTATAAACACAAGCCTTTTTAAAAGGAAATTCCAAAATCAATATTTTCTTTAAAAAACACTCAATGTTTTCTTTCAAAAGCACTCAATGTTTTCTTTAGAAAGCACTTGGCTAAACTCTTCACTGTTAGTGCTTTTCCAGAAGAGGTTACCTATTGGAATCAGTTGGGGAGCTTTTTATGCTTGCTCTTGTACAAGTCCTACTCTCAGGGGTGGGAATTGAGGGGGGCTGCAGTGTGACCCGGCCTTTAGTCATTGTTTAGCTTTACCTTTGAGGTGATGCTAGCCTGCAGCCAGGGATAAGGACCCCTGATCTTTTGAGGCTCCTGGATCTCGCAGTCCTGGCTTTATGTCTCCTCTGAGTTCCATGTTACTATTTCGCTTGGTACTTTGCACTCAACTGTTCCAAAACTGAACTGAACTTTTAATCTCTTCAAATCCCGCCCTTGCTTTTGTGTGCTTTAGCATGGTTAAAATAGCATTATCATTCTTTTTGAACTTGAATTTGAACACCAGAATATATGATGTGATCTCCAAACCTTTCATAATTTTCTATATTCAGTATTCATCAAGTTCTTCTAATTCTACTTCTAAAATATCTTTCAAATCTACTCCACTGCTCTTCACCCTGCTTGTGCTGACTGAGTTCAACCTTCCATCATTTGTCTCCCAAAGACTGACTACACAAGCCTTCTAGCTGGTCCTTTAGCTCCCAACCTCTTCTACACTTTTGCTCATTTTCTTTAATACATGTATGGTGTTTTCCTTGTTCGATTGCTTTTTTAGTGACAGGTACAATCATGCCTCCCTTTCTCCTATGAAACAAGACTCCTTTGACTGCATTGCAAAATAAAGTTTAATTCCGGTGGCATAAAAGATCGTTGCTAGTTTATTTCTTAATTCGTTTATTCACTCAATAATTAAATAGACCTTAAGTCCCTCCACACACAAGCCATTTGGATTATTTATCATTCGGGGGGGGGGGGAAGAAAACAAATTTGTTCTTTTTCCCAGCTCTGCATTTGCTATTATACTTTTCTTCATTTGTAAATCACTTCCCACCTTCTCTGCCTTTTGTAATCCTACTCATTTTTGAAGACCTATTTCAAATGTCATTTTCTCTGTCAAGTCTTCCCCAGATTGCCTCTGCCCACCCACCTCTTTCAGGAAGAATTAATTGTCCTTCTCTTATGCTCCTGCAGCATTTTGTTTATATTTTTTTTAAAGATTTATTTATTTATTCATACAGAACTGGGGTACAGGCCAGAGATGCGGAGGGTGAGAGGCTTCACCAGAGACAGAGTGGGGAGCAGAACAGGCAGATCGACGAAGTACACTGCTGAGGGGAGCAGCGGGCGGGTCAGGAGAGGTCTGCGGTGCCATGTGGGTACCTCCGGGGCAGGCGGGAATCGAACTCATGCGGAAGCGGCCTTAGATTCTCAGTGCAGTGCTTTAACCCGCTGCGCCACCAGGGAGGGCCTTGTTTATATTTTTATAATAGCACTGGTGATACTGGAATCTAGTTTTCTCTGTCATTTTCACTGCTTCCATAAACTTTGCAAAGGAAAGAATTGTTCCTTTGGATTCTTTGTACATAACATGCTCCTCTGCACATCATGTTGACCTAGAACTGTTTATTAGGTGACTGCACAGATTGCTGCCACCCTGACTGACTTTCAGAGCAGAGCAGTTGAGACAGGAAGGTGTTGAGCAACTTGGAATTATCAGGAATTCCGCCAAGTCCACTGAGAGATTGGGGACAGGCTGCAGTGTGCTACTCTTAGCGTCTGCTGCTCAAGGAGGAGGCTTTTCCAGTGTTATCAGGACTCTGCAACTCCATCCTCATCTGCAAAAGCCCGCATTTCACAGCCACTACAGTTTATAATGAGCTTTCAATGTATAAATGCCACCCACTTCAGCTTAATCTCATCTCTCTGTGACTTAGTTATGATTTGTGGTGTAAGCTTGCTAAGGATGGAGTGCATTGGAGAGAAAGCTCTGTACGCTAGGACAGCACAAGTCCACTGCTTTCTTTTCACTTTTCTTGAGCTACCACCCGTGTGACCTGTCATTATAGAGGCTCAAGAAAATGCCAAGAAAATGAAAAGTCTAAGTCCCTTTCTGCAATACAGCCCCGGAAATCCCATATTCAGAGTTTATTAAGTATTTTTTAAAGGTTTGTTTATTAGTTTATGCATACAAGAGCTGGGGTATAAACCGGAAGTGTAGACGGTGAGAGGATTCACCATTGAGAGAGAGGGGCCGGTGCAGAACGGGCAGATCTACGGAAATACACTGCTGAGGGGAGCAGCAGGTGAGAAAGGAGAGGTCTGCTGTGCCATGGGGTTCAGCTCTCTGGCTGGGGATCAAACTCATGCTGCAGTGGCTGGCGATAGCTTGATAGCTCTGAGAATTTAACCCAGCACCAACAGGGAGGCCTCTATATTCAGAGTTATCACTTCACTGCAAAATGTTAGACAAACCACAATGGCAGAACTGGCAATGAGCTTTGTAGTGGAAACAATTTGCCTCTTCTCCCTTACCTAGCACACCTGATAGAACGAACTAGACCAGGTGTCAGCGTGTTGCTCTATCAGCCAGGTCTGTTAGCCTCTAAGAGAGCCTGTGCCTCATCGTTCCTTTACACTTTTGTTCAAAGTGAAGGCTTCCAGTTCTTTGAGCTCTTCCTCAGTCCCTCTCTAGTTTATCCTTTGATATCAGACCTAGGCCTCTTGTATAGCTTTTCATTTTACTGAATTCCTACATGTCCTTCTCAAACCCTTTGGTTCAGGTAACTGCTGCTTGGCCAAAGCTACTGCTACTAATTTCAGCTGACTTTTTACTTATAATGAATTCACTTTCTTAAAAAACTGATTGATTAATTAGCGCACAGATAGCTAAAATCTGATTGTGACTGTAAGCACTCTACCTTAGATTCCGATGAGGACTTGAATGTCATAAAACTGAAAACAGTACAGTGAAAGAACTTTGTGGACATATTTTTTCTGAGAGCTTTAATATACTTGGCTGTGAATTTTACTTGTTTTTAAAGTCTACTACCCATGCCCTCCCTGGTAGTACAGCAGGTTAAAGCATAGCACTAAGAAGCTAAAGCCACTTCAGCGTGAGTTCGATCCCCGCCCTGGGGAGGTGACTACTTGGCACAACAGACATCTCCTGACCCGCCCCTCTACTCCCCTCAGCAATGTACTTCGTTGATCTGCCTGTTCTGCTCCCCACTCTGTCTCTGGTGAAGCCTCTCACAGCCCCTGCACCTCTGGCCTGCACCCGAGTTCTGTATGCACAAATAAATAAATCTTTAAAAAAATCTGCAACCCAGTCATTTACCTTTGTCCCTTCCTTTTCTTGTTGCTCCTTCAAGTTCTAGAATGGCTCTAACATGTGGTTCTCTGGATTCATTCTGCTGATGAGAAAAATGAATAGGAAGCATGTCCTTTATGGTGAATGTTATGACCAAGGGGTTAGAGCAAATCATCCTTAGAATCTTTGTCAATTTGTGACCAGATGACAGATCCTTTTACAGTTGGTTTTCACTGTAAAAGAGGGTGTTTCCATTTCCTCTTAGAAGGTCTGAACTCTGACCTGAGTGTTTTGAGACCCAGGATGTTAGAGTTATCTCTTCAAGTGCAGGGAGAGGGCAGAAAGTGAGCAGCTTCCTAGCCTGGGCAATCTCAACTTCCTCTTTTCTAATGTGGTCTTAGGATATTTACTTCTGTGCTTTGAGTCTCTGAATTTTCAAATGAGCTTGTGTTACCATCTGATTTCTCAGGGATTTCTTTAAAAGGGACTTATATCAGTCCTCTTGATTGATTGTGCCCCCTTGAATTTACTTCATGCCCTTTCTGTTGCTCTTTAGTAAGATCTTGGCCTGCCATTTTCACATGCTTCATTATTTATGCTGTGTTGAATGTCCATTAAGGAAGGCGATCAGATTTTTATCCCCCCTAAGAAACTAGAAGATGGATCTTTTGCATTGCTTTGCATAAAATTAACATGTTGATTTTTCTGTAAACCCATAGGTTACAGGTTAATTTACATAAACCTGGCATTCAGGAAGGTAAAGACCTTGTCAGAGAAAATGAAATATATCAGGACAGCTGAAACCTAGTATATTCAAGCTATCAGTATATAAAGAGAGAAGCGATCGGGAGAAACTTATTGTTATATCCACAAAATTTTAATGTGAGAAGGGACCAAGGAGGTTCTCTGATCAATCCAGCTTTTTACCTGTGTAGGAATCTCTTCTAGAACACACAACACAGGTTATGGTCTAGTTGATCATTAGAATTTCAGAAGCAAGGACTTAGTAATGTACATTCTTTATTTTCATTGAACAAATGGCTTTATTTCACTTTTAAAAATTGCACTAATTTTTATTGAGCTGACACTGGTTGATACCATAAGATTTATGGGAATAGGTTTACACCTCTTCTGGTATATGTTACCCCACAACACCTACCACCAAAATTCCCATAATCCTCTACCATAGCTCACTGTGTCCCCTTGTCTCTTTGCTCCCCTCTCCCTTCTGGAAGACTCAATTTTGCAGTCATATTTCTAGGTTTTTTTTATTATTATTTTTTAATTTAGATTTGGCTGTTCCTTTGTATTGTTTCTCTAGATCCCATGTGAGTGAAATCATCTGGTATCTGTTTCTGTCCTGATTGTGCTTAGCATAATCTCCAGTTCCATCCATGTTGTCACCAACATTAAGCTATTTTTATCTTTCTTTAAAATGCTATTCCATTGTGTGAATATAATGCATCTTCTTAATTTGCTCTTCTGCTGTAGTGTACTTATTTGTTTCCCCAGCTTGGCTATGGTCAGTAGGGCTGTCATAAATAAAGAAGTGCAGATGGCCTTTTAGATTGGTGTGTTTTATTCTTTGGATAGATCTATAGGAGTTGAATTGCTGGGTCACAATGAAGATTGATCTTTAATATTTTGAGTAACCTTCATGTTGTTTTTCTTAGGAGCTGGACCAGTCTGCATTCTCACCAAGATCATTTCAGGGTTCCTGTTTCCCTACATCCTTGCCTGCATTTGTAGTTGATGGTCCTTTGAATGAATATGAGTCATTTCCTTTTGTTGTATCTCATTGTGGATTGGATTTGTGATAAGTGGTGATGAACATTTTTTCATGTGCCTGTTGGTCATCTGTAGGTCCCTGATAAGTGATGATGAACATTTTTTCATGTGTCTGTTGGCCATCTGTAGGTCTTCTTCTTCTTTTAAGATTTATTTATTTTTGCATACAGAACTGGGATACAGGCCAGAGGCTCAGGGGCGGTGAGAGGCTTCACCAGAGACAG
>NW_004567120.1:13898594-13911078 GCF_000260355.1 Condylura cristata
GGAGAAGTGTCTTTTTAGCTCTTCTGCCCATTTTTTGATGGGGTTGTTTATTTTTGTTGAGTTTCATCAGTTCTCCATATATTTTTGTGATCAGTCCTTTATCACTGGTCTTGTGTGAGAAAATTTTTTTCCAATTAGTGGGCTGTCTGTTTTTTGTAATGTCTCTTTTACTGTACAGAAGCTCTTTAACTTGATGTAGTCCCATCTATTTATCCTTGTCTTCACTACTGTGGCGTTGAGTGCTCTATCTTTAAAGATGTCGCTGAAGTGTATGTCATGTAGTGTTTGGCCCATCTTTGTTTCGAGGTATTTTATGGTTTCTGTTCTTATGTCTGGGTCTTTAATCCACTTCGAGTTGATTTTTGTGTATGGAGTAAGGTAGTGATCTAGCTTCATTTTTTTGCATGTAGCTTCCCAGTTTTCCCAGCACCATTTGCTGAACAAACTTTCTTTGTTCCATTGTATTTTCTTTGCTCCTTTGTTAAAAATTAGCTGTCCATAAACTTGTGGGTTTATATCTGGGTTTTCTATTCGAATCCACTGGTCTGTATGTCTAGTGTGTCTCAATCCAGTACGATACTGTTTTAATTGCTGTGCCTTTGTATTACAATTTGAAGTCTGGGAGTATGATGCCCTTATTCTTTTTTGCCAGGGCTGTATAAAGTAGCCTTTTCCATGTTAGTAAGCCAAAGTTCTTTTGTACACTTCCACCAATGGGCCAAATTTATGCCTCCTGGAATCCACATGAAGGCAGTCTAATTTAGTAACTCTTGATTTAGAGTTCATGATTAGGAACGAAATGAATCTACAAGCCCCCTGAAGCTATTTGTAAAATGTGTAGGCATGTGTGTATCTGTAGTTTTCATTAAAATTTCAAGTGGGACCTTCAAAATATAACAAATAGATTAGCTTCATAAATATACATACAACTTGGGCACTTGCCTAGGTCCTTACACTTAGAAGGGGCTGTGCTAGACCTCATATTTTGCTGTTGGCATCTTGAAATTCTTAATTTATTAATAAGTGATCTTGAACTCTCATTTGTCACTGACTTCAAATTAGGAAGACCTAACAAATGGTAAAAATTTCAAATAAATCACTATGATTTCTAGAAAATCAGTCTGGATAGTTCTACTTTCAGGTGAGTTCATCATTATTTTGCTTAACTTCCAAACCTGCTTGGATTTCCAGTTTATTTATCTTCTTAATTGATATGAAATGAAAACTGTTGCTGCTTCCATTTTATATTGTGTCCTGCTTCTTGCTTGCTATATATAACGAAGATTCTTAACTGGAATTCATTGTCATTTTAGAATGTAACTAATTTATTTAAATAATATTTTAAACTTTGAAATCAACTTAAGCACAAAGGTGGATTGAGTCTAACTGGAGGTAATTAACAACTTTTATTAACATTAGGAGAGTTCTTATCTTTTAATCCTTAGATATTTGAAATTGAAGCTTAGTGAGTTCTGTCAGAGGAAAAAAAAAAACCAGACTGTTCAGATGTATCCAATTTAATTTCTAGCCTGCTTTCTAAGAAAGCTTTGAAATTTAGCTCTTTCTCTTTTTTGGTTGATCAGGTTTTTCCCCCCCTCACATGTAATGCTATCTTAATAAATTTAATATGTTGTATTATGTAATGTCATATCAAAATTTACATTTAATTTATAATATCAAGCTTAGGGAATCTTATTTAATATTTTAGTCACATATTTTATTTCAGTTTATTAGTAAAATAATGGTCATAACACATTAGTAATTTTACTGACGTATTATATCGAGTATTGGTTTCATTGAGGGTCACTATGCAAATGTGCTATTGCTTTTTGGTGACCTTGGGTACTACTGTGAGAAAGAGGCAAATCATACCCACCTTTGAACATGTGAATGTGATTTGAGACATATATATGGGTCGGTAATATTAGGTCTAGTGCTCCAAATACGTTAAAAGGGCAAAAATAGGGCCCTCCCTGGTGGCATAGTGGGTTAAAGCACTGCACTAGGAAGCTTAAGCTGCTTCCGCATGAGCCTGCCCTGGAGGAGATCCACATGGCGAGGCAGACTTCTCCTGACCCGCCCGCTGCTCCCCTCAGCAGTGTACTGCTTCAATCTGTGTGTTCTGCTCCCCACTCTGTCCCTGGTGAATCCTCTCATCCTCTGAATCTCTGGTCTGTACCCCAGTTCTGTATGAATAAATAAAATAAATAAATAAAAAAAAAGGGTAAAAATATGATTTCTAGGAGAAAAGGATAAAAAAATATTGTTTTGTCTTGGAATGAAAAAAAATTTAAAGGATGACTTGTAAGAAATGAAGTATTTTGGTGAAGAAGAGTTGTCTTGTGTATTCAAAGAAGATTAGATGATTTACGATTTGATATTTGAGGTGATTTTCCTTGAAATGAGAGCAGTCTTGTTCTGTGTAGTTTAGAGATTCATTTAACTCAGGAAAGTCTCAATCATAGGATCTCTTGAGATTCTTTCAGATTTAAGTTTCCACCCTTGGGTTTAAAATTCTGCTTCCATGACACACAAAGCTTCGCGTGGGCTTTCTTGAGGATTTGCCATTCTCTGAGACTTTTTATCTTTATTTTTATGTGTTGGGTACATGTCCCTCTTGGGGAAGAATGAGGATAGAAGAAGGGATGTCCTCTATAATAATCCTCAAATATGTATGTAAATGGGCACTGTCATTTTCAATTTCATCATTTGTGCAACTATATAGTTATTTCAACTTTGTTGTAAGTGCTCAGAAAAACATTTCTGTACTTACTGTTGGAGAATTTCCTTCAGAACCCATGGCATGATGTTAAATAACTGTAGTTTTGACCTAACATTTGTGAGTGATTTATTCCAGATTAAGGATCACTGTTCTTAAATGTTGCACATTTCAAATACATGAATGCAAAAGTTTACCTGGGGAAAAAAAAATACTGTGATTAACCTATTTAAAAAAAAATCATTGCTAGTTTTATGATCATATTTATGCTTTATGATGGTAGTCACTGGGAAAGTTTAAATGAAACAATGTTAATTAGCCGCATCTAGTTAAGTCCCTAATTAGATCAGTACAGTGAGCCTTTTTCTGTGAAAACTGCTATAACTGGAAAAAAAAAGAGTGTCTGAATGTTATTGGTTTGTAATCAAGTTGTATGTGAAGGCATGATTAAGAAAGAAATTTAAAAATATATATTTATAATAGCTTCAAATAATGCTAGTGGGTAGACTAGATGACTGGTGACTTCTTTGAAGGAATATATTCAAAATAGTCTCATTATTATATCACACTTATATCATCAATTATCAAAATAGTCACAGAATCATGAACTCTCCAAATCCCTTAGGGATTCTTTTGCTTAATGCCCTCATGTCCACCTGTTATTCTCATATTCATATATCTGCTGAAATTCCAGGCACACTGTCACTGGATTCCCAAGACCACCTTAGTTTCCCTAGTGTCTGGTAAAGACCTAATATATAGTAGGTAATCAGCAAGTATTTATTGAGTGAGTGGGTGGATATATTTAGGGTTTGGAAGATCCTGCCAGAAGTTAGTGTCCCAGTGTTTTTTTTTTTAATCATCATAAATGTTAATTGCTCAAAATTGTGAGGTGGGAGAAGCAATCTGGTAATTGGAGCATTCTGATGATTGGGATTGCAGTGCAGTGAGTTTTGTTATAAACAAATACATAGTAGTTGTATTTTCTGGTCAGCTATTAAAATGGGTTATTTTTGAAAGGCTGTCTTTGCAATTTGAACCAAATTCAAATGTGACTGCTTCTTGCTCTTTTAACTGCTAATTGCCAAGCGTGGTGTGGAATTGTTTGGCCTGGTATTGCTTCTGTGAGGAAGCAGTGATACTTCAGCTGAAATATGAAAATGAGAATGATAGAAATGGGAATGAGAGCATTAAACAAAGGGATCTCTAGGGGATTTCAAGTGCAAATATTTCATTATTCTGTGACTATTTTTTAAGAGATTATACATACAAAAACTGGGGTATAGGCCAGAAATGTAGGGGGACTGATGGTGAGAGGATTCACCAGGGACAGAGTGGGGAGCACAACAGGCAGATCCACTGATACACACTACTGAGGGGAGCAGCAGGCAAAACAGGAGAAGTCTACTGTGCCATGTGGGTCAGTTCCCTGGCCGGAGAGATCAAACTCATGCCTTAGTGGCTGGCAATAACTTGATAGTGATGAACTTAACTCCTTGGGCCATTAGGGAGGTCCTCACTTTTAAAAAAAGGTTTATTTTTATTTGTGCATACAGGAACTGGAGTGTAGGCCAGAGGGGTGTGTGTGTGTGTGTGGTGGTGGGGGAGGAGGGGTGAAAAGATTAACCAGAGACAGAAGGGGGAGCAGAACAGGTGGATCTACTGAAATACACTGAGGGGAGCAGCAGGTGCCACAGACCTCTCCTGTATCATCATGTGGGTCAGCTCCCTAGCCAGGAATCTAACTCATGTCGCAATGGCTGTTGTTAGCTTGATGGTGCTGAGATTAACTTTTTGTGCCACCAGACTTAACCTCTTGTGACTCCATTTTGTTAACTGACTCTGTATTTGTGATGTAATGATGAGACTAGCAATGCTCTAGTGAGAAGAGATTATATCGATGGACAGATTAGATTAGCCTCATATCTAGCCTTCAGCTGAGTGAGGTACCCATCATTTCTTATGATCTGTTCATCCCTCATACTGCTCCAATACATCGTCCTTCCCACTTTCTTCCCTTCCAAGCACAACTCTATGTGGGACAGAGACCTGATCTACCTTGGCCACACACAGAATATGGGGTGAAGTGAGGAATCTGGACACCTGGATTCTAATTGTGGGAAGATTTGCCACAATCAATGGGGCTGTGGTTAAGTCACTGCCTCCCTGGGTCTTAGTGTTCTCATTATAGAATAATGAGAGGTTTGGGCTAGGTCCAAATATTTAAATGGTGGTCTATGTATTTCTAGGGAGTCACTGGAGTGCTCATGGGGATTAGAGAGCACCACCCAACTTTAACTGCAGCAGTGTCACTTTTATTTGCTTGATGTGTGTGCTTCTTCAGAGATTTTGTTTGAATGAACACTGTGTTCAGCAATATACATAGTCCTTGAATAGTGTACAGATGTGATTTAGTCATTAAGGCAGTGAAGTGGTTTTACTTACTGTTTCATGGCCCAATTATTATTGACATTTGGTTTGCTGATTGAATGGAATTGACCATGCAACAGTCTAATCAGTTGCTGAGAGGGACAATCTTGTTGGCCACTTGGCTGCCTCAAGTTGGATCTACTGAGCCAACACTTTAGGTTAAAGATGTGGAAGTTATGAGCCCAGCAGAAGAGGAGGCAGGTTTTCCTTTATGTGGATATTGTAGTAGGGGCTGCACAGTTCTGGGCAGGAGTTCTGTTAACATAACCCTCCTCCCCCTCGACGTCTCCCCTACCATGGCCTACAGCCGGACTGCCTATAAATGATTGCCTGTCTATATACTGAAAGCTAAATTGATCCAAGTAACAGAGTCACCCCCAGAGTGGACATTTTATCATTTAATTATCTCTCATCCTTTCAAACCCAATCGATCCTTCACTATAAGAAGCATGATTAGTGCTCCTAATAGGCTGACAGGAAGACATATAGTACTCTAGAGATGGTCCAGGAGAGGAGAAAATACACTGTGGTCTGAAATGTGTGTTTTATTTTCAGGTACTCACTGATCTGTGATTCAATGTGTGATGTGTTCTCATTGGAAATGACCTGCTTTTATTCTTAGATTTTACAATTGCTATTTAGCACTGACTGTATGTAGCATTTTCCATTTGCCCAGTCATTAGGGGTCACGTTAATGACCACTGCTCTCATTGCAGCTTCATAAATGAGCAACAGAGGTCCATGGAGGAACCATGACTTGGTCCTAGGTCACATGGTAAATCAATGGCAGAGGTGAAGGTCACCAGTGTTGGGTTTCCACAACTCTCACTTATATCTTGTAATTGGTACCAATTTTTTTTTTTTCTCCTGCAGATACTGTAAAATGCTAAAAGGAGACTTCTACGAACTTTGTTGGAGGCCGTGACTAAAAAAATTCCACAAAGTGTGGCTGGTACTTTGCCCTGATATTTAGGGTCATCCTAAGAATTTCCCTGTGTCTTGGCCTTCTAGGGAAAACATCAGCAAATACATTAGACTTCTCATTGCAGGTGATTAGCAGTCATTGTTCAATTACAAAGCATCAAAAATTGGGTGATTACAAAGCATCAAAAATTGGGTGTCTAGACATGGAGGAGAGAATCGCCATCAGTTGCCTTATTTTGTTTTACTCTGATGAAATGCTCTGACAGCCTCCTGAGATGGGTTACATTCAGTGCTCACCTGACACTGTAGCTGTACTTGGATTTACCCCCAAAGCTAGGACAGCATTGTGTTTGGGGTTATGAGGCTTAGCGTTTGGCAGTCAGAACAGCTTCTATTTGTCCCAGTGGCTCAAAGGTCAACTTCCTTTGACTCAAAAACGTTTAAGCTCATTTGAAATTGAACAGAATGAGAGAGTTGAAATCAAATCCAAAATGAAAGAAATTAGATAGAGAGTTAATCATTGCTTTATGGAATGCAAGACTCTTGATTTATTTATTCCATAAGTCTGAAGGAAAGGCCCACTTGATTGCCAGACAACAGGTAAACAAGTGTTAAAAAGATACTCCCCTTTGATTTCTTGAACTGACAGAGACAAAGGTACATTAAAAGTACCATCAAATTTCACCCCCAATCCTTTCAAGACTTCCACAACTGATTAATTTAGCAATAGGAAATTATTCCTGCTCAATCATTAGCACTTGTTCTCTTCTTGCCATAAGATATGTCGTTTGCCGTTTTCATCTGCCTAATGAGCACACTGTTACTACGTAACAGGAACACCTGTTCAAGTTAGGTGACTACTTAGGAAGAGGTCTTGCTCTGGAGCTATAATCATGTGGACTTAAATCCAGTATAGCCAATAGATAGCTAATTGAAAACTGGAGTAGCTCACTGAATCGCCAGGGTTTTATCTGTAAAATGAAGCAATTTATTGTGTAAAAAAGTCTTTGTAAGAATCATAGAAATGTGTAGGGATGGTCTATTTTGCATCGTGTTGAATAGATGGCCATTGTTTTGATGTTACTGCTGCTGTTCTATTCCCTACATCAGAATTTTCAGTTCTTTTTTTTTTTTTTTTTGTAAAGATTTATTTATTTGTGCATACAGAACTGGGGTACAGGCCAGAGGCCCAGGGGCAGCGAGAGGCTTCACCAGAGACTGAGTGGGGAGTAGAACAGGCAGATCAAGGAAGTACACTGCTGAGGGGAGCAGCGGGCGGATCAGGAGAGGTCTGCCACGCCATGTGGTCACCTCCCAGGCAGGCAGGAATCGAACTCATGCGGAAGTGGCTTTAGCTTCTCAGTGCTGTGTTTTAACTCGTTGCAACACCAGGGAGGGCCAATTTTCAGTTCTTACAGAAAAAAGTGAGAGTGATAGGTGTTGCAAGGAGGGGGCCTTCTGTGCTTATGGTCAGAGGAAAAGTTTTGTGTATGAGTGTAAAGATTTGTACTAGGCAATAGGTTTTCTTACTTTGTTCATTGCATTTCTCTCCTTTTGAATATCTCTTCCGTAATGAAGTGACATTTTCTTTGGTGTTTAAGGTGTCATGAAATAATCATATCAGTTTATAAAAGATGATATACACAAGGGGAAAAGATGTGAGTATACATGCAAATACTGTCCTCATTTCTTTCTTCTTTTGGCAAGTAGAGGTCTTTCAAGCATAACTTATAATCTTATTATAGATTTTGTGTGGGATATTAAGAAGTAGTTTACAAGGAGGTAAGAAAAGTTACTTTTTGCTTTGGCACCAAGAAATAAAAAGCCATCCCATTTTTAAAAAATGTATTGATTTAACAGAAACTGGAAGTTTGGTTGAATGCTTTAGAATTTTTTTTTTTTTGTAAAGGTGATTTTTTAAATTTTAATTTTTTAAATAATATAATACTTACTTTTACATCATTTGTGCCTTTTTTGCTTTAGAATTTTTTACTTGGCCTGAGCTTCAAACACACATGGCCTGAAGTTTCCTGGGAAAGGCATAATGACTGAGTAGAAAACATGCATTTCAGCTAAGGTTCCTGGTCAGTTTCTAGAAGTACAGCACTACCAAGCTGGTGTGAGCCACTTTTTAAGCCTCCCCCAATCCTCCACCTTGACAGTTTTCTAGGTTTTCAATGAGGATAGAGCCCTCCTGGCAGAACTAAAACACATTCCCAGAGTTGCTAATGATATGAGGCCTGAATTATGGGGCTTGGATTTCTCCAACATAAGAAGATTCTCAAGGAATTACAATAGTACATGCTCCTCCAACTTTGTCCTGAATGTTATGGCTTTTGTGGGAAGCAACAAACATAACTTTTGCAACACAACTACTACAATGACCACACATTGCACGGTTACTATGTGCATGACCCTGTGCTGAGAACTTGACACATAAGTTGTTTGTTGGCATGAACAGTTTGGTGCTCAGATCACACTGTCACAGTAGGTGCTTAGGTAGGGTGGTAGTAGAGTCACACATCAGTCACTAGACCCTTCCTGTGATACATGCAGCCTCTTTTTCATTGCTAACAAGCAGCAGCATTAGTTCAGTTGTCATCTGTGGAACAAAATGACTAGATCCCATGACAGTGAAAATCATCACTTGAGGTGTATAAACTGGGCTCTTAGACCAAATGAGGTGGTGTCTCGCCTAACACACTGAGTTTCTCTGAGCCACCCCAGTGTAGGTAGAGCTAATTGTGGGAGAGTGCACGGTGTTTAGACTCTAAGGTCACTTCCTGATTATTGGTTGGGGCAAGTTGCCAAGAGTCCCTTGAGAAGGGCTATCCTCACTGCACCCCACCTCCACCAATGGTGGCACGATGCAGACAAGGCAACTCCCGAGGAGGTCATTGATAGCTGTTCCTCATCACATCCATGCGCCTTAGCCTGCCAGTTCATCTTATGTTGAGTTTCTGTGCCGTGGTTCGGTTTTATTGGCAAGCAGCCTTCACTAGGCTATGCTAAAGGCTCATTAATAGATTACTATCCCTAACAAGAGGAAGATTCAACCTAATGAGGGAGAGTGTGCCTCATTAATGGCTTTGAAATTAAGCAGTCTCCATCTAACTAATCAATGCTAAGTGACTGACCTTCGTGGAGGCTGCTCGTTAGTAGAATACACACAGATGCTAACGTGCTCAAAGGTATTTAAAATATATGTGAAAAGAACTACATTAATAAGACAAGCACAGCCCACCTGCCCATGCCTTCCTTGGCTCTTGTTCCCTATGCTATCTGTATGTAATTTGGTCCATTTATTTATGAGAATAAATTTGTCTGGTAATATCTATGTTTTTCACATTTCTGCATAGGTAATGATCTATGATCAAAGTTGCAGTAATTTGCTCTTGTGCAAAAAAAGTATAGGAAGAATTGGCTTATCATAATGGCTTTCTTCAATTACTCATTTATCCAAGGATAATTGCCTTTACAGGAGATACATGGGTTCCAAGTCTAATGCAATAAATGTTTATTTGGAATTATATTGGACTGATTCATCTTTTTTCTTCCTTGGGTGTTGCTGAAGATATTCATGCTGAAGTGTTCCATGATTATGCTTGAGTTTTTCTGATGGCAGAGATGGCTGTGAGACACCATGATTACGTGTTAAGTAGGACATAGGACAGATCACTCACAACCTCTAGTCTTATCACAAAAGCCCAAACTGATGGCGGAGGTCATTTTGAAATAATGTATCTCCTTGTTTTTCACTCAACACATCTCTCTGTTACGAAGCAATGTGAAGACTGCAGTGACTCAATACCAGATCCCATGTTTTGTTTTTTTTTTTCCTTCAATTCTCTCCATGATTTAAGATTTCCATATCTTGTTCATTTTCTTTCTCCAAACTCCCAATTCTGGCATCTTTAGTGAAAGCATCCAGAGAGGGTATTTATCAATTCCTGGGGCTCCCTGGTTTTATTTAGATATCAGTTTTATTTAGATAAGGAGTTCCCTAAAGTGACGACCTTTACTTCTCGTTGAGCGAAAAGTAACATTTACTCCTAGCTTTCTTCCCCTGGTAAATACAATTAGGAAACTTGTCCTGGAATAGAACCAAGAACTGACATGAAGACATTCAGATATATGCCTTCTGTGTGTTTTTCTTAGGTTTGTGGTGCCTTGATAACACAGTAGTCTCAGGTTGTTTGTCATGGTGAGGGCCTAGAGGTAGACAGATTTAAGTCTGCAAAGCAAGTGCAAGAAAGGAGGAATGACTCTTTTATGCATTTCCCCAACCACGATTAGTAGATATTAGTAGATGGTAAGGTCTGCAACTGATATGGTCTCGGATACCCTTTTGCTTTTGATTAATAATGATCGAAGAACGAGAGCTCCACTGTGGTCTTCATGGTATTTCGATTCTTAGACTTTTGTCACCTTGGTGCTGCTTTTTCCTAACTCTTTTTGTTAGGTTTTCTTCTTTACCTCTACCACTTCCTGGATGATTAGACTCTGGAATTCCTTTAAATTTGTATGCTGTTGGCTGTTTAATGTCACTTCTGTGGTGAAAATAGACTCATTTATACCTCAGAAATATGGCCATTTTGGTTATACTCCAAGGGACTTCGTCTATTTACTTGTTAGAATTATCTAGCTTATTATTAGATGACAGATACGACAAATGATTATAATATCTGGGTAAATTTACAAATTTTAGTGACATCTCTCTCCATTAAGTTTTTACCTTAATAAGACAAAAAGCACCTTCATACAATAAATTAGTACATGTACTTTGTTTTAGCTTTATAGACAGAAGAATACCATAAGTATTTTCTCTTAAAAAATCAAATGAGGCCCTCACTGGTGGCACAGTGGATTAGGGCACAGCACTGGGAAGCTAAAGCCACTTCAGCATGAGTTCGATCCCCTTCCCGGCAGGTGATCCATATGGTGCGGCAGACCTCTCCTGACTCACCCGATGCTCCCTTCAGCAGTGTACGTCCTGGATCTGCCTGTTCTGCTCCCCACTCTGTCTCTGGTGAATCTTCTCACTGCCCCCGCACCTTTGGCCTGTACCCCCAGTTCTGTATGCATAAATAAATAAATCTTTTTAAAAAAAAGTTCATTCTGTCAACATCTGTTTTGAGTCTCTAGCAGGGAATTAGACTTGGCCAGTGAGAACTGAAGCAAAGCACTACTGTTAACTGAGACCTTGAATTATGTTCCAAAATCGAGAAGACAAAACTGTGTCTCAGCCTCTATTTGTTTGCTTGTGGTCTGGGTGAGTTACCTATATCTGAATGTTCACGATACACTGAGAGACCAGAAACATTAATTTAAACAGAACAGCTAGATTCTTTCAAATGTTAGAGGGCCCTATGTTGCAGAAAAGGAAGCCAATACCTTATTAGTCAGACCAGCTGGATCATGGCCACACCACAAGTTAGCAGTGAACTCATGCTCTCTGGTGTATTAACTGATTAGAACATTGCTATCCTCAGGGTCTATTAATATTATCTCATTCCTTGCCTTGGGGAAAATCTCAAATGAATGGTGCTTAAGTTTCTCCTTTATGAAGATGGGTCAAATGGCATTAATTATTCACTAATTTATTCAGAAGAAATAGTCTGAGCACTAAAAAGATGTATATAAATCAGGTGCAGTCCATATCTAAAGGTATGCAGTGTCTTTTGCAACACACAAGTTACAAAATTCGAATAAAATTCACTTAGAACCAAATGCCGTGGGAGGATTGTATTGTTAGAAGCATACTTTACTTGTTTTGAGTCTTTTGATGAAATATGTAGAGAACCCATGCACCTGTCTACTTAGATCTTTATGAAAATTGCATATAAGCATAGTTTATTCATTTCTATTTCATCATCATTCATGGCTGAACATGCAGTGTGGCCCTGCCATTGTATACGTGAGAGGAAACAAATAAGCCATTTCAAGAATTGTCAAGGTTGGCTACACCCTTTTAAATATATCATTGTGCTTTCTGTGTCTTTCTTCTGTCTGTCTGTCCTACTTGAAAGCCTCTTTCTTCATCTATCTGCTCCCGGTTGATATTTCAAATCGTAACTTGAGGAACCAAGGGGCTTCATTTAGACTGTTTTTAAAGGGGCTTTAGTATACATAGGACATTAAGTACTTGAATAAAGAACATTCTAAAGTCTCTTATTAAATATGGACCATTATACAGGATTTTGCTGCATGATGAGTTAAGTTCATTGAGGAGAATTTGTAAAAAAACAGGATTGAGGGCCCTCCCTGGTGGCTCAGCCGGTTAAAGCACTGCACAAAGAAGCTTAAGCCACTTCTGCATGACTTCGATCCCCGCCTGCCCCAGAAGAGAGCCACATGGCACGCAGACCTCTCCTGACCTGCCCGCTGCTCCCTTCAGCAGTGTACTTCGTC
>NW_004567120.1:13911446-13933988 GCF_000260355.1 Condylura cristata
AAAAAAAAAAACAGGATTGATACATGGTAATAGCTTGGCTGGAATATAGCACACAATTGTGTAAGCTCTTTAATCATATACTTAAATTCCCTATTTTCAGTGGATTTACTTTGGTTAAGAGAAGGACCTTGTGGCACAAATGAACCCCAGTGGTTTCCTTCCTGGGGACATTTTTGTGACTTTGAAAAATCTTTATTTTCAAACATTCAGCCATCTAGTTTTTAGGGTTGAAATTTGGCCACCCTTTTCTGATTTGACTCGGTTTTGATAAGACAGCTCCCTCAATATTAGAGCAGCTTCTGTGTCCCAATTAAGTGGGCAAATCTTGGCTTCTGTGGTTTGATTTTTGTAATGCAGTAATGGCCCATAAAGTCTGAGAGAACTCTAGCCAATCTTGCCAAAACTAAAATTGTCTTTTATTTTTTTTATATTCCCAACTGTTCTTGGCCTATTGGGGGATATTAAACATATTTACATTTAGGAGGTCCCTCTTAAGCAGCTCTGAGGAAAAGATGACACCGTTTCTGTGATCTTGTAAGTCTGATGCAACCACATCATGCATTTCAAGGCTATGTCTGCAGATGCACTTCCTAGGACCTGTGACTCTTGGCAAGCCCTGCCCCCAATACTCAGAATTTGTCAAAAAGAAATTGGTGAAAACTTCTGCCCACCTGTATATTTGGGAGTAGAATTTATTTCCAGCCTTTGGGACGGGACTAACCTCTGTGAACTTGGAGCCAGTGACCCGCAACCCACGGCATACAAATGACACAGGGCCAATAACTAGTCCTTTTTGCTAATGCTGCTAAAATTCCTGACCTAGAACTATTTTAGTTGTTGCCTCTGCTTATCTATCTAGACTTAGGGTAACGTCTTGCTTTTTTTTTTTTTTTTAGATTTATTTATGCATATGAGAACTGGGGTGTAGGCTAGAGGTGTGGGGGTGAGGGGATTCACCATAGACAGAGTGGGGAGCAGAACAGGCAGATTGACTGAAACACACTGCTGAGGAGAGCAGTGGATGGGTCAGGAGAGGTCTGCATGCCATGCAGGTCACCCCCCTGGCCGGGGATCACAGACTTAAGGTAACTTCTCAAACTTTCTTGCCCTGCTAGCCACTCACTAGGTTTGTTTTATTTAATCTACCCTGTTTTCAATTCCACTCTGAAGAACTTTGGGTATGGAAGGATGATTTTGAATATCTAGGGATCAGAGAGATAATGAATGCTCTGAGGATCCAGAGAAAGCAGGAGGGAATGTGATCCAGAGCTTAGGATGAAGTAGCAAAAAGATTAGAGACGTATTTTTAATTTTAGCAGCAGTGAAAGGGAGGAAGTTGAGGGCAGACCTAAGTTTTGGTGACCAAAAGTTATGGTGGCTTCCATTCTGTAAATTAAGTTGAAGGTAAGGTCAGTCAGATAAGTGGGTGTGGGGTGGGAAATGAAAGAATGGAAAGTCATTAAAATTTGGAATGCACCCATTTACTAGACTTCTTTCTAAACCAATTGTATCTGTCAGAAAGGGTTAGACTGGTTACACTGAAAAGATTCTGCCATGCAGTGACCATATTGATAAGCTTAATAGCTTCATCAGTAAGTTATTTTAATGAGAGCTAGCTGTGACCTAGATACCACAAGAATACAATGAGATGCTATAACTGATAATGTCCAGCCTCAGCTGAGCTTTCAATCATTTGCCTTCGATTGGCTACTTATGCCGTTTCTGTGTTTTTCTCGCTCCCCTCTCTCACAAAGCATATTATGTGGTTATACTTGGGTTTGAATATTTTCAATGAGATTCTTATTTATTATTTTTTCAAATTTTATTTTATTATTACTTTTACATTATTTTTACATCATTCTTCATTTTGTGCATTTTTTTTCATCTCGATTGTAGTCCCCACGGACTTCTCACCACCAATTCACCTGTGTGTCATCATCATAGTCCCGTGTACTCTTCCCACCCCATCCCAGTTTTGATCCTATTCCCCTCTCAACCCCTGTAAAATGTCTCTGGCTTATAGTGTTCATTATCATCTTTCTTTATTCTGATTGCTTTTTTTCTTCTTCCTGGTTTCTCACGCACTTGCTATGAGTGAAACCATCCAGTATTTTACTTTTTCTGGCTTATTTCACTAAGCATGATCCCTTCCAGCTCCATCCATGTTGCTGCAAAAGGCATGAACGTATCTTTTTTTGATTGCTGAGTAATATTCCATCATGTACATGTATACCACATCTTCATGATATGGTTATCTATTTTGGGGCATTTGGGTTGGTTCCACATCTTCCCTGTTGTAAATAGAGTAGCAATAAACATGGGGGTACATGTGTCCTTTTTAGTCAATGTTTTTGTTTCCTTTGGGTAGATACCTAGGAGTGGGTTTGCTGGGTCATATGGAAGCTCCATGTTTAGCAGTTTGAGGAACCTCCAGTTTTCCATAGTGGTTGTACTAGTTTGCATTCCCACCAGCAGTGTGGGAGAGTTCTTTTCTCTCCATTATCCTCGCTAACATTTGTTGTTGCTAGTTGTTTTAAAATGTGCCATTCTCACTGGTGTGAGGTGGTAACTCATTGTGGTTTTAATTTGCACTTGCCTTATTATGAGTGATGTTGAACATTTTTTCATATGCCTGTTTACCGTCTGCATTTCCTCTTTGGAGAAGCATTTCTTTAGCTCTTCTGCCTATTTTTTGATGGGGTTGTTCACTTTATTTTTGTTTAATTTAATCAAACTTTGTATATCTTGGTGATCAGTCCTTTGTCATTAGTATTGTGAATAAAATTTTTCTCCCAATCAGCGGGATATCTTTGTTTTGTATAAAGTATCTTTTGCTGTACAGAAGCTCTTGAATTTGATGTAGTCTCATCGGTTTGGCCTTTTCTTCACTATCCTTACTTTGGGTGATGTATCTTTAAAGATGTTACTGAGGTGGATATAGTGTAGTGTTTTGCCCACCTTTTATTCTAGATATTTTATGGTTCTGGGTCTTAAGTCTAGTTCTTTAATCCATTCTCACTTAGTTGGTTTTTGTGCATGATATGAGGTAGTAACCTAGTTTCATTTTTTTTTTTTTTTGCATGTAGCAGCCCAGTTTTCCCAGCTTCATTTGTTGAACAAACTTTCTTTGTTCCCTGCAATGAGATGATTTTTTTCTCTATAAGCCGGAGGCAGTGGCCATAAACTATTTTTTTTTAGTGTTAATTAGCAAGAAGAAATGAGTGTTTCTGAACTTTATGGAGTTGCAGAGGGATGGTAATCTTGAATCCCGTGTGAAGAAAGATAATCTTCTGTTCTCTTGAGTTAAGTGAATTAAGACAAATGCAAAAAAAAAAAAGTTTTCCTCTAAAGTCTGGACTCCCTTGCCTTGTGTGTTCTTAGTATTCCTATAAATGCTGTCAGCCAAGAAAATAGAATCTTTTATCATAACAGGAATGTACTCATGTGTGGCTAATGGTCATATAAAATTAATGTACATATGACTAAATTTATACATAGGAGAGAACATAAGGTATAAACTCCTGACACTGGCATTAGAAATGGTCTTGGGGATTCAGCTATAAGGGAAAGGGAGACAGAAACATAAACAAATGTCCCTGCATTAAACTACAATTCTGCTGTACAGTGAAAAAAAAATCATGTAAACAGAAAACATCTTACTGAATGGGAGACGATAAACTGTACATCTGAAAAGGAGTTCATATCCAAAATATATAAAGAAACAACAAAAACAAACAACCTAATTATCAAAACAAACAAGTGTGTTGGGGCAGAGTATCTGAAGATAATTGATGAAGGAAGCAGATGGCAACCAGACACATGAATAGGCAGGTGGTCTTCATTCCTGATGATCAGGGAAATGTCAATGACGCCTGCAAAGGGATACCACTGGTTAGAATGACTCATCAAATGTAAAGGACCCTGGATGTGGTACAAAGGGACTCCTCATGTACTGTTGTGGCAATGTAATGGTGCCCAATCTGGTAAGTAGTATAGAGAGTTTTCAAAAAATAAGACTAGAAATACCATTTAATCTTTGCAATTCCACTTCTGGGAATTCTTCCAGGAAATATGAAGATACTGACTTAAGAAGATACATACACCCCTATGTTCATTGCACCATTATTCATATTAATCAAGATATAGAAGCAACAGATAGGAGAATGAAGAAGATGTGTATGCACGTGATGGAATACCTCACAGTTTAGTGAAATTCTGCCATTTGCAACAAAAGGGATGGAGCTAGAGGGTGTTCTGCTAAGTGAAATAAAAGAGACATCACAAATGTCATGCAATTCCACTCACATGGAGGTACAGAAACAAAGCAAATGAACACACAAAACAAAATTGAAACCTACACGTAGATTTGAGAACACAGTGATGCTTAGCAGGGAGCAAGGAGGTGGCGAGGTGACCCGAGTGGGCATAGGTGACCCGAGTGGGCATAGGGTGTCAGCAGTAGGGAGGTGGGCGGGGTCGAGACTTTGTGTAGTGGTAAGATACAGTGTATCTGGAACATTTAACTTTATCAACCAATGTTACTTAAGTTTACCTAAAAAAAAAAAAAAACCCACAAAAACCCATAACAGACCAAGGGAAGACTTGGGATGAAAAAGTGGTGCACTTTGGGAGCAGGGGATTTTTGATGGACCTAATTTTTACTCTGTGACCAAAGTCACGGTGTGGTTAGTACCTGAGTAGATTTATTTGGTTAACTGAAAAACCCTCTTTGGAATAACGGGCTAACATTGAGCTTGGGGTATCTGAGGGAGAGCCATAAAGGAAGTGTTTCAGGCAGTGTTCTACCTCCTTTGTTTGTATTTGTATTTCACTTCAGCCTTACAACAACCCCATAAAGAGTGGTAGATAGTGCTTTTATCCTGTGAGAAGTGGAGAGTATAAGTAACTTAACTGGATTACAAACGTAAGCATTTAGTTGTGAAGACAAAAAAATTATCTCTGCTTTTGAGACAGGGAAAGGTTTTAATTAATTGCTTAAGGCCCAGCAGCTCTCTTGTGCAAGAACCCAGATGTCCTGTCTATAATTTGCTACTCTGTCTTTGTATCAGCAACCTGGGTGTCACTTGGGAGTTTATTAGAAATACAGACTTCCAGGATCCTTCCCCGATCAGCTGAGTCTGAGTTTGTGTGAAATTTCAAGTTTGAGAAACAATGGGCTATCTCTCACTGCCAGCAGTACCTGATACAGATAGGCACAAATCCATTCACCGATAGGCACAAATCCATTCACTGAAGGCAGAAAGTATTTCCCAATTATCCATCTAAGAGTGGGGTTGGAAATTTGGAGATTTCAAATAGCAAGAAACATGAGTCTGAACAGCTGACTAGCACCTCACACAGTGGTTCCTGGAGTGGGGAAGAAAGGAAATGAGAACATACAGGAAGTGTGGTTCTAGGGAGTACCTTCCTGAAGTGGAAGTGAAGTACTGACACCCAGCAGGATGAGCAGCTGTACTCTCTAGAATTTTTTTTTTTTGCTTGTCAGGTCAGAGCTCATTCAGTGGGTCTGACCTTGTGCTGATAACCAACAGGGAGAGTTGAGGTTGGCTTTTTCATACCGTCCAGCTGATCTTCCTGGAAGATCACAGATTTCACTGCTTAAGTAAACCTGCTGTGTGAATATTTGGAAATCTAGATTGATGGACCAGGCAACCAAGTGGCTTGTTTTTGAGGATGTGTCATCAGTTTCCTTTCAGTGGTGAGCTCCTTACTGTACTTAAACAGATCTCTCCAGCACTGTTCATGGTGCACACTGGTGTGAAGATGTCCAGTGAAAGGTGTCTCTGCACAAGCCAGGATTGTTTTGCCTATGCAACTGTGTAAAGTGATCTGAATGGCCCCTGAATTCAGAATAAATGATTTTTTTGGTCTATTTCCCTTAAACAGACAAGAGAGCTGCTTTGTAGAAAACACTACTTTTGACTTTAGACCTTTTTCAGTTTCACTATTGCAGTTTTTATTCTTCATGCCTCATTGAACTGAACTTGTTACAGGATGAGGTTCACTAAACTGAGATTTATTGGAATTTAAGGAAGGAAACGGACATAAAAAAGGCAGTTTTGTTGTTTTTATACAAGGCTTCTTGAGCAACATTTCACAAACCACACAGTGTCAGTTACCTTTATGGCTTCATTCATTCATCCTTTCCTCTTCCCATCTAGCCCTTCAATCATTGATGCATACATTCAGTTTATCAGTCAATATTGTCAATAATCATTTGGGTTGGGGATGCAACAGTGGACAAGACCTATAAAATTACTGCCCTTTTAGACCTTATCGTCTAGTACGAGATGGAACCATGTTAACCTGGTAATTCTCAGTATGGTGTGAATATCGGCTAATTTGATTGAAGTCCAAGATGTCATGCAAGGATGAAAGGTGTTTATGACCCAAATCAACTACAATTCATAGACAGAAATTGTTTAAGCTATCTAAAGTTAAATGAGAAATTTCTCCAAAGATGGTGTTTTAAATGGTAAACATTTTTCAATCCCATGTTTCTGTGAGCCATGCACCAAGTTGTGTTTTAGCTGGGTACTTTGCTCAGGGTTCCTCATTGGCTGCAATCCAGGTATTGGTAAGGGCTGGAGTTACCTCAAGGTGTGCCTAAGAATGATCTACTCGTACATTCACTCATGTTATTACTGACAGAATTCAGTTTCATATATTTTGTTGGACTGTGGCATCAGTTCCTTGCTGGCTGTTCTCCAGGGGTCACCCCTAATTACTTGCCATATGGGTCTTTCGGTAGAGCAAACTTCAGGTGGCAGCTGGTTTAATCAAAGTGAACAAGTGAAGGAGGCTGCAAGACAGAATTATAGTCTTTTGTAAACTAATCTCATAAATGACATCTTATCACTTTTGCCATACACTGTTCCATAGGAACAAGTCTCTGAGTCCAGCTGCACTCAGAGGCAGCAGCTGACTCCCAAAGGGAAAAGGAATAGACTATATAGTTACGTGAATGTAAGGAGGCAGTGATGTCAGGAACCATTTTAGAAGCTTTCTACCCCAGACATGTTCCCCTGTGCAAACATGTGAGTCCCATTTCTTCATGGCTCTTCCACACTGGTGAGATTCATAATCAAACTCAACATTGGACATGCACGTCCCATGCCTCCAGTCTATGGTGTATCATCGTAGGGTTTTCCGGATTGACAAAAAATTACTCAAGCTGTTAAATCCTTCATGTATTGCATCATCTCAATCGTAATGGTTGGGAGGGTTGGCAAGTTTTCAGAAGGAAAGAATATATGAGGAATTGAAAATTTAGTGCCAGCTTTCATGGTATTGCTCCAAGATTCTTTGTAGACCTGTCTTCACAGACATCACTTCTAATTAGGTTAGTTTGGTTGCAAATGGCAAGACACCCTAAATAATGAATAATGTATAACAAGTGTATTTGCTCATTGGGATCCAGGAAACAGTTGGAAGCCAGGAAAATATATTTATTAAAGAGTATGTCACTATTAGGGAGACTGCAAAGTAGAATGACTTAATAAAATGGGAAGTTCTCTTGTACTCACTCTTCCCATCCCTCCCTCCTCTTTACTGTACAGCTTTTTTAGGCTAGTTGAGCAGTTTTAAGGTTTTGTCCCATTTATCAGTTTACGCAACCATTGATATTCTGCCATCCTTTAGAGCACAGATGGATAAATCATGGCTAACAGGCCAAATCTGGCCTGTTGTCTGCTTTTATAAATAAAGTTTAATTTGAACACAGCCACTCCCCATTGTTTACATATTATCTCTGACTGCTTTATCCATACAACTGTAGAACTGAGTAATTTCAACAGAGCTCTTGTGGACCACAGAGCCTAAGTTACTGACCATTGGATGCCTATTCAGAAAGCTTGCCATCCCCTCCTCTAGTGACTTGGCATTGATTGTATGGTTTCTGCGTGCTTTCATTTCAGATGGTGGGAAGACAAAGAAGCAGGTGTTCACGGTAAAAATATTTCAAAAAAGTGATGGGAAGTTGTATACATCACTTTTTCTCATGGGCCATTGACTAGTTACCTGGCAGTAAAGTTTTCTAGGAAGTATATTCTATGATTAGGTGGCTTTGTGCTCAGACAATATTTGTGGCAAGAGAGTCATGGGTACCATTATTATCCTCATGTTCTCTATTAAATAATCTAAGGCTAGAGAGTTCATAAGGATTATTTTTCTGATACCAGCAATGGATTGAGCTGCTAGAAAAAAGTAGTGGCTTTGGATTCCATAGAGTGTAGAACTACAAGAGACTGTAGACTTCAAGGCAATTGCAGAGATCTCATCAAGAGTAGGGGTTTTTCAATGAATTTGCTCTCTTTCGCTTTTGTAAACTTTCTTTTCTATTGAAGAAACATTGGTTTATAGCATTGTATGTAATTTAGGGGATGCGGTCATACCTCTCTGAATGTATGTCATTGTACCATGCACAACACCCAAGCTCCCATAGCCTTCACCACAGTCCATTGGACCCTCATCCTCATTGTTTCTCACACCTAACCATCCTCTAGAAGACTCATTTTTGCATTTATTTGGTATCTTCTTTCTTCCATTTTCTGCTTACTCATGTTTTATCTTACTACTGTTTTTCTTTTGACCACAGTTTCTTTGTGACTCTGGATTTGCTTCATGGAATTTTTTGATTATTTTGTCAGGCACATTTCTCAAACTTTCCTTTTTTCATTCCTTTTTTTTCATAGTATCACTTTGCTTATGTTTCTACTGTAGAGAACTGGATTAATCCAGGGGTTTGTTGTGAGAGTTTCTTGGCAATAACTGACATGGAGTCAGTAATCACCTTTGTTTACAACATCAGTGATGATGGAGGGTGGGATCACTTGATATAAAAGATGCTTTCTAGGGTTTTCCATTGAACAATGGAGTGGGGATAGACAACTAACAGTTTGATCGTCATAACACAGTCATAAAAGCCTCATTTCTTATTTGCCACTAATACTCCCCTAGGCTTTCATGTGTATCTTTGGATCTGCCATTACTAAAACTTGTCAGTCTGCTCTTATCTGTGAATGAACCAGGTCTCATTAATGCTTTGTTTATTTTTTCAAAACAATCTTTTGAAGTGCAATGATTTCCCTAGTGTAGGTGGTAGCTACAATCACACCATTTGTTGATGAACATGAATTTGGTTTTAGTGGTAATAGAAGGGTAAGTATAAAAACTTTGCTTCTTAGAGCTTCAAGAAAGATGGTTTCATAACTTCTCATTTCATTGTGTTTGAGCTCATCCCATAGCAACAGTGTTATCTCCACATTCTCCCCCACTGCAGGAATTAAATGCTCGCTATATGGCAGGCACTGTGCTGAAGTTTGTGCTGATATTGATCTATTTCTCACACTAATGCTGCTTTATAGCTATCAGTATTTCGCTGTTGAAGAAATTGAGACATAGAGGTCAAGTGACATCCCTCTAGTCACATAGCTCATAATTGACAAAGCCAGGGTTCAAGCTCAGCTGGTTTGATTCTAGAATGAGGGTCTCACTCCCACAGTTCATAAAATGTCATTAACAAAGTTCTCCAGGGACAGAGGTGGTAACTGTTTTCTTCTCATGAACTACTTCCGCTCCAAGAGCTCCTTACCAGCGGCTGATATCTTTGAGAGAACTATCAGTGCCCATCAAGTAAGCTATGCTAAAAAGTGTTTAATGATGCATTTTCTTGAAGGTCCATTGACTAAATAAATTTGCTTCTAGAGGTGTCTCAATGAGTATTTACTGTCTGAGGATACACAGTCTACATTATGTTGGTAAATGTAGAAGGTTAATTTTCTTATGTTGGTTAATCATACAGCCACAAATAGACCCACTCAGCAATGTCTTTTGTGTGAGTAATATGGATTTGTGCTTTTTTCTCAATATATGAAATTTTATGCTAGTATGCCATGTTTCGTTAATATATATCTGATGTCAGAATGGCCTTTCCTGGAATAGGAATGCTGACAAAAAGTTTTTGAAAATATCTTGGCTAGAAATGGGGCAGTTGGTCTGCAGAATTTGCATGCATGCTTCCTTTCTACTTACCCTTCCTTTATTCTACTTCTCTGTATCAAATTATGCTCATTCCGTCCTTTAACACCTGGCTAAAAATGTGCCCCTCGATATTTAGTCCCAGTAGTTACATCTAATCCATCCTCCCCCCCGCCCGCCGTGGGTCCACAGTATATCTAGACACAGTTCATGCAGACATTTGCTTTTACTGACATGTTTTCTGTAACTGGTCTTAAGTCATCTCTTGTATGTTTGTTTTGTCACATTATATAGACTGAATTGTCTTCATGATGTCAACAAAGGCCTTTGCAAACAGAAGGTGAGCAGTAAAGGATGTTGACTGACTGCCTTTAAAGAACATAAACATCTGCTTGTTGCAGGCCAAGATCTTAGACTTCCCCATGAATATAGATCTCTAATCTGAAAAATAGGCCAGAAAGAAGCAAAGAAAACATTCAGTGGCTTCTACAACAAAACTATAAGCCAAATCAGAAATGGAGAAATGCAAAATGCAAAAAGACCGTTACTATTTGATTTTTGAAAATTATTTTGTATTGAGGTAATGCTGATTTATAACACTATATGTGATTGGGGGCAGGGTTAGATGTTTGGGGTATGGTACCAAATGACCAGTTTTCCTCAGGCTGACTCTGGTGGTTTCATACTGACTGATTAAGGCTCTCCAAGAGTATTTCATGAAGAACAGTCATCCTACATTCATTTCTTTGAAAGAAAATGTGGAGACTTGGATGTTCTTGATTTGTACAGGAAGTTACCGCAATGCTTTGTGTTTGTGCTAGTGCTTGTGCACTATGCTAATCCTCTTACTTGTGTGGTCAAGTGAAGGCAGAGCCAAGAAGGTGGCTTGTGATATACACGGCCTCCTGGTGAGGAAATTCAAGTGATTTCAGGTGTATTGGCCCAGTCTGAGCTTATATTAGAATAGGTTTTAATCAAAATAGTTCCAGAAACTCAAGTGACTTACTGGTGACATCAAAATGTTCTTCCAGAATGGGCAGACGTTACCCTTAACTTGGGAATGATGATGCCTGTACTGGAGAAGATGTCTGTGACATTTTGTGAAGCAGCTTTTTGCCCTTCTTTCTCACTGGGCTTTGTGTGTCTCTCCTCTGTTCTTTTTTCCTGATGACAGAATCTGGATCACTAAGAATGGGTAAAATACATTCCTGTAGAGGGACTTTCATGTAGGAGGATTTTGATGTGGGAAAGAGCTTGATGTATTCCAAGAGCACAGAGGGAGTCAGTGAGTGACGGGAGCTTGAGAACTGAGTGGCAATGACATTGGGTGAGCCTAGAGAGGGGAGTTAGTTACCTAGTTCAGCACCTCCACAGAACTTGGGGTGTGTTTGGTGGAGCAGTATAATGAGGAAATAATAATAAGTACAGTTTCTTGCCCCCTTTCAGTGAAGTAATCCCCTCCCCCACTTTAAGCCCATTGAAGACAGTCCTGTGCTTGAATCCCTGTTGTGAGAGATTGTGTTCTAGAGGAATCCAGGGTACAGTCAGGCTCACAGTGACACTCAGAATGTGTTCCCAAAGAAAATATTACCTATGAAAAATTCAGGAGCTGGGCCTTTGGGCCAGGCTTACAGAGACAAATAGCTATAGATTTAGATATAAATACAGATAATTAAGTAAAATGAGATTATTTAAACTTAGCATACTCTAATAGAATTAGTAGGTATGTTGAAACCTTTAGTTACTAATTACAACTTAATGAAATAATTTAATTCCCATACATACCCCCTTCCTTTTGAATCTACAATTTACATAACAAATTATTCATTTAATGGTTAATCATCTGACTCCCCCTATTAAACTCTGATTAGACAGCCTGAGGTTTCTAGAAAATGACTCTTGAAATACTGCAGAATTTATGAAACACAGGGGACCCCAGACAGCCAGGTTTTCGTATTTGCTGGTTGGGTGGGTGGGAAGATTTCTACACAAAAGCAATGCAGCTGGTGGAGGAGGTGTGGCGGGAGGTGATCTGGCAAAAATGAAAACAAGCTAACCTAACATTTCCTGAATGTCTCTACTGTGGACCAGGAACTACTGCATTGACAGAGCACCTCTTTGATATCGGGGCTACTGATTAGTACTTCAGAGATGAGAAGACTGAGACTTGGAGGTTAAATGACTTGTCCAGGATCACACAGTGTTAAGTTGTAGAGTAGGAAAAGACATACTGTGCACTTCTCTCTGCCCTTCTGGCTTCTTTTTTGCCTGCTTCTTGGTTTTTCCAACAACTAATACCTTTTTGTCTCTCACATTTTCACCAGCAACTGGCTCCTTAGGCTGGAAACCAGGACCTAATATGAAGAACTATATATGATTTGGTGATCAGGAAAATTTTCTGTTTCTGGAACATGAACCTCAGCAGTTGTGCGGTCTTCAGGTTATTTCTGCACATTCCCTGCCTTACCCACCACCCTACTTGCTGGCTGGTACTATGCCATAACCTCCCTTTAACTCTTCTTTAGTTGCACAACATTGACACCCAGACATGACTTTTGGGTTTGAGCTCAGATTTACCAAGAACCCAAAACAAAAGACTGTATTCGAATTTCTTGGTGCCCAAGAGCTCCAGATAGATTGAAAGGGAGCAAGAATCTTGCAAGTATGGGCTTTAGGGACAGTCTAGATCTCTGTGGGGAGCAGTAGCAGCCAAGCACCAAAATAAAGGTGGTGAGTGCTTGGGGCCAGGGAAGAGGGAATTACATTAACAATGAGAATTCCTTAAAGGCAGGCATCATGTTTTATTTTTTGTTTCCAGCAATTAACACAGTGATTTGGGTACAGCAGGTACTGAAAAAAAGACATTAAACATTCAAGTGTAATAGTCGAGCCAATATTATGAGAAACATCTTTTTTTTATTAGTTTATTTTTACATGACTTTGTGCCTTTTTCCATCTCAGTTGTAATCCCCATGGACTTCCCACCACCAATTCACACGTGTGCCATCACCATAGTCCCGTGCACCCATTTTTAATCCCATTCCCAACTCTACCCCCATAAAATGCCTCTGGTATATAGTTGTTCATGGTTTTGTTTGGTTTTTCTTTATTACAATTGCTTTTTATACCCCATCCCCACTCCCCACCAAGCCCCTGATCCTTTAATTCTCCTGTTATGAGGGAAACCATCCAGTATTTTTCTTTTTCTTTCTGGCTTATTTCACTAAGCATGACCCCTTCCAGCTCCATCCATGTTTTGCAAAAGGCATGAGTTTATCTTTTTTGATTGCTGAGTAAAATGCCATTGTGTATATGTACCACATCTTTTTAATCCAGGCATCTACTTGTGGGCATTTGGCTTGATTCCACATCTTTCCTATTGTAAATAGAGCAGCAGTAAACATGGGGGGGGGTGCAGGTGTCCTTTTTAGTCAATGTTTTTGTGTCCTTTGGGTAGATACCTAGGAGTGGGATTGCTGGGTCATATGGAAGGTCCATGTTTAGCAGTTTGAGAAACCCCCAGTTTTCCAGTGGTTGTACTAGTTTGCATTCCCACCAGCAGTTCAGGAGAGTTCCTTTTTCTCCACATCCTGGCCAACATTTGTTGTTGCTAGTTATTTGAAGATGTGCCATTCTCACTGGGGTGAGGTGGTATCTCATTGTGGTTTTAATTTCCATTTCCCTTATTACAAGTGATGTTGAACATTGCAAAACACTATGCGGCATATACTTCAGAACATTTGTGAAGATACAACACCCAGGATAGTGAAGAAAAGGATAAAGAGCTGGGACTACAAGTTAAAGAGCTTCTGTACAGCAAAAGAGATACTACACAAAACAAAGAGACATCCCACTGATTGGGAGAAAATTTTCTCACACAAAACTAGTGAAAAGGGATTGATCACAAAGATATACAAACACTGAATCTCATCTTTTTTTTTTTTTTTAAATATGCACACAGAACTGGGGTACAGGCCAGCAGTGCAGGCCGGTGAGAGGATCCACCAAAGACAGAGTGGGGAGCAGAACAGGCAGATTGGCGAAGTACACTGCTGAGGGGAGCAGTGAGACAGGAGAGGTCTGCAGCGCCACATGGGTCACCTCTGAGGCTGGGATTGAACTGGAATTGAAGTGGCTGCGGCTAGCCTGCAGTGCGGTGCTTTAATCTATTGCACCACCAGGGAGACCCAGAAACATCTTTAATAGATATTTTTGAAGTCATTCAGGATAGGAGGTGGCACGGTCTTTGGGAAAACAGTTATGTTTATTATATAGCACTGGTAATCGTTCCATTACTGGCCCATGGACAAGTCGCTGGGCTATCCTGTGACGCAGTTGCCTTATCTGTAAAAAGTAGATGGTAGACTGTTTCTAAAATTGTGTTACTCATTTACATTTATTTTATACACATAATAAAAATAACCAATATTTATTTAGCTTCTGAAAGTTAACAAAGACTCATTGTCTATTGCCCTACTGAGTCCTCCAAAAATGTTGTGAAGTATAAACTGTTATCTCAGTTTCACTGATGAAGAAACCAAGGCTCAAATTAAGGAGGTAATTTACATTGCTGTTAAATAAGCCTTTTGACTCCAATTCAGTCCTCTTTCCAGGTACCCAGTTCTTTCCACATAGTAATTACCTGTATGTAAATAATGCTTCTAAAGTGCTTGAAAAATCATTTGTTCCGTCAGTCTTTAAATGTCTCTCCTCCAATTGCATTTGATTGTTAATTTGCTCAGCAAACTCCTTTCCTAATCTTAAACCAGTTGAAGTTGAGTTATTAGGAACTTCACATTCTTTAGGTCTTAATTAACGAGCCTTTCCTTTATTCTTCTACACTGAGCCTTGGCTTTTTGGTAAGGGAAATGCATTTGCCCTGCTGGAAGCTTCTGCAGATTATGAGGGGCTGTACTTTTAGCTTAGCTAGAAATGGAATCCATGTGCTAATTGAGCTATCTCTATTACTGCTAACAATAGAAAGTACACCTGCCTTTGCTTTAATGTAGATTCATATATATTAGTGCAGCTATGACATTAGGAACAAAGAAACCTGCACATAGACCCATTAGGAATACTTTAGAAATTCTTTGGTACGTCTAATGACAAAACATCAAATCTACTGGGCATTTTAACAGATATTATGATAAATCATATTCCCTTACACTTCACCCCCCCTGGGGAATGACTGCTGAAATGTACTGTATTTCCCGGGGGCATGGTGCACTAAGTTTTCATAATTTAACCAAGTATGAAGGGATTTTGGCAGAAATTACTGAACCTGTCAGATTTAACTGCTTGCAAATTCAATTAGTGGGGGAGGGGGCACGGAAACAGCTTTGGAGAATATATCAAAATTCAATTAGTCAGCAAACTGGGGTTGTTAGCTCACTCTTTGGGATAATCTATCAAAAGGGAAAGTGTACTTGACACTAAGATCAACTAATTAAATGCATTATATCCTGATGGGGTGGTTTTAACTCTTTACTGCTCCACCAAGTTTATTTGGGCATAAAACCTGGAATGGAAGTGATCTAGTTGTAGGCTATGTGGACATAAGTGTACTGAATGAGTATGTGAGGTAGAGGCAGAAAGAAGTCCTTCACACTCTTTTAATGGCTTGAAAGAGATTCATTAATTTTTTGCCTTTTTTTTTAATAACAATTAGGTTGCATGATGAAATACTTTCAGGGTACAGTAAGTACTGCTTTATTAATCTTGTTTATCATGAATGGAGGTATGTATGGATATTAACCAGTTACAACAGGGCTCATTCAAAACATTTGTAATGTGCTAATGATATTTCTCAAAGTTTTGGCTGATATTGAGAGGATTTAGAGGAAACCAGGCAATGTAAACATTGCGTGGGGGTGTTCTTTCAAAATAAATGTGTTCTTTTTTTGACTCATAATTTGACTTAACAGGATTTGTCATAGGCTTGCTAAAATTGAACTGTTTCAAAGCTCTGTTTTGTTTTATCTGGATCTCATTCCACAGTAGTGCAAATATTAACAATGTTGTTTTGCTTCTTTATAATCACTTGCCACGCTCCCTCACTATTTGGGCAAATGTTTACTGGGAAGCTTTATTCCTTTATCCCTGAAAAGGAAGGAGTTTGACTGGGCTTTTCTCTGTAAGACAGCTGTCAGGAATAAATGACTGATGAGGAATGGTCTGGACTAGTGGTTTTTTTCCACTCTTGGCTCTGCAAAGATCCTTGTTTACTTGCTCTATGGTTTTGGCAAAGATAAAGCTTCTTTTCACTTTGGCTTCCTCATCCATAAACTCCCTGTCTGTTTCTATTCACGTCTATCTGTTGGCATTCATGTCCTCACATAACTGCTGTACCTTTCCTTCGCCTTTTTCTTTCTATTTGGCTAACTTTGGTTGACCTTGCTCTTCCAGGTTTTTTAATCCTTGCTCCTGATTTACCTCATTTTTCTCTCTTTGACTTTTTTTTTCCTTCTATAGCATAGCCAAGTTACCTGCCCTCTAGTTTCTAGTACTGGCACCACCAGGCCTGCTGTTGGATGAAATTGTTTCTAGTCTCTATCACTATAATGGGAAGACGTTTTTAGTGCAACTGATCCAGAGTAGAAAGTGAATAGTGGAGGGCAATAGAAAAATAAAAACTAGGGCCCTCCCTGGTGGCACAGCAGGTTAAAGCACAGCACTGAGAATCTAAAGCCACTTCCGCATGAGTTCGATTCCCGCCTGCCCCAGTGGTGACCACATGGCGCGGCAGACCTCTCCTGACCCGTCTGCTGCTCCCCTCAGCAGTGTACTTCATTGATCTGCCTGTTCTGCTCCCCACTCTGTCTCTGGTGAATCCTCTCACTGCCCCTGCACCTCTGGCCTGTACCCCAGTTCTGTATGCACAAATAAATAAATCTTAAAAAAAAAAAAGTAGCCTAATTCATACTTCTGTGACTTTTAAATTCAAACAGGGGACATCAGAATTTGATTTGTGAATGGTAAATACATCGGTGCACTCAATCCTGCACTGGTTTGCTTCCTGCATGCATGTCCTGTTGGGTTGTGGGGTGTCTGGAGGTGGAGTGATGTTGGAGGTAACAGAACTCAGATTTTAAGAGATTATTGCCACCTGAGTCAAGGAATTGGGGGGAGGGGCGTTGACCTTTAAGTTAAAATTACCCCTTATTATCCACCCAACAGATTACCTATGATAGCTTTTCAACCCATATTTATTTCTCTTATTTGGTGTCTTAACACATGCATGGGCTGTCTCCCAATTAGTGTGTGCTTGGGGAATACAAATGAATGCTAAACTGTAAATTAAATTGAGAAGGAATATTTGCTATTCCATTTTTTAATTCATAAAGTAAGTTATAAATTTGGGTTTTCCTGCTCTTTTGGATTGAATGTGTGTGGTGGTTATGCATGTTTTGGGGAAGACCTACAGTTTGGTGCTGGAGAACACTGTTCGGTATTCAGATAGATTTAACTTAAAGCTTTGTTGCATTTTGACTGCGTGACCCTGGGGAAGTTACTTTCAGCACTATCGTGACAGCTCTGAAAGTGATTTCCATGACAGATTGATGGATTTTTCCCACTCATAGAAGACAAATGAAAAATTTCAGGAGAAACAATTATGAATTAAAGGCAAATTCACTACCTGGTGTCTCAGATCATAGTGCTGAGAGGTCCCTGAGGCCTCAAAGGCGACTCAAAATTTAAAAGCAGAGTATGAAAAGAAAAGTGGCTTCTTGGATACTCTAGAATAAACAAAATGCTACTCTCTCCTCCTCACACCTTGCGCTTGTGGCCATACACAAGTACGCTTGGGTACTTTCTGCATCTTAATTTCTCTCCTCTTTCTTGGTTGATGTGCTTATGTTTTCCATCCCATTCACCTTCTTCAGCCTCTTCTGTGTGTATTTTACTGCCTTTAGCTTCTCTCCATTTTCCTATCCTGTTTGTGTCTCTTTTATTTGTTCTCAGCCTTTTTGGCACACATAATGTTAAATGAGAGTGTAATTTACAATTTTTAACTTCATTGGAGGTTTTGAGAATTGTTTTTTAAAGACATGAGGAATGTGAGACGGCAACCCACAGAATGGGAGAGAATATTGGCAAATCATTTATCTGATAAGTGTCTAAAGAATTGTTACAACGGCAAAAAGACAACCCAATTTAAAAAATGGGCAAAGGACTTAGTTCTCCAAAGGAGATATGCATCTTGCCAACAACCACATGAAAAGATGTTCAGCATCATTAGTCATTACGGAAATGCAAATCAAAACCTCAATGAGGTGCCATTTCATGCCCATTAGTAGACCTGTAATAAAAAAACACACCATTGAAAGCAAAGTATTAGCAAATATGTGGAGAAACTGGCATCTTTGTACATTTCTGATGGGAATGGAAATTGGTTCCAGCAATCGAAAATTGTTTGGTAGTTCTGAAAAAAGTTCAACATAGAATTACCATGTGACTAAGTAATTCTACTCCTAGACATATATTAAGGAAAAAATGAAAACAGTTAACTCCAGCAAATTCACACCCATGCATGCTTATAGCATCACTATTTGTAGTACCCGAAGGAGGAAACAGCCCAGATGTTCATAAATGGATGAATGAAAAACAATTGTGATATAGCTGTGCAGTACATTATTTACCCTTCAAAAAGAACAAAATATTGATCCATTCAATGTAGGTGAACCCTGGAAATGTAATGCTAAGTGAAATTAACCCGATACAGAAGTCCACATATTGTGTGACCCATTTATGTGAAGGATCCAGAATAAGCAGCTTCATAGGCACAGAAGTCATGTTATTGGTTGCCAGAGGATAACAGAAGAGGGGAAACAGGAGGGTGTATGTTTAATGTCTACGGTGTTTTTTCTTGAGTGTGATAAATATGTTTAGGGAGTTGGGTAGAGGTGGTGGTTGCATGCAAACATGATTTTACAAAATGTCACTCAATTATTTGCAGTGGCTAATTGTATGATGTGTTTTACTTCAATACATTACACACAAATACAACAACCTGCTTTTTATTTTAAAGCATCAAGTTTTAAGCTCTGCAATTTCTTAAACACATCCACGCACATAATCATGTACCCCTTTGAAAGTGTTGATGTTGTTCCTCCCTGGTGGTGCAAGGGGTTAAGTCTCAGCACTGTGAAGATATCAGCAGCCACTGCAGCACCAATTCCATTCCCCCAGCCAGGGAGGTGACGCACAGGGCTTAGCAGACCTCTCCAGTCCTGCTCACTGATCTGCTTAGCAGTGTACTTTCATAAATCTGCCTTTTCTGCTCCCCATTCTGTCTCTGGTGAATCCTCTCAACCCGCTGCACTTCTGTTCTCTATCTCAGTTCTTGTATGCATAAATAAATAAATTGTAAGAAAAAATGCAACTGCTAACATTGTATTTTACCTCCAGTGATACTCACTGAATTTCTCTTTCAGATGGTATGCATATGGGGGCATTGGGAAGAAGAAATTCAGTAACATCAAATTAGAGGATAAAACCAACCCCAAGATAGTTTATGAAATCTAAGGAATATAATCAAAGTAACACCCACTTATTCCTTTCACTAGTAGAAAAAAAGCTAAAATCATTAATGCATGAATGTGTAAAAAAAGAATGAATGTCTAATTTGACAAAATTAGGTCAGTTATGGGATTTATCTGTGTGCTGGGAGATAAGATAGAACATCTGACCTGATAACTTTCATCTTTAGAAAAACAAAAATGGAAGTAAGTGGAAAATGGATAAAAAGGGGGGCACTGACCTGGTCTGTTAAAAACAAAGCTAAAGGTTTTTGTGAATATTTTGCATTCCAATCATGCCTAATAGGGATTTATGAGGTGGGATGGAGGAGGGAGAGAAGGACAAATGTGGATGTTTGTATTCAAATCAATCTCCAGAGTAAACATTGTCATAAAATCTCAAATTCAAATTTCCACTTCAGTACTTCACTATGAAAAATAATTTCTAAGGAACAGAGAGTTCTTGCCACTTGGGACTATTAAGAAAACTATAGGATCAATAGAGGTGTGGAGGACACTCCAACAGCTTTGTTTTTCTATTTATAGTAGACTGATGTTTTAGTGGTGGATTATGATCTTACCACACAAAAAACTTTATCATTTTTAAAAGATTTAGTGGTGGTGAGAGGATTCACCAGAGACAGTGGAGAGCAGAACAGGTGGACTGACTGAAATGCAAGGCTGTGGGGAAGCAGTGGTCTGCAGCACCATGGGAGTCAGCTCCCTGGCTGGGTACTGAAACCTGCTGCAGTGGCTGCCTATAGCTTCACAGTGCTGAGACAACCCCCTGCACCACTAGGGAGGTCCCCTTAGAGAAGATGGTTTTTGAAGTAAGAAATGAGCATCTGCTGAATGGCTGGCTCAAGCAGCATTGTCTCACATGAAGGTAGAATAACCCAGAAATATTCACCCTTCCCCCTGAGTTGTCATTACTGTTTGAATATCCATGCTATGCTGTGTTGTAAGTCTTCCTTTTCCCCAAGGCAGCCTGCCATTTTTGTGAGGGGAGGGCAAATTTATTTGGGGCTCATTTAATGGATTAATGGACTTGAGGTGCAAAGGTTTGCCACAGAGAATAAATTGATCACTAGTTTATTTTTGCCTCTAAGGCTAGGAAAGAAAATGGAGAGAAAAAGTACAGTGAGCAGTGAAGACTAGGGTTTACATGAAATCTTGTGGGCATTTGCAAATGATTCATTTCTTTCTGTTGGCTGACATGTCTTTTCTAAGCTTACATGTCTATACAAACAAAAATGTGAAAATTACTCCTGCACTTAGGAGATAAATATTTCACTCCTATGGTCTTTGCATATGCCTAGCCATTATATATGCAATTAAATAAGGACTGAAAATACCACAATAGAGTCAGCATGATATAGGCAGTTGGGTAAATTGGTGTTACTTCTATTTTTTAAATTTTCACTGAATGAATACTTAAAGTATTCGTAATTTGTTGTATCTTGGAGAGTAGTAAGACCCCCTGGATTGATAATATTAATAGCAAACTCAATTTAGCTGGCAATATTAGAGTCTACTAACCTTTTCAACAGCACTATCCACAGGCATCCTTATGGATAAGGAGAGGTTAACATTAATAGAAGCAAAAGGTATTTGGGTAAGATAATACTTACTCCCAGGAATTTTACTGGGATAGACATTATTTCCCCCAGATATTTAGATTAACATCAGATTGGTAGTCAAAAACTTCCTTATAGTGTGTTAATAGTGTTAGGTGTGTGTGGACCACTTCCTTAACTTATAGAACTTCCAGTGTTGGTTAGAGAGCACACATGTCTTACTTGCCTACAGAATTGCTTCTGTTGACAATTTTTGAGAGCAAATTATGTATTGTATGGGTTCTGGAACATTCTCATATCTCAAGCAATCATTGAACAAAGCTGAGGAGTCTTTCAGCAATGTGTCCTGTCTCCTATCTCCCTTCCACCCCCTCCCATTCAATTTCGGACAGTGCTAACTGAACTGGGTAAACAAATAGCTTGAAAGTCACTTCCTTTTTTGGGATTCTATAACCTAGGTCTCCTGATACTTCTCTTCTTCCTCCTGCCCACGAAAATGACAGAAATAGGGCCCTCCCTGGTGGCGCAATGGGTAAAAGCACAGCACTGCAGCACGGCAAGCGCTTCAGTGCCAACTGGCTCCCAGGCCCTTGAGGTGACTCACATGGCACTGCAGACCTCTCCTGACCCGCCCTCTGCTCTCTGCTCCCCTCAGCAGTGTACTTTGTGGATCTGTCTGTTCTGCTCCCTACTCTGTCTCTGGTGAATCCTCTCACCACCCCTGCGCCGCTGGCCTGTACCCCAGTTCTGTATGAATAAATAAGTAAATCTTAAAAAAAGAGAGAGAAATAGAAAGCAATTTGTGATCCACTTTGCAAACAAGCCCCCTACACATATCAAGAGTATGAAGTCAGAGTATGTTACTTGAAAGGTTTTCAAGTGCAATGCCTCCCACCATTGTCACTTAACCTTCACTAGTGGGGATAGATAGTTTCTGAAATTAGGTTGTTTGAGGGGCCCTTAGAAGAGGCAGGCCACAGCCAAATATAGGCACAGGGAAGTAGCAGTTGCCCCAAGCAGAAGCAGAAGCAGATACTCGAGTGCAATCACCTTATGAACTGTTTGTCACTACTAGTTAACACAACCCCGGGCGGAAAAATATGTTCCAGTCCCTTATCTCAATTTTCCACTTGGCCGTGTCTCCCCACTACCTGGACCTATAAAAATCCACGTTACCCCTCTCTCCGTGCAACTTTTCCCGGAAGCGCTCCAAAAAAGGCGCCTTTGCGAGATGCTCTACGTGCCTGGACTCTCTTTTCTGTCCTCCGCTTTGTGCTTCTCTAAAATACCGCAGCTACTCCTTTCATTAATTTCTATACTCAGAGGTATACAAGCATCAGTAAGGTAGGGTTTGGTTTAATTTGAAGTTAAAAGTATTTCTTCTTGACCCTCCCTGGTGGTGCAGCGGGTTAAAGCACTGCACTACCAAGCTTAAACCACTTCCGCAT
>NW_004567120.1:13934363-14021563 GCF_000260355.1 Condylura cristata
GTTCTGCTCCCCACTCTGTCTCTGGTGAATCCTCTCATGGCCCCTGCACCTCTGGCCTGTACTCCAGTTCTGAATGTATAAATAAATAAACCTTTTAAAAAAAGTTTTTCTTCTTTATAACTGTCTCTTTTTATACCCATGCATACATACACACATACACATACACACACACATAGAGAAATAGATGTGTAATGAGCTATTTCGTTTGAGTTGATACTTACAGCCTGGACCCACTGGCCTGTGCTTGTGCTCATTACTCAGTGCCCATGATCTATCCTAAGACTGAAGTGTATGTTAATTCAGATTAATGCATTGGGGCTTGTGAAGGAACATAAAAGCAAGGATAAGCTGGCATCACCAATTGTAGAAGCAAAATAAATAAATATCTAATTTCATGGTCTATTTTCACAAATTGCAGAAATTTATTGCAGAAATTTATAAATATTCTGTTATTAAGCCTTAAAATTCTGACAAAGGAATTTTGTCATCAAGCAAAAAAAAAAAATTAACTTATCAGGCAAATATCACAAAACTGCTAGTGGTAGAGTACAGTATGGTCAGATTTTATAAATGAGGAATGTGAAACTTAATGACCATGTGGCAAAGGAGATGAGATACTGGGTCCTAGGGAAGTGAAATTTTGGTGTTATGGACCCCTGAAGATAGCTGCTATTCTTGAATTTATTATCTTTAATAAAATACAGAACACAGGGGAAAAAAAAAAACTGCCCACAGAGAAAAATGGAACTTGACACTTTGCCTGAGATGGAGAGTAGGAAAAAAAGTCTCCCACAAGTATTTGTAACTATGGGCATAAACTCACCCTAAACCTAGAAAGTATAAAAATTGGTTCTGATCTTTCCTCCCCTGGGATGACAGGCAGGTGAGTAACTAAAAGAAGGCAGGAGAAAAGTTAACCACCACTTAAGCATACATTACAGCAGACAAAGTATTGTTGCAGAAAAAAATATAGACTTTAAAAACCTGAATTCACAAAAAGTGTTACCAATATATGGAAATGTTTTCACCATGATGAAAGTTCATAAATACAATAAGCAACAGGATTATAGCCCAAAGAAATGGAGTAGTAAGGAGCCAACAGACAACTCAAAACCCTAGAAGTTTCAAGAGTATGAGTATCGAGTCAATAGATTTACAAGTGAAGAAAATAAACTTTTAGAAATGAAACTTTTCATTTGTTGGCTAATCGGATAATATAGATCTAAAGGGAGTTAGTAGCTGTTAAATGGACTGAAGCAACCACCTAGAATTCAGCAGATACATGAAATAGGAGGCAAAGATACATGAAAATGAGATTTCACTTATATGAATAAAAGGCTTCTTAGAACAAATTAGAGAAAATTGAGGAGAAACCAAAATTTAAAGAGACAGTAACTGATAGTTTTTCTTTTTCCTTTTTTAAAGATATATTTATGCATACAAGAACTAGGGTATAGGCCAGAGGTGGGGGATGGGGTGGGGTTGCAGGATTCACTAGAGACAGATGGGGAACAGCACAGGCAGAGGGACTGAAATACGTTGATGAGGGGAGCAGGGACAGGACAGGAGCAGTCTGCTGCACCAGGTGGGTCACCTACTTGGCCAGGGATCAAACTCTTGCTGCAATGGTTGTGAATAGCTTCATAGTACTGAGCTTCAACCCCTTGTGCCACCAGGGGCTGGTAGTGTTTCAAGAGTCATGGCAGACATGATGCAAAGTTAAGAAACCCACGAGCATGAAGGTGGTTATGTAAACAAATCTGCATGCAGGTATCTTGTAATGTGACTGAGAATCCCACAGAAAAAGATGAAAACAACTGAAAAGGAGCATTATGTATAAAGGAGCAGAAATAGACCAGTACCATATTTTACCAAAAAAAAAAGGCCCTCCCTGGTGGCGCAGCGGGTTAAAGCACAGCACTGAGAATCTAAAGCCGCTTCCTCATGAGTTCAATTCCCGCCTGCCCCGGAGGTGACCACATAGCGTGGCAGACCTCTCCTGACCCGCCCGCTGCTCCCCTCAGCAGTGTACTTCGTCGATCTGCCTGTTCTGCTCCCTGCTCTGTCTCTCTCTGGTGAATCCTCTCACCCTCCGCATCTCTGGCCTGTACCCCAGTTCTGTATGAATAAATAAATAAATCTTTAAAAAAAAATTGAGGCCAAACAGAAAAGAATAATATCTTAAAAGTGCAGAGGAAAGTAACTATTTAACTATTTATCTACAATTTCCATACGCAATAGCTACCATAAAAGAGTACATGGAAAATAAAGGCAAGTTTTCCTGAAACCTAATCAATTTTTTTCCTTTTATGTACTTAATGAGGTAATGCAGAAGTACATGCTAGAAGAAAGGAAATAGAATCCCGAAAGAAGAGAGATGTGTGGGGCAGTTTTCAACAGTGAGGTCGGTAATTGTAGGAAAATGTATTAAGAACTGACTGTATGAACCAGTAGTATAATTAGTGCTTAGCTGGCCAGTGGAACACATATTGGGGTTGAATTGTGTCCTGCTCTCTAATTTGTGTGGTGAAATCCTGTCCTAGTCTCTAGTACCTCAGCATGTGATCTTATTTTAAATATGGTTGGAAAAAGTCCTAAACTCATCTTCAAAGACATTGAAACACAATTAGTTACATGCTAAAAACCAGGGATAAATGTAAAACATGGAAGAATTGAAAATAAATGGCTAAAATACTAGATGGGCAAACCATCATTGAGAGAAAACTGGCCCAGCAATGGGAGTATAAGAAGCAATATTTAAAGCAAAAAGCATTTATAGGGATAAGGAGGATCACCTTTTATTGATAAAGAGAAGCCCTTATTGAGAAGGTATAGTTTTGAAGCAGTTTGGTGTCAAAAATATAAGTCAAGGTTTGAGAGAAATAGAAGAAAACATTGATATAGTCACACTCATTGAAGATTCTAATACAACTCTCTCTGTAATTGATAGATCAAGCAGAAACAAATAGTGCAATTATAGAATAAAATTGACCTAATGGACATTAGGGAGAACTGTCGGTCCAACAATTAGATAGTATAATTTCCTTTTTAGATACACATGAAGTCAAGTCTGTCTGAGAACTGACTGTATATTAGGTCATGAAAGAAACCTCAAAACCTGCCTCCAAATTCATGTAACAACCACTTTCTCTGATACTCTGTAGTAATGGCATAAATCATTTGAAAAGACCCAAAAAACCCTTGTGGATTTTAAAAGTTTTTAAATTTCAAATTTAGAGGAGCCTTTTCTGCACAGAGGTTAAGGACACAGTGCTAAGCTACCCCCAGCCACTGCAGCACAAGTTCAATCTCCAGCTGCCAGGGAGGTGACCTGCATGGAGCAGCAGACTTTTCCTGTCTCGCCCACTGCTCCCCTCAGCAGTGTATTTCAGACAATCCACCTGTTCTGCTCCCCACTCTGTCTCTGATGAATCCTCTCACTCCCCGTACTTTTGGCCTACACCCCAGTTCTGTATGCATAAATAAATAAATCTTTAAAAAATAAAATTTAGAACACCAGGACCAAATGTAATACATTGGCTCAGAAAAATGTATATGAAATGAAACTTGGACAGGTTTTTTTTTTTTTTTGAGGGCGGTGGGCTCTTGGTTGGTGGTATATGATAATTGGACATTTGTTGGTGGACTTGGTTAAATGTATGTAGTTGCTGTGGTGTAAGCAATATGTTATAAATTAATGTTAGCTTTAAAAATAGAAAGCCAAAATTATGGTAAATGGTAACTTATTTAGAGTTGAACTCAATGAGGATACTACCTTCTAAAATTGTCGGTTGTTCCCAAGGTGTCAAATTTAGATAAAAATATTCAAGCTTTACATGAATTATAGTAAGAGAAGGAAGATTAACATTAATGAACTGTGTCCATTTTAAGCAGTTAGAAAAGGAACAGCAGAATTGACAAAAAAAATGGAAATTTGAAGTAAAAAGTAATGAAATTAAAAACAAACAGGAACAACGAAATAAGAAAATGTTCTTTAAAAATTTATCAAATGGAAACCATGCAATAATAAAAATATTTAAGACCAGTCTCAAGGCAAAATAAATGACCTTGATAAATCCATAATTATTAATGTCTAGTATAAGAAAGTGTTGCTAGATATAGAGGTTTTCCTGTCAATTTGCCACATATTGAAGGAAGGGAACATGATCTCTTGTAGAGAATATATAAAGAAGAAAATCTCCCTCAATTTATTTTTAGATTCCAATACAATCTTGTCTCCCAAACTAGATAAATGTACTTTATGAAAGATAAATGGCAGGACTATCTCTAACACACATGGAAGCAGAAAACCATAAATATGGTATCAGCAAATTGAAATCATTAATGGATTTGATTAATGACTATCACTTCATGCCAATTTGGAATCCTATCAGAAATATTAAAGTATAGTTAACTTTTAGGAATTTCATAATGCCTTTGGTCACCTTGAAAAAGAAGACTAATAAATATTTCAGTAGATTGAAAGAAGTGTTTATTATAATTTAAGTATTTGAAAACACCTTGAACACCAGGAATGCAGTAGGAGTTAATATTAAAGTTACTGTCCAAAGAATATTTGGAATAAGATTATGTTACTGCCATCATTACTGTTGTACAAACAACAATATGGAAAGAAAAGTAAATAAATTTATGATTCAATTGAACACACCCAAGCTGTTCTCAGAAATTTATTGTTTTTATAGAAAATTAAAAGTAATCTTTTGGGAAACTGAGAACTAAATTTAATTCAGAAAAGTTTATGCATATAAAACACAAAATATAATCAAAATAAGACTAAAAAAAAGATTACTTATGCATTATAGAACTCAGGTGCAGGCCAGAGGCACAGGTGTGGTGAGAGGATTTACTAGAGACAGTGGGGAGCAGAACAGGCAGATCGACGAAGTACACTGCTGAGGGGAGCAGCGGGCGGGTCAGGAGAGGTCTGCCACACCATGGGATCACCTCCGGGGCAGGTGGGAATCGAACTCATGCAGAAGTGGCTTTAGTTTCCTAGTGCTGTGCTTTAATCTGCTGCGCCACCAGGGAGGGCCCAAGACTTTTATATAACATCTAGAATAGCTTAATGACCTAGACTCAGGCAAAAAGTTATTCTTCATTAATATACATTTTGGTTCTGGGAAGAACACTGTGAAGAGATTGAAAAGATAAGCCCAAAATTGGGAGAAATAATTTTAAATCACATCTCTGATAAAAGACTTGCATCCAGAATGTAAAAAAGAACTTTGAAAACTCAGTAATAAATAAACCAACAGCCCAATTAAAAATGAGCAGAAGAGTTGAATGGATACTTTAGATAGATTGCAAATAAACACATGAATATATGTTCAGTATTGATAGCCATGAGGGAAATGCAAATTAAAATCATGATGAAATAACATTACACACCTAGAGAATTGCTAAAAGAGTAATTTTTTTAAAAATACAGTGTCAGTGACCATGAGAGTGTGTAAGTAAGAACTGAAAATTGTTTACATTGCAAGTGAGAAAATAAAGTGGCAAACAACTGCTATGGAAAACAGGATGGTGATTTCTTAAAGATCTTAACATGCAGTTCCCATATAAGTCAGCATTTCCACTTCTTGGCATTTATCCCAAAGAAATGGGAACTTATGTTTACATGCAGACCTATACACGAACGTGTATACAGCTTCACCCCCCCTTCAAGAAAAATGAAGTAATGTTGATTTATTATACTGAATAAATACAAGATTACTTTGCTTCACAACAGCTGTCCCCAAATGTCCATTCACCATTTACCATTAAGTCAGCCTCTTTGGGGCCCTTCCTGGTGGCGCAGCGGGTTAAAGCACAGCACTGAGAATCTAAAGCCGCTTCCGCATGAGTTCAATTCCCACCTGCCCCAGAGGTGACCACATGGCGTGGCAGACCTCTCCTGACCCGCCCGCTGCTCCCCTCAGCAGTGTACTTTGTTGATCTGCCTGTTCTGCTCCCCACTCTGTCTCTGGTGAAGCCTCTCGCCGCCCCTGAGCCTGTACCCCAGTTCTGTATGCACAAATAAATAAATCTTAAAAAAAAAAAAAGTCAGCCTCTTTGTACTCATTCTCTTCATCCTCCATGCCCTAAACTTTCTTTAAAAAAAAAAAATATTTATGCATACAGAACTGGGGTACAGGCCAGAGGTACAGGGGTGGTGAGAGGATTCACCATAGTCAGATTGGGGAGCAGAACAGGCAGATCAAGGTAGTACACTACTGAGGGGAGCAGTGGGTGAGACAGAAGTCTGCTGCACCATGTGGGTCACCTCCAGGGCTGGGGATTGAATCACACTGAAGCAACTGTGGCCAGCTTGCAGTGCTGCTTCCTAACCTGTTGCACCACCCGGGAGGGCCCATCCCCTAAACTTTGTGTTGTTGATTTTAAATATTTGTTTTTCTTTCCTTATATTTCAAAAAGGAGTGAAATCATAAAGTGTTTATCTTTCTTCTTCTGATTTGTTTCACTTAGCATAATCCCTTTAGGGTTTTATCCATGTTAATGCCAAAACACTCACCTTTTTCCTGGGTAAGTAGTATTCATATATATATATACACACACATACATACACTTAATCTTCTCTATCCCCTCAATCTGCCCTTCTGACAGACTATTTCCATAATATAGTGCTGCGTTGAACATAAGGGTACATACGTCTCATTGAAATATGTTTTCATGTTCTTCAGATAAATACCCAGAATTGGGATTACTGGATCATATGATAGTTATATTTATAAATTTTTGGTGAACCGCTATACAGTTTGCCAAACAGGCTGCACAAATTAACATTCCCACCAACAGTGGCTGAGAGTTCCTTTTCTCTGCATCCTCCCCAACATTTATTACTTCATTAGTTTTTGTAATACCATTTTAATTAGTGGGATGTGAGATATCATTGTGGTATTCTTTTACATTTTCCTATTGTCTGATATATGGTTTGGAAATTTTTTGTTCCAGTCAGTTCCATTTTCATTTTGGTGATGATTTTTTTCAGGGTGTAGAAGCCTCTTAGTTTGATGTAGATGCATTTGTTTGTTGTCTTTGGTTTCTCTTGCTGTGAGAAACAAATCTACAAAAGCCACTATGACCTATGTCAAAGGGCACTTCACCTGTGTTTCTGTTTATCCATGTTATTGATTCAGGATTTACACTCAAGTCTTTAGTCCATTTTGAGTTGGTTCTAGTATGTGGTGTAAGATAGTGAGATAGCTTCATTCTTTTATTTGTGGCTATGTACTTTTCCTAGCACTTTTTATTGAGACTTTTCTTTTTGCATTGTATGTCCTTGGCTCCTTTGTCATAAATTAGTTGCCATGTGATTTCATATGTGATTTCATTTCTGGGCTTCCAATTCTATTCCTTGAATAGGCGCACCTGTCTTAATTTTTCCCAGCACTATACTATTCTGATCAGCACAGCTTTGTGATATAGACTGAAGTCACTGAGCATGAAGCCTTTTTGTTCTTTCTTACGTTGTTTTGCATCCTAAGAGTACAAATGCAAGAGTACTATTTAATGCCTTTTGTGGTTTCATCCAAGCTTTAAGAATTTTTTGTTTTTATCTGTACAGAATGTCATTGGGCTCCTAATACAGATTGTGTTGAATCACATATTCCATTAGATAGGATGGTCATTTTGAATATTGATTCTTCTGATCCATGACATGAATCATCTTTCCATTTCTTCTTCAATATCTTTCAACATTAAAAAAAATAGTTTTCAGTGTACCCGTCCTTCACTTCTGTGGCTATATTTTATACTTTTTGATGCTACTGTAAATGGAATTGTTCTCATCACTTCACTTCCTGGTAGTTCATTGTTTCAATATCAAAAAACAAGAACTTTTACATGTTGATTTTTGTAACCTCAACTTTACCATATTCATTCATTATTTTTAGTAGTATTTTTTAGGGATTTCTGTGTATAATATGGTGTCATCTTAATCTTAGTGACAGTCATGCTTCTTTCCCAGCCTGGATAACTTTTCTTTCCGGTTTACAGTCACCAATTCTTTCTTGCCTAATTGCTCAGGCCAGGATTTCCACTATATTAAATTATGGTGATGAGTGTGGGCATTCTTGTTTTGTTCATTTGTATCCATGGTGCTGCTCTAACACAGTTTGAAAGTGGATATAGCCCAGAAAGGAGACACACACTGAATGACTAACTTGGGGAACTATGGAGAAGGTACTCTAAATGTTAAACCAACCTTGTATCCCTGGGGTAAATCCCAGGGAGTCATTGTGTATAATTCTTTTTATATGTTTCTTAAATAAGTTTACTAATATTTATTAAAGTCATTTGATGTTCTTTCTATCAATGCCATAAATATTGGTGCTATAGCATAGTATTTATTTCCCTATAATACTTCTTTAATGGGATAGAATGTGCAATTCTGTAAAAACTAGATAATCTCTGCCAATAACTTGTTTTGTCGCCATATTCTATTTGAAATTCGGTGTCCAGTACAAGGGTACTTTTAAAATATTTGATGGAAAACAAAACCGAACTTAATTGAGTTATAATTGACATCTAATATGTTAGTTGCAGGTATAAGACATAATGACTCAATGTTTGTATACATTGAAATGATTAGCACAATAATTCTAGTTAACATGGATCACTTCAGAGTTACCAATATTACTTGTGATGAAAGCATTCAAGATCAATTAATATTTTTATCACCTTTCAAATATGAAATATATTTTTATTAACTGTAGTCATCGTGCTGTACATTGTACCCCCAGGACTTACTTATTTTACAGCTGGAAGTTATAAACATTTGATCACCCATTTCACCAATCCTCTCCCATCCCCCCTACTTCCCCCATACACCTGACCTGTGTCAGCCACCATTCTGTTCCATGTCTGAGTTTTGTTTTTGTAACAAATCTAAAATGTTTTCATTTTTCTCTAAAGAAAAATTAATTCTATTTGTGAGTTGAATTGCAGTTATTGCTATTTCCCTCAAATTAATTTTTTTTAAAGATTTATTTATTTGTGTATACAGAGCTGGGGTACAGGCCAGAGGCTCAGGGGCGGCGAGAGGCTTCACCAGAGACAGAGTGGGGAGCAGAACAGGCAGATCGAGGAAGTACACTGCTGAGGGGAGCAGCAGGCGGGTCAGGAGAGGTCCGCCACACCATGTGGTCACGTCTGGGGCAGGTGGGAATCGAACTCCCGCGGAAATGGCTTTAGCGTCTCAGTGCTGTGCTTTAACACGCTGCGCCACCAGGGAGGGCCCAAATTAATTTTTATTATTTTTCATTTTGCTCATTGCTTGTGGCTGCAACTGAATTATTTAATAATGATTATAGTAAAATGATGTCCAGTTCAAGCTGAGGAGTTAAGGTGATAATGCAAGTCTGTAACCAACTTCTTCTGCGTCTACAATAACATTTAAATACTTTATTTCCTATCCCTTAACACTGCTTCTCATTATCATTTAATGCCAAGTATCTTGTGCTTCATTACCCTTGATTTATTCATCCATTTCCCTCTTTGGGGTAAATGTGCAGTATACAACTTCTTGCAGCTAGTATAGTAACTTACTGCATATGCTGACCTCTGGTGCCTGAAATGTCTATTTTGCTAAAAGTACAACAACTGCTACTTTCTCATGTCTCTGATTTTAAATATTGAATTAGTGTTATAGTGTTATTCAGGGTGAACTTTGTGTAACTGGTGACTGTGGCATCTTTTCAAATAGTACTTTCATTGTGTCAGGTTTTCATCTTCCACATCTTCAGTGACTTATTCACCTTACCCGAAGCCTAACCTTCCAACCTTGATATCCATGACATTCCATGTTGTCACTCACCCTGTCCATTTAAGGTCACTTATTGTTTCCCATCTTGTGCCATTTGTTGAAGTTAGTCTAGCTTCCTCAATTGTCTTAGGCACCAAATTGCTTCTTGCCTAGTTCTCTTTTGATGGAATGTTTTTTGTCTCTTTGGCACTAATCGAAACCCTGCAAGACCCAATCTAAGCTCCTCTTGTCCAGGATGTCACCCTCAAATAGTTCAGCCTTCATTCATCTTCCTTGACCTAACAGTTTTATAATTGAGATTACAGATAATAGAGTGATGACATTTTCCATTGTTAGCTGTTGTTGTCACATAGGTTAGCATTCTTTCCCTCAGATAGTTATATAGGCTCTTGGCAGGGCAGTGTTTGTGGCTTATACCACTTTTTGTTTCCTGGGTGAACATGATAGGTGTTCAGCAAAGTGTTATGATCGACTAGAATATCCATTCCAAATTTCATTTTATTGTTTTAAATGGCCATTGGTTGCTCACTTTTATTATCAATTGCTCCTAGAACTATTTTTCTCATTTGTGTAATTCATTCTTCAATCATCAAGTATATTTTAGTGATAAGAGACCACAATAGAAACTATAATACAGTTCCAGGCCTCTGTCTTAGTTAATAGGTGCTGCTTGCTATCTTACTTATTTATTTATCTTTTTGTTGTTGAAGTAGTGTAGAATTCTAACACTTTCATCAAATATGTGTATATATCAAATTAATGTATGTATATGCTACAGTAAGATCACCATTAAAAGTCCCAGTTCTATCCATCACCTTATAATCTCACTACTTACTATCTTGTAAGTATAACACCCGAAACAAAGGTTACTTCTGAAGACAACCAAGAATAGCCTTTAACTCTCCAACACAGTATAACTTCTGTTCAAGAACAAACCAGTGAATTTAAGAACGGAACAAACTTTTGCCAAGAAGGAATATTTGCTTAAAGCTTCTCATGGTATTCCATGACCATTATGCTCTTGGTGGTGATGCTTTTGATGTTTGTAATCCTACTCTTAATAGTATGTCTTTAGTGATGTTTAACATGAATTCTGTGGCATGTAAAGACAGTGGATGGTGATCAGGACAGAGACAGGAGAAGAAATCAGAGGCAGGAGAATTAAGGTTCTGGCTGAAGCTATAGCTCCATACAAAGTTTAGACTCAGCATAAGGAAGAATTCCAGATACACAAGTTCTGGTAATTCTTGCACAGCAGAAAGTATAGAGGTACTCAAAGAACAACAAGGAGAGCATAAAGCTGAATCCACATTTACTTCATTCAGGACCATTTTGAATTTACTTCTCATTTGTGCAGGAGCCAATCACTGTTCAAATCAGCTCCAGCTCAAGTCTATGTAATGCCAGAGTAAATGTCTTAATCTGCTTGAGTGAGGAATGTTGAGCCATAGACAAAAAGGTTATCTTTCCATTCTAGCAAAGAACAATCTAATAACAGAATAAGAAGAGACCGAAGCAAGCAATATGAATATACAGGATTTATTTGGGGTATGGTAAAATATATTGTAAATTGGAATGCAGAGCTTCTGCTTTGTAGCACATACAGTGACCATTGATTTTGATACTTCTGAAATAAGAAGTTATTCATGCATATAGGTTCTGTGGTACAATTCATAGCCCAATTGATTAACTTCCAATAAATCAGTAAAAAAAAGGAGGAAGGCAAACTCTACTTTAAATAACCAAGGGTCATTATAGCTTATTAAGATATTATTCTGGCATGAGAGCTGAATCTGTCTTAGCATTACTTTTAGCACGGATAGGTGGGACATCAAAAGGCTGAAATCTTGTTGAACGGGTGACTAGATGACAATGACAGTATGTGATACTCTGGAAGTGGTTCCTAGCAGAGTGTACACTAAAGAGTTGCCATTGACTTGGCATTTCATGCAATGAGATGACTATCAATTTCCACCAGCAAGGATGAGGCATTTTTTACTGTTCCTGGCTATCAGGCAGTGTTGGTGAGTTCATGATTGATCCCTTTTACTTGGTCTTGCTAGTTAATTCCCTGCTTCGCTACCAGTATTAATGTTCATGTTGTTTTTCCTTCTTCATTTTAAATGCATGCTTATTTCTTAACATTCTATACTCTATCCATCCTTGAAGACTCAACACAAGTCTGACTTGCCCAGAAGGCACCCTTTGATTATTCCAGTACATGCAGACTTCTGTTTTGTCTAATCCTCTAGCTTCCTTTTGCTAGTATAATATTTGACCACATTCTGTATTCTTGTTTCTTTATTCATTAAAATAGACTTTAAATAGAATACTGAAACTGATTCATATTTGCCTGGATGTGTTCCCAGTGATTAGCAGTATCCTAGGTATACAGTTGCAAGCAACACACCAACATACACCTACCCACAGCATTTGCTTGCTTTACAATGGGCTAACTTTATTATTTATGTAAAGACATTTTTGAGAGGAATGAGGGGGCCATTAATAATTATGTTGGACTTTATTTGAAATGTATCCAATAGGATATACTATTATTAGATGGGTAGAGAGGAAGAAAAAGATGAATAGATGAATGATAAAGCAAGTACAACAAAATTTAATAATACATGATAGGTGGTGATTACTGTAAAATCACTTCAATATTTCTATATATTTAAAATATTTCATGAGAAATAATATAATTGTGCTAGGAGAACATAGACAGTCAAGATTCAGTCTCATGCACTTTGATATGTAGCATTTGTCTCAAAAAGAAAATGTTGAGTAGGTAGAGCGGTGAAGAGGAGCAAATAGGGAGCTACTTACTATGTGGATGAGTATAGTGTATACTAATAGATAATTTTTAAAAAAGATTATTTATGTATACAGAACTGGGGTACAGGCCAGAGGTGCAGGGATGGTGAGAGTACTCACCAGAGACAGAGTGGGGAGCAGAACAGGCAGATCCATGAAGTACACTGCTGAGGGGAGTAGCATGTGGGTTAGGAGAGGTCTGCTGCACCGTGTGGGTCAGCTCTGGGGCAGGGATTGAACTCATGCTTAAGTGGTTTTAGCGCTTTAAGTGGGTTAATTGCTTTACCCCGCTGTGCCACCAGGGAGGTCCCCCTAATAGATAAATTTCAAACCTTGGATTAGGGACATGTGTTTATTATTAAAAATAATGTTCCACTAATATGTAGAAACCAAACCAAACTAAGGTTCAGATAATGATAAACTTACAAACTAACCCTTGAAAGGTGACCATAAAACAAAAGCACCCAGAGGTGGAGAGAGATTGGGGGGAAGTGTGGCAAGCAGACAGGGAAGCGCAAAGGACTATGGTGAAGGACTGCTTGATTTGGTGGTTTGTGCAGTATGGTGACAATAGCTGTGGGTATGCCCAATATTACCTCAGTGAAAAATAAATTTCAAAAAAATGTTCCAAGTATTTAACAATGCTTTTGGTTATCAAAAATGCTTTTTGGCCATTTATATCATTGGTCATAACATATGCTGTAACTAGGGAGGGGGAGCAGGTATCTGGAGATGTTACAGTAGCCTTCATTCTGGCACTTTTTAGACAGCACAAGGCCAGCCTACCTAGAGTCAGGCCGGGTATCTGGGAGGCATGTCTTCAGGAAGAACAACTTTGGTTTGATAACTCTACTGGCAGTAGTTAGCATATCAGTGGTATGTTAGGAACAACTCATTGATTATATCCAAAAAATCCTGACTCACTTTTTTGTTTCTTTCCTTTACATTTAGATCTATTTCTGAAAAGAAAATGTAGATTTTATTTATTTCTTAACACCATGTTTTATTTTGAAAGATCTAACCTCAAATTTGACTTTATATTGCTGTCATAGTGGTGTCTGGGAAAAAAACTCCAGAGATCCTGATTGAATCGGGTATAGATTGTGGACTTGAAAACCAGATTTTTGAAATCTCCATAGGACATCTTTTGAAAATAAAACCTACTATGGGTACAGTTTTCATCTGGCCCTCCATATATCATCCTATAGAAATTAGGACTCAGGACACCCACACAAAAATTATTGGGCTACAGACAGTCCATGAGCAATAAGCTGTCCTTTATCTAAAGAAAAAACAAAAACCACACTGTCTCTTCATATGATTCCAAACTCTGTGTGATGAAATTTGAGAATCACTGATCTTACTCTAGGAGGTAATTTACAATTCAACAGAGCTCTTGACCATATGGATAGCCCCCCCAATGAGGTTGCAACTTTTTTATATCTGGATGCATAGAGAAAGGTGTTCATATTTCTGGGAATAAAAAGGTTAGGGGGAAAGATGTGTAAAGTTTTGCTTCTAATTGTTTCTTTCATTCATTCCCTATGACCTATATATAATCAAAACCTGAATAAATGTAATATGTATTTTATGATAATTACTACTGCTCATTTTCATCTTCTGTATATTGGGCTTTCTCAGTTTGAAGCCAACCTGTTGTTTTAGATATTTCTGTATCTAATTAGGTCAAGTAATAGACATGACTTAATCCTGTCACAACTATTAATAAAGCTTGAATTAGTGGGATGGTGAAGAATATTGTACTTTCCTGGTTCACCTATTTGATGGAAGTATCTTATGAAGTGAGTAAAAGTAGCATTTCACCAGCAACTAACAATAGGAAGTAGAAAATAAGCAGTCGCTTCTGGCCACCTTTTCTTTCATCTTACCTTTATCAAAAGTCCAGTCACTACTTCTATTTTCTACTGCTTATCTACCATTGACTGCAGCAATAACATAAACACCCTCTTCTCAGATTCTAGACATGTGGCTCTAGGTTGTCAGTAATATGTGATGTTACATCTGTAATATGGGATAAATGTGTCCTGGTCACTTGTCTGACACCACTTGTAGACCTGTCATTGAAGAGAGCATGTATATGTCTTGCTGGCCAGGATCTGGTAACTCTATTTTGGGAAGTCATTACTTCATGTAAAACAGCAACTGGAATTCTATTATGATTTTTTTCAGTCTTCATGGGACCTCACATTTTAGACCATAAACTTGCTTTCTCTTCTGTTAGTATTCATTTTACATTATCTTGAATCTGCCTAAAAATGTCAGGTTTATATCGTCTAAGAATATTTTCAAAGCATTAACCTGAACTTCAGTGGAATTAGGTTTCAAACTTTAGATATTAAAGGCTTTGAAAAAACTCATTTAATCTCTCTACTTTTCCTATTTTCTTTTTAGTTTACTATGCCAAATCTAGTCCATTATTTATCAGGGAAACTCAACTTTTAATTGGCCTTGACTTTATTCAATCTAACTATAATAATTTGAGGTTTATATAAAATATTCAATCATGCTTCACCATATGGTGAACATCATTTATACATAAAAGCTACTTGCTGTTTTACCTTTGGAAATTGTTAGAGAATCTCAGTAAGGGTTTTCTAGCCATCTGCTTCTCTTTCAGACCTGTGTTAATGTAGACATCTGCCATGGTGACTCTAGGGTTATTAAACCACAGTGTCCAGTTATGCCCTTGTGCATAACTCTTTGGGAAGCAGGTCTGCATGAAAAGATCATTTTCCCTGCTTTGATAGCAATGTATCCCAAGGTGGATTTCACTACATTGGGATGGGTATTTTTATGTATCTCACACGCAACTATCTTGCAGTAGGGTAGCTTCCTTTAAGAGACCTATCGTATATGAATATTTCATTTTCTGTGTCTGTTTTATTCCTTGTGGAACCCTTGACTTCGACTACAATCCTGAGACAACCAGAAGAGAGTGACAGCGTGGGAAGGGGGGCACAAAGGGACATAATGGAGCATGGTGGAGGATTTCTGAGGCTTGAATGTGGGCATGGTATGAAAACATGCATTGGTACAAGTTTGAGCCTATAATCAATCCTAAACCGCTTATCATGATGTAAGCTAACTTATCTCAATAAACATAATTGGGGGAAAAAATCAAAATCACTTGTGTGTAAGGGAATCACATTCCTAAAGTCTTCACACTGTTTGAAATACTTTTCTATGGAACTTCTTAAATTGGAGTTCCCCTAGTACAGTTAAATATCCGTTTATAAATATGCAGTTGACAGAAAATGGAGGGGCTGATAAAAATAGGCTAAAGTGCTATAAACTACTGCCAGTCAAACTCCAAATATGGAAACAAATAATCTAATACTGTAATATAATTCAATGGAGAAATTATTCGATTCGTAAAAATTCAGTTTAGATGACTCATTTTCTGGAATACATTTATTACACAAGATGATGAATATTTGTATTTGGATGAATGGGCTCTGTTTTAAAATGTGAAACTATCTCCTTTAGCTCTGTAATAATCTGACATTATTTCAAGATATATGTACAGCAGGATATGAATTGGACCTACTTCCTGTAACCTCCCTTTATTTGCCACAATTTCTATAAATTTTTACTTTTACCTTTTGATAGCAATCAACTTAAATGAGTTGTCATCCAGGGAACAAAGAAACAAAATTGAGGGACAATATTTTGTTTTTGTTGTTTCTGCAGTGGAGAGCAGCAAAATGACTTACAATCCACCAATTGATGACTAAATTATTCAGTTATGAGAGCAACTTTCAAGTACTGTAGTGAGGAGTATCAATTTGGAAATTCAGTCCAAGGAAAAAAATCACTTTTATATAATGAAATATTATGGCAGATAGTGTGATTCTGCTAAACCTGTAATTTAAGACACTGCACTGCTATTTTGTTTGATCTACTGAGTCGATTGGTAAGAAAGAGTAAGAGGCAATTTTCTCATTAAATCCAGAGTTGTTCCATTCTCTCTATCACTGAATACAGATCTTTGAGCTAAATTACAAGCACAGGCTAATATTCCCCGTAGATAAGAAGACCAAGCAATTTGATGACACTTTTGTGTGATTAAAAACTGAAGCAAGACTCCCGAGCCTGATAACCGCAAAATCTGTTTATTGCCAGTATAGTCTTGGCAGTGATGAGTTATGTTCATATTATTCGATGAGACAAAGGAAGTGTCTACTGTTTTTTAAGAAACATTTTTTCTTGCGTTATAAGCATTTGGAGCTACTTGCTGCTATTTCCTCAGGGCTTTCACTGACCTTACATATGGGATATATTTTGAAGCAAATAACTGCAGGAGGTTTTAGTGGCCTCAAGGAAAGAAAGTGTGAGTCCTCTTAGAGAATATCTTCGCTTCAGTAAAGGTTGAGTGTGTTTGTACACATGCAACTTAATTTTGTCTCTTTGGCCCATTGTAAATGCTCCAGGGCCCAGTGTCCTTTTTTGATTGAGAATTTAACAGTCACACTAGGCTAGTGCATATTTGGTCTTTAGTGTCTACTTAAAAACACTGAGAATATTGGCCCTCCCTGGTGGTGCAATGGCTTAAAGTCCAGCACCACAAAGCTATCAGCAGTCACTGCAGCATATATTTGATCCTCAGCCAGGGAGGTGACCTACATGGGCAGCAAACTTCTCCTGTCCAGCCTGCTGCTCCCCTCAACAGTGTATTTCAGTAGATCTGCCTGTTCTGCTCCCCACTCTGTCTCTGGTGAGTCCTTTGACCCTTCCTCCACCTCTGGCCTTACCCCAGTTCTTGTATTCATAAATAAATAAAATCTTTAAAAAATAAATTGCACAAATAAAAACACTGAGAAAATGACACTTCTAGTATATAGTACAGTGCCAAGTCCAGTCGGAAGGCACATGCAGATCATTTTTACAGTAAACTAAGTGCCTTAAGATTTTGGTTGACTGCAAAGGCTTGCTCAGGTAAACTGCTTCCCACTTTTGAAGTTGCAGGGGAACTTTTGACCCCAAATTGTTGATGCTTAACTGTTTCTAACCCCCAAGGAAGACCTTTGACCCATGGCAAGGGAGCTTCTGTGAAGGAAGGAAAAACTCCTTTTGATAATTCTGCAGAATCTGGCTGGAGGATTCATTTTTAGATTTCAAAGGCAAGTAGGGAATGTGAAAGTAACAGTTGAATTTCCAAAAAAAGAAAGAGGGAGAGAGACTTCAGTTTATCATATTTCAATGCCAATTCTAGTATCTATTCTGAATTTAGTTGACCTGCTTGGAATATATTAGTTAAATGAGGCCTGTTATTCTGCTTCTAAGTTTTTGAGATACATAGGCAAACCACTTTCTGCTTAGCTTTCTGCTTGAGACCAACTTAAAAGTTGGAGCAGTCACTGTCATGGTTCATTAGAGGATTTAATTGACCTTGAAATGCAGTGAGTTGTGTGTGTGTATTTACTCTGATTGGGGTGCTTTATTTACTTTGGGCACTTCTTTTCAGGGTCCTTAAATATACAGTAATATATTTTTCAAAGTTATTCCTGCTCTTATGTTCCCTCTTTGAGGCCACTTGTTTACTTCAGGCTCTTCTGATTTTTGGTCCCAAATCTTTCTTTTTACATTTTTATTCTCATACAAAGGTAATTGAAATTGGTTTAGAGAGCCTTTTAAGGAACCACTTTTTGATCTCAAAGTTTACCTCCCTCTGATAGAAAACCACAGTCAAGCAATGGAAGGAAAGTAAACACTTTGGCTTCCTAGTAATAATTACCACTTTAAAAATTTAAAAATTATCATTAATTCAATGGCACTTCTAATGCTCTCTGGTCACACAACATACAATTTTAGGACTGTGCAAGAATACCTATGGTCATTTCCTACTCCTTGTGCCTTTTGGAAACTTAATAGCCTCTGAGTGTTCCTTTAGCCTGAGGCACAAAAGAAGCCTCCTGCTTGCTCTGCTGGGCTTGAGAATATGGGCCTAAGAAAGTCTATGAAGAGGCAGTTATGCAAAGTCTTTCATTTACAGATAACTTTACAAACTTCCTTTCAGCAGATGTGTTGTTCCCCGCGGGGCCCCCCCCCCCCCGTGCATAATCATTGTGCTGACCCAAGGATACCCTGTCATCTGCTATCTCTTCTAGACTCATACTTTCAGATGGCTGATGATAAGGGGCCAGAGATGATCAAGAACACAGAACTGAGCAAAGGAATCTAAGCCCGTGCAGGAAGCAAGCAAGCAGCTTTGGCCTCATTAATGCCTCCCTGCAGGCAGATAACAAAGAAAACTAATGACAGGGAGTGTGCATGTGTGATTCCTGGGCTGAGGGGAAGCTTTGTGGAGAATCGGAATGCAGAATACCAAAAGTAAAAAGTGTTTGCTGTATACAAAGGAATCAGTAGCTGGGCTGGAGATGGGGTGAGGAGACAGGCAAGGATCTGGCACTGGGAACTGTGGTTGGGGAAATGTCAGCAAAATACATTGTTCATTGGGGGAGAAAATAGCAATCATGACCACACTTCAGGAGGAATTAAAAAGTATGATTGATGGCTGTTTTTGAATACATTCAGATATTGTAAAACCTTTTTGAGTGTTTTTCAGTGTCTGGAAATGAAAGGCATGGTGTCCAACTTTATTCCTCTTTCTATTTGCTTGTGTAGATTTCTCTTAGAAGGATTTGGTTATAAAGGCCACATTGATTAATTCTGTGTGGCTCTCATTGGGAGACTTGTATGTTGGTGTATTTTCAACTATAGATGTATTATTTTCACACTATTTGTGGTGGGCCTACACAGTGTATACTTTCTAAAAGTCCATTTTGTTATTCATTTATTGCATAAAAATTTGAAGCCCTACTATGTGTAGCAAGCACCTCATAATACAATTCATTTGGAAAATTTATAAATGAGCACTCCTTTCCCCCAGTTTGTATTGTTAAAACCAGCAAAATAGAGTGATGACCTCTCTTAATCTCCCCCTTTAAAAAAAAAAAGATTTATATTTATTTATACATACATAACCGGGGTACTGGCCAGAGGTGCAGGGGCAGTGAGAGATTCACTAAAGACATCGTGGGGAACAGAACAGGTAGATCAACGAAGTACCCTGCTGAGGAGAGCAGCAGGTAGGTCAGGAGAGGTCTGCTGCCCCATGTGGGTCACCTCCAGGGTAGGATCTAACTCATGTGCTTTAGCTTCTTAGTGCTGTGCTTTAACCCATTGTGCCATGAGGGAGGGCTCTACTCTCACTTTTTAAAAAAGATGTATTTATTTATGTATACAAGAGCCTGGGTGTAGCCAGAGGCATGAGAGGATTCCCCAGAGACAGTGGGGAGCAGAACATATGGGCTGACTGAAATAACACTGCTGAGGGGAGCATAGGGCAGGACAGGAGAGGTCTGCTGCACCATCTGGGTCAGCTCCCTTGGCCAGGAATCAAACTCAGGCTGCAGTGGCTGCCAGTAGCTTCATAGTGGTTAGAATTATCTCTTTGGGCCACCATGGAGGCACATTACTCTCTTTGATAAATCTCTTGATCTCTCTCTGCCTTCTAAAAGTTTGATTTGTACTTCTTTATCTAGCTATAGCTATATAATTAATTTCAAAATATATTTGGATGTAGGAAATTTATTAGTTATGAGACAATATCTATGGAATCATGTTAAAAACCACGAAGCAGTGTATGTAGTGTTATATGTGACCACCTACTATTTTGCCGGGCACAGTCTTAAAGGGCTTTTAGATAACCAGAGTGACTGGGTCCCCAGCCTCCATCCAGAAATTGGGATGACAATGGCTGGATGGATCAGAAAGTATGCAAAAATGGAAATTAAAAGAAGAAAATAAAGGTTTCCTTTTTCCTAGTCTCTCATTCCATTTTACTGAAGCCAATCTGCTTTGGGACAGACTGTGATTGTTAAGCCTCCCTGTGGGTTACAAGTATGCTTTTAACTGTGACTATTGATGCCACTGCTACAGACCCCCTCTGACTCTTTACATGTTTTATTCTGTAAAGGGATTTAAAAAAAAAATCCATCTCTGCCTCTCCCCATGAATAGGGTAGATCAGATTGGTTTTGCAGGGCTGACTTTTTACCAGTACTTTAGTGGTACCAGAGTGAAATGTTTGCAGGGAGCCCCCACTGAATTGTAAATGCCCTGTTCTCCAGAGTATAGTACTGTGCACCTCTGAAAGCAGTCAGTCGTTTTTCATTAAGCAGTGATTTGATTAGATAAAAATAAAAGTTGCTTGAGCATTCATTTTTGCAGCAGTGCATAACAAATTTATGCAAATTCCCGTGCCACTAATCTGCATGCAAAATATAAAAGTGTGATTCCAAGCCATGTGCACCTGTATTGAAGTTTAATCAGGTACAAATATTAGTGGAAAGAATAAAGCTTTTAACAAAAGTCACAGCTGTTTGAGGTTTGTAAAATACTGCAAAGAGAGCTTTAGTATATTAATGATAATTTTGGAGTTTTCAGACTAAACAAAATCTTTTTTGAAAAGGAAATCCCAAACAAGACAATTCTTTAGTGGCATTAGGGAAATACAGAGAAACAAAGAGTGGGCTAAATGACTTGGCTGATTTAATAATCAAGGTGTGACTGTGAACTATCAGGGTATACAAAGTAGGGAGGACATCTTTAATGAGAATTTTATTTTATTTTCAGGAACAGCTAGAATAGTTCTAAGTGATGTATGGATATTTATTTATTTATTTTTAAAGATTTATTTATTTATTAGTAGAGAACTGGGGTATAGGCCAGAGATGCGGAAGGTGAGAGGATTCACCAGAGACAGAGTGGGGAGCAGAACAGGCAGATCCACGAAGTACACTGCTGAGGGGAGCAGAGGGCGGGTCAGGAGAGGTCTGCCACTCCATGTGGATCTCCTCCAGGGCAGGCTGGGATGGAAATCTTGGGGAAGTGGCTTTAGCCTCTTTGTGCTGTGCTTTAACCTGCTGCACCACCAAGGAGGGCCCGTGATGTATGGATATTTAACATCGAGGTACTTAGCACATAGTGTAGCTACTCAAACATATGTTAAAGCTATTCCTTAATTCATGCTTATTACATAATTTGTTTTAAATATTATAAAGGATTTAGTGTACCAACTTCCAGGTAAATGGAAAAGTAATTATATTAGACCATGATATGGAAAAGAAGAATACTATTAATTGAATGCCAGGAACTGTGCTGTACACTTTACATATATTCCTTAATGAATTATCCTAACAACTCATAAAGTAAAAACTTACTTTTAGAATCTAAAATAGCTTAAATACGTGACCACAATTCATAAAGCTAGTTTCACTCCAAGGTCCTAGTCTTACCTCTTTATGTCTGTATCTGTTATAGACAGCAAATCTGTTAGAAGACAGGGGGAGAGGAGCACCCCTAAAGCCCCCAAAACCTGCCTACTCTAAGTGGGTTCTGCCATCTGCCGCAACAAGACAAAACATATAAAACTTTAATGAAAAGGGACTTTAGTACAGTGAATATACAATACTGAACACAAAGAATATAACTTCTAAATCAAACACCTGAAGTTACCCATCCCCTCGTGGGCAAAAGTCAACCCAAAAGGGATTGGCCCAAAGCAAGGCCTAAAAGCCGCCACAAGACTTTTAAAGCACCTTCTGGCCGGGACCCATGGGAATGGGTCAGAAATGGCCAGACAAATCTGGGAGGAAAAGAGCAAAATCAAAATCAATATAAACACTGCCATAGTCACCTCCCTGCAGGTCTCTCACCCACATCTGCCTTAACCAGTCCAGGGTCAGGAAACAAGCACGGCTGCTCCATGTGGCTTCCTCAGGTCTCCTTCTGGCTCTCCATCCAGCTTCCTTCTCTTCTCTCTTCTTCTTTTTCTCTGCTCAGCTCCACCCTCCTTCTGGGTGAGGCAGGGAACCTGGAACTTCCCTTTTTCCTAGGGACCACCCTGTTATGTATCCACATAATTTCATTCAGCCACCTCAATGATTTTGTGGGTCTCATCAGGTGACATTATTTGAGTATCACCTTTATTTGAGAGCTAAGATTCTAAATTGAAAGCCCACAAATCTTTGGCACCAAAGTGACAAACTTCCAAATGCAGACAAGATAATGTGGTCTAGGATAAAGCTCTGCCAGTGTGTTTCTATAAATATTTTTGTTTGTTTATTTTATTTAGCCTTCAGGATGGAGACTCAGGTCTATTGCTAAGAGTGAAGTTTCAAAGTACTTTTCGAAGGCTCTGTCTCTCACAATCAGCGGTGTGTAATAAGAGTCAAAACTACATTTGAATCAGAATTTTAAAACTTGAACATAACAGCTTATATCCTCGCAGACTTGGACATTGAAAGGTGGGAATTCAAGTTTTCAGTGCTGGTGAAAAGTAGCAAGAAAGGACCCACAGGCCCATCCCTGTCCATTTGTGAGGCCCCAACAAGAGTGTGACTTGCAAATGTTGATAAAAACTCTGCTCTGTGAAGTGCAAGGAAAGTGAGGGCCAGGATTAAGTTATCTGGAAGTCATCCTGTTCAGGTAATTTGGAAGACAAAACGTTTCCCTTTCCACTCTTAATGTCATTCTTTATCTCACAAATACAGGCATCTAGTGCTTTGTCTTAACTCCTTATCCTGGCTAGCAAACCTCAAATTATTTGGCTTATAATTGGGGTTTGGCTAGTCTTCATCATACACTGCTGAATGCTCTCTAAACTGACTGGTGCACTTACCCTCTCCTGAAATTTTGCTCATACATTTCCCCCACTTATTTTCTAGAATGTCTGCCCTTATATTCCTCTTCCATTCCTTGCCCATCCCAGAAAAGAATATTTATTTCAAGATCCAACTCAAACCTTCACAGAGACTTGATGGAATCCATCTCACATCTTTGGTTTGTTGCTTCTAATCCCTTATATTGTCAGTTCAATGACCTATGCTTTGTCCCTCTTTCTCTCTGGCCCTCTCTCCCTCAGTTCTTCCTCCTCACCTCCACCTCCCTCTCTTACTTTTCCCTCCCTTCCTTCAATAAGTGCTTACCGGGTGTCTGTGAACCAGCACATATTTGCTTTTGAGATCAGAATGCTTGTCTCAAGCAGACACAGGGCCTTGTCCTTATGGAGGTCACATTTGAAAGCAACAGAAATCCTGGATCAAAGAAACAGCATATAGCTGGTCTGAAGTAAAAGAAAACATTTCTAAGAGGATGGATGACAAAGGGACAACAGAGTGCAGAAAAGTGGCTGGAGGGGGCACAAGGAATGCCTCCTAGGAAGTGATAATTAAGCAGACATCTGAAGTTGGAATAGTTATTAACCTGGCTTTAGAGTAAAGCCCAAGAAGGGCATTGTATGAATGGGAAGTACAAAGCAAAGGTCCTGTGGTGAGCTGAGGGCCTAAAGGAAGGCTATTAAGGCTGGAATGTAACTATATAACTTGCTCATTGCCCCTTACTTTTTTTTTTTTTTTTGCGCTATTTATGCTCTCCTTAAATATCATATATCTCATAGTTTTGGACAAGGAAGTTTTGTTTTTATTTTGCCTAATTCTTTCAAAAGGTCTTTAATGATGATTGATTCTAAATCCCAACAGAACCTGAAGGGGCCTGAAGGGGTTTTTGAAGGTCAAACAAATAGGGATTTTGATTGCCAATACAGCCCCTACCCAAGTTCACCATTCTTTCATTGAAATGATTCTTTATAACTTTGTAAACTGTGCATCACTGGACTGAGTCTTTGCAAGTGGGAGATGGTTGAGAAATGCTTTCATTTGCAGTTGGTGGCTGTGTGATCATTTGTAGAATCAGAGCAAGGAGGAAGGTGTAGAATCAAAAGGTGTTTCATTACATGGGAGAATTTTATAGGATAAAAGTATAGTCCATGGTCAGGGTAAAGAAGACGTGCCTGGGGAGCAGTCCTCTATAGTTTTAAAGGATGATGGTAACTAAGGTCTGAATACATTGTATAAGGACTGAATATTTGAAGCAAATCTGTATGAAATAAAGATGAAGGACATAATTAGGAAAAGTCAGAAAGGTGTGGATTTAATCTTGTTATAAATATCTTGATACAAAAAGATAAACAATAATTTGGTTGGGGCTGCATTTGACATTGTTCTACTCTAGAGGTGTGAGCTTATGTCCTCTTCCCTTGGATATGGGCTTTCGGTAACTTGGTTGGTAGAATATAGTATAAGTGACACTGTCAGTATCCTGGGTTAGGTTTTAAAAAACTGGCAAATTCTACTTCTTCTCTCATAAGAAGATCACTTGTACAAACTGGTTGTCATGCTATGTATGAGAAAATCAGCTAATGGAAAGGCCCATGTAGAAAAGAAACAAGGTGTTTATCACCCTGCTTCTGGGAGAGATTCTAGTACCTTCTTAACAGTCAAGTGAATGAACCATCTTCAGAGGAGCCTCATTTGAGCTGCCCCAGCCAGTAATTCATTGAGCACAGATAAGCTATTTGTGCCAAAACATGCCCCAAATTGCAGATTTATGAGCACAAGGTAAATGATTATTGTTGATTGAAGCCACTAAGTTGTAGAGTAGTTTGTTATACTTTAATTGGTAATCTATATGTTCTGGAGATCATTTAGATCTGTGTGGTATTTACATGTATTTATTTCAGTTATATGCAATGTCAATTTTGCCATTAACTATGGGATAAAGATGAGTTGATGTAATTAAAAGGCAGAGTTGAGAGTAATCTTAGTGCAGATCAGAGCCATTCTTCAATTGGAAAAGGTGGAATATATGCTTCTTTAAGAGCATTTGGTTAAATTGTCAAGAGTAAAGCCACAGATTAAATAATTTTAGTGGGCTCTCCCTGGTGGCGTGATGGGTTAAAGCACAGCACTATGAAGCATTCCATGATCACTAGGTACAAGTTCGATCCCCAGCCTGCAAACTGACCCACATGGTCTGGCAGACCTCTCCTGACCCACCCTCTGCTCCCCTCACCAGTGTATTTCAATTCATCTGCCTGTTCTGCTCCCCACTCTGTCTCTGGTGAATCCTCTCATCCCCTACCCCCACCCCCACCTCTGGCCTGTAACACAGTTCTTGCATGTATAAGTAAATCTTTAAAAATTTATTAAATAATTTTACTATGCCTAGTATCAAGTAGATCCTACCTTTGATAACCTATTGATTTAAACAGGTGAATATGTAAATACAATGAAGAAATGGACAGAATATAAATGCATAGCCATGAACAAAGTGGTTTCATGTGCTAAGCACTCATGTTTGATTAAATTAGAACTTGGGAAATGCAATCACTTTGTGTGTCATTAATTCAGGAAAGCCTAGTGTAAGACTAGTAGGGGAAATCGCTGCTTGGCTAGGAATGAGCAGTAAAAGGTATAATTTTTGAGCATATTTTGGAACACTTGATGCTCCAGAGAAGTGAATGATATTTATGCTTTTCGGAGGTGCTCTCACCAGAATGGGTGCTATTCTAAATGTAGTCCTTTACAGATTCCAGACATATGCCACATTCATTTTATGCAGATGATGACTGACTTGTTGATAGTCCAAGCTTTGTACTATTTGTAACTTGGGTTATTTTAATAGCTGTGATGTCATGGAGTTGACACTTACAGGGATACATGTTATTAATGGTCACTATTCAGGCTTTTATTTGCAGTGAAGCCAAAGGGCAATTGGAGGGGCACAAGGTCGAGTTGAATAACAGATTCCTTGAAGTCACTTGTGTGTTCCCATTTGGGGAGCTTGTGAAACAAACAGAAGCCAATTTGAGCACCACCACACTTTGGGCGAGTTTCCATTTGAGGAGCTCTAGAAAACTCCCACAAGTCAGATTCAGAGGACTTTTGAGAAGATTGCCAAAGATTGTGCAGTGCTGCTGGCCATAGGAGGAACAACAAGCAGATGTTTTAGCAGAGATGAACACATTCTAGGAAACTGTTCTTGGGCAATCCATGAGAGAGCCTGAGCATAAAACCAGATCAGATCATAGATGAGAGAGTGTGATTTGGTTATAAACCTGCCTAAAGATAGAACTGCAAGTTTTAGAATATTTCCAAAATCCCAGAGTTGCCGAAGACTGATGTAGTTTGTAATTCATCATTTGAAGTGTGGGTGAATCTAGTTTGGCATTGTAACTTATCTTGTGACAGCTTACTGTTATTGTGGCAATGGTTTCATTTGGTGTTCTGTGTTTTCAAACATAATTTTCTGTGCCTATCATGTTTTGTATCCACCTGAATTCATAGGCACTCACAGTTAACTTCCATCATTGACTGGCTATATGAACTTTGATAAGTTCTTCATCCCTATAGCCTATTTTTTCTCCTATATAGAATAGAAAGTAAAATAGATGATATGTTGTTTCTATTCCCTGTCCAGAGTCAATAATGTTTGGATACAAGTCAAAAAATCATTATTTACACTTATTAGTATTTACAATTTCTTTCTTTGTCTCTGACCATGAATGACAGTTGAAGGAATGTAATACTCATAATAACAGAACTGGCAAAAAATTACTTTCACAATAAGATAGAGATTATAGTACATAATTTGTGCGTCTTATCATTGCTTGGGGACATATTCTCTCAGTAAATACTCATTAAATATCAGCTACATACCAGGTACTGTGCTGGTGTTGCAAATACCATAGTAAGAAATATGTAGACGAGTCCTTGCTTCAGGGAGCTTAAACACTAGTTGAAAAACCACTCATAATTTTGTAATTATAACTGAGATAAAAAATAAAAAAAAATAAATAAGAAGGGTGAACCCAGCCTAAAGTAAGTAGGGTTGGCATGAGGTTATGGAGGGCTTTCTTGAAGAATATTCAAAAGCATGACCAGACCAGTATGAGTATGAGGTCCATACTGAAGGTTTGATCAGTAAGCTACATTGTTTTTATATTGTTTTATGCCTCTAACTCTAGGCAACAAGTTCTAAATCCTTACTATTTATTCCAAGTTTGGAATAAGCCAAACTTGTTTGGGATAAGCCAAATGGATGGCTCATGGAAAACCATATCCATGACTACAAACAAAATTCACAAAGACTTCTGCATACAGGTGTTAATGTGAATGTATAGAGAATTTCCTTTGCCATTAGTAGGATTTTTAAGCTAGGTTAAATTTCTTGGGGGTGATTACAGACTGAGTCCGCGACCCATAGAGAGTAATTTTTCAAAGAGTAGACTAGTACATGAGACCACATCAGTTCAGATCTTGACCTCCTAAGCGTGCCCACTATGTAATGCTGAGTCATTTAACCTTTCTGACAGAAGTGAGAATTAAATAAGATAGCAAAGAGTCTGGCACTAGCTGGAAGTCAATAAACATTAGCTGTTTTTGCTGTTGGTATTTAACAAGAGCCGTTATCATCATCACCTTCATATTTCTAGGAGGAATGCATAAGTCACCAAATAACCATTTCTCCTTTGTTATCCTGAATATGGTGGTCAGCTTGACTGAGGAAAAAACAAGAGCTGCATGGGCTTTAGGAAAATGTCAGTGGAAGAAGATGACTCCTGCTATAGTTTTGTGTGGAAAGAGGCTAAAATCAATTGAGAGCAAAGTTATAAATCTAACTGCTACTACAATCTAATTTTAAATTCACTGGAATGCTTACTATTTAAAATAATGTTGTTTTGATGGAGGTGGTAATACTAATGTGTGTGCGTGAATATATGTGTGCGTATCCTGGGAGTGGTGCAAGTTAGTGCAATGATTATGCTTTGAATTATTTATTGCACTCGATTTAAGTCGAGTTCACTTATTCAGACTGACCTTGATAGCCTTTCTTGAAATAATGGCTATAACTTGACTGTCCTAATGCAGTCTCTGAATGTATATAATTCCGGGTTTATTATCACTTATGACAAGGGTATTAAGCTCTTTGCATTAAGTTATGACTTAAGGATCTTTATTACAGAAGAAAATATTCAGTATATTTAATATTGATGTTGTTGTTAGGTATAACTACCAGCCTCTTGTTAGGAATAATATGGAGTGAATAGAACTTAAATGAGTATTCACCCTTCAAGTTGTGGCTGCAGCTTGCAATTTGTAAGTTCATAATTATTTTTGTGTGTTCATCTTTGCTATCAAAATGCTTCTCTTTGGTGCCTGATTGAACATGGTTCTGTATTTTGCTCTGAAACTCAGATCTTTCCCTGGTACAAGTGTGCTAGTTTTTCAAATTTATGTCTCTTCTTTGCCAACACATGACCTTTGCTAAAGTCCAGTCTATTCCACATGGATCACAGTCATTCTCACTGTCATTCATATCTTTTGCTCTTGTGCCCTACATGTGTGAAATGATTCCCAAAGCCTTTTACCTAGATAACTCTATCCCATCAATCAAGATGCTCTCCAGCTCAAAATCTTTGTCAACTTTTCCTATACTACTGAACAACTCTGCCCTCCCTCACTCCCCCCGCCCCCCGCCCCCAACACACACACAATGGGGACTATTTTAGGGAGGTCAGTAATATGAATCAAGTACACCCAATATAAATAGCCTCATGGCAGTCCTAATGTGAAGATGCACACCAAGGCCAAGGCAAGGTAGTTAAGAGAGAATGTTAACAAACATGTTTCTTATGCAGCTGGAATTGAATGCAAACTAAATATGTCTTTCTGAAATGACAGGACTTTCCAACTAGAAGGAGGTCTCTCATGTTGATCTTGCACATTTATTAAGGGAGATACTCAATAAATCCATAATGACTTGAATCCTGTCCTGAACTAGGGCTGGATGAGAATTTTGAGTGGAAGGGAAGATAAAAGAACATGCACAGTATGTTTAGATCATAGTCTCTCAGATGTTATATAAATTTGGGGAGAGGAGAGGAACATTTTGAAGAGGAAGAGGAACATGTTTTTTCCTTGTCAAATCAAGGGAGAGCCATTACTTCTAATCTGTGCCAACTGTGTACTCAATAAAAGGTACTTTAAAATTAAAGGATTGTTGCAAACAATATCAGAACATTTGAGTCTTTTCCTTTGGTCATTAGAACTCATGATTTTGTGATAACTTACGCTCTGGTGAACCAGAAGGCCAGAAAAATTGATTTGTCTTTGTTGGCCAGTGACATCATTTTTCATAGATTTAAAGACAGCACTTGTAGTATACAATTTTCTACACTGCATTTCTTGACTTGAAGTCTTGGATTGAAGCATAAACAATATGACTATATATATATATTATGTTTGTTTTGAAACTACTAGAACTGTTTCTAATGTGTCATACTGGATATAGTTTGATTCTGCTTTATTATAGATTAGAGCTCTTCAAAATAAAACACATGCAGGAGTGGAATACTGAGCTATTTCATATGCATGTGTTTGCAGCATATTTTCAGAAGATTTCACCTACTTTGCAACTGTAGCCATTTCCTTTTTATTTCTATGACTTAATTCTATCTTTTTTCTTGATATGTAGGTTTTCTCCCTAACTTCTGTTTTATTTTAACGTATGAGATGAAAACATTGACTGTGTTTAAGGCCTTTGAGGATGCCTTTGGTAGTAGTAGATAAATGGAAATTTAAATGACTCATGTAGAGTCCAGAGTGACACTGAGATCAACTTCTGTCCTTTTTGCCAATTGTCTCTCAGGATCACTCCCCTAATGATTCTACAACAGAGCCATCCCCCAGTGTTTGAAAGTAGCCAAGTAATTAATTACATAAAGGGAATGATCATGGCAATTTAAAATATGTCAGTCTCCTTCATATTTCCCCCCAAATTAATTTTATATCAGAGAGGTGGCTTTTACAATTTAAATCTGATTGTCACCACTGCAAGTAAATGAAAATGTGGCTACTGGGTATTGAAATATACTTTTAAAAATTGGTAATCAAGAATTTGTTAGCATTTGTGCCCATTTCATGAGTTCATAGTGCTTTTTAAATTATCATTGATTAAATGATGAACTGATTGGAGAGAGGCCACTTATGAAATTGCTGATAGGGAGTGGGGGCAGTTGTAGCAATTTGTCTGCCAGCCGAGGAAAACTCATTAATGAGTTGGAGAATTCATGAAGGGCACTATCACAAAAGAGTGCTCCAATTACAATGAAATTGGTAGGTCAATGGAGATTATAATATGGTATTTATGATTCTATCTGTCTATATCAGTGTGGAAGTTAGATCTTTGTACAATGGAAATAGTTTACCACTTGTGAGTTACTCTTTTCATAAGATATCCATGTGCAATGGCATTTTAATGAATTGTAAATGGTGACTAATAACGACCTGGATACATAATGTAAAGGAAGATTACTTTCCAATCAAAGACAGTAGGATATCAAATCAGAGTTCCAGTAGAGAGCCAGACTGAGATACAGAAATGATTGGGGTTAAACCAGCATTGAGCACACTATGCTGTAGAGGCTGTGTGATCACAAGGGTTAGGAAACAGGATTCAACTTAGAGTCTGGAACAGAACTTTCAGAATGTCAAAGCTGGAAGATCACCTAGTGCTTGATTTGTCCTTCTGACAATTTATGTGTTTATTCCACACCTAACCAAATCTCTGAAAGGATCAAGAGCATCACACTCAGGATGTCTTGTAACAGAAACTATGTGTGGTCTGGGCAGGGAGTATCAGAACATTCTCATCTACTGAAATATCAAGTAGATATTACTGACAACTTTCCTGGTGGCTGGATGGTTTTCAGTGCTCTTATGTATGTTGGATGCAGCCAGGACTATTAGCCCTATTTTGTAGGTTAGGATAAAAGTTAGTACATGACAAAGTCAAAATACGAGTCTGCATGTTCATTGTGTTTTTGTGATGCATAAATAACATGGACCACAGAATTACATTGCAATTTCTCAAGTCAGTTTTGAGACTGATTCAGCTTAGTCTTTTTGATTTCTGTGTTTATATAACCTTAAAATACAGTTTGAAAATGGTATTTGTCACTGTTAGTGCCCCTAGCTCATCGGAATATATACAAAGACAAGCTACTGGACTGGCTTTTACTGGGTTTACTTTCTGTCAACCCCAAAACAGATACGCCTTGATTTAAGGAAGCGCAATACCATAAAACCCAAACCTACAATGTAGACAAACATAAAAAATGTTTTGCTTAATATGGAATTCCACTTGTATTTTAAAAATGAACTTATAAAAATGAATTATCTCTAGAGCCTCGGAGGGAAATACATCTGTCACATAAAACAATATTCCCCTATTCTCCCCAACAGGCATGTAGAAGTAACAAATAAGATTGTTTTTAAAATTAGCCTAAGATCCTATTTGTGGTTTTCTGCATACTTGCACTGATATAGCACTCCTCCTATAAATGCCCACTACTACATTTGACATTTACCTGATTATGTATGATTTTGGATATTTATATGAAAACTGTCAAAGAGATTATCCTGTGTGTTTGTGCTTGCATTGGACTGTACAGGGAAATGAAATGTTTACAAGAAATGAAATGTGACATGCTGAGTATAAGAAGGTGCTTTCTGGTGTTTTCACTCAACTCAGGTCTCATTAAGGATAACTTTTCTTTAAATTGCCTCCAAATAAAGCCCTGAATAACCTACGAAACAATGGAAAGACCCTCTCATAAAGCAGTTGGGTTTTCAACTGATGGTGAATAGCCACAGGAATTTGGGCCTAGCCCCATACAATTTCCAGTTAAACTTTTTTTTTTTTTTTGGAAAATGAAATCTTTACTAATTCTAAAAATATTTAATGATAGAGAACCTATCACGTGCCAGGTAATATTCTAGGTGCTGGACATGCAGAAGTTTTATTGTCTTTTTTGGGAAAGATTTGTTTATTTATGCATACAAGAACTGGGATACAGGCCAGAGGTCTAGGTGGTGAGAAGTTTCACTAAAGACAGAGTGGGGAGCAGGACAGGCAGATCTAGTGAAATACACTGCTGAGGGGGCAGAGGGCGGGCAGGAGATGTCTGCTGTGCCATGTGGATCACCTCATGGCTGGCGATCGAACTAGTGTTATAGTGGTTGTGGATAGCTTCATAGTGCTGCACTTTAAATTTCCAGGAAGTTCCTGGATATTTAAAAGTTATAAAAAAATGGAAAAAAGATCTTTAGCTTCATGGAGCTTCCATTTCATTGGGAGAGAGAGCCATTATTGATAAATAAGTCAACTATATAATACAGAATGTTACAGCTAAACAAAAACCAAGGTGGAGTATGTAATGTGAGTGAACATTTAGATAGGGTGAGTGGAGTAATTCTCAAAGACAATGCCTTCCCTGAAGGAAGTGAGGGGGCAAGACCATGAGGTGGGAACATTTGCAATCAGCATGTTCTCCAGGCAATGGATGTAGATCAGAGGAAGAGAAGGGCAGGTCAGAGAGATAACAGATGTCTAGATCAGCTTATGGGAAAGGTTTCTATAAGAGATAATGAGCCAGAAGTGTGCAAGTAGGCTGTTTATATAAAGAAGGGAGAAAGAACACGAGAGAAACCAGAGGGTAAAGATCTAAATTATGCTTTCAGAACAACATTGTTGGCAATGATTGCTTCAGACTAAAGAGGGCAAGGGCAGAGTCAGAGAGACTGATTGAAAGTCTATTGATCTCATCCACGTGAGAGAGGATGGTGGTTCGCATGCAGTAACAGGGTAGAGTTCTTAAGATTTTTCTGGCTGATCATATCAATATATGTGATATGAGAGAATGAATGGACCCAAGGTTTCTGCGGCTGAACAGCTGGAAGGATGGTGTTTAGGAATCAATGAGACGGAGAAAATTGCAGGCGCCAGTGGGGAACAAACCTCAAAACTCTAGTTTTTGAGTGTGTGTGGTGTGAGATGCCTATTCAACAACTAAGAGAAGTGTACAAGCTTAGTATTTGTCTGTCTGGTTTTGAGGGAGGCATTATAGGGTGTGTGTTTGTGGGTCTGTGTATGTATTTGGGTGTCATCAGCCAATGGATTTTAATTGTTACCTGTGAGGATGGGGTGCGTTTACCTAAGGAATTATTGGAAAAAGGAAGCACAAGACTGAGATTTACAAAATAGATGGTATAAGAGAAATGCTTTCCTTGGGAAAGTGTAGAAATAAATGATGAAAGGATGTACATACCAACGTGATTCCTGTTGGAATATAGGGAACTTAAGTGATTCTCATTTCATTATTTTATGTTTCTGTATCTTTCCCATATTTTCTTTAATGAAAACAGATTGCTTTTCTATCTTGAAAGTTAGAGAAAAAAAAATCAATGTTATTACAAAAAAGAAGGCTTTTGTTTGTTCTCTAGTGTCTAGAAGAAAACATTTTATTGGTACAAATGCCCTCTCTCTCTCTCTCTGTCTCTCTCTCTCTCTCATACATACACAGAGATAACATGCTAAAAAAAAGGTTATTTGAATCAAAGTACATAGGATGCAATGGGGACTTGCCAGTCAATGCTTATATAGCTACATAGCTTAATATGATTCGATAAAAATGTGCCTGCACAGTAAAGGAAATGAAAACTTGGGGACTTAAAGCCAACAGGACCACATCCAACCAGAATAGATTTGAGCCCTTGGGCTGAGTCAAAATCACATCCTTTGGGAAAAGAAAATTAATTGAACCCTTGTTTCACTCTCTTGTGATATTCTTTTCCCTGAAGGCTTTTTGTCTTTTTCCTCTTGCAGTTCCCATTCAGGGAACAGGGTATCTGCTGGTTCAGCAAGCCACTCTTAAATGTTAATAACATTTCTTGGCCAATTTTTCACACATAGGATTGTATATATCCTCATATCATCTCTAGTTTTAAAGTTCAGATACCTCCGAATTTTTTTTTTTTTTTTGGCAGGGGGAGAGACATTCTCACAGTTCACTTGTGCATTCTCTTCCTCTCCCAGTTTATATTATCAGGATACCCCTCCTCTTTCCTGGTGGTGAGTCACACACATAGCTGATGGGGTCTCTTCTCATACTTTTCTTTTTTTTTGAAAAGGGGGGAAAAAGCAGCCATTGTTTGGCCTAAGGTCAAACAGAATATTTTAGCTAAAGTGTGGGTCGGATGATGCAGTTATGAGTGATTGAAAAAGGAATTGTAATGGAAAACCATTTCACTTTGTGTTGCAGTGTTTGCTACTGTGTTAGCACTTTGTTAAAAGTGTTTATGTGCATGGTAAGATTTTCAGCAGAAAGTTGGAAAATTGGTACAGAAATTTATTTTTGCATATGCCTGTCTTTTTATTTAATAGTAAGCATAATATTCTCTTGGGCAATCTGAGTAGCTACTTTGTTTCTTCCTAAGAGGGCTTTGATAGGCACCAAAAGTTTCATTGACCGTATGAGATATATTGCTTTGTTCCATCTCTAGATTCCAAAATCACACCAGGTTGCCTCCCATATTCTATCAATTTTATTTCTTACCCTCAAATTTAGTGTAACATAAAATGCAATTTACATTCACTACCTGTTTCCTACTCTGAAATAAAACACATACACACAAATACACACACTTTTTTGGCCTTTCATTATTAAACATAGAGGTTGTGTATGAAAGGGAACATCCCATTGTTGAAGTTAGATCAATAATATTATCAAAGTCATCAAGTTATAAACGTTCTGCCTAAAATCATACTTCAGTGTAGTTGTTGGAATTTTAAGACATTTGTGTAAACTCTGCACCTGCCACTTAACTAGTAAAGAGTCATTAAGTTCACTTAAGCGTTTACTGAGCTCTAATGTAGTTCATAATTGGTCTGATAACCAGGTGAAATCAGATAGACCTTGGTTCTATGTACCTGACAAGTTGATTATTGTTTCTCACTCTGTACCTGCTTTTTCTAGGATCAATGTTGTGGACATACAGAGTATTTTTTCCACTTTTTTAAAAAAAGATCTATTTCTTCATGCACACAAGAACTGAGATACAGGCCAGATGTGTGGTGGTGAGAGGATTCACCAGAGACACAGTAGGGAGCAGAATATGTGGACCTACTAAAATACACTGCTGAGGGGAGCAGAAGGCAGGTCAAGAGAGGTCTGCTGTGCCCTGTGGATCAGCTCTCTGGCTGGGGTTTGAACTCTCATGATGCTGGGGCTGCAGATAGCTTCACAGTACTATGCATTAACCTATTGCACCACCAGGGAAGTCCCCCAGGAACCGCCTCCCCCCCTCCCAGCTTTTAAAGGAAAGATTTACTAGGAAATTGGGAAAAAGGCACCTGCATAGTCGCACGTGGTTAGGAGAGCTCTAAAAATTCTATTATTTGATGACTGCTGCTCTTTCTCTTGCTTTCTTGTAGCACAGGTATTCTATTACCACTGATAAGCAGGAGGCTTTCATTACATCAAACGAAGTCTAAATCAGACAAAAAGGGCAGGATTTATAAGTTATTAGTTAAGCAGTTGTTACTGTTCAAATAATGAACTAGGGGAAAACTGGAGAGGGAGTTTGAAGAGTTTGTGAAACTTGTAGTGCAATTAATAAACCTGTGTGAGAATGAATAAAAATTTTATATTTTACCACTATGAGATGGGACTGAGGACACAGCTAAATCTTGTCTCACAGTAAAAGGGAAGATTGTGTACGTCACAAAAATAGGTGGTAACTTGGTTAAGGTTCTAGGTGGAGCCTGTATATCCTATACACATTTTCTCACTGTCTTCAATGTAGGTAGTAGGGCCAGGGTTAATAGCATTAATGACTGATGACTGGGAACCTGGAGCCCCCGTGATCCTGTGTTCAAAGTCCCACCTTGCTACGTAGTAGGTACATGAATTTAGGAAGCTGCTTATCTCCTCTTAGTTTGTGAAGTGAAGATGATGGAAATGTTGTCTGCCCTGTAGAGTTGTGATGGTCAAAGGAGGTCACTCCAGAAAAGTGCTTTGAATACTTTCTGTTGCAAAGGAAGACCTGTATCAACATTAACATTTATCAAATAAACTTGAAAGTCATTTTGAAAAGAGTTTATATTTAGGTGCTACTTAGTGTCAAGGGATCTAGAATTCTATTCCACATGACCCTAACCAACACTTAGCAAATATCTCGCCTTTAAAGTTAATTACCAATTTATAGAAACTGTATATTAAGTGGATCACCATTGCCATTTGTGTGTGTGTGTGTGTGTGTGTGTGTGCAGGAGAGGAAGAGGAAGAGGATCCTCTTTCTCCTCTCATTATAAACATGCATAGGTCTGGCTTTAAAATCATGTTGAAATTTTGCTTGTGGAACTATTAATATAATTTTTCTAAGGTGTTCTGATTTGTAATTTTCTTGGTACAAGCTCAAGTTAATAGTGCTAAACACAAATTACTAAAGACCACTGACTCCTATTTTCTTTATAGGGTCACTTTATAGGCCTGAATATATTTTATATGACTTGTATTTTAGATTTTTCTCTGGCCTACTTAGGATGATCACATGCCTCCCCCATGAAAAATTATTGTGAAATGACCATTTGCTTGCAATTGTGGAAGTAAAACATTGTTATTTTATTTTATGGAATATTGCAAATGTTGTAGAAGGAAACTATCTGCCAGGTCTAAGTAGAAGTGACCTTTGAAAGTCCTTGATCCTTAGTAGTATTGACCTTTGGAAGACCTCCGTCCTCCCCCATGCTTCACTCAAAGTATTTGTCCTGTTTCCACATGAGAGGCAGGTTGCTTCCTCAAAAGTGCTGTTCTTTCATAGCCTGCCATCTCAATAACATACTACATTGTTGTACCAATCTCTGAAATTTGTGGTAATCAACAAGGCCATTTAGGTCATGATTTTCCGACAAGTCTTTTCTTGCTATTAGTTGAGGAGAGTAAACTGAGAGAACTGACCTTCTGCTTTAGTATAGTCAGAGCAATCTTGGTTCAGCACTTAATGATCAAATAACTGAAAAATAGACAAGTACAGCTCTATATGAAATGTATGTAGTAACCCCCACAATTAAGGCAGCATGTCATTAAAATGAAAGGGATTAGAGAAAGTTATTGGCACAACTTGTTTTAAAGAGATGGAAAGTATCATAGAGAACCCTTTCCTAGTTATTAAATATTCTATGTCCCTATTTTTAAAATTAAAATATTTAAGAGAAAAAGTAGAAATCCTATGACATCCCCCTGGAATAACTTGTAGTTTCCTTTCCTCCCTCCTATAATACTTTTCTTCCCTTGAATGCAAATGAGATAGAGAACTTGCCCTGCCAGACACTATTTCCATGGATGTCAGATGCCTTTCCTGTAGTCGTCATGATCATCATGACGACTAACATTATTGAATAATTATTGTGTACTTGGCACTGTGCTCAGTCTTTGTATTTATTGGCTAATCTTCCCATTCTTATGAGGTAAGTATTGCTATTTTTCTACAGAGACACACTGTGCCAAAGTCTTCCCAACTGGAAAATGATGTAACCAGGATTCAAAAATGATCAGCGTGGCTCCAGTTTCATCATAGTAAGCACTGTGAACTGTGACAGCAACCTTAAGAAATAGACATGAAAAGACACAAATAGACCATTATTGTCAGTCTAAGCTTCATTTAAATTTTTTTAAGTGGGGTTTATTTGTGGATTCATCAGTCTGTCAGATAGCATTGGGGTGACTGAGGCTACACATTTGCATGACAGCTGGCCTCCAGCTTGGAACATGTTCTGTTGCCTTGGAACTGAAGTGACTGGATCTCAGATCAGCATCCTTGGTAGGTGATTGTTCAATGGAGGAATATTTGCTTGCTGTTTTTTTTTTTTTTTTAACTTTTTTTCCATTCACAGAACTCATTTGGGCATTTCTGGAATATGAGATAAATTTTCCATTTTTTTCCACCTTGAAAACCAGCACAGTTCACAAAGTTAGAACCAGTATTTGAGGACCATCTATCTGGGTCAACATCAGATGTTGATTTGTCACTGACCAGCGGGCACTTTCGTTGAGCACATCAAAGCAGGAAAGGGCTCCAAACCTTTTTTTTTCGTGTTTGGAACATCCCTGGAAATTGATTCATGTTTTCATCGAGCTTTCTTTTACAAGACATCTTGGCATAATGCCTTTGAGTAAATGGGATATTTTCCTAATGTCTCTGCTTTAATTTAGAAACAACTAGTGTGATGTTTTCTAACTTATCTTCCAAACTGAAAATACATGTGCCTTGGAAAATAGGGGTTTAGAATGAAAATGCTGACACAATCTCAGTAACACTAGGGTTTGGGACAGCCTGCCAATCAGCAAAGTAGTATTTTTGTGTCCGGCAAAATATCAAACATCTGTTTGCAATGAGCATATTTAACACCTTTTGGGTTTCTTTTCAGCTAAGCTGAAAGCACCTGGGAACAAGGAAAACTGCAGATAACACAGTCAAAAATTTGAAACAAGGCGTTTTTATTTGAAAATCATTTTGTAAGCATATTGGAACCAGAATTCAAATCGCAAATATCACTCAAAACGACATGTGGCAAGATGCCTTCGCATGATAGAAAACATGCCCTTAGGTCTGAGATGGAGCAATAGGGCAGTAATAAACTAGGGCTGGTTAATGAGAATAAAGTGGCAAAGAAGTATACTGATGAAAGCAAAAAAGCTAAAGATATTTCAAGGTTTGAAACAAAGGCGAAGAGCCAGAATCCATAACAGTTCTCAAATCCAAAACAGTTCTTCTAGACACAGTGGCTAGAAGACAAAGCAAAATGGGCATTATTATTTGAAGCATCTTACCAATCCCCTAGACTGTATCCCTTAGCCACCTGCATTGTTCTCTAAGTTGCCTTCAGAGGACTTGTAGAAGAACATACCCAAAGATGCCTCTCCCCTACTCCGGTCAGTGTTTCCCTATAGTCTGTTGACAAATGCCTGTACTTTGAGGTTTTGAATTATCTGAACTCAACCTTTCTGCAGATTTCTCAAATAATACTATTGCTGTTACCCCCTCCCTATGGTCAGTTGTCTTAAACTATCTGATTGCCTGTTGGGATTATTTGGGTCATCACAATGTGGGTGAATGGGGAATTGGAGAACATAAGCAATGGTTGCTAAGCATCTCCTATTGAGTGAAATAGACCATCCTCATTGAAGAAATGTTACCCAAAATGCCAACACAATCCTCGTAAAAAAAAATTGTTTCTAGCTAAATGGCCCTGTCTTTTGGTCTGCAGGGATGTCTCACACCTTCCTAGCAATATTGTTGCACTTGCCTATAATTTTCTGAAGCCTAACTACCTTTTTGTCTCTCTACTGGATCTATATCCTTCCTTCCAGAATGGCTAAGTACACTTTGAAGTACTAGAAAAGGTATTAGTATGAGAATCAAGAGAAAAAATTCCCCCCTGAACTGCCATTAACCAAGTATATGACTTGAGTCAGTGTTTTATCTGTGCTGTTTTATTCACTCATAATATTAGAAATTTAAAAAAAAAAGGGAGCTGAATTATGGATTCCCAAAGTTCACCAACACTTTCAACAAACACTTTTATGAAATATCTCATATGAAGTTTAGAGTATACAGCATAATGGTTTCACTTACATATATTATGAAATGATTTCTACAGTTTTAGTTAACACCCGTCATTTCATGTAGTTACAATGAAAAAAGAAAAATTCATATGTTGAAAATTCTTAGAATCTATTCAATTCTTAATTAGTATTTTTTTTCTCAATTGATGTAGCATTCATACTACAGAATTTAAGGTTCAGTGATACAACTTCCCACCTCAGCACCTCTCTATAAGTCACCCACCACCATATATCCCCTACTCCTCACTGGTAACCAACATTCAGGTGTCAAAGTCGATTGTTTTGTAATTTTATTTTTGCTTGTACATTTCCTTTTTTCTTCATCTTACACAAATGAGTGAAATAGTGCTGTATTTATGTATTTCTTTTTGACTTTTCTTTCACTTAGTATGATCATCTTGAGGTCTATCCAGGTAATCTCAAATAGCAAGACTTCACATTTTTTTTGACTATTTTGTATATACATGACATGTTTTTATCCATTCATCTGTCATCCGCTTGTGTTGTTTCCATATCATGGTTATTTTGAGTACCATTGCAGTGAACATAGAGTGCATATAGCTTCTTGAATTAGTGTTTTCATATTATACAGGTAAATACCAGTAAGTGGGATTGTTGGGTCATATGGTAGTACTAGTTTTAATTTTTGTAGAAGCCTCCATACCATTTTCCATAGTGGCCACATCAATTTACATTTCTACCAATGGTACACAAGTGTTTCTTGCTTTTTACATCCTCTCCAACAGTTAGTTCTCAACCTTTTATATATAGCTACTCTGGTATGAGAGGAACTATTTTGATTTTGATTTCCATTTCCATTATCCCTAAGAATATGGTGTGTACAATATCTTTTCATGTACCTTCTGGCCATCTGATTTTTTTCTTTGGTGAAATGCCTAGTTAGATACTTTGCCCATTTATTAATTGGGTTGCAGTTTTCGTTGTTGTGGAATGGTCTATACATTTTGTATATTAACCCATTGTTGATATATGGTTGGCAAATATTTTCTTCTATTTAGAAGGCTGTCCTTTAATTTTGACAATTGTTTCCTTAGATCGTCTCCCTTCACAACTTTAATATATAGTACAAGTGGTATTATCTCTAGTGATCATGTTGTATGTCAATATCTCTACTGTTCCTCTTATATAACTGAAAGATTCTACCTTGGACCACCTTTATCTAAAATTTCCTCCTTATTTACTGCCTCTGGCAAAAAACAAATACTACTTCTGTTATGAAATTTTATTTTTAGATTCCACATTTAAGTGAGGTCACATAGTTCTTGTCCTTATAGTATAATTCTCTGGAGATTCATCCATGTTGCCACATGTCTCAAGAATTCCTCATTTATTATTCAGTCAATGGAATATTATTCCTGTGTGTGTGTGTTTCTGTGTGTGTACAACTTCTTTGTCCTTCTGTCCATCTGTGAATATTTGAATTGTGTTTATGTCTTGGCTATCATAAATAATGGTGCTATGAACATTGGAATGCAGATCTTTTCAATGTAGTGTTTCGACTTTCTTTGGATAGTAGGATTGTTGGGTTATACAGTAGCTGTATTTTTCCATTTGTTTGAGAAACCAGCTTGCTGTTTTCCATAGCGGCTATGCAAATTCAGAATCATAAAAATGCACAAGGGTTCCTGTTCTCTGTATGTCTTGTCTCTCCAGATGTATAAATCTTTGTGTTTCGGTGACAGATCAGGAAACCTTTAGACACCTCAACATGGTACCTTGCACTTCATGTTTCTGAAATAGGTTTTGATCTGAACAATCCAAAGGACATTATACTCCTGGTCTTATGTTCCTGGTCTTATGTTGAAGTTGTCACTGGTCAGAGACAGTGTAACTTTGTTGTACTTAATCCAGGAAATATGTATTTGTGAGCTGAGAAAGGGCCAAGACCAGGTTTCTAAGATTATTTTTGCTAAAAGAGTGAATAATAATAGGGTAATTTTTATTGGGTAATTGCCATTGCTAAATCTATTTAAATAAAAAAAAACATACTTTCAATAGATTTGAAAGTGCGGTAGGTTGAGAGTTTTCTTTAGTGATATGTAGAAAATTCTTCTGACAAAGTAGCAGTAAGTATAAAAAATATATCTCTAGATTTATACTCCTGTGATCTGAAACAGACTGTCTTAAAACTAGAAGTTTTGTAGACTTCAAGCATGTTCAACTGGTACTTACCTTGATAAAATAGTTTCCTTAGAGATCGGATAGAATCACATCTATGCTATCCAGATGTGCTTTCCCAGCTGTGAGTCTGCATTATGATGTATAGGCATAATGCAAAGTACCTACTTTGCATAATCTTTGCCAGATGCAGACTTTTTTTCGTAAGCCTTTTTAAAGGGTTATCACTAAACCTGAACATCATGACTTGGCTTCTGTTTGAATCTCTGAGCTGCTTCTGTTGTTAATTTGAAGTCAGTCATGTTATCATCTGGTATTTCTCTAGCTTTGCCAATTTCATTGAAACATTTGGACACCTGCTGAATCATTGTTGCCCACCCACCTTTGTTCTTTATTTTACCATTTCATATAATGCATTATCAATTTTTTTTTTTTTTTTTTTGTCCAGAACAGTCATCTACAGGAGGCAAAATATATGTGCTGGCCTTTGTGCACCTCTTCTTATTATTACCGGGTGAAATTAGTGAGTTTTCGAGCTTATGGGGCTCATGTTTTCTTCATTTCTATCTGTGCCCACAACAATCTTAGCCCCTTTCCCACATCGTGACCCATGTTTTAGAAAAGACAGGCTAATGTCAGTACCCAAATCTAGGCTTCTGACTAATACTTATGCTCTTGACCACCAGCCTACTCTGGAATAAATGAGGTTAGAGAATAGATAATGTAAAACTCTGGGGCTTTCAAACCATTTAAACCATAGCATCTCCACTTTTATCTCTTTTATATATTGGATTTTATTGGGAGTCATTGGTAACAGAAAGAATTCCTTTGCTAAAAGTCAGAAGAACTATTAAAAGGTATAGACTTTACTGAGACCTTAATCTTAGGCCTTTTGGGAAGCATGTGTTTGTGACAGCTGTTTATTAGAAAAGGAGCTTATGTTTATTCTTGATTGAAGGAAGCAGGTAAGGTATGAGTTGCTTTTAATTATTTGCAATATTATGAGTGGGCAGATAGGCAGATAAGTAACTAGAATCCGTAGGATGCTTAAGAAGGGCCAGGATTTGTTGAAAATGACAAAGGATTTCTTGTCTAAAGGACTAAATGGGCTCATCATGCAGATCAGTTGGGATCGTTGACTTGTGCGGGACTTTCAGGAGACTGGAAAATCAAGGAAGCTTATCTGCCCAACTGGGAGGAATCCTGAGTCCCTTGCTGTATATACCTGTTATATGTGTATAGTGATTTGTGTTTGTTACCTACATTATAGTAATGTATCTCCTTTATTTATACTGGTCATCATTCTATGAATTCTGTTTGTATTCCATTGCACGATGACAGCTGCTTCCATTTCAAAATGACAGGTGCATCCGTTTCAAGATAGCAAACTCTAGAAGCTATATGATGAGAAGACCCTTGAAATTCAAATTGCTGACTCCAGTATCAAGGACAAGAATCAGAGGCTTTTGCTACTCTGATCTAATCAGAGGCTATATCTAGGATGACATCTTTGAAGTTTTGGACTGAGTAGAATTACCATACTTTATCCCATAGAATATACTCCTCTTCACCAATTCTATACATGAGTATAGAAGGTAAATGTGTTATCACATATTGCTAGCTACTTGATATGTTCAGTCAGTGCTTTGGAAGATCTGGAGTAGAAGTTCTGCATTTCAGTCATAGGTGTGCAATCAAGAAAACTAAAGAAATTAGTTCTTTGAAGGCAGACATCTATTTTGATAAAATTCGTATACTTAACTGTCCATATTCCACTCAGTGAGTAATGAGTATAGTAGTTTAAGTTCTCAGGAAACCTGATGTAGCACTCCTCATCTCCAACCAACTCCCTGCCTACCACCATCACCATCATTTTCCTAATCACCACCATAGCAACTATAATTTAGTAAGCATGTATCTTTGTCAGATAGCATCCATAAATAATATCCTCTAATTATCATAGCCCCCCTGTTAGTTTGGTTCTGTTATGATCTCTATGTTGTAGACAGGGAAGCTGAAGTTTAGAGACTTTAGGTAACTTCCTAAAGTGATACAACTAGATAAATGTCAAAACAATGAGTCAAAGTCAGGCAGACGGACTCCAGACCTGTGCCTTAACTGTGAAGCTGTGCTGTTTTTCGAGGACAAGGCTAACCTGTTTTGATTAACGTCCAAGGGAGTGCAGACTGGTGAAAAGCCCAAGGAACTTCTAGAATTCCCTGCACTATGGATTCCGAGGACTGTGTTCTGAAGAAGCTCATGTATTTTTTGAACTTCTTTTTAAAGCTTAGGGAGAAAAATACAATATCCCCATGAGCCCCACTTCTCTCTACCATGTCTTGAGGTTTTTCTTTATTGAAAATGCTTCATCCTTAAGGAGCTCCAAGCTGTGGGATTGTCTAAATTTAACTTTTAAACTCAAGTTGTAATCAGTGTAGCTTTACTCCCACACACCTTCTATTTTACCAACCATATCTCCCTGCAGCAGAGTTTCAGTGCCAGTGCTTTTGGGCAGAGGCCCCGTAGGGGGTGGCCCCAGTGTTATTTATCAGTGTATAGGCTGCAGAATAAAGTGCATGTGATAATTGATTCATTCTGTATAAGCCTTTGAGGACTGATAACTCAATTAGCATGTCAGATAGAGTATATATCTCTTTCAAAAAATCCTCAAAGGTGATTTTGTATTTTGTATTAGATAAGGTGTGAGAGCTATTTTTGTTGTTTATATTTTATTAAAAGTTCTTATTGTCTTTGACTATTCTCAGAAGAAGAAGCAGTGTTACCTTAATAGTTAGGTTTCTTTCTTTCTTTTTTTAATCTGTGTGTTTTAAAAGTAAATGATGACATTTTGAAGCAGGAAGATAAGCAAAAAAGGGTTTCAAAATCCTGGCTGAGATAATTTTGATTCGTCGTCCCCAGCTGAGAGAGAGTGTGTTTTCAAGTGATTGGCAGGTTGACATGTGCTCAGTGGCACATATGGCTAAATTAGAGGAGGGGTCAGCTGGGGGAAGCAGGAAAGCGTGTTCCAGATCTGGGTTATAATTTTAAGACAGTTGCATACAGATGAGTTTGCATGGGCATGATGATCAGAAAAACATTTTGAACATGCATGCACCTACAAATCTATTATGGACATTTAATACATTTAATATTTTATTCCTTTCCATTCTGGGTCTCTGTCATAGTCATAGAGCCCAATTGCTCCACTTGCAAAGCGCAAAATTAATTCTTAGGGTTTGTGAAGTATGGTTACCCAAGAGGGAAGGGTAGATGGTGTCAGCATGATTGTGGGAATGGCAGGAGAACTTTGGTGCTTGGGAGAAGTGAGCTGCATAAATACACGATGGTGAAGATGTGCCCTGAAGTTCATATATTATTAATTATACACTAATGGTAAATCAAAATTTTATTAAGTTGAGAAACCTCATTAATTTAGCAGTTAAACTTAGTGTGACTGCCTCTAGGCAAGTCTCCCAGTTGCCTGGATCTCAGTTTTCCATGTGTAATGTTAGGACAGACTAAGTCCAGTACAATTTCAAGTTTCATTTTGGCTTATTGTTTTCCTTTCCCTAGGGTAGTCCCACGGACTTTAGTCATTGTTTCAGGACGAGGTTTTTAGCTGTAGTTTTGGTGGCGTTTTGAGTCAGATTATTACTGAAGAATGGGAACCATATGATTTGGTCCAGCCAGTAAATATTACACATTTATATTTATATGTCTGCTTACTAGGTTAAGGTAGTGTCAGAATTAGTTCCCCCCTCGCTGTGATTTATTCCACTTAATCTCTTCCATTGGTTTTTCATTAAGTCTCTTATGAGATATGTTTGTGACAGTGTAAATTTATTGTTTCACATCTAATGCCCTTATATGTAGGACTGTACCCCTTTTCTCCCCCCCCAATAAAAAAACTAACAATGTTTGGTTAAGTGGTTACTGGATAAAGATAGAAACATAGCTACTGCCTTGTATAAAGGTAATCTAGGCTTTAGCAGAACTGGTCCATGTTTGCTATACCATTGCTACACTCTCTACTTGATTGAAATACAGAGAAGTGGAATTCTTATAAGATACAAAATCCTATGTACGTAACAATTTTTTTCTAAAGTTACATGAAAACCTTATCTTCTGGACTTTATACAGATGGGTAGTCTGGTAGGTATTTCAATCAATATTTATATCAAATTACTTCAATATATGTTATTGAGTAAATTAATAGATTATTTTATAGTAGTCTTTTAAATTGGTAAGACTGAACCCTGCACTTCACATGATTTTTGTAAGGACCCTGTAAAAACACATTAAGTATACCATGGGAGGTAATGTTTTCTAATCCTTGAGAACTATTTGGGCTTATGGAAACAGGGGCATTAACTTATGTGTGCACATCTGCTTTCCATAACCTATAATAATAATATTACCTAAATTCTCATTTTACTAACTTATTTCACTATTTATTCTATTGATTGGATCATTAGGTGTTTTGTGCGTATTAATTGGGCATTGATTATTTTGCCTCCTATATATAGTCCACTCATCTTTCTTTTTGAAACCATACATTTATTTACTTTTAGTTGATCCTTCCTTCCCACATGCTCATGGACTATAGTGCATGATCTAGGCCTGTGCTGATAAGAGTCTTGCATTCCCCTAATCACAGATGATTGATTCAAGGATGGGAACATGACCTAAGCAGAACAAAAGTGATGCAATCAGACATTCATGGACACTTCTGGGAACGAGGTTCATGCTCTTGTCAATGAACTTAGAATTTTGTGAACGTAATTTCTGAAGTTGCTACAGCCATCTAGTGACCATAACAGACATATCTGAAATGAATGAGAAACAGACGTTAAAATCAAGAAAGGAGAAATGGGATTTTGAATACTTACTCAAGCCATCGATATAAACCTGTTAACTTGGAATTTTTCACTGTAAAAACTAATAATAAATAGTAAATTCTCTTTTAAAGACATTCAAAAAATTTCTCTTTTCTGTTACTTTTACTTTCTGAATCTAGTTGACCCTCCCCATCCAATCCCAGCAGGATAATGCTTGTTCTTTATACAGCCACCCACAGTGCCAAATTGATCTTTCAAAGAGGAGAGAGAGGGGGAGGGAATGAAAATCAGAATATTTTTAAACATTCTGTCCTACACTAGCAGAACAGGTTGACATGAAGTATATTTTTCCTTTATGCAGTAATGAACTTCTCACTTTTTGAGTACACTAACGAAGGCACTATAGAAGGCACTGGACTTTCACAGTTGAAAGGAAATTCAACTCAGTAGTGTAAGTGTAGTGAGGGAGTTTGGTACATGAACCAGCACGCTATTCATGCCAATGCAAAGAAAACTTATATGCCAGGATAATAAGAGCATGATCAAAAACCATCTAAGATAAGAAACTTTCACTCTGTTCTATAGTATAAATACTAGGTAACTAAGTGGAGAAAGCCATTGGAGATGAAGTAAATGACACGGGGCAGAGTCCTTGTGCTTTGAATGTGTCTTCTATAGTTAGTGGTAATTGTGAAAGGGATTTATATTGTAAAAAAAATTGTGTTTTTTGTGTCCCTGTGACAGTAATTAAATGGCTAATACTCCTATTTAAAAAAGATACCAGTGACCAGATCTGGGTCAGAATGATACAGTAGGAATTTAACTTCTCTGTAGGATTCAAACCTTATTATCTAAATGTGTATTTTTGCCTCTAGCTGGTGCAAGCGCAGCACAAACAATATACTGTGGTCGTGATCTCTGCCTTCAGGGAGGGTAAAATCTGAAATGGTCATTTTAATAGGAGTCAGAGGAATGAGATTGAAGCAGCAAAATTTTACCAATTTCACTGACCGGTATGCTTATTACATGATATGTGATGAGATATTTATCTTCTTTAGAAGTCCTAAGTAACTGTGCTGTGCAGAATGGAAAGCAAATCAAAGTAAGTAATTCAAAAAGGTAAATGGCAAATATCTATACATTTTCTAGGAGTGTGGTATAGTTGTCAACTTTTTTTCTGATAAAATATGATGCCTTGACTTATTCATTGGTACCTGTATTTGGAAAGAGAGTTGCTATGTTTCCCCCTAATGGGGGAATATCACGTGGTTGTTGGAGCCATGCTATACAAAGCTTGCACACTCCCTGCCCAATGCTGCCAGTCTTCATACTCCATCACTGCTGGCTTGTTACAGAAGCATTAATTTGCACTGAGTGTCAGGAATCTTCTAGGTGCCCCAGAGGAAGAAGAGTTCTGTCTGAACCTCATTCTAAATTAAATACAAATGTTAGTGCTCAGTTGCAAAGATTTGCAAATTGTAGTTTTAAGATCCTCTACCACCTTAAAGCTCCTTTCTGAAAGCCGAGTATTCAAATTTAAGATTATCATTCACTTCAGTACACAACTCCACCAGTCAGGGACCATCTTGCTTTGGAACAGAAAAAGAGATTATAGCAAGAGATGATCAAAATGATTTGTGGCTGCACAGGAGAGCTATGTTTAGAGCTTTTAAATGCTTGAATTAAAGAAAACATAAAAGTAGAAGGGAAATAGGCTTGCCAGGGTACCCAAACTCTAGGTTTTCCAAAATGTAACGTTTCCCAAAATGTAACTCTAGGTTGCATTTCGGAAAATCTCCCAGTTAAAAATATCCACATTTAATGAAACAAATAGGGTGACTTGTATTGCTGAAGGATTTATTTGAGGAAGTTTTGTTGAAATGGGCAATGCATCTGCTGCTTTTTACTTCTTTTTATAAAATGAACCACTGTCTCCTGGAAGTATTGGCTTAGTGTAGACGCTACTTTTAAGTGCTGACGTCAGTTGATTATGAACTCTGGTGAAATAAATAGGAAGATCAAGTACTTAATACAATTAGTCAGTTGAAAAAACAAAGATGGACTATTCCTGCAATTACAGTATAGTGACAGTGAGAAAGATTCCGTTTTCTCAATTACAAAAGTATCGGCAATCAAGGAGAGCATTGAGACTTGAGGCCATAGAAGGCAATCCTGGTATGTGTGATAGCGAAAGACATAATGGATTAGATTAATCACCCCACATAATTAGTTACAAAGCATGGCACAAATTATGAAGGGGAGAAAGGGAAGCAGAGTGAGCAAAATGGAAAGGGAGATGAGACAGAAAGGAGCTTACGAGAGAAAATCTTGGAAAATTATTTCGTTGATTATAATGAAGGGGTGGGGGGAGGGCTGGGTATGGAGGGAGGGTTGGGATGTTGCGCTAGCTTCTCTGCTCTTTGTATGACTAAACACATGGGCTTGGAGCAGGAGTCATTTTCAAAAGTGTCGGCTGCTGTGCCTTGCCAATTCATTCATGCTTTCACTTTTCCATGCATTTATTTCTTCATTGATGAATATGTATGTATTTGCTGTTTAATTATGACATGGAGGCATATAGCAATTGGGGAAGAAAGGAGAATATCCGGGGCAGTCGAAATATCAGCATACAAAGTTGGAAAAGTCTTGCAGTGGTGACTTGTTATTAGAGACCGATAGCTGAGATTGAGTCCCCCTTTTTTTTTTTTCTTTTTTAAAAAAAGATTTATTTGTTTATACGTACAGGACTGGGGTTCAGGCCACAGGTACAGGGGCTGTGAGAGGACAGAGACAGAGACAGAGTGGGGAGCAGAACAGGCAGATTGACAAATACTCTACTGAGGGGAGCAGCAGGCAGGTCAGGAGAGGTCTGAGGAGCTATGTGGATCACCTCCCTGGCTGGGATCTAGCTAATGCTAAAGTGGCTGTTCCTAGCTTCCTAGTGCTGTGCTTAACCGGTTGCAAAACCAGGGAGGGCCCGATTGAGCCCCATTCTTGAAGTCTTCCAAGTGTACCACTGCATCCTGAGATGCTTATTAGGCAACAGTACCTTTGGATGCTAATCTGGGAAACGCGGACAATTAGGTTACTTTCTGCCTTTAACAGCAAGTTGGATGATTGACCTTGGCCTACCCCTTAAGCATTCTATGCCTCCGCATCCTTGTCCAAAAAACAGGATATTTCTGTAATGCTTTTTGCCCTAGCCTCACATGCACGAACTCAGGATTAATTAGAGAAGTGATCAGTGAAGCACATAAAAGCTCCTCAGAAGTGGGTACTAAGTGAGCTGGACAAATAGTTCAAAATGTCAGTTCTAGAGCTGTAATTTTGGTTTATTTTATATGGGTCATTTTGTGGAAGCCAGAGCAAATGGTATTTTTAAAAAAGATTTGATTTATTTATGCATACAGAACTGGGTACAGGCCAGAGGTGTAGGGGCCGTGAGAGGATTCACCAGAGACCATGTGGTGAGCAGAACAAGCTGGACTGACTAAGTACTCTGCTGAGGGGAGCAGCAGGATGGTCAGGGGAGGTCTGCCGCTCCATGTGGAGCACCTCCTGGTCAGGAATTGAACTCACGCGGAAGTGTCTTTAGCTTCTCAGTGCTGTGCTTTAGCCTGCTGCGCCACCAGGGAGGGCCACAAATGGTATTTTTAAAAAGCTTAACTGTATATTCATTATGGTTTTAAACTTTTCAGAACCATTGATAATACAGAGAGTGAACATAAACCCCACCCCAAACTTTGCTTAGAGGAATCTTACGTCAGTGTGGTACATTTCTAGGTTGTATTGATGAACCAATGATTATTTCATTAAGTAAATTCTTTATTTTATTCATATTTCATTTCTCTGTGGAATGTAAATAACCAGAAAACTTACACTGGCAAAGTACACAGAAATAATTCTTAGATTTAGATTTCTTGAAAAATATACTGGTTCCCACAGGGAATGGAGGGAGGAAGAGGGGATAGTGAAGTGAGGGGGAAAGGGCATTGGCCTGGAGGGCTGATGGAGGGTGAGTGAAACATGTGCACATATGGAGGAGTAAAATGAAACCCCAAATTGTAATTATGTAAATGACAAATTAATAAAAATTTAATGCCCTTTTCTTTTTTGAAGTTTTGTTCATGATATCAAATAATTGGTCATTGTATCAGTTCAGGTTCATTTTGTCATACTGTGTGTTTTTGGTATACTATTCTATTCATTCCCATATCAGATCATGTTTATTGAAATAGGCAAGAAAGAAAAAGAAAAATGCTATATAGTTTCACTCATAGTAGGAGTGTAAGGGATCAGGAAATGCATATATATATATATATATGTACATATATACACACATAGTTTATTATAATTGTAATAAATTATAATTATTATATTTATATATACTTTATTGTAGTTAAAATAAAAACAAGTTTCAAGTAACAACTATAAACCGGGTAGGGGGAGGAAAACAGGATCAAAACTGCGGTACTGACTTTTAAAGATATCCTTATTTTTGATGACCATGACATTTTAAAAATGGGCATAAAATATAGAAAACATAAAACTTAACCATATTAACCATTTCCTTAGCGCACAGTTCAATAGCATTCAACACACTTTTATTTGGGGGCAGCCGTTACTGCCATGTGATTCCAGACATTCCATCGCATGAAAGTAAGACACCACCTCCTTCCTCTTCCCGCAGTCCCTGGAGACCAAAATTTATTTTCTGTGTCTATACTTGGACTTCTCTGTATGCCTCATATAAGTGGAATCATGTAGCATTTCTCCTTTTGGTTACTACCTTATTTTACTTCAGACAGTATATACCTGGATGAAATGACATCCCATTGTGTCTGTGACACCTTTGTTTATCCAGCCATCTGTCAGTAGACACATGGTTTGCTTCTATGCATTGGAGATAGTAAATAATGCTTCTGTGAACATAGGTATACAAACTTGCCTCTTTACTTCCCTGCTCCCAATTCTTTTAGATACATATCAACAAGTGGAATTGCCAGATCATATGGTAATACTATAATTTTTTGAGGAACCTCCATACTTTTCCCCATAGCAACTGCAGTATTCTACATTCCACTCAGCAATTTACACTAATACCAACCTGTCCATTTCCTTGCTACCAATTGTTATTTTTGCTGTTTTGATAATAGCCACCATAATGAGGGTGAGGTGGTACTTGACTTGTGTTCCTCTGCTGATTAAAGTTAAGCATCCTTTCCAATGATTGATCAATATTTGCACATCTTTGGAGAAATGTCTATTCAATTCCTTTGTCCATCTCAAAATCAGGATGTTTGTTGTTGACTTGTGATCATATGATCTATATACCAAGTCCTTGTTACATAATGACTTAAAAATATGTTCTCCCATTTAGTGGGATGCTGAGACTGCTACTTAGAAAGAGACTGGCAAACTAGTTTGTCAGAAGTAGAAGATCATCTGTCATTTGAGTTTTTTGACCACATTTTTTTTTAAGATTTATTTATTTATTCATACAGAACTGGGGTACAGGCCAGAGATGCGGAGGGTGAGAGGATTCACCAGGGACTGAGGGGGTAGCAGAACAGGCAGATGGAGGAAGTACACTGCTGAGGGGAGCTGCGGGTGGGTCAGGAGAGGTCTGCCACGCCATGTGGTCACCTCCGGGTCAGGCGGGGATCGAACGCATGGGGAAGTGACTTAAGCTTCTTGTTGCTGTGCTTTAACCCACTGCACCACCAGGGAGGGCCTGACCACATTTTAAATCCTATCACCGAATTGTTAGTGCCGCCTGCTTGTTACCTCCATACTCAGAATGGATAGTTTTAATTCATAGAAGAGTTGCTATATAATGAAAAGAATAAGGGAATGAATGAAATACTAATGACTTCCTTCCAACACAACTCTGACCATAAATTGTATTCCCAAGGTATTTGATGGATTTCTAAAATTTTTGCCCCTGTAAAATAAAACACTTTTATTGGCTAAATAAAATTGAGTTACTGAACAGGTAGCCTTTTCTATAACTCATTTTCCTCTCCGTGAAATGAAGGGACTAGATTTCTTCAGTCCAAATTTCAAGTTACCCAAATACCTTTTCAGGAAAGGGGAGTTTGTTGCTGGGAAGCAGGGCCATGCAGCCCTGTGGGACAGTGGATGTCGGTGTTTGTGCCTAAGAGATGACCATTATATTCTGTCACCACTCCAATCTACCCCATATTCATCCTTCTAGACCCTTTCTCAAAGTGCTTCCTCTCCACTTTCCATCGATGTCTTTTCTTCCTGTTTTGAAGGTTAAAACCACCCAAATGATTATGCAAAAATACTAGTTTGAGAACTGAGCAAGGACCTCTAGCTCATAATTTCAACTTGGCTTTCTTTCTGAAATGAGAGAAGTATGTGTGTTTTGTTATTTTTAAGGAATTTGAGGATCAGTCAGAAATATAGAGGAGTTTTGAGCTTCCTCCCTAGAACCATTTGTTGATCTGAGCACATGTGCTTAGTCACACCAAGAGTGACATTTTTACCCAAGAAGTTTGATACTTGTATCATCTCAGGACACAGGCTTTTCCCTATTGAACAGCATTAAGAGGATATAATTATCTTAGCAGAGGCAGTACACAGGAACGAAATAGAGGAATAGGTTAGGAAAGAGGTGAACAAAATAGAAAGTGAGCGACTTCCACTAGTGATGGGACTGGGGTCTCACATAGCATCTAGGATGTTTCAAAGAGCAAAAATAGAAAGTGATTGACTTCCATTAGTGATGGGATTGGGTGCTCACATAGCGTCCAGGATGTTTCGGAAGAGCAGACTGCCTAGAGCAATGAAGCCAAACACAGTGCCTGGCAATGTACATGTAATATCTCATTTAACCCTCTCAGCAACCAATGAGGTAAGCACTTATATTACCACCCTGGTTTTGCTAAGAAAGGAATGAAATAGGCAAAGGAAGGTTCTGAGTTGCCCAAGATGACACGGTAAATTACAGACCAGGTTTGGTTCATTTGGTTCTATTCCCCTTGCTATTAACCCAACTACTTCTTTTTGATTACTAGAAGATACAACTTAAATTATATGGGTGATTATGAACAGGCAAGTCCATGTGGACTTCACATGGGAGAGGTAAGGCAGGATGCAGGGTATGCTTTTAGTGTTTTCTAGAAGGAAAAAGTATTGGTAGATAGGTGTTAGAGGTCAGTTAAAGGGACATGGAAGAAGATAATGGTACCTGATAACTGAGAGCCTCCTGTGTCCTTTCAACATGAACAGAGTAAATGAAAATGATAAAAAATAAGAGTAGCTCATAGACGAAAAAGAAAGGTAGATGGAATGGATGAAATTTGAGGACATTTTGCTATGTCAAATAACGTGACCACAAAAGACAGTTGGATATTGCTTTATTCTACTGCATGAGGCATTAAAAATGGTGAACTTCATTGAAACAGAATCAAAAGATGTGTTGGAGTTTGGGATGTGGGGGATAGGGAGCTACTAAGGATGCCAGGCATAAAGTTAAGCAAGATGAAAAAGCTCTAGAGATCTTCTGCACAACATTATATCTATAGCTACAAAATTTTATTGTACATTTAGGAATGCCTTTACAGACTCCACCTTATGTTAGTAGGACAATAATAATAAGACTTAAAAATGTGGGGGAAATGTCAACATTGAACAAATCTCAAAGAAAACAGAATGTGTTTTTGTTTAACTTGATTGCCCTAGGAATTCTTATCTTTTGTTATTCCTGGGGATACCTAAACCATCTATCTGTTTATCTGTTTGGACAGTGGCCAATGTCAGCTCCCGTGGTTCTGACCGGTCACTGCCACTTTGAGAAATCCAGGGATAATACTGGTACCGGTATGACCAGAGGGTATTCTCAACTACACTTTGTCACTCTGCTATCTGTGGCAGAAACTTGGACCAATCAGAAGGTGAGTAAGCTGCTTGCCAGAAAGGTTTCCTCTTTTAGTTTTGCTGCTGCTACATTGAAGTTGAGGCTATGTAGCTTGCTGTGTTCCAACGAGTCTCCCTGGACCATTTTTTCAAATCTTGATTACAGGGTTTCTCTTAATACCATTTCATTTCCTGGACTTTATCTTTCCCGCTTCTGTAGCACACCACCTGGCATTAAAAATTGGCATAAAGAAAAAAAAAGGCAGTCCACCTAGCCTTTTTTACATTGAATTCTGCATTGTGCCATGAATTTTGCGTTGTGGCAAGTACTTGGCCTTTGGAGAAGGAAAGCAGCTTTGTGTTGCTTCTGTGGTTCTTTTTTATAACTCAGGTATTTTGGAAGGTCTTTACATGGAGTGCTAATGATCTGCCATGTAAACAGGGTAGTTTGTCACTTACTTATTCTCATCTGCTTATTCTATGGAATTCTCCTTGGTATGGACACATTTATACTTGGATTTGGCGAATATTTTCCCACCAGGTTCCTGTAGATCAGGACATCCTCATTGTTGGCAGCCTGTCACAATGAAATAAAGTATCCTCAGCAGAAAATCTTAAAGCTTTCTTTACACTTTTCTCAGTTCTTGTGTTAGTCTGGGCCACTGAATTCATATAACTGTCCATTTTTCCTTCCTTTTTTCATCTCATCATGCCACTCTCTCCAGCTATAGGTAGCATTTATTAAACAGTTAAAGTGAGACAGGTGTTTGTAAGGAACTTTGTATGCACTACCCTTCACTATACTAGTACGTTCTTGGTGCCATTTTATAAAAGAGGGAATCGAAACTCAAGATTGTGGAAGAGGCTCTCCAAAAGGCCTGCAGCTAACATGGAAGCTAAAATTCAAAACCAGTCTGATCCTAGACCTCATATATATAGATATATATGTTTTTTAAAGATTTATTTATTTTATTCATACAGAACTGGGGTACAGGCCAGAGATGCGGAGGGTGAGAGAATTCACCAGAGACAGAATGCAGAGCAGAACAGGCAGATCAATGAAGTACACTGCTGAGGGGAGCAGCGGGCGGGTCGGGAGAGGTCTGCCACGCCATGTGGTCACCTCCGGGGCAGGCGGGGATCGAACTCATTGGGAAGTGGCTTAAGCTTCTTAGTGCACTGCTTTAACCTGCTGGGCCACCAGGGAGGGCCAGACCTCATATTTTATAACCACTCACTGACATTACCTAGGGTATATGCTAAATTGCTGTAGTGGCAAAACACTAAAATATAGAGTGTTAAATACTGTAGAGATTTCTCTTGTTTTTCTGCAAAGATTTATTTATGGATAGAATAGCTGTGGTGTTGGCCAGATGTGCAGGGGTGTGAGGTGAGAGAATTCATCAGAGAAAGAGTGGGGAGCAGAACAGGCAGATCTACTGAAAAATACTGCTGAGGGGAGCAGCTTGGGAGACATGAAGACACCATATGTGGCTGAGCTCCCCAGATGGGGGTTGAACTCAGGTAGTAGTAGTGATAGTGCTGAGACTTAACCCCTGCATCACCAGGGAGACCTTTAGATTAGAGAGAGGTCTTTTTGTCTTGATTTGTCTGGCTGGGGCATCTCTGCTCCATCATGACATAGGAATGATCCTGAACTGTGTGGTAAAAATGGGATCAGTGTTGTATCTGCATTCCAGTCAGGATGCAGGACAGTTGGAGTATAGGTCAAATATTTTCATTCTAAGGAGTTGAAGGCAGAAACAAAACACATATCCTTTTGGCTAGATATATTTGTGCACAGAGCTGGTAGGAAAGCTGGGAAATATGGACTGTAACTGGACAAACAGACATGTCTGGCCAGACTGGGGAGGGTTTCTGTTAATTGAAGAAAAGGAAAAAAATTTGTGAAGGGCCAACCAGCAGCTGTATATTGCTATACCTGGCATTATTCATTATTATCCCCTCTGGTTAGGCAGACAGCATTAACAGGAGCTTGCCATAGAGGGGAAAACAGCTTGAAATAAAATTCCCCATATACTATAGGCATAAAGGTTCCTACTCCCCTACATCCTATACAATATTGTAAACGAATGTAACCTCAAAAATAAAATAAAAATTTGACAGTGGGGAGATTTATATAGCAGCATTATTAACTTACATATTCATGCTAATATTCATGGATTTTTATATTCCTGGAGAGATTCTGCCTAGAGGGCTTAGATTATTTTAGTACTTATGTGGTAGACTAGATTTGCTGTCTTTAGACAATTTTCCATTTTTTCTCTATTAAAATATTGACAGCGTACCATCTCTTTTTTTGACTTTTAGTCTTGTTAATATATATTAGCTTCTCCTTTTGTAGCTTTTGAACCTTTTAATTTCAAAATTTCTTTTAATCATTTTATGTATACAGTTTTGTGGTACACAGTATATTCAGTGTTTTCTAAATCACAACTCTTTCTGGAACTTAGCTTCTTGAACTAAAATGCTGTGCCCATTAAGCAATAACTCTCTATTTTGTCCTCCCCTGAGTGCCTGACAATGACCACTTTCCTTTATAGTCCTAATGATTTGACTGCTTGAGATATTTCTTACTAATTAAGTCATGCAATATATGTCCTGAGTGTTTGGCTTATTTTGTTCAGCCAATATATGGAACAATCTAACTGTGTACCAACATAACTAAACAAGGTGTAGTGTTGGTGTGTTTGTGTGAGAGAGTGAGAAGATAGAATACTACTCAGCTATGCAAAAGATGCAGTCTTGCCATTTGCAACAACAATGAACCTGCAGGATGTTATTCTAAATGAAATAGGTCAGATTAAGGAAGATAAATACCAGCTGATATCTTTCATAGATGGAGTATAAAGAAAGAAAGCAAATGGCTGAGGAACACGAAATAAAATCAAGCTCTTAGGTACAGAGAACAGATTGATGTTCACCAGCATTGAAGGGGCTTTGGGGAGCTGGTAAAATTGGTAAAGGGTGTTAATTTATTATGATGGTAGGAATCTAGACTTTTGACCCCAATTATGATATAGTACACAGAGATGTTGATTAATAATCCTGCATAACTGAAATGTACATAATGTTATAAGCAATGTTACTTCAATAAAAATTATAAAAATAGCACTAGAAACAATATACCCCACGCAGAATGATCTGCTGAACCATAAACAGATGAATGGAATAACTTGCTACAGTAGTTACAAATGATGGAAGATCATTGAACCTTAAAAAAGAATGAAAGAAATTTGGGATTATTATACTAAATAAAATAAGCCACAGTGTTTTGTTTTTGTTGTTGTAGTTGAGTATTTTATGGAAAGTAGAATCTGGATTTTGGAATATGGGTAATGCTTTTGATATGATTATTCTCAGAACTCCTTTTTGAGTCTCAGTGTTATGTCAATATATAGGCAATATATAGGGTGGTGGTTTCTAAGGTGAAGGGTTAGGAATAGATCTCATGTTTTATCCTATCTGAGTACCAAGTTTGAAGGGTACTTGGATGCCTTATCAGAGCAGCCACAAAGCTGAGGATTCACAGATGACAGTTCTTTATGTCATAGAAGCACATACGATAAAATGTTTGCTCGAAGCATTAGTCGTGTTTTAGGGCTTTAGAAAAATTTTATACCTGTCCTGGAATGAAAATTTCCTCCATAGCTTCCTGCATGTGCAAATACTTCTTCAAGAGAATTTTTAAAAGCCATCCAATAAATTGGATTGTGTAGGAAAAAAAAATATCGTAGAAGTAATAGAAAATGTTTCTCTTTGAGTTTTTGTTTGAGTATTGCTGTGAGTGGGTGGGAGGTAGATGAATTATATAGTCTGACATGAGGAGATATGTGAAGTTTGTAGACTTGCTCTGAAAACATGGGAGGGTAGCCTTTATACCATCTTCAAAATTACTAAGAAGTGTTTTCTGTGAAAATAAAATGCTGAACATGACCCATCATTACATTGTAAGGCTAACCCAGTTGTTCAGACTGCTCTCCTGAGAACAAAGGCAGCTAAATGACTTCGCTAAGCACAATATAACCAAAAAGCATTTTCATCACATGCTTCCCTATCCCAACACCCCCATCAAAATTCATTTTATTTATCACAACCCAGCTTAAATGACAAGACTACCAGTTAATTGGAAACGATCCTTATTAAAAATTTAACCTATGATGAAAAGATGGCTGCTGGGGACTGTTCTTATGACCTGTTTGGTGTTTTATTTTGGCTTAGATCTGTTTTTATGGCCAGAGAATGCATTTTCTCTACTGGAAATTCTACTGTTCACTGTACAGGTTATCTCCACCGTGACAGCTCTGTATCTTCGATGTCAGATACACTGCTCCCCCGTCATACTAGATTTACACATTCTATTATACCTCTATTGAACAGCTCTTCATCTCCTCAGAAGAAAACATGCTACAACCAGCACATTTTATACCCTTGCATTTAATGGGAATATTTCTTGGCAAAGGTGGATGATTGCACTGAGCAACGTTACAACTAGATCTGACCAATTTTGAAAAGTTAACCTTGTAAAAGCCAAACTCCTCCAGTATTATACCTGAACACTGACGTAAGACCTGAGTTCTAGCCTTATTCTGTTACTACCTTGTTCCCTCCCTCAACTGCCAATAATTCTACAGAATCTTGCCTAATGTCGCCTCTGTTTTAGTTAATGGGAGAGGTACAAATTTTTATAATGGAATTTCATGCTGAAATTGGGTGGCATGAGACAAATGTTCTTCCTGAGATAACTTGACTGTGTCATCTTATATTGATTATATTTGAAAGAATGGCTTTCATTGGTAGTACTCTTGGATTCATGCAATACTGTGCTGTATTTTAGTAAGGGCAATCAAAATTTATTGGATGAATTTTTCTCTAGGGAGACATTTGAAATTTAGAGGGAAGAAGCAGTGTTTTCTTCCATGCCTTGCATTCTGAGATAGGGGTTGTCTGATCTCAAGGCCATTTCATTGTTCTCATTGCTTCTCTCCTAAGTGTGAATGTGATGTAAAAAGATCGGAATATGAGACTGTTGCTAGTATCTTTATTTGTACAAGCAGCCAATAATAACGCCTGCCTTGCAGAATTTTAGTGACGATGAAATAAATATAAATTGTAAAGCCAGTTCAATATATCACTAATGATAGTGGAAGCCTCAGAGGGAGATCCTGACACCTCTCTTTTTGGGGTGACCACCTTGTTACAGTAGTAGACCTAGTTGCTAACTGCACGTTGTTCAAACATCACCCTTCATGCATTTTTTCAATTTTCTTTTCCTCTCTCTTATCACTGTCGCCCTCCTCCCCCCTCCCACAGATGTCCTCTGAGTATTGTCTTTTCCCTTTCAGTACATGTATTGGAGCATTAAGTCTTCTTATTTCACTCTGGAGTTATCTACTACTTCTTTAATGTCTTCTTTGACATCTTTATCTAGTGGGCATCACTGAACATTTAGAATCATGATCAGAAATCTCTTCTCTCTGAAGTCTTCCAGGAGGCTTAGCAGTAACCAGAAGAGAGGCAGGAGGAGAAATTTTGAGAAGGAAAAAAATGACCAAAAGTGGAAAATCACCAGTAATGTTGACTAGACAAGCTGTGTATTGAGCGTTTGTTTTCCTTCTAGTATGATATTGTAAGTGGAGGTGTGTTTATTAAGGATAATCTCTTGAAGTGATATTTTAGACTTGAAACAAATCCAATCTTGGCTATGAGTACTATAAAGAAATCTAAACCAGACTGGTTCCATTATTATAATTCTATCACCTCTCTGTTAATTTAGTTGATGTTTGTATTTTCTTTGAGGTGGGAAGATGGCTGTGTTATTTCAGTTACTATGAAATAGTTGGAATTTGAATGGAAGCACTGTCTTTCTCCCTCTTTATTCAGAGCCTTCTTCCTCTGCCCTCAATGTCTGACCTTGCATCAGCCTCTAATTTCACAGTTCTTTCTCCTTTTTTCTTCCTATAGCCAATTCCCACTGTTAGTGTTTTGAATACCATTGACTTTGTGAGATGCCTATTCCCATAGCTCAGCAGTTCTACCTAGTTGCAGTTACTGTAGCACTTACCTCTTATCTCTTTCAAAAGGAAAGATGAGCCTAAGCAGCCACTCTGGCAAAGCAAACTACTCAGAGGCTGGCTTGATGCTATCTCCGAGAGAGCTGTGCTTAGTTTGCAGAAGCACATGTTATGCATGCGTCCATGTTGCTTAGTGTGATTTGTCACTTGGAAATTTCAGGTACTTTATAGACACCCTGAGTGGCTCAGCCTCTCATCAGAATGCCTTGCACTTTGCGCATTTCAAAACCACCAGGAGCAGAGGTCATTTACTTTGACTTTTCTGCTGTCTGGAAGCAGCCTATTAATACTGCACTTGACATGTGTGGATCTTAATGAAAGACTTCTACTTCTCTTATCTACAAAAAAATGGGCTGGTTCAAGGTCAGTGCCAATGCCAAGCTGCTTTTCGTCTTGCTTTTCTCCTTTGACAGCAACCACATGCCATTGCCTGTTCCTCACGCACACAGCCTCACTACTCAGGTACAGGTCATGGCGGTGCAAGGATTGAGGTGGCACCAAGTCTGTTGTTCTCCCAGTCCTTGGTGCATCCTCAGAGGCTCCCCACTAAGTGCCCCAGTGACTCGGTGCTCCCAGGTCCTCCTGTCAATGTCTGCTGCGAAGTCTCACACTATTATCTTTACGGTTCCTATACAGACGCTAGCATGGAATGAAAACTTATCATGGATTGGATCTTAGCCAGATATTATCCACATAGTTGTCCCTGAATCCCTATGGAATCACTGTGAGCAAGGTGGAGCTGAGGCCCCAGAGGTTGACTGACTTCCCCAAGGTCACACTAGGCAAGGTAGAATCTGCAATGATAACAGTTTAAAATTTTGACATTTCCTGGATTAGCACTATTTTTAAAACAATCAACCATCTGTTCATTATTTTCCCGCAACAAGTATTTATTGAACGTTCTTTTGTGACTGCAGCTATGCAAGACATTTGTGGTAGAGATAAAACACTGCCTACACTTAGAGATATAAAATATGCTAGAGGAGAAAGATAAATGAAATGTCATAAAAATAAATATAATAATAGAATAAATATTAAGCTTTGAGATAAACTCACATAAATGTGGACAGTTAATTCTTGACAATATAGCTATGGCCATATAATGGAGAAAGGGAAGCTTCTTTAACAAGTAATATTGGGAAACATGGATAGTCAGATGCAATATATATATACATACATACATATATAGGGGTTTAGGGGTGCCAACCTAGTGGTATAGGGATTGGCGTCTCAGTGCTAGCAAATTATTGGCAGGCACTGGAGCATGAGTTCCATCCCCAGTCCCCAGTGAGGGATCTGACCAAGAGGGGACTGCAGCCCTCTCCAGTATCTACCTCTGCTCCCCTCTCTGTGTCTGGTGAATCCTCTCACACCCTCAAGCCTGTGTCCCAGTTCTGGTATGCATAAATAAATCCTTAAAACTAACTAAATAAACTAGAGCTCTGTTTAACTCCACATACAGAAAGATAACTAAACATGGATTTACAATATAGTCATAGGAATCTATACCATAAAATACTTAAAACAAAATAATAGGGTTACATTATAGGAAATCTATAGCAAAGATGGATTTGGGGGTACAATTCCAATGGTAAGGGCGAGCAAAGTACAGGATAGTCAGATGCACAGAGCCTTGTTTGAGAGCTACTGGTTGGGGGTGCTTGAAATTTTACACATGTGTTTAGAAGCTATGGAAATTAACACCAGGTTTCAGGTGATAGGAGTCTCAGGAACCAAACGGTGTGGTCTTCAGTAAACCTTGGAAATGGCCATATGTTGGTAGATACCTGACAAGGGTGGGTTGGAATGGGGGATGAGTCTGGAATACAAGGAATGATGAAGAAATGATCTGAGTCTTATATCAGGAAGGGTTCTGCATATCAGAGATTTTGTAAGGGTTGGCATCAGCATCTAACTTAGAGTGCCTTGTACAGAAAGCAAGCTTGGGCATTATTGGAATTTGCTTAGTGGGTCTGAAGTGACAGTTAAACAAATTCACTCTACATAGATGTACAACCTAGCTCGATTTTTACACGTCAGAAAGTTTTATGCCTCACACTGTATGTAAAAACAAATAGGAACTATTGATTTAGCAGCAGTTACATGCAAAGTAGTCCCAATTTCTTGCTAAGCCAAGAATGTTATGTTCTCTAGAAAGCAAGGATTGCGGGAACAGCAGTTATTTAACAATATTTTATACATACTGGGGATTTTGTGGTATATTGGTGCTTTATGGTTTTGAGATACAAAAGATTACTAGGAACTGTCACTAAATAGGGAATCTTTCCCTAGGCAGGTGAGACAGATGAGACTTACTTGCCCATCTTTTGTAATGGACTCAACATGTGCATGTGTATGTGTTAGTGATTCTAATACCATGATCACCATCTTGGAGAGTGTCTGGAATTTAAGTGTTTGGTTCCTGGCCCTTAATAATTACTGCTTTGCCGTATTAGCTAAAACAGGTGACTCATTTGAATTTCAATCCATTGCTCTTTACAGTAAATATAATGGTATGGTGAGGTAACATACATCTTTGTGGTAGAGGTCCTGTAATTTGTCCCCTATATTTTCTTTTTCTTTTTTTTTTTTTCATTTAGCTAATTGTGTTGCCCAGCTCCATTTATTAAAAAGGCCATATTTTCCAATCTGTAGGGTCATAAATTCCTTAGCCAAAATTAATTTTTCCATATTAATATGCATTTAAGTCTTGACATTCAGTTCTGTCCACTTGTCTGAGTTTCTGTTTTTGTTCCAGTACCATACTGTTTTGTTTACTGTGTACAGTTGTTTGAAGTCAAGAAGTGTAATGCCTCATTTTTATTCTTTGCTCTCAAAGTTGTTGTGCTACTTGGGACCTTTCTTGGACCCATACAAATTTTACAGTTGTTTGTTGTATTTCCTTGAAAATCATTTGTGCTTTAATAGGTATTGCATTAAGTTTGTAAATTGCTTTGTATAATGGACATTTTAATAATATTAAATTTTTCCAACCCAGGAGAGATCGCTTTCACTTTCTTTGTGTCTTCTTTTATTTACTTTAATAGAATTGTAAAGTTTTCATTTAATAAGTCCTTTACCTCCTTCATTAAGTTTATCCCCCCAGATATCATTCCGTATGGCACAATTGTAGATGAACTTTATTCCTCATTTCCCTGTCTTCTGTTACATTGTTCACATACAGAAATGTCATATCTAATTGCAATAAAATAAAACAGATACTATCTATATATCTAAAATGCCTTCCCTGGAAATGTATCTTTAACAATCATTAATTTATATGGCCCAGGGGGCTTATGTTTATAAAATCCTTCCCTTAAGACTTAAGATTAAACAAGTGAGTGGCTTGAGTTATAAAGAAATTGAAAATTGTCTTCTGCTCCAGCCCAATGCAATGGTCCATGTTTTGTAATGAGCCCTAGTTGACAAGGTAGCCCATGTCACCAGGAGGAGCTCTCCACAGACTATTCCATTTGTCACTGCTGTCTGAAGGACACGACAGGCTGTGGAAGCTGGCACTCTGTGGAATTTTTATGGTGCTGTGTGCATGCAGCGGTCTCCAGTTACCAGACTGCAATTCAATAATAATTTCAGGAAACTTATGTTTAAATGATCTTAGGGTTATGACATAACCTGACCAATGCAGAATTGTGAGTGCTGACAGTGAGATACCCACGGCCCCAGGGGTAGAAAAGGAGGGGTGCCATGAGGAAGCCTCCATTCCTGGTGGGGTGGACACATTTGCATGACTATTTCTTTGCCATGCTTTTTGATTTGTTCCATGGGACTTAATGTAGTGATTTATCAACTTGGAGTCTCTTTAAGTCTCTCCATGCCTTCAGCCTCATTTTCAAAGAGATACCAAAGTGTGGAGTGAGGACCAGAATCATACATGAATTTTGTTGAAAATAAACAGGAGCTAGCTCTCTTGATGGAATAGTGTCTGTCTTTTGCCCCTAGAATGGGCAATGGTTAAAAGGAAATCACTAGCGTCCTATAAAACTATAAAGATCACCTATTATATATAATACCTTCTTGTACACTTCACTGATAACATCTGCTAACATTTTGATATGCCTTCTTTTGTCTTTCTGTAACCTTTAAACAATGGTTTGTTTTTTATCTCTCATTAGGATAAGATTCCAGAAATGTAATTCAATGTTAAGAACTTGTGCTTTTTATAGAAAAATGGTGCTATGAAGACAACTGCAGTATCAGTGTGGATAAGCACGGAAGGAAGCCATTGCTTTTTATTTGCCACATGCCAGGCAGTATTCTAAACCCTTTATATGCATGAATTCGTTTATCCTCATAATAACCCAATGTGGTGAGTGTTACTCATTTTTCCTTTTAGCAGTGGGGGAAACTGAGGATAAGTGAAGTTATAAAGCAAATCATGAGGTTCAACCAGGGTGTTGAAGCAAGCCATTAGCCTAGGATGAAGTAATTAGTGCTCTTTTATTTCTCACAGCAACCCATAATCCTTCAAATTTTAAAATATCAGAGTTTCAGAAAAAAGACAACCTTCCATTTTGTTTATGAATAAGTAAACAGAAGAGAACTTTTTTTACTGCTAGTCTTCATTAACTGAAATTGAGCCAGTGTGACTTAAAATCGAGCCAGATGAAGGCACACTTCTTTGCGTGTACTAACACACACACACACACACACACACACACACACAGCATATACTCTCAGAAACCTGTAAAAGTTCCTCCTTTTTGTCTTTCAATTTCACCTCACAGGAATATTACCAACCTTCAGTCTTCATCACGAGGCACTCCATCCATTTTCCAGCTTAAACTGGGAGATGTTAATGTTTATAAAAACAGTGCTGAACAGAGAACGGACACTGTCATTACATTCTGCCATCACTTTTTCTGAAGTAGCAGATCACATGGTTACCTTTTTGGATGACTCTTAGGGTAGTCACTTCCTCACTAAAATGGCACTGTGGGATCAACCTCATTCTGAAGATACTTGAGTTCTCATTACCTGTCTTTCTAATTTTGAGCTGCTTCTGAATGTCCTCACTTTGGCATTTTCTCCTTTTATGTTTTCATGACCTCTCTGGCTGCTTTCTCGTGTTGCCAGAATTTGTTCTGTGGAAGATTCAGATAATTAAAAAGTATCATATCAGTGTCAAATGGGAAAAATTAGATGCCTAATGGTCCTGGAAGCATTTATCATTGTGCTTTTTTAAAAAAATTTAATTACTAACTAATTTATATAATTTTAAACTCCAACTTCACCCATCTACCTGCTTCACTGAATCTCCACCAACGTTGCAATGGCAAACTAATGTCTTGGCCTTTCCTTCTCTTGCTTCCCCATCTCTCCTCCCCTCCCTTACTGTTTTGTAACCAGTATGTGTATATATATATATATATATATATATATATATAATTAATTTTTTTAAGATTTATTTTAATTATTTGTACATACAGAACTGGGGTCTGGGGTACAGGCCAGAGGTGCAGGGGCGGTGAGAGGATTCACCAGAGACAGAGTGGGGAGCAGAACAGACAGATCGATGAAGTACACTGCTGAGGGGAGCAGCAGGCGGACCAGAAGAGGTCTGCCTGGCCATGTGGATCACTTCCCCGGCAGGCAGGGATCGAACTTATGCGGAAGTAGCTTTCTATTCTTAGGCCTGTGTTTTAACCAGCTGTACCACTAGGGAGGGCCCGTAACCAGTATATTTTTCAGAGAATCTAAAAATTATGTCAGCTGTACTTTGTCAGTTTATTTACTTTTGTTATTTATATTGTATTTCACAACTTAACATAATCACTTCAAGATCTATCCATTTTGTTACAAAAGGCATTACTTTATCTTTTTAAATAGCTGGATAATATTTCATTGGGGATGTGTCTCCAGCTTTTTATCCAATTATATTTTTAAATTTTATGCATAACAAAAATCTTGTAAACTTTTTAACAAGAATGTTTGGGGCAGTTTTTCTCCTTGTCTGATATTAATTATTAGTAGGGATAGAACAGAACTCAGTTCCCTTAACACTTGGTCTGGAATAGGGTTTCTCAAAGTCAATTCCTCTTGGCGTAAATCTTTCAGTATATTCTGGGTGGTAGTGGGAACATGGGAAATTTAGATTCTGGGTTCAAGTATCAGTAAGTTTGGCTGTCTAGACTAGCTAGTTACAATTTCAAGACTCTGGGAAGTCTGTAGTATAGAACATTTATAAGCTTGTTTTTCCTCCTAAACTTCTCAAATACACTGTTCTACATCATCACATATACTGGCACACATTATATTCATCTTTTCCTTTTTGGGGTGGGGGCATTGGAAATCTAAGGCTCTGAATGATAAAGTAATGTAATTTGCTCCAGATCACACAGCTAGTATGGATCAGAGCTGGGATTCCATAGCAATTTGGTTCCAGAGCATGAGCTCTTAGATCAGAATACTCACCTTACCGCAGAAAGGTTTCATTTTTTTTTTCTTTCTTTTTAGATTTATTTATTTATGCATCCAGAGCCTGGGTACAGGCCAGAGGTGCAGGGGCAGTGAGAGGATTCACCAGAGATAGAGTATGGAGCAGAACTGGCTGACTGTCGAAGTACACTGTTGAGGGGAGCAGCGGGCAGGGTTCGAACTCATGCTGAAGGTCTGACTTTAGCTTTAACCTGCTGTGCCACCAGGGAGGGCCAGAAACAGTTTTGCATACAATGCCTATTCTCACCCCGTGGAACCATGTTTATTTAAAAACACACATCTTCATGCTTTCAGACTTCTATAACAAAATAACCACAAAATAGCTAGATTATAAACAAGCGTAATTTATTACCACAGGTCTGGGAACTGCAAAGTCCCAGTTCAAGATACCAGCATGCTAGTATGTTGTCAAGGACATGCTGGCTCAGAACTGACATAGTCCATTGTATTAGAATTGAGGGCTCAGGAATAAACCCACATATCTGTGGAGAGGGCTAATCAATGACATAGGAGCCATATCTGTATAATGGAGAAAAAAAAAAAGTTCTTCATTAAGTGGTCTTGGGAATGTTGGACAGCCACTTGCCCCAAAAAGAAAAAGGTTAGACCATTACTTTAACTCCAAACACAAAAATAGGTTCGAAATTGTAAGACCCAAAATGATAATGTATAGAAAACAAAACATAAATTTTATGTCTGTTTTATGTCATACCCAGACATGTATTTCATGACTCCTGTCCAATGTAATGGCAAGGGAAACAGTGATTTCAAAAAGAAAAAAAAAAGGGGGGGGGGAAGGAGACTACATCAAACTAAAAATCTAATACATTGTGAAGAAAATCACCATAAAAACAAAATGGTAACACATGGACTGGGAGAAGGTAGTATTACATATACATCAATGGCATTTATTTCCTAGTTATCGTTGCATGATGGAATGAAAGCAGTAGTGGGTTTCTTCATGGATTGTTGGGAGGACCAATTGTATTATTTCTCTTTCTCATTGAGATTGTAGAAAGTGACAAAGTTCGGGGTTGGGGGCACAAAAGAACAGCTGGTTAACTAGGAGGAAAGGCTGGCAGTTGTGCAAAGTGATATGTAAGTTGAATTCTTTTTGTCTCAAGTGTGCAAGGAGGCACTAAGCACATTCTTCATCGAGTAGAGGAGCACATTAGTAACATGTAATAGTAGTTTATGATTTTCAGGACATTCTGGAAAAGACAATAGCCATTATTTAGTGGTATGATAGTGAAATAGATCAAAACTGCAAGTGAAATTAGTAATTTGGGGCCTGGCCATGGTTATTAGCTAGTGCAATCTTCAGAATATTTTCATTATTTAAAGTATACCTCCACATTGTTGCAAAAGGATAAATGAAAGAAAATTCTGAACGGAATCATTTAAATATCAACGAAGAGAATTCACTATAATACCTATCCAAGAAAAACAGTTTTCGTATTATTTTCCTGGCCAAAATTCACTGAAATTTGGAAAGATCATAACCTAGTGAAATGTTGGATTTGAGACTCTAACCCTTGATTTAGTTTGATTGTAGTTAATTTTTTAAATTTTGTTATAAGATTTGTTTATACATACCAGATGTGCGGTACAGGTCAGAGGTATGGGAGTGAGAGGATCCACCACTGATAAAGTGGGTACAGAAGAGGCAGATTGACTGAAATACACTGCTGTGGGGAGCAATGGGTGAGACAGGAGAGGTCTGCCGTGCCAATGTGGGTCAGCTTCCTGGCCTGAGTTCGAACTTGTGTTGCAGTGGCTGTGGAGAGCTTCATAGTATACCACTTTAACACACCCTTGCAGCACTAGGAAAGCCCTGGAGGTCATTTTTAAATTTCATGTTTTCCGCTGGCCATTGTGGGAGTAGCCACTGTGTCCTGTTGTTTCAGCCCTTAAGGCCTCATAATAGTTTCTTGTGTGTCTGGGTATAGGCTGTCAATGTTTTCATGTGTAATGGTTGTTATTGTTTGGCATTCAAGTTGGATATGAACTAAATGGTATGTTCTCTCTATTAAGTCCACCAAGTGACAAAGTCATTTTCTGTTTCTGGAGCTTAAATTCAGGAGGGCAGAGGGTGGGATACATATTTGTCATTTTCAGCATTGTATCACCAGTGTATAGCATGAGTAGTACAAAACAATATGCAATTTTTACAAGTAAATGTTCTATAGTGAACAGTGAGTTATACGTAGGAATCATGTGCTGTTCTGTAGCTGACTCAAAATAAACAGTCTGTTTGTGGGTGATTTTTTTCCTGAAAATTGACCCTGATTTGCAAAGGTTTACCTATAGGAGCTAACTAACTGCTATTTAGGCCCTAAGATTGCTGTTTGGATGAGAGGCACAGTTGGGTGGGAGAAATGATAGTTTCTATTTTTTTTTAACCAGAATCTGTTAAGTGACAACATGTATTAGATGAGTGAATGCCTATTAAATTGGAGCAGAGTGCAAGTGGTATCCAACATGTAGATTGTTTTAAAAGATTTATTTATTTATGCATACAGAACTGGGGTACAGGCCAGATGTGCAGGGGGCAGTGAGAGGATTCACCAGAGACAGAGTGGGGAGTGGAACAGTCAGATCAAGGAAGTACACTGCTAAGGGGAATAGGGGTGGGTCAGGAGAGGTGTGCTGCGCCATATGGGTCACCTCCGGGGTAGGGATCAAACTCATGCTGAAGTGACTTTAGCTTCCTACTGCTGTGCTTTAACCTGCTGTGCCACCAGGGAGGACCCCAAAGTGTAGATTTTTAAAACGGCAGGTTTTAATCACCCTTCTCCACCACTACCATTATAAAGATGAGGAAACCCTGAGTCAGAGACTTCCCATGAACACCCACCTGGTTAATGATACAGCTGCAAGTCTGAGGTAAATCTGCTCTTTCCATTTCATGTGCTTTGCCGCAGCCCTCACTGTTAATACTAATCAGCATTGGGAGGATTTGCCTTAGAGCGACTGCTTCATGTGAGTGTTAGAAAATGTCTCAGGCACTGTAAAATGTGCAATACGCCATCAGCTATTGACTAACTTACAGGTATATCAGGGTGAGCTATGTACTGGAAAGGCATACCAGGGAGGAATGTAATAGCTTTATTTCTAAGCTAAAACCAAAAAGTAAAAGAGGAATATGATTGCAACAGGTGTTTACTGCTTACTTCTTGGTTAACAGGCAGCATTGAGAATGTTAGATAATGTCAAGAAACAAACCATGGTTTTCTGTAGTTTGCAATTTTATACTGAAGATAGCAGAAAAGTCTCTGTCTCTCCAGAGATTAGCACACCCTGATTTTGAAATGTTGGGAATGTAGTGTTTAAGTGGTACTGAAATTCAGAGGAGGGTGGAATTATTAAGTAATCTTCCTGTGATGATAAGATAGTGGCTTTTGAGAGTAGGCTTCAACAGTCTCTTTTTTGCAACAGCTCAACACCCCTTATGCCTTTCACACACACTCTTTTTCAGCTAGCTCTGTGGTAGTAGGTAATGAGATAAGCAGGACTCCTATCTCAACCATTAACTCATTTTGCTGATTTCCTAGCCAGAGTCTCCTCAGGGAGGAATTCAGGTAATGGGGTTCATAATGTGATAAATATTTGGATGCCTACATCTTGGGGTTAGAGGTTTTTTTACATGTTATTATGGAAATAGGCAAGCTTACATTGGGACAGTTTACTGCCTCTTTCCTCCTCCCCCCCCCCAAAAAGGATAAGCTGTGTTTTGATATGTGCAGGGATTTATTCTGTCCTTGATATCAAAATTTTATCTTTTCATAAATATGTGTCTATTTGTAAGTAGACTCTCCATGTGGGAATAGGTAGATGGAAGTATTGATAGTCGTACAGATTTCCTCAGTGATGAAAATTAATGCACATTTCCCCTCATTCCTCAAATAAGCAAAGAATACTAGAAAGGAGATGCTTTTACTTGCATTAAAGAACAGTTTCTAGAACAGCGTTTTCTTTCTTCTTGCTCTTTCTTCGAGTTGTTTATATTTCCTACATGAAGAATTTCTGGCTTTATTGTTGGGGTCATTTCGTTATGGACTTCCAGATGTTGCTGTATGGGGAATAGTTCAAGGAGTTGATGGAAAGATGGCCTGTATTTTCCAGCTAGCCCTTCCTCCCTAATGAACTTACCTCATAGTAAATTATTAAGTGGTTTGTGGGAGGGAATTTGGGAGTGATATTTCATTCTTTGGAGTCAAATGTTTCCATATGCTGGCCTGGAGCCTGGAGGGTAGAGGAGAAAATACGTTCCTTTGTGCCTTCCCAAGGAATGACTTGTATCAGGACTGCACTGCACATATTCTGAGCTGATGTCATTGAACAAAAATAGGTTTGTTTGACCCCAAAACTAGATTTAGGAGCAAGTCAACCCTGAGGAAAGAGTCAGTTTCATCAGCCTCATTGCTGTGCTGAGCTGAGAAGAAACCATTTGTTTTCATGGAGGGAGGAAAAAATCTTGAAGCAGCACCTCTCCCTCATCTTCTCTGTTTCTTATTTCACAGCTGCATTTTCCTCTCTTTATTGCACAAAATCTGAGGTTATTATGGTGTGTGTGTGTTTCTTTCATAGTGTCCAAATCTTATAAATAAAAAGTGAAATGAGTCACGTTATTTGGAAATGGAGGAACAGTGGCTTTTTTGGGCTCATCTTGAGGGCTTGTTGTGGTATTTGAATTTCTCTAGTAACAGGAATTTCATCCTTTTCAGCCATTAGGTGTATGTGTAAGTTTTCTGCTGCACAATTACTTGGAGAACATTGGAGACACAGAAACACTTCTGTTCCTGTTGGTGAGACTTAGCAATCTGTACAAATAATGTGCAAGAACAAATTCCTCTTGCATGTATGAAACGTACTTGAGTCTCGTCCTTCCTGACAAAGAGAGGATGTCATCTTCTGAGTCCTCATGACTTAAGTTGGTAACACTGAAGCAGATGACAATCTGAAGTCCTTTCAGTTGTTTCAAAATCCAGGTAGAGATGATTAACAAGAATACTAATGAACTAGGCCGGATTTCACTCATGTGATATGTGAAGAGACAAAACAAATGATTGAAATATTTAGATTTTAAGAAAAAGTTGTTACTAGTAGTGGAACAGGAGTTAGTAAAACAGGCAAAAGGGGTCGATCATATAGTGAGTAATATAAGCTGGAATTCTTTTGGCTAATGTTGAGCAATATTTACAGAGGTACATTTAAATGTCTTTGAATAGACCTGAAACCTATATAATCTAAGTTCGCATCCAAGAGGAGGTAGTCTTGTATGAGAAACACACCCGGGAAAGCATTTGACTGAATTTTTACTTTTTGCTACATGCTTCTGACCTGGTCTAGATTTCACTTCCACTGGAACTAGTCCAGTGTGTTACTGGAACATGCCAGGTTTGGGCTGCCTGTTGCTTCTGGAAGCCAACTGAGCAGAAACAGGAATTGAATCGATTGATATAACACACATTTTATTGTCAGAAAGCTGGTGATCTGAGAGAACAGAGGCATTTTACCTCCAAAGCTCAAGCTAACATGTCATCTCAAGCTGGCCCATTTCCAGTGAAATAAAACTAAGCCAGTTACTCAGAAGCGATTCTCCCATGACAGCAGCCCATCTTGGTTGGTGCCCTGGTCTTTGTCATGTCAGAGTTTGTTCTAACGTCTTTGGTCATCTTGACTGAGGCATAGCCTGTAGTCCCGGGCCTGTGAAAACATTCTGTTTTTCAGCTGGGGGTCAGTGTTTCCACTTCTGCAGGCATCCCCCGGTAGTTGTCTTAGTTCCAAACAAGAGTTTTAGGTCAAACACAGCAGTTTACTAAGTACATGTTGTTTGCACGTAGCCTGTGCTGTGTGTATACGTGGAGTTCTATATTAGGAATGGCGCCCTTTCCATTCTCCGAATGCCCTACCAGTGGGTGTTTGTAGACTTAGCAAGGGAGAACACTGGACTGAGCATCAGGAGACGTGTTTTTTTTTTTTTTAATTTTTAATATAATAGTTTATTTTTACATCATTTTGTGCCTTTTCCCATCTCAGTTGTTCTCCCCTTGTGCTTCCCATCACCAAATCACCCGTGTGCCATCACCATAGTCCAGTGCACTCCCCCCCCCCAATTTTGATCCCATTCCCCACTCCACCCTCATAAAATGTCCAGGAAAACATTTTTAATTCTAATTCTGTCATTAACTGGTTAACTACCCTGAGAATCTGATTTCACTATCCTGGAATTTTTTCCCCTTGCAATGAAATAAAAACCAGTAACAATACTTTCCCTAGGTATTTCATAGAGATGCTGTAAGAATGCAGGAAGGAAATGCGTGTCCTTGAACCCTTTGAAATGTATAAACCAATGTGATATTAAATCAAAGGGTATTGTGAGGATATTATTATTTGTCTAATATGTTTTGGCTCTTTGGGAACAAGCTCTTTAGTGTCTTTGCCCTGAATAAAGGGTCAATTACCATGAAATGTTGCCATAGAAGTTATGGGGAATAAGAAGTGGGAAATAATACAAACAGATTTGCCAAGAGAAACTGGAAGGGCTGATCAAATAGGAACCTTCAGTGGCTGGCCCAAAGTCTTGTTAATGCACTGATCAATTCTTAATGATAGGAGCAAAAGTGAAAACTTCTAGAACCCAGTAATGGTGGCAGTTTCAGAGAAAGTAGGAGAAAGAAATCCCTGCAGAGGAGACTAGTATTTAGGGTACAGCCAGGAATGCACAGCATGGGGAGAGAAGGCAGGATTCCCCATGTATTCACTCCCCTACAGATATTTAAACATTCATTTCTCCATAAAAGCCAACTGTTTCTCCCTTAAGTTATAATTATCACAGGGCTAGGGCCTCCCTGGTGATGCTATGAAGCAATCACCAGCCAGTGCAGCAAGGTAATATTTACTGCAACAGAATTATACAGTATGTCCAGAGGACAAGACAAGGATCTCTAATTGGATACAAGGCAGTTGTAATCTCTAAGTGAGAAAGGGGTTTGCTAACTTGTGAGAGCTTTCCCTCCCTTTATTTTCCTGTATCAGTGTAAATGTTGGAAGTATGACAGCAGATTCTGTGTGTTCTGTGCAGTACTGATTTATGGAAACCCCCACTCCCCATTTTTTTTTGGAGAAGAGGTTACATGGAGCAATAAATTGGGAAATGCTCCTTGGTGTGGCTCTGATTTGGAAATTTGCCACACATACTATGATAGTGAAAAGTTTGAGAAATTTAATAGGAAAGGAGTGTGCTGAACTCAGCATTTCATGAACTTAGTGTTTATTAGAAGCCCCTTTTTCAGATCATGCCAACCAGCATTTCTCTTGTTCAATTGAGAGTCTTTAAAAAGTAGAATCATTTACTAATAGAAGCATTCTTCAGGTTGCTAAGGTAGATAGTAAGCCTCACATTATAGAATTCAGTGTTGCTGGTTAGCCTTTGTAATATTAAGACAGAGAAATAATCAGGGTAGTGATTTTTTATTTAAACATATATATCCAAACATGCTATCAGAATGCTAGGCTAGGACCTCCCTGGTGATGCTATGAAGCAATCAGCAGCCAGTGCAGCAAGAATTTAATCCTTGGCCAGCAAGAATTTAATCCTGCACCCATGGTGCAGCAGACTTCTTCTGTCTCACCTGCTGCTTCCCTCAGCAGTGTATTTCAGTAGATTGCCTGTTTTGCTCCCCATTTTGTCTCTAGGCAATCATCTCAGTCCCAACCCTGCACCTGTGGCTTACACCCCAGCTTTTGCATGCATAAATAAATATCTTAAAATAAAATCAAATACTGGGATAATTTGAGAAACTCCTTTATGAGTTAGTCTATAAAAGCAGTCACTACGACATTCACTGTGCCCCAGCCACTACACTAACCACTTTCTCTCGTTACCTTTAACACCAACAACCTCGCATGATAGTTGAAATGATCGTCCATTTTAGAGCCCAGGGAAATGAAGGATAAAAATTGAATGAGTTACCTAAAATCACAGATTTAATAAGAGGCATATCTAGTATGTAAATTCAGATCCATTTCACTTATAGTCCATGATTTGGATTTGACATACTTTACATAAGACACAGGGTTGTTAACATAAATGGAATTTCAAGACTTTTTGAAGTTCTGCATTTGAAAACTACATCAGCAAGACTCTACAGTACCTAGGAGTCTATTTATTAGGCAAGGCTCTGCCTTTATCGCTGGAGTTAATGTAAGTACCACTGATCAAGAGGGTTACGGGGCACTTTAAAGTACCCTTCAGATGACAAGCATAGGGTATAGTGAGATTTACAAACCTTTTTTTGCCCAGTTACTATGATTTACATCCATTTCTTGCTCTTTTCACTGTCATGGCTGGAAAGTACCTCTTAAGCCACTCCACTTGATTGTTTCTAATTATAAAGCCCCTCAAAGGGGTGCCTGTAATTGTGCCCTTTCTCATTCTTACTAGAACCTATATATTGCTTCATCATCAATCCAGAGAGGCACATTAAAGCTTCCTTTTGTGGACATATTGAAAATACTTCCACTTACCTTCAGACAAAGCTGACTCTGACGCAAAGACAAAATTCACCTAATTATTACTTCCTTTTATTATACATGCATTATGTATCAAGAATTACCTAATTACATGGATCAGCTCATTTAATCCTGATGACAACCCCAGCAAGAAGGTGCTAGTCTAACTCTCATATTACAGATAAGAGAACTGAGTTTCAGAGAGGAAAATTTACTTGTTGAAAATTACACCGTTAAGGGCTAGGTGTCAAACTCAGGTCTGCATGAGTCTGGAGCTGTGCCAGTAATCAGTTTATTTTGCTACTTTTCCTACCTAGGTGAAATCTCACCTTTGTTTTGAATATATTCATCCCCTCTTCCTGGCTCTGCAGCTCTGGTTATTAATTATCTGATTCAATGCTTTTCTACTTTGCTTCAGTGAATATCAAATCACCTAGAGGCCTCGTGAAAGCATTGATTGCTAGGCATCATCCCTGGAGCTTTTGGGGTGGGGGCAATGCAGGTGGGGTGGGGTATTGGGAGCCCAGCATTTACATCCCTGTCAAATCCCAGGTACTGGTCCAAAGGCCACACACTGAGAAACACTGATCTACTGGAACCACTGCTTTCACCAACTCTCCTGGTTTTCTTTTGAGCTAGACTGTTTTATATAGTTTACTAAAACAGAATGAAGTGTTCTGGGTTTGGTTGCTTTAAATCATCAGGTAAATTCATATCTCTAAGCTATTTTTCCAATGCAGTTTCACTGTGCTTTTTCTTGGTTATATACTTGAGCAGCAATAGTTTGGCACACAGGTGCGAATTTTAGGTTGTACTTCCAAGTAATTCCTCCAATGACTTGCAGTATTACCATTAGCCTCATGTATTCACTATTTTATGTGACATGTAACTTGATTAAGAAAATGATAAGTGGAAACATGTTTAGTACAGGAACATTAAGTGAAAGGCAATGTGTAGCTTGGGAATTAAGTGGAAGTATACTGAAGTTAGCAAAAACTGGGCTTGAATATCTAGTTTGCCAATCATATGGTGTAACTGTACTAAAAAGATACAACTACATTGAGTTCTATTCTTTACCTGTAGAACAAGGGATAGTAATATCAATTTCACAATGCTATAAACATGGTTATGTGTAATATTAGATGCTACAATCTACCATATCAGTCATAAGTCAATCTCAACTCATAGTGCAGTTTGTATTTGTGGCTGACAGCCTCTAATCTTCTGATTCCAAAAGGTGGTGCAAGGGATTCCAGACACTTGTGTGTACACTGGTATCTACAGATAGAATCTGGAAGAAATAGATTACATACACACACACAGTTTTCTTTTTCCAATCTTCGTAGATGCTGATTTAATTAGTAGAATTAAAATACACTTTCATATTTTTGACTTTGTAATATATAGGTCATTAAAAATGTATCTCTATAACTGTTTTAAAAAAAAGTGTCTTCCGATTTTCCCTCCAATAGATTTTACAACATATATTTACTTGTAAATAGTTTTTTTTGTTGTTGTTGTCATGCAGCATTTGCCTTTTTCATCAGCAAATATTAAGACAATGAACGTTTTGACATTTGAGAAGACCCTTGTCATTTGAAAAGGTTGTGAAACCATGGTTTGTCTGAATAATCTGTTAATCTACTAGTGCCTTGGGAAGATCAGGTCCCTATTAGAGGAGGCCCCAGGTCAGTTTTAATAAGCAGAGGAGTTAGCAGAATTTAGTAAGCACGGGCTGTCACCAAAGTGCCATGATCTTGGAGAGCTGTTGTAGTGCAGGTCAATCTATAAAAATATTAGTCAGGAGATGTGTGTCAATCTTAAAGGAAAATTCACAACAAAAGCTTTTGCTATAAATGGTCACAGGAACCACTGGCTAGGTAATCTGTTTTTAGGTAATTATGGTCCTCAAGTGAACACCCGTCTATACCCGTGGCATATTGAGCCTTCCAGAGAGCTATGGATAGTCATTAGGATAGCAGTGTTTTCCTGTGGAACCTGTGTGCATAGTGCATGAACATGCATTGTTGCTTCATTCTGATTACATTATCCACTCAAATCCCTCCAGAGTGACCAGCAAATGACCCCTGAAATAGGAAAGAATTGGTGGCAGGAGTGAAATTTAGAGTCACTTTGAAAAAATAATTATCTTCAGGGATTTGGTCTCTGATCGCTACTTAGACTGAGTGAAAATATTGCTGAATAAGGTGTTGAGCAAATTCAAGTTGTCATTAAGAGGACTGTGGTTGGTATCGTTAAATTATATCTATTATTCAGATAAATGTTGCATGGCCTCTTAATTGTCTGTTCCTTCATCGACTTCAGAGTTCAGTTGCGTTTTTGTGTTGTTTGCTATGTTTCTTTTGTTTTTATGTTAGTGCAAGAGTGGAGATGATACTGATAGCATATTTAGGGAACTTTATAGGTGCCGAAAGTATTTGTAAATCAAGATTGAGTTGTATGTGTTTTCCTAGTCTAGCAGTGCAAGTTTAAGTTTGCATTAATAAAATTTGATTGTAGTTTAGGGTTGGATCAGAGAGGAATGGAACAATTCTCTTTTACGTTTTTATTTCCAGGAATAGCTGAATTCAGATTTTTGTAATTGGTACTCAAAACACAGCTATTCAACCCTTTCTTTATAGCTTCCTCTTCCACATTTCATTTCCACTCACTTATATATAGGTCATTTAAAAATGTATCTCTATAACTGTTTTAAAAAAAGTATCTTCAGATTTTCCCTCCGATAGATTTTATAACATATATTTACTTGTAAATAGCATACCCTTGCAACCTAAGATATTCATGAATTACTTGCTACTACTTCTTTTACTATCCCTTCATGAGGGTGGTCACAAAAAATAGGCTCATGTTAACATCAACCCCAGGAAACACCATCAGAAATAAAAAATTATTTCTAAACAAAGGTGATCATATCCTGCATTGCAAAGCTATATCAAAATGATTTGTACCATTTTGGCTTTTATTATATAGTTAATATTTTTACTGTTTACGTTATTGTAAATTTTATATTACTATGCTCTTTCCACATAATAGTTACTGTTTTTATTATTTTTTTTGTTTGTTTAGGATTACACAATGTTAAATCATTTTAGCCATAGTGTGTATGAAGCTTGTTTTATTTTTTCAATGAACACATCAGTCTTTTTCCATGTGTGTCCATAGTGCTCGTGATTCTAATTTCTAATGAGTATTTGTACTCCATCTTATTGATATTGTCCAGTTTACTTACCCAATTAACTTACCTGCTGTATTTTGTATGTTTTGATGACCTGCTGTACTTTTTAAATTAATTTTCTAGTAAAGTGGTTAAACAAAAGTTTGACTTTATAGTCGTTGTCCTTTAGGATATCAACCTGTACATGTCTCCACTTGACTACCCTGTGCCTCCCCTTTCTGCTTGAGGTTGTCTGAACTCATCTGGATAAAAGAGCTTTACATACCGTGAAAGTCTTCATAGGCAGTGGGAGCTTTCAGAGAGCCGCCATATTATAGCAAGCTCTCTGTTTGATATTTCCCAGTATCTCATGTAATCTTCTCCATGTCTTTAAGAAAATCATAAATTATTTATAAAGACTTGGGATAAAGTAGGGTGATGGGTTGGAAGGGAAAGTTGCCTGTAGGTGAAGAGAAAGAAAAGAAGAGATAATAGAGGGGAGGCACTTATTAGACACATAGTAGTTCTTCTTTCAGGTGTCTAAGTCCATTAGTATAAAACACCTAATCAGCTGTTCTTACAGGAGGTAAGTGCATTAGGATAGTTTCTTTTCCTTTTCCCATGCTAGCTTTGATGTCTGCACCAGCTCTTGCCTGAATTACAAAGTCACCCCAGTACACAATTACCAAATATTTCCTGATGATTCAATAAGGTCATGTTGAAACACCTACTTGTTTATCATCAAGATGGCTTTGGGTCACAGAAATGCAGAAAAATCAGTAAGATGAGGGACCACTTTCATTATGACCTTCTCTATCAAGACCTATGTAAATAAGTATGAACTCACACCTCCGGGCTCTCCATTGTGGATCGTCGTGATTAGTATTTTTCTAGAAACATCCTTTTCCCACTCTTGAAACAAACTTTTGAAGTGTTTCCAGGTTTATAAAATTCCCACTGTTCCTCCTGATTGTTTATTCACTTCAATCTCTGCCTTCCATACGATGGAGCGGACTTGGTTTACCCAGCACAACCGGCCTACAGCCTCTTGCGAGATGCTGGTGGAGAATGGTACAATTTTTCCATTCTTCATAATTTCATCAGTATTCCTAGTACTTTTTTTGAAAAGTGTGGGCGCTGTGGTAGACCATGACATTTTGTGAGCAGCAGATTTTAGCAATGACTATCTGGGCCTAACTGAGGTATTTGTGCATTTGATTACTAAAAATGAACAGGGTATTGAAATATTCGAAGAGCTCTGAGCATGTGGATACATGATATCCTTTGTATCCCACGGCATGCGGTATTCTGCGCAATAGCAGAGCAACAGAAGGAACTGAAGGACTCCTTTTGATGGTCATGGCAGCAACAATCAAAAGGAGAGTGGATAGCAATTAATTACAAGTGAGTCTATGATCAGTAGTGAATTTATGATATGTTCAGGATGTCTTTCCCTTTACCTCAACAAGTGCAAAAGTTTTCATTATAGCAATTCTACTTAAGAATATGTGCAAAGTACTGTGGCACGTAAGATCTATCAAACTGGTCCTTCCTTCAAGCTTAGATTCTAGCAGTTGACAAGACATGAAAAATTAGACAACACAGAAGATTAATAGTTGATGGCAATAATAGGTGTTATGAGACAAAACATTATTACTTGACAAATGGATGGTACCGATAGGTGTTCTAGAAATTGCAAGAAGATAGAGCTGAATGGCATGCTGACAGTGCTTTGCCCCTACTGTTCTCACTGGCTGAGATGTGCATTCCATAGGTCCCTCTTCCTCTTCCCTACCCATAAAGGTTCCGTTTATCTTTCCAGTTACCACTTCATCATTGCCTCTTCAGCACAATCTTTATCACACTATTGAATGTTTAACATATTATATTCCATGATCTTGTGGAAACTTAAACTCAGAGTCTCCTTCCAAACAGCTATTGCTGTAATTACTGGTTTATAGGCTGGACTCCTCCACTAGATGGAGACCTTCAAGTATAGGGAAAGTCTTGACCCAAGAATCTACATTAGAGTCTAGAATCTACATTACATAGTGTTCAGTGCATTTGTTTAAATGAAGTACAGTGAATATAGTGGAGAAAAGTTGTATTAACATTTCTTGGCTTAGTCAATATTTTCCTTAAATATGTGTTGTCTCATTCCTCTGTGCAATCTTAAAATAGGCGTGGCTCTCAAAATTTACCCATAACTGCTGTTGAAAGCACTAGGTGAATAATAATGACGACAGCAATAATAATAGCCGCAGCTGAGATTCAATGTTAACCTGACGCACATGGTGCAGCAGACCTCTGCTGAACGCTTGCTGCTCCCCTCAGCAGTGTATTTCAGTCCATCTGCCTGTTCTGCTCCCCACTCTGTTTCTGGTGAATCCTCTCACTGCCCTCTAGCCCCCAGAACCTGTAGCACACACACCAGCTCTTATATGCACAAAGTAAATCTTTTTTTTTTTTAAATTTTGAAATGTAGACTCATATTTTTGAGTCTTCAATCTGATTCCCTTAACAGACACACTAGTCATTCTCCAGGCTACGAGCATGTTAGAATCACTGGAGGGGTTGATAAAAAATAATGATGGCCAGGCCCAATTGCCCTGGGATTCTGATTCACTTGGACTGGTGAGGGGGGTTTAGGTAGTTTTTAAAAACTCCTCCAAATGATTCTGTTTGTATTACTTGGTTTGAAAACTACTGCACTATATTATTCATCCTCTTTTTATTAATTATTTTAATGAAGTCTTGTTGTTTTATATCCTTGTTAACATTGTAGCAGTATAGAATTTCTCTCCCCAGGTCTCCACCACCAAAGCTCCCAGAGTCCTTTGAGAATGCGGCTTGGTCTTGTGAGAGAATGGAGGACATTCTGGAGAAGAGATCTTTTAAGTTTTAAGGTGATGGACAAATATGTGGGTGTGTTTTACTTCCTGTATCCTTTCTTGGTATCAAAGTTCTTTAGAGATGACTGCATGGGCCTGACTTTATTACTGCTGCAGGTGCATTTGGAAACAGTTTCAACACATTTGGAAAGAGATGGTCTGTGCTGGTTGGTACAGGTCTCCTGCCATTGCTTCTGCCAAAGGTTAATGGATTAACCTGTTGTCTTGCTATATGGACAGTAGGTTTGCTCAGTTTCGTTGGTACACTGGAATGCAAATCCACTTCTATGGGACACAATGAAATTTGTAAATTGTACTAACTGGCAGCGAACGCTGGAATGAAAAGTATTTTGAGAAAGACCTGAAATGGCTGCTTCTTCCTTTATAGTTTGATTCTCATTGCAGGGCTAGCTTTCGAGCCCTCGTGAAAACAGTACTCTGGCCAGTATACTAAAGCACACAGCTTATTTGGGATTTTGGCAGCTGTTGCTGCTGCAATTGGGGGTGGCTTCCTAAGGATAGTATCCCTGAGGGCATAGAGAACTGGAAAGAAATGGGTAGTAAACCAGCTGCTGAATAACGCCTGAGTATTCTGCAAGTCTCACTGCAGTAGAATTATCAGGAAAGGGGCACCTTGATTAGGAACATTTCAGAGTGCTCGATTGTTTGCCTTCTATAAGCATGCCACTTCAACTCTGCTGGCAGTGCACTTCCTGCAGACAACTTAATCTTTTGGCTAGATTAACTGCTGGCTTAGAAATACAATTATCCAGCTGAGAAGGGCCATTTTGGGGTTTTGTGGAAACAGGTCCAGAGGAGGACATGAAACTATGAGTCTCCGTAAGGTGGTGAGCAGCATCTTGGCAAGGTTAATTTTAAATGTCTTACTCGCAGAGGTTTATGGTGCTTAAAAAAGGAGTGAAGAATCACCTTGGGTCAAACCCAGATACATAGGTCTCAGTTCATTTCCTTTTAGTTTTGACTGCTTGATCATATCAAAATAGACTGTGGGAAATGGTATTTGGATTTAGTCACTGTTTGTCCCATGCTAGAATTTACTCTGAAACAGTTGTCTCCAGTTTGTGTTCACCATTGTAAAAAGAAGGTACTTGGCTTTAAAAGAGAGCAGAGTTTGAGAAAAATGTTGAGTTTTGCAAACCAGAGTATCGATACTCTATCAGCAGAGATTAAATCCTGTGCAATAAAAGGCGGGATGGTCTGAATAATTTTGGGATGCTGGATATTTTTGGGAGCAGGGTCATGATAATTAGACAGGCGAAATGTTCCCAGGATTACTGTTTCTGGAATCAAACATATCTAGAATTTGAATCCTGCCTTCACTTGCTAACAGTGTTCTAAATTTGGCATCCTGAACTATTTCCTTGCCTGACTATGTTGGAAGAATTTAATGAGATGATTTATTTTATGTGTTTTGTACATAGTGACCATTTAACATCGTGTATTGTTTTCAGACTATGGTGTTTATGTTGCCTATCACTGCCATGCACTTATGCTGTCTTCACCCCCATACTCCATGGCTGCCAGTTCAGCATCTCTCCTCTCTCCTGGAGAATGAGTCCTGTGATCCACACCTCCTTTCTATCCTCCAACTTACCTACTTTGACTCAGTTACGATGGCTTATGCTCCCTATTACTTGATAATTGACTCTATTCTTTACCAGTGGGGTGACCTCTGTGAGGCATATTTCTTCAACTGTAAAGTAAAGATGTCGGCCCTCCCTGGTGGCGCAATGTGTTAGGAGGCAGCACTGTAAGCTAGCTGCAGCCCCTTCAGTGCTAGTTCGATCCCTGCCCTGGAGGTGACCCACATGGCGCGGCAGACCTCTCCTGACTCACCTGCTGCTCCCCTCAGCAGTGTACTTTGTTGACCTACCTGTTCTGCTCCCCTCTATTCCTCTGGTGAACCCTCTCATTGCCCCTGTACCTCCAGCTTGTTGTACCCCAATTCTGTATACATAAATAAATTAATTAAAAAAGAAATAAAAATTGGCTTTACATTCTTCATATAGTTGTTGAAAGGATTAACCAAGATAATCCACATAAAGGCTTTAACAAGGTGCCTGGTCTGTGGCAGGATTCTAAATGTTGGCATTTCTTATCCCTCAAAAGAGGACATTGTCAAGACTGACGGATGCTAGTAAATGCAGGAGGAGTGATATTTCTTTCATTGGTAAGGATCCAGAAACACTGAAGAATAGTTATGCATGGCAGTAGAGGGAACAGCTTTCTCCCAGATGAAAATGTGGATTCCCAGTTTGTGTTATCCTTGTGATGGGCATCTGTGAGTGTTGCCACCTATGTGCCAGAGGGGTTTTGCCCTGCTCTAAAAGCTCCTTTGATACCTTTAATTTGTTCTTGTTTGTTTTCTTTTCATCATGTCTCATCCCACCCAAATATTTTCGCAAATTCTGGTTATGAATGTATGTCTCTACCCTACCTACCAGGGGCGAATAAATGGTCACAACTTCTTTGTATGCCTAAGTATTTATGGGACGACTGAGTGAAGGGAAGGTCATGTTCTGGAAACATCTGCATGTCTGGGCACAGGGTCTACTCCTGCAGTTGATACTTTAGAATTGAGTTGATCTTTATTCTTAAGTAGCAAGACCTTGACTTCAACTGAAAACAAAACATTTCTTGATGGCATAGTTTCTTCCATAGAAAATGCTTGATATAAAATAATGCAAACTGGTAAAACATTCAATTACTAAATCAGTGTATAATTAAGTTTTAAAAAATGCCTGTTCATTCACTCACATGCCCACCCTGAATTCCCAACCCCACCAACAGGAATGTTCTTTCTTCCTTTGTCGCCCTCCCCCATCTTTAAACACATAACCAAATATACAAAAGTAGGAACCTACTATCTGCATGGATTTGTTTCTCCTTTACACTCAGCCTGTCTTGGCATTCTTTGGCCCTATTTCAAACTCTTTATCCTATTTTAGCAACAGTGTAAAAGAAAAACATTTGGGTTTCTTCCTTTTTTTCCCCCCCCTGTACTTGAATAAACTAAATTTTAGGTGATAATAGCACTTATAAATTAAGTTGTTTAGGTTTACAGAGTTATTAAGTGGGAGAATCATGATTTGGACCCATGTTGGCCAACTCCAGAACCTATGAATCTATTTTTCATATGATTTTCACAACCCTCTGAAGGAGGTAGTGTAAGCTAGTAGTTTAAACATTTCAGGAATGGGGGTACTTAGACCCAAGAAAATGAAAGGCATTGTTGTTGTCATCAGTTGCGGAAAACTACCTGATTGAGTGGTGAGGAAGTAACAGTATTCTCCTGAAGGCTCTGGATAGGAATAGGAAAGGGAGAAGTTGTGGGATTTATATGGATGGGTAAATATGTCTCAACATAGCTGTGAAGTTTATAGAACAGGAGGGGCAACAGCCAAGAATGTAAGGTAGGTTACTTATTAAGGTATGAGTAGGTAAGAGAAATGGAAAATCCTGATAGCCATCAGACTGGAAAAGTCTGGAATGGATGAAGGAAATGTCAGGAAAATAGTATTTCTAGAGATTATTGACTATTGGGAATGTGGGATGAGAGAAAAAAAAAGGAGGTAAGTATGAGTCCTAATATTAATGACAGGATTATCTTCATAGAGGAGCCATTGTCAAATGTGAACATCATTGTTGGAGTGAAAAGCAATTGAAATTCATATTTCTTGGATGCTTGTTAGGTGTTTAAGTAGAAATGTGAAGTAGTTTTTCAGAAACTGTAAGATAGGGACCTGGGTGAGAGTATTTCTGGAGGTTCAATATCAATTGTCTTCTGTCTTCACAGAGCTATTCACACACAGTATTGTGTTTCCTTTATGGTATTGAGTCCTTCATTTTACAGAAGAGACCAATAGGTTAGGGAATTTACCAGAACCACCTTTTTCATGAATAGTGACAAAATCAGATTTCTGAACTCTCAATTCCCTCATCTTTCCTGAACATTAAATGTTGCAAACTGATAATTAACCACTGATAGTTCTGTTTGACCACTACAACAGGCTGTATTATTGTTTACAAATAATGCATCTGTCTGGGAATAGATTATACTTCTCTTTGATATTGAAGTCAACCTTGGCCTTGCAATTTGCTTTGGCCAAAGATATGTGAGCAGATTTAAAGTGCAAATATTTCTTAGAGTAACTTTAAAGCATAATTTAAATGTATAGTTTAAGTGCATGAGGTCTTTAATATTCTAGGCAGAAGTAACTTAATCCAAACTGAGTCCACACTGAACATGATGTGAAACAGAGACACAGATGACCTTTTAGGGGAGCTGTAATGTACAGAAAAAACTTTTGTTGGAAGTTCAGATTACCAGGTCTTGTGTAAAGGCAGCATCACCTAGTTTATCTTAACTGCTACAGCCTACATCCTTTAAAATTTTGAATTAATCTAGAGGGTTAACAGAAAAGTCCAAACTTGAGGTTTCTGTTGAAAAAGATGGGAAGAGCTGTCAAATTTGCCCTACTTACCTAAATGGCATGAATTGGCTAGAGCTCACTAGCATTAACCCCTTGAAAACATGGCTGTTTGCTTATATGCTTCTATTTCTAGCAGGGAATACTTCCCCATTGTATGTACCTTACACCTACTTATCTTTTTCTTGGCGTGCTTACTTTACTTTCTTTGTCTTATAAACATTTGCATTTCTCTGTTTCACTTTATGTCAGATTTTCCATATCCTCAGGGGAAAATGCTGGAATCAGAAAGAACAGAGGACTTTATGTAATGCATACCTGCAAGGACTCAGAATCAGTTGGAAGAGAGGTAATAACTGGCTAGAACCCTCGAAAGAAAACCAGAGTTGGATCATTACCAAAACAAACAATAACAAGATGAGAAGAGGGATGGCCAACCTCAAGGAAAACTACAGTTTTCAAGAATAAACATTGAAAAAAGCAGGTCATATGTGACCTTTGAGAGAGTAATTGCAGTGTTTTGGTGATTTTGTAAGCCAACAGATAGCGATTAAGGGGAAATGGCGGAGGAGAAAATGAAGATGAGATAATTTTTTTTTTACAACTCTGGCATTCAGTGGAAGAAGAAAAATAATTAGTTCCTAAAATGGCAACAGAATCAATTCAAAGATGTTATTTTTTGCTTCCTCTTTTTCTAGAGGGGCGGAGCAGGCAGGAGGATAAGAGGGAACACATAGTTGTGAAGTAGTGGCCAAATATCCGG
>NW_004567120.1:14021663-14022671 GCF_000260355.1 Condylura cristata
GCAGAGTGGTGGCTGAGGGGAATAGGGGAATAACTGGATTCCAAAGATGGAGTACAGAGGTGAACAGTTAATTTGGGAAATAAGGGATACATATACTTTTACCTAAATCCACTAACATGCACTATGGGATCTTAGTGAACCATCAGTAGTGATAGAAAAAAGCAGTGTCTCAACCCCCAGTTGGGTGGGCTTAAGGGGAAAAGGATGACCTTGGGTAGGAGTTCACAGGTCTATGCTCTCTAGTTACAGTGTTAAGTGAGGCGCAGACAGGCAGTGCCGGATCTGATAACTGAGAGAGTGCCATTTACGGCAGGAAGGTGAGCCATGTGCTTTGATGCAATCTTGGTGTCTCACCTCCCCCCATTGCTATCAGTTCTGCTATTTGCTAATAAGAAAATGTCTCTTATCTCCCATAAGTTAATGAGTTTGGGGAGGAGAAATGCAGAGCATACCTCTATGGCAGAAAGGGCAATGCAAATGGCTGCTAGAAGCTTGAAATGGACTAAAGGGCTTTGAACTTCATTTCAGGAGGCAACCTTACCCCTCATCAAACAACAGCCTCTGAAGTTAACAATCCAGAATGAAAAACACATTAAATTAAATTTAGTAGTATCCAGCCTGTGTTCCTACACCCCTGCAGACCCTATTCATGGTCTGATCATGGGTCCTTAAAACTATCAGCGCTTAGAATATGACCATATTAGTATTGCTGTTAATGTCATATAAATAAGGATTTTCTTATGGTGTATTAACATTTCTTATTGCACTTGGATTTAAAAATAGAAATACAGTCAACCTATAAATAGCAAAAAGAGAGCACTAGTCTTCATGGTATTTCTGGACACCATTCTGTTTTTGCCATTATGAGCACCATGACAATGTTGCCTCTGGTTGTCTAGAGCGCTATTAGTGGACAATGAAAGTAAATAAAATCAAACTGCTAGTGTCTTCCTTCCTTCCTTCCTTCCTTCCTTCCTTCCTTCCTTCCTTCCTTCCTTCCTTCCTTCC
>NW_004567120.1:14022823-14046020 GCF_000260355.1 Condylura cristata
CTTTTCTTTTCTTTTCTTTTCTTTTCTTTTCTTTTCTTTTCTTTTCTTTTCTTTTCTTTTCTTTTCTTTTCTTTTCTTTTCTTTTCTTTTCTCCCTTAAACAAAAGCAGCAACATTTATGCTACTATACTTGTTGATTTCTGCGTTATGTATAACCATGCAAGTGGGGAAGGTACTTGTGTTAGAATGTGATATTAGATGATGCATAGGGTCATTTGCTTTTGGAAGAGACTGGAGGATAAAAACTAAATTACAATCAGTGCCCAAGACTTATCTGGGCTTTTCGTTATTTTTCCATTCATCCAGTAGGTTCATTTTTGTCAATGTTCAATGGGGTCAGGATACATATATACAAGAGATTTGGTAGTATGGTGGTAGAAATGTTCTGCTTTGAGTGGAAATGAAATCTGCAGGGAGGGAAGGGGCTTATTCTTGGACTATAATGTAAGGAATTATGAGAAAATCATTCATGGTATGTTCAGCTTATTCTTCCAAGTATAACAGTGATACATAAGGATGTGCTATTAGATGTGATTGCTAACTACACAGTCCCCTGTAGGGCATGCATGTGTAAATGCCACAGTGTATTTAATTGTAATAGTTTGTCTCCGATTAGAGATTAGAAAGTGCTATCTGAGGAGGTAGGGCTTATACAAGAACCTCAAGGATGAGTGGGTGTTAGACTATGGTGGTGAGGTGTGAAGAAGCAGTGGAGAGGAAAGAGCAGATGCTGTAGTTCGGATAGGAAGAGGTAGGGATTCTCGGAACATTAGCTAGAAGGTCTTTGGGGCATGTGAAATGTACGGGTTGGTATCAAATGAGTTTGAGGAGAGAGGCAGGGGCCACAAGGCTAAAATATATTCCTTTTTTCTTTAAGATTTATTTATTTATGCATACAAGAACTTGGTTACAGGCCAGAGGTACAGGTGGGGGTGAGAGGATTCACCCGAGATAGAGCAGGGAACAGAAAAGCTAGATTGACTGAAATACAGTGCTCAGGGAACCAGCCGGGCAGGACGGGAAAGGTCTGCCACATCAAGTGGGTCACCTCCCTGGATGGGATCGATAGTGATGCAGATAGCTTCCTAGTGCTGCACTTTGACCCATTGCGCTACCAAGGAGGGTCCGGTTAAGGATATTCTTTATGTGTTCAGTCTTCTGTTGAATTAAAGGCCAGCTCACAACATTGTCAGTCATTATACTGAAACATTCAGGTTGTACTCCAGTCACCGCATTGAGCTTTCCCTCAGCAAGCTCATATTGAATGTGTAGTACTAATATGTCAGATATTTCAGGTCTGTGCATTGTATACCTCCATGGATTTACAGGACACCACCCACGATGTGGTCACGTTTTTAATCCTGTTATGATAGGATAAGATTTAGCTTCTTATCATCATTATCTTTGTTATAACAAGGCAGGTTTGAACTGATATCAGTGACTTCTGCTGCCTGCCATCTGTAAAACATTTTTCAAGGATGCCCATACACTCATGAGAGGGAAAAGCGAGAGAGTGAGAGAGAGGAAGCTACAGCTGTGTCTTCATGCGAATGAAGCAGTATTTGTGGGTAACGTTTGGTTTAGTTCTCACAGCTGTCTTCTCCTCAAAGCTGTTGGAAGCTTAGACAAGCTGCCTGTAATTGTCATTTTGAAGGTTGGTAGATACCACTTCCCTTTTCCTCTCTTTTTCTAGCCTTGCTTTATTTAGATACTGTTTTCCCCCTACTGCCTCTTTCCATTTTTTTCCCCATCATTTTTTGTGTGAGGGTGAATATCAGGAATAAGGACTCTGCCCTCCATAGCAGGGAAGCAGAATTGATACAGATGGGTTAGGCCTGACCCACGGATGAGCCTTTCCAGGCAGCTTCATCTACTTTCACAAATAGTACTTATGCTGAAGGGATGAATGAAGTCAATGGTTTAGAAAACATGGCTTTTTCATCTGGTAACTACTTAAGAAGCTTTCTCTACCTACTCTGAACTTCACTGATCTCACCTTTCTCTGAAATAATAGTACATTGTGTGAGAATTGTAGGATTTTACTTTTAATCATATATTGCCTTGGGTTTTGAATGATTCCATATACATTTCTTATTTCCCTGACAGGATTTCAAATTCTTCCAGGGTAGGGACTATGACTCTCCTTAGTTTATATTGATTGCCCTTCAAGATCAACAAAATAGGAGGCTCACAACATAGCCATTCAGTGCATACTTGGTTGAATTAACCAGACCTGCCTTAGACCTCATACAAAGAAGGCCTTTTAATTCCTACTGGCCTTCCTTCAACTGCTTAAGGGCAATCAGGTTTTTTAATGTATTTTTTTGGATTAATTTATTTATACATACAGAACTGGGGTACAGGCTAGGGGTGCAGGGGTTGAGAGGATTCACAGAGTGAGGAGTAGAATAGGCAAATTGACTGAAATACACTGCTGAAGGGAACAGCAGGCAAAACAGATGTCTGCTACACCATGTGGGTCACGCCCCCTGGCTGGGGATTGAACTCTGAGCTGCAATAGCTTCATAGTGCTGTGCTTTAACCCGTTGCCCTACCAGGGAGGACCCACAGTCAAATTTTTGATGAGAATTCTTGCATTATCACTTCCAAATATTGCCTTTCTTTATTTAAGCCAATGTGAAGTAATGGGTTTAGATGAAACACAACTTTACTTCAGACCTTGCCTCCTCTGTGTGACAATATTCTTTATATAAAGAAGGCGTCGTCTTGTCTTGTCTTCAGGGAAAATACCAGGCAAGTAACATTGTTAATGAGGGAATGTATTTGTCTTTTATCCCTATACCCTCTCAAACAACCCAGGAGGAATAGAGGACTATAATGGGGGAAGACAGCAATGTAAGGGAGTTGGACTGTGATGAAAGTGCAAGATATAGAGGTCCCTTGAAGCTGTAAATGAATTCCATCAGATCTTGGGATATTTAAGACTATCAGTCAACAGCACAGGGAGGAGCAGGGTATGAAAACAGACATCTCTTGGTACTGGCAATTTGTACTTTGGAAACCAAGATGAGGTTACTGATATTGTCACTTAATATATGACATGAGGTCACAGTGTGGAAAAAGAAATAGTAAAGAAATGGGAAATGTGATCTATTCATTTTCTATTGTAACAAATGAAATAAAGTTGGATAAACAAATCTGGTTTAACACAACACCAATTTGTTATCTTCCAGTCCTGGAAACCAGAAGTCCATAATGGGTCTCATCTGAGATTGAATGCAACAAGGAGTAGGCAGTGGCATGTGTTTCTAGAGACACTAAGCTAGAATCCATTTCTTTTCCTTTTCCAGCTTCTTGTCTTCTCGTTCCCTTTCAGTTCCAAAGAACCAAGTAAACCTTTTTGGATAGATGTGAGTGAAAGTCATATAGATGACATGGGGCGCATGGGACAGTAAACACTGAATGAGAGCAGATGCCCTTCTAAGTATTTTGAAGATGAAAATTTTATCATACACCTTGATGTAATGCTTCTATTTATAATTTTGTTTCGATTCTTAATGCTTAGGAATTTGCTTTATTTTGAACATATGTTACAGAGTAAAACTATTGCTGAGCTCTGTGACTGACGAGATGGCCATAGTCACATAAGGAATTTCACAACTGTTCTTTTACTTTGCCTTCTGATCCTACAACTGATTGGTTAATGTCTCTTTCAACCTCTGTTTCATGTCCTTCTACTTGTTTTTTGGCCCCTTCTTTCCCCTATTCCATATGTTCCTAGGCTTTTCAGTTTGACTCTCTGTGCACGTGATACAAAATTTTGACTTAGCAGTAAATGTCAACCCCAGCAAATATGCATTTGGGGTGGGCATAAATATTCTGGGAAACCCATTAAATTATTATTTATACCTAAGCTTGTCAGATTTTATGGTTTAAATTATATCTTCATGTAATTTAAAAATATTTAAATTCATGTATGCATACAAGAACTGGGATGTAACTACAGGTGCAGGACGGTCAGGAGAGGATTCACCAGAGACAAAGTGGGGAACAGAACAAGTGAATTGAGTGAAATATTCTGCTGAGGGGAGCAGCGGGTGATACAGTAGAGGTCTGCTGCACCATGTGTGTCACCTCCATAGCCTGGGATGGAACTCCTGCTGCAGTGGTTGACAGTAGTTTCATATTGCTAAGATTTTAATCCCTGGGTAGCCAGGGAGGCCCACATTGTTGTCATTCCCCTGGAATATTTGTTTTTCTAACCCCTCAATGCTTTGGCAGATGGTCTGCTTAGAAAAAACGGGTGTTTTTTACTGTTTGAGAATACTATTAACTTGTCTGACATATCTCTATCATGCTTTTGTTAGAACATTGATTTAATTTTCATGTGGATTGTAGAATGACTGTAGTGCATGACAACATTGTGTGATTTTTATCCTCAAGGTTATTTTATAGATGTAGCTCATATGAACACCCCATCTCCAGTATCATCAGCAAAGCAACTGGATGTATATCAATGTGTCATTTCTGTCACTAAAAAGATTACTGTCCTTCTACCCTAATATTATGGATTAGTGCTCTTATATTTGGACAAGAAAAAAGGCACATAGCCAGTCCTCCAGAAGAAGAACACCTTCTTTAGTCACCTTAGGCGTCAGTGATTTCTTCCTTCTCAGAATGGTCTCCTCACTCTCAGAATGGTGTACATAATACAGGTCTTACAAACTGAGAATATGGTCTCTGGTGGCACAGGGGTTAAATTCCTTGTTATAAAGCAGCCACCAGCCACTGCAGGTTCCATCCCTGGCAAGGAAACTGACCCACATGGAGCAGCAGACCTCTCCTGTCTCACCTGCTGCTCCCCTCAGCAGAATATTTCACTCAATCCACTTGTTCTGTTCCCCACTCTGTCTCTGGTGAATCTTCTCAACGCCCGCCCCACAACTCTGGCATACATTCCAGTTATTGTATGCAGAAATAAATAAAAATAAATCTGTTAAAAAAAAAAACAGAATAAGTGCTAATGAACTTATGATCCTTAGGAAACATTATCTTTGTACAATAGAAGCCTAGCTGTTATTAAAGGGTTTGTGAGTAAGAAAAAGAGAGAGATGAGAGTAAAAGTCTGAAGAAGGAAGTTTATTGTGCGCCCTGGCAATACCTACACATGTGTATGGCAGGTATTGCAATGGTTCTGGCGAGAAGCAAGCTTTTTATACAGTTATAGGGCGGACCACCTTTGTGGCACATTTTCCCTATTTGAAGTTGTTTTTCCACTACTGACTTTTGCTGGCCCTTTTTTCCTGCTGTAGTCAGGTGATGCTTAGTCAGTGGGCAGCTTCCAGGTCTTTAAGTTTCTGCCCTGGGGTGGTCCTTTACTAACCCCTGGAACTCCCTGGAACTAACAGTTATTTGATAGTCTGAGGAATGGTAATGGGGAAATGTATGATGGGTAAAGAGAACCCATCAATCCGTGTAGCACTCATAAGGTGGCCAACTCATGTGGTGGTGAAATGCTCAGCCTCCGGAATCATGAAGATTTGGGTTCTCACTCTAACACACGTAGAGATTGAGATAAAGGAAGGAGTCAAGGATGTGTCCTCACTTTATGGCTTGACCAACTCATTCTTATGATGGTATTGTTTGTGTATTAAGATCAAGCAATCTGAAGCGAAGTAGGCTTGGGAGTGACAGAATTTTGGGTTTTGAGTTGCTTGTGGAATATCAGTATAAAGTCTGTGACTAATATACGTGGAATAGATTTTCAGACTCTGGAGTTCACAAATTTTGAAGCTGGGACATACATTTGAGTCATCAATGTACTGATATTTAGGATCATGGTTGGGGATGAGGTATACAGGAGTGTCAAATAGATAGGAAGAGAGCACTCTTGCTAATTATATAGGGCACATATGAGAAGGGCATAAACATGGATTAAGGTGTGGCAACAAGAAAGTCATGAAACCTACTTTCCATGGCAATTGAAGTAATTGTGTTTTCGTCATGCTTGATTAACTTTTTGGTGTTGAAGTAAATATATAAATTTCTAAATTCAGTTGTTCATTTCAGTGTATTGGAATAAAATTAGCAAAGTGTCAAGGAGAATATAATCCACTTGTAAAATAACACAGGTAAGTATCTATTGAATTTGACCATTTTGAGAAATTTGGTTAACAATAAGCATGAATAGTTAGAATGATAACTCTATGTGTCATGGAGATAGGGAAATATTTTGCACATCTGTATGTCAGTAAAGATGGTCCCTTTTAGAAGGAGAAATCAAGAATAAAACAGGAGAAATGGGAATTAGTACAAATAGAGGTGTCAGCCTTTGACAGGAACAGAGGACACATCATTCATTTGATGAATGCCACAATGCCTGACATACAGGAAGGGCTTGGTAAGTCCTAGCTGCCATGAGCTTAATTGTTCTTACTAACTTAAGATCCGTGTTGGGTTTCATGTGGAAAAACAGTATAAGATCTCAGAACCTACGACCCTAGTGGAGGAAGGTCTTGGTGAGGAGGTGGCATTTAGAGTGTCCTATTCTATGCACTGGCAAACTGAAATAAGATTCCAAGATATTAAACTATTGATTAGGATGATTCACCTAACCTTCTCAAATTTTTTACATCAGGAGAGAGTGGGAAATATATTTGACTATGACATAGGTACAAAAAGAAACTACTTTTATTTTATCAAGTGCACTGAGGAGTGGCAGGTTTAGCTTTGTTAAGATTCCCTGATCAGCATTTCCCTGGATAGGGAGCCAGCACTCCCAGCATGCCTGTGGTTCCTGTCCCCTCAGGAGAGCGTGAGTCGTGCCCAGTCATTATAGTCACCTCAGCAAAATATGCTCCCATACGAGGAGGTTAAGCTGTTAAATAGCTTGCGATTAAGGGTTTTTTTGTGTGTGTGGTTTCATTGTGACCTCTATAGAGTGAGTTGGATTCATTTAGCTATTAGGAAAAAAATTCCTTTTGATAAGGGCTGATTTAATTTTTTTCAGAATACTAAAGTTTTGCTAATTTATATAGTGGTAACATTAGTTTCTCTCCCCCCCAACCCCACTTATAGGTGAGTGTGTTTGTTTCATGCTTTTACAAAAATATTTGAAATTTTCCCTTTTTTTCTTAATTATTTATTTATTTATGCATGCCAGAACTGGGGTACTGGCTAGAGGTGCAGGGGAGGAGAGAGGATCCTCCAGAGTCAAAGTGGGCAGTAGAACAGTCAGATCTACTGAAATACACCACTGAAGGGAGCAGCAGGTGAGACAGGAGAGGTCTGCCATGCCATGTGGGTCATCTCTCTGGCCGGGAATTGAATGTGTACTATAGTAAGCTGTGAACAGTTTCATAGTGCTGTGCTTTAACCTATTGTGCCACCAGTGAAGGTACTCAAATTACCTGTTTTATAGAAACATATTTCCCTGTTTTTAAAAATTCTTTCCCCAAGTAATTTTGATGTATAAATATTGGATAAACTCTTTGCCCATTTTTCTTTAGGTGAAGTGTTTGATTGATATTGCTGTGAAAATTGTAATAATGACTTGGTCATTTAAATCAGTATTAGAGAGATTCTTGTTAGACTACTTGCTGTCTCTTTCTTGGTTACAGCTTCTAGGAAGCTATCTGATTAGGAAATGGGTTGTATTGATTCTGAGCAGGCCTTCTTATCGCTCTCATGTATGTCTGTGTTCTCGACTAATGAGCCTGGCCCTTTGGTTTCTATGGATTTCCAGATTCCTTTTTGTCTTCATCTCTGGTATTTACGCTTTATCTTTGCTTTTTCAGTTCTGTCATGCTTTGCTTTTATATGTTTTTGTACTGGTATGTGCTTGCCTGATTGAATTTTCTCACTTGTCTCGAATACTGAAGCAGGTATGCCTTCTGATCCTTGGAACTTGGCCTCATCCTTGTCCCAGAGCCCCAATTTTTTTTTCCTTTGCTCCACATTATACTGTTACTCTCCCAAGTGTCAGCATTGTGAAACAAATAAATCATATGTCTTCTAACCCACTATGACATGTGTGATTTTCATTGAAGTTGGTGTGTAATATAAAGGATACTCTGCTTGATGCTTGAATTCCTGGACATAATTCTGTCAGTACCTGAAACCTCTAAGTATTTATGAGCATACATCTCAGATTCTTTGAATTATAATTTCTGCCTTTGTAAAATATGGAGAATTTAACTTTTCTGAAGATTGAATGAAAGCTGATATAAAAGCACATAACATGATCATTGGTATATGTTTGTTAATGCAGATATTCTCATGGACATTTATGTTGCATTTATTTTCTTTTTACAGGCAATCACTTCCTTTATTTTTAGAGTGAATAATAGCTTATATATAAAAAGTATTAGTGGCAAAAGTTTTCTGGTCAAAAGTCAAAAAAGAAATCACCACACAAAATTTTATTAACAAGGTCCCAAGTTTCCCAATTAATTTGCCTTCACTTCTTATTTATTCAGATCAGCAGTTGTATTATGTCTCTTTTGAAAACAATTAATATGACAACTTGTAAATTTCCTGCAGAGAAGCCAAATATCTAGAACTGAGCAAAAATTTAGTGGTGATTACAAGAAGGAATATTTGTTTATTTGGTGGTTTGACTTTTTGTTATCCTGGAAATAATTTGATTTGGCCTTTGTCCAAGTCATAAGAAGTGTTTCGCTGCTTCTTTTCAATGTGCAATTCATTAGAAAACATCCTAACTTTTCATTTAAATGAATAGAATTTTGGGGAAGTTTGACCAAATCATGCTCTTGAAATCTACGTGACTGAAGTGAACTGACCTCACTCGGTCTAACCACATAGAAGAAGGGAAAGTGAATCAGTTGTTAGAGTACTTAGCCATGGAAAGTTCTTGCAGACCCAGCATTCTGTTCATTGTTATGAGTCAAACATCTTTATTCCTGGTCTATATATGTGAGAACTGAAGCTCAGAGAAGTTCAATAACCTGTCTGAGGTCATTCCTATTAGTCAAAAGTGGAGGTGTGATTCAAATCAAGGCTTTATTTTTTGAGGCCCCTGTGTTCTTTTCATTTCCTGAGGTAAACTTTTTGTGTCTTCTGATCCCCAAATGACGAAGGAGACCCTCTTAACTTAGGTCCTGTTAAACAGCCCAACTCTTGGAGGTAAACAGAAACCACTGAGGATGAAAGGCCAGTGTTATAAGGGGACACAAAATTGGCCAAGGCCAGTGGGACATATTCAGAGGTATATTGTATTTATCTACTTCTTGGTGGCACATCTTAGACCATGTAAGTAGAAATCAATAGTTACCACCTGCTTTTCTCAGAACAGTGATAGAAAATAGGAAGTCCAGGTTGAGAAGATATATCACTAACGCATGTGCTGTGGTATCTGTTAATCATTTTGTGTAGTGGCCTCCTAAGCACTGTCTCCCTAGGGGACAACAACAGTGTTTTTACTCAAGATGTATGTGTGTGCTATTGTTTTCACTGGAAAATAAATCAGTGACAGTACACCCTTATGGCCCTAAGAGAATTGTATAAGTTTTAAGTGTATTAATCACTTATTTTCCAGATAACTTTTCCCAAGAAAATTCAGCCATCAGTTTCATCCTTATTTTTAAAATATAGGATATCAATAAGGTATAATAAAGATACCTAAACCATGTTTTAGGTCTTCCATCATTCAGGTGCCTATGATGAATTTCCTTAATCTCTGAATCTCAAGTCTTTATATCAAATTGGTCTAGGACTATTAAGAAATGTGTAATAAAGAGGGAATGAGGAAAAATTAATTCCGTGCTAATAATAATAATAAAAAAAACGGTTGAAATAACATTAGTTCCATTAGCTCTGCACTGCACATAGCAAGAATATTGTATGTTTATGTCCCCACCTCTTTGCTTTACTTTTCAGAAAAGGTGGCATGTTTATTATTTTCACATCTTTAGGGCCTTTTGTAGTTTTTTAAATACAGAACGGTTGTTTGTAATGACTATAAAGTTTTTTTTCTGCTGTAATAATATTCACATCATCTTGTTTCCATCCCATAAAATACAAAAGTGGATGCAGGTTGAAGTAGTTTTTCCTATATGTTAGCCAACTCATTTCTTTATTTAACTAGCTTATCACAGTAAGTATACTCGGCAAATTATGAAACAATTTGAACAGCTTTGGAGATAATTACTTTAAACATTTACCACATTTATTAGGTAATCTATCTGCAACTAATAATAAGCTTTTGGTGGATTTGTCTCATTTTAACCTGTGATTCAACGAATAGCTTTTTCTGTAGGTGGAACTTTTTCAAGATTTCTTTTTCCAAATGTGGAGATTCCTATTAAAATTATCAAATTTAAATAATCTTAGTAAACACAACATTTTATAACTAGATATTGACTATTATTGAGTTGTCAATATGGGTCAGAAGCTGTTCTAGTTCCTTTGTGTGTAGTAAATATTTTAATTTTTACGATAACAGTATAGGTAGAATATCATTATCTGTACTTTACAGACAAAGAAACAAAGGCATAGTTCAATAATTTTTGTATGATCACACAGATTACATGTTGTGACACAGGAATTCACACATATGTAATCTAATTCCAGCATTTATCTCTGTTCCAAAATTATATTGGAACATGTCATAATGCAAGATTTTTAAATAAAATCAATTCTAGTTGTCCTTATCACTGATTCTGAAATATTATGCCTAGATTTTTGTCCTTTATCTCATTCACAGACCTCGGATTAGAATTCTTCCATCATAATTTAGTTTCTTACTTGGGAGTTCATCAAAGATTATGATTTAAGAAAGCAACTGCATCAAAATCCATTACAGGTGTCTTTCTTCATGTGTGTTCTTATTACAATATTCTTCTTTCACTCTTCGTATATTAAAAAAATTATCTTTATTCTCTGATAATCTTTGTACTATTGTGTCTATGTGTAATTGAAACCCACAGTAGTAGTTTTATGTAAATATGATGTTTCCAATTGGATAAGAAGTCCAAAGAGTTCAGTTTTCCTTTAAGAGTTATCTCTCTTCCCCTTTATGCCTGTATATTGATCATTTGGCTGTGTTCACTGTTATTTGAAATTTCTAAATAATGCATTAGCAAGTGGACCTCACTTTTCATATCTAGAGCTACATAGTAGTATAGAAATGCAGTGTTCCACTCATTTAAAAACCAACAGATACTAATTCCTGGGAGACAAAGGGGTTTCAATATATATACATTTGAGTGATTCGTTAAACATTAAATCTATCTATCTATCTATCTATCTAACCTTTTCTCCTTTATATTAATTCTTGTTACATTGTCAAAATATATTACTTAAAGTTAGCTAGATCTGCATTTCAAATCCTGTGGAATATTTCACTTTGTTGCCTTTTACTTTGGCTTTTACCTAAAACTTGATTTCCTTTCTCAGTTTGTCCATCTGAGTAGGAAGATTTAAAAAAAAAAAAAAGCATATTCCAAGGAATTGGCAGAATTTCTGTTGAGAACTCGATGTATAGGATTGACAGCTTTCTTCCCTCTCCCGGCTGTTCCTTTTGCTGTTCTGACTATAGTGCAACCTCAAAGTGGATCGCTCGAGTTTGAAATGAATTCTAATGAAATAATTTCTTCTTGAGGTTCACTAAAATAAGAACAGTTTTATCCTTCCCTTGAAAAACAGAGACATGATTTAATTTTCACCCCAATCTGACTGCTGCTATTCTATCTTGGGCCTGCCTTGGATTTCATTGCTTTTAACGACGCATCTCTTTATATATGTAAACTTAACATCAGTGGAAAAAGTTGATTTTGGATAGGCTTCTTTGAGAATTTCAACTTATACCATTCTAATACATCTGAATCACAGAAATTTTACATTAATATATGAAATTAGAATTATAAGAAAGGTAATTTGTATACAGAACATAGCATTATAGTCTTTACAAGATTACTCCTGCACATTTTTATTCTTTCTGTAAACTTGTCCATTATCACTTGACATTTTAACTCACTAATATTTTATTTCATTTTTACAAATTTTATTTATTTTAGTGTAGTAGAACTGGGACATAGCCCAGGGGTGCAGATGGTAAGGGGTGAGAGGATTCGCCAGAGAAAAAGTCCAGAGAATAGGAAGATCTACCGAAACACACTACTGAAAAGGGAAGCAACAGGCTAGGAAGGAGATGTCTGCTGTGCCATATGTGGGTGAGCTACCTGGTCAGGAATCAAACTCAGGCTACATAGGTGCCAGCACCTGAGTCTTAAGCCCTGGGTCACCAAGGAGGCCCACTTCTATTTTAATATATAGTGTAAATGCCATTCAGTTTTGAATGGTTGAAAGTAATTTGGGGAGAATACAAAGAAATTTTATGTTTAAATTATACTCATTTTAGGAAATTGTCTAAGCTTATTATGTCTGGATATTTGTATAAAGTTCTTTGGTTGTTCAAAAAACAGTCTCACGAGTCATCCCTCAGGGTATGAGTGGCTGGTTTAATTAGAAATAGCTGGGTTTCATATGGTGCAACCAGAAACCCCATCATAAGAGATATAGGGGAGGCTGGCCAAAGGAGAAACCTTATCACAGGCTTATTTTGCCAAGATATAGCAAGAATGAGTTGTGAATAATTCAGGATAGCTGTAGCATTGTACTTTCTATTGGTAAAAAGAATCATAAGTTGGTGGAGGGCCTCCCTGGTGGCACAAGGGTTTAATTTAATTCTCAGCACTATGAAGCTGTCAATAGCCACTGCAGCAAGAACCAGCAAGGTCAAGGAGCTGTCCCACATGACAGTAGACCTCTCTCTGTTTCTGTCTCTGTTCCTCTCAGCAGAGTGTTTCAGTAGATCCTGTTCTGTTCCCTACTGTGTTCCTTCATCCTCACCCTCCATATTTTGGGCTGTACCCCCAGCTCCTATGTGCATAAGTAAATAAAATCTTTTTTTTTTCTTTTTTAAAGAAATGATTGTAAGTTGGTTGGGTTTTTTGGTTAACTTGGGACCTTGGCTGGTTTGGTGAGGATAGCTGATAATAGGAGGACCAAATATATTAAAAATGGGAAGAAATGTATTAAGTAAATAACACTGCTTAGTTCCTTTAGAAATGGTTTACTCTCCTCTTGTTAAAATTATACAAGTGTATTTCTTGTTTGGCTGGTTGCTTGATGGGGGGGGGGGTTTGTTGATCAATTTGGTTTTCTTCATTCATCATTTACAGATCTTTTTATTTGAACCCCTGAGTCTGCTTTGATGATCCAAACAAAGTAGCCATTTGCTTGGTGATAGCAACTTAGGTATAAAGGTTATATTTCTAGTCTTAAATAGTGAACCTAGAATACATACTGATTTGTACCTAATTCCACGCCCAGCCCTCAAGTAAGCATAGATATATTTACTTAGAAGTGTTCTTCATTTGGTGTAAAATTTTACATCTGTTGAACCTCATTGATGGCATAAGGGGTTAAGTCTCAGCACAATGAAACTTTCAGCAGCCACTGTGGCAAGAGTAATATCCCAGGCCAGGAAGCTGACCCTCATGGAACAACAGACCTCTCCTGTCTCATCCACTGTTCCCTCAGCAGTGTATTTCAGGAGATTCGCCTGTTCTGTTCCCCACTCTGTCTCTGGTGAATCCTCGCAACCCCACTCCCCCACCTCAGTTCTTGGAGGCATAAGCAGATCTTTGGGGGGAAAAAATTACGTCTATTTAATTTGCTTTTTGTGTGTGTGTTGCCATCACTACACGTCATTCAATTTTCAGTAATCTCGCATGTAAAATCCTGATTTAATGAAATGAGAAATAGTCTAACTCCCATAGTTACTCTGTCCTTCACTGTTCTATTTAGGATACTGTTTCCACTGATTACTTGTGTCAGGGATGGTTTCAATGTTCTGTTATCTAGCTTGTCTTTTGGTTCTTTTTGATTATTGCAACTTGCTTTCTAAAGTGTTTTGATGTTGGCACCTGTTGTTTGGTTACCTCCTAAATACTTAACGTGATGAATCATTTATTAAAAGAAATAATTGAAAAAAAGCATCTGTTTGGTTTCAAAGGGTGCTTTATAAACATAATAATGTTAAAGTTAATTTACATTCCTGGAACACCCTCCAGTGAACATGAGAGAGATAGTCACAAAGGTGTGTGGGGGAATTAAAAGGAAATCAGTGATAAATTTATTTCTTGCAAAATAGTGATTTACCAGTAGTCCCTAAGAGTTATTATTCACATTCATAGGGCTGATATAAGCAAATATAACGAAAAACTTGTTAATGAATGAAAAATGTAAACAACACAATAAGTTGACTGGATTTCATGCTCCTTAGTAACAGCTTTTCCTTTCCATCTACAATATGCATAATAACATAGTCTTGAGCCTTCCTATTTTTATGTGAACTATGGTTGTGTGTTTAGTTGGGTTTGAAGCCCAAAGTGATATGGCCAAAGATAGTTTTTGCTACCATGCCAGTCACCCAACCCAGGATCTTCTTTCACTGTTTTTCCTTCCCTTCTTTTCAAAGGCATATTGTCTGGTTCTTATCTTTTTATAAGATGAAATATGAGTCTGTCTTTAGTCTCATTTTCACAGGGACCTTATATTTGCCCCTAGAAATGAGAAATTAGGTAGAAAATCAATTGCTCACAATGTTTGTTTTGTTTTGTTTTTCAAGTAAAAATAGCATGTTTTTAGTCCTAATATAAGGCATATTAGTCTAATCTAACTCCTCATTCTATAACTGTACTTTTCAAAAGCTTAAAAATAGTATCTCTTCATTCTATTGTTTTTTTGTATTCAGGCAGTGAATTATAATATGACCTTGGGTTTTGAATGAACACAGTTCAATAATCTCTGTAATAATCATTAAGTTTGAGAAACAGAGAAGATAAATAAATTATTTTCTCAGAGCTGTTTAGATATATCAGTAAGCAGATATGTTTGGGAATTAGGATTTTCTTTGTACAAAATATTTTCATTTTAAAAATGTTTTCTATAAAATAAACTGATTATATTGACAGATAAAGAAGTTAAACCATATCATTTAATTTTCTAGAACGTGGTTACATCCTATGTGGCAAAAATGATGTCTTATTATATGCCCCATGTAGCTGTTTGAGGTGTTTCTGAAATGTCATCTTATTGAGATTTGACTATTTGTACTATGTGTTTATTGAAAAAAAAAATCCTCATCACTATGTACATGGCTAAGAATGCTATATACTCAAAAAATTAAATTAAAAAAATCCAATGTCTCTGATTTGTGTTTAGTAGAAATTTATGGCAGTAATACTGGTACCATTGATACAAAAGTTTATTGAAACTTATCAATTTTTGTACCTTTCCTTGCCTGTTCCATTGCAGCCTTGTTTGATACGGTAACAGTACACTGAAAAAGTACTTTTGTGGTTGAAACCCTTTGCCATGGTTTCAAAACAAAAGAACTTGTCTTAAGGTTCACTGACTTCAGTGCCTTTACCCACAACCAGGCAAAACATTGTCCTAGCAGTTATGCTTGGCCTTTTGTAAGAGTGATTAAATAGAATGTTTGTTCTTATTTTTCAAGCATTGACATTAAGGGGTGAGCTGAAAGAGGCTAATGGGATGATCTATTTTGTTTGATGGTGTTTATTATTCACATCATGATAAAATCACAGTGACCTGTGGGTATGCTTAAACATAAATAATGCATCATACTTACATACTCAAGTGTAATTTATTATTGATCTTACTGTTATTATTTATGTAAAGGTAAAAGAAAGCAACTTAGTTGTAGCTCCTTTTGATTTTGGTGTCTTGGAGTTAAATGTGTAGGATGCAATAACTCAATATGAATTTCTTCTAATTCACAGAAATAGCTTTTACAATCCCCAGTGTATATAACTTTGGGGTTATATATTTACTCCTCCACTCCATTTGTGCAGATGCTTCAACTAACCCTTTGTCACCCTTTCTGTACCAATGTCCTATCCCCTTACTTCACCTAGCCCCAGTTCCCCCAGGAAATTCTCTCAATATAATTTTTTTTCACTGAGTCTGAGATTTGATTTTCTTTATTTTTCCAGTATATATATGTATGTGTGTGTATGTGTGTGTATACACATATATATAGTTATATGGTTATTTATAATCATAAATGAAAACATCTGATATCCTTTCTTCACTTTCTGACTTATGTCATTTATTGTAATGACCTATCTATTTCTTTCCAAAAGGTACTTTTTTATCTTTGCTAATAACTGACCAAAATTGCATTGAGTGTTTGTTCCACAGTTTGTTTGTCCAGTCATCTGTTGATGTGTAGGAAGGTTGAGCCTATGACCTGCTTATTATGGGCAGGGCTGCTCTGTAATCGGATTATGTAAATTTCCACATCACTTTTCACATTCTTTAGATAAATATAAAGTAGTGTTATTCTTGGATCATAAGTCATTCCCACATTTATGTATTTTAGTAATGTACACATCATTTTCCATACATCCTGCACCAAGTTGCATTCTAACAGTGGATCATATCTCTGTCTCCATTTCCTTGCCAAATACATATAAATTTCACATTGCCACTTACTCTGCTTAGATTGAGTGCTAATCTGACCTTGACCATGGGGACTCGACAAACATTTTCGTATACTTTTTTTTTTTAAAGATTTATTTATTTATGCATACAGACTGGGGTACAGGCCAGAGGTGCAGGGGCGGGGAGAGACTTCACCAGAGACAGAGTAGGGAGCAGAACAGGCAGATTGATGAAGTACACTGCTGAGGGCAGCAGCGGGCAGGTCAGGAGAGGTCTGCCACGCCATGTGGTCTCCTCCGGTGCAGGTGGGAATTGAACTCATGCGGAAGTGGCTTTAGCTTCTCAGTGTTGTGCTTTAACCCGCTGCGCCACCAGGGAGGGCCTCTGTATACTTTTTATTCCTTCTATTAGTGTTCTTGCAACTTCTATCTTGTCATGATGGAGTATTTCAAATATTTCTAGATGTGCCTTAGTATTGATAAGCTTCTTAATGATAATATCACATGGTTAATAACCTTCCATGAGTCTTCTGAGTTCATCTTTCTTTCTTTTGGTGGGATTAAAACAAAGGCGCTTACATTCTATTCCCTATAAAATGTTAAAAATTGATTTTTTTTTTAAAATTTGGCAAGTGGTACAGGTAAATGTTCACAGTACAAAGTATTTGACAAGGCCAGTCATTTTGGTGGGAAGACTTGTTCTCTAGAAACATTTAGTGCCACGTGTTGCTGTGAATGAGCAGTTCTAAGGGATGTTGGTTAGTAGCTACTATGGTTAAAAATAGGAAACATCTGTGATTAAGTAAGTTTGGGTAAATCATATTTAATACATGCCTTTTATAGCTTTCAATGTGCTCAAGATCCGTGTGGACTTCCAGGACAGGGATAGATAAGCAGTGTTTAGAACTTTGCACATGGAACACTACACAGCACTAGTGACTAGTATTCCACAGAGCTCATTTTGAGAACGCACACATTAGATGAAATCCTGCACTAAACCTTTTGAGACATGCCTTTTGCTTCCTCTTCGGCCATTGAAGTGTTTTCTGACTTTAGAGAAGTTGATTCTTTGCCACTTGGGCCTCCTGATTTGTAAAAAGTTATGAAATTAAAATGGATATGTCAGGGTGATGATTACTTATCAGAATCTATCTTTTGAGGTTTTCCCAGCCCTGCTATCTGAGATTTAACATTCTCTTCAGCCCTGTTTGAAGTTCAAAACCACTGTTTGTTGCCTTGGAAGCAAAGAATGTCCCTTATCTGTTTTCAGATGAGAACAAAGAGGTTCAGGCCAGAGGGTCTATCCTGTTTGAGCTCACTTCCATCTCACACTTCCAGCAAACATTTGTTTTGTTGTCTGAAAGTACTGTGGTGTTTTGTTGATTTTAGATTCTCAGATTAGCAAGAGTTTGTCAATGATTTACTGCTATTTGGTAGTGGTAAAATTGTCTACCATTTATTAGTTGTTTTATGAATATTGTGTCATGTATAGTGTTTCCAAGAGTTGAGCCTGAATTAGGATTCTTTTGAAATTATTTATTAAGGGACTGGGCACAAGAAAAACTTGTGCAAGGAGCCTGAGAAGCTGGATGACACCTAAGAGGAAGCTTAGTAATGGTGTGGTTTCAGGAGTAACATACCGAGGTCCCGGTAAGGTCTTTGGAATGTGAATTGGCTCACTGAGTCTGTCCTGGCCAGAGGTGAGGAGAATGGACTATTGTACCTCTGCATCTGTCATTGATTGGTTATGTGTTTCCTCTGGGATGAGGGGTGACATCTCCCTAGCACAGGCAGATGGCCTGGCTCGTTTCAGCTCCAGAGAACTGAGCAGCTGTAAGCCATTAGCAGCTCCCCCTCACAGGAGATGGGTGATGGGTGCAGCAGTCCAGTGAAGGAGATCAGGTCAGGGCAGAACTGCATCTGCTACAACTTATTTATGGAGAATTAAAATTTTCTTTGCTGGGTGAGTAAAAGGACCAAAGTTGCAAGCTGATCTTGGATCTGAGGCTTAAGCAAAGAAGGGGTCACTACGGGGGAGGCAAGAACACAAGGGATGGTGGTGATAGGCCACAGGTGCTGTGGTTGTGGGACAATTACAGGGTCTACACCTCAGGGGCAATCAAGTAGTGGCCAAAAATGAGCAATTATGTGGAGAAGAATACATTATTTTAATAAGAAATAAAATAAAATTTCTTTTGCTTTCCCATCTGCCTGGTGCACTTAACATTCCAAAGGACAGTCAGCTGTTAAATGTAATTGAAGTGTGGTGTTTAATGGGTATTTGCTATTAGTCAAGCTGCACAGTGATAGGTAATGTGGAATATGAGTATGAAGAGCTGATCATTATTACTTGTTAAAAACATTGTTGATGTGATGAACAGTAAACTTTATACAATATGGAAAGAAGGATACAATCATGTATTGCATGATTGGTACCCAAAGATAATCAGAGACTGCCCCCATTGATCAGAGTAGGGGGTTAAAGTTCCTGGGCATCCCTTAATATTAGTAGGGACAGTCGGTCATTATCCTGGACAGATGTAAGGAAAACATCATGGATGAACTTGAACTTGAGTGAGTGGAGCACACAGGCATTGGTGAAAAATAACATGGCAGTTATATGATGGAGTGGTGGGGATTGCAGAGTGAAAAATCATGGGTGTATGACACTATATTGTCGTTAGGATGGCTGAATTTTGAAGAGCAATATTTACTTAGCTCGGCCAGGTGATTTGTGTTGCAAGGTAGTGTAAATAGCACAGTGAAATAGGGCTATGAAAGAAGTAGAGAACCATGTAGAAGAGCCTCAATTCATTTATTCAATAATGGTGGGTTACTGAAAATCCTTGAGCAAAGGAATGCTCTAATTAAATAGCATTTTAGAAAGGGTCATGTCAGTGGCATGAAGAGTTTATTGGCGCTATCTTTAATCTAGGTACATTATTTATATGGAAAAGTAGATTTTAATATATGAAGAACTATTTTGCGTAATTCCTTCATGTTGGCGACTTGCATTTGAAATGTATTTATCTAACTCTCATCTTCTGCTTTATTACATTCAGGTTGTCAGAAATAGCTGTGTAGGTCAGTCTTGATTTTATTTTAAAATGTGTCATTTAGTGATGAGAAATAAAATATTCGGGGCCCTCCCTGGTGGCGCAGTGGGTTAAAACACAGCACTAAGAAGTTAAGCCACTTAAGCATGAATTCAATTCCCGCCTGAAAGTGATACACCTAGTCTGGCAGACCTCTCCTGACTCGCCCTCTGCTTTCCTCAGTAGTGTACTTCTCCAGTAATTCAGTCAGCCTGTTCTGCTCTCAGCTTTGTCTCTGGTGAATCCTTTCACCACCCCTGCATCTCTGGCCTGTACCCCAGTTCTGTATGCATAGATAAATAAATCTTTAAAAATAAAAAAGATTCATTTCAAAACTTAGTTTAACTTTCAAACCGAAGCCCAAGAATAATTAGTCATAATTATTCCTATGTGTGAAATGCGACATTGTTTGTTGAGTCACCATTTAAGTTTTAACCACCCCTTCACAAAAAAAGAGCAATGTAATTCTACCCAGAGTATTTGGGAAGCATTCAAAGAAATTGTCTTCCTTTTTGTGTTGAATTCCTGTGTATAAATATGGAATCCTAACAGCCCAAGGACACTCTCCAGTAGGAGTATAATCAGTAAACAGCATGTGTCAAAATATCAACTGTATGCAGAAAAACTAGGCATCAAAACAGGGGAGGGGAGAACACCAGGATTGAGTGAAGGCACAGGGGTGAATAGGTGGTAGGAATTTTGCGGGTACAACACATGAGAGGAGAAAGCATGCATTGCACAAAATGGAAGAATGAGGTAAAATATAAAATATAACATAATAATTAGAAATTTCAAAAATAAGAAAAACTGGAGTGGGAGACTGGTTACAAAAAAAGAAAATGTTTTTGCCTTTGGGGAATAGCAGGCAATAGAATTGTTTCAGAAAAATGTATGAGAATGATTGTAAAGCAATATTTGACTGGATAAATAAGATGTAAATTCAGTCAATGCCAAAGTACTGGGAATAGTTACAACATAGGACCCAGACGAAATGGAGTCCTACTTTATTATTTTCTGACCTGGGACATTTCTAAGTTAGATTGATGTGAGTTACCTGAAGGGGTTGTTTTTCTTCCTGTTCAACACTTTCAAGTTGCTTAAGGATATATTGTCAAATTTGAAAATATCCAATCTATTGATGTGGTTCCTCAGTTGTCAATGTCCACATATTGGGGATCTAAATCTTTTGGGAATGAATTATATGCAATGGGAGTTTTTTATAAATGACTCTGGGATCACAGAGTGACCTTTATACAAGTCAGTGTGTTTATTCACCTTGGGATAATTTAGAAACCCACCTCTGCCCTGGACTGGAAGCAAATCCCAACTTTTAAATTCAGAAATGGAGATTCATAGCTGGAGACCCAGATGCATGTCCAGAAAATGAGATAGGCACTCAGATTTCAGGGTGGTGAATGGAGTAGCAGAACTTGGGGCTACCAACTCAGTCTAATCTTAGCTGGTATCGAAAAGGACTTATTCAAATCATTAGAGAGCAAGAATGTGTAATTCAAGGTAAAGGGATAGTGTGAGAGAATGACAATCTGGACTATAGTTGGCTAGAATTCAAGGCTGATGACTTGTGCGAAAAACGTGATTCAATGTGAAGGAAGCTAAGTAACACAGGGGACTGTGCTGGTGGATCACAGGTACTGTGGTGGTGGGAGAACTATGGAGACCACCTGACGGGGAAAATCCATACGAAGATAAACAACGATATAAGAAAGCAAGAAAATAAATTTTATGAGAAAATTCCAAGTCAATAAAATGGCAGAAGACCAAATGTCAGTATCTATCAAAGCTCAATGAAAAGCTAGGGATGACACCCCAGATTTGGACAAGTTAAGTGTCTCACAGATTTAAAGGTCCTATATCATTAGGCACATTGTTGGTGGCTCAGATTTTCACAACAGATCACCCAAGTACAGTTCTCGGATGTGCTAACCACTAGCGATAGCACATTTAATTTCTGGCGGAAGGCTGTTACTGAACATGAGGACAACTGTAGTAGTTTGTCATGTAGGTGTGCACTGTGGTTTTAAAGGTACGATGCATGTTACCTTTGGGCCTGTGCTGGACACATGGTGATTCCGAAGTGTAACGCAGCGCAGCTGCTGGTCCTTATGCAGCCGGTTGCATTCCTCTCAGATGGTCATTGCAAAACTCAGGAGAAGCAAAATCACCCTATATGGTATTGTAAGATTGAACCAAATGATTTGGGGGTGCCCTTTTCTTGTGGGAATGTTTATTCACTAGATAGAAGATTGTAATATATTTGAGAAATAGGACTTTTCAGTAACCTGCTATTCAAATATTTATCATCTCAACTCAACTTATCTCACTGCTGAAACTCAGCTATGTATTGAATCTGTCAACAAGAAAACATTCACATTCACAACAGGGAAAGAAATCAGGGCGAACTCTGCAGAAAACAACATGAAAAATGGACGACAGAAATTAGTCTGTAACCAAAAATGATTGGTTTGATAAGGAATTATTTTCTACATGACCTAGAAAGGTCATGAATGATTAAAATGCCTTTTAAAGGGCTACATTCATTATGAATTCTTGCATGTTTAGAGAACATGCACACTTAATCTTGGAATAAAGTTTTTCATTTCTTTTTCTACCCTCACTCCTGCCATGCTTAGTGCCTGTATGGTAAACAGAATGGTTGCAGGCATTCATACGCTGATTTATTCAGTTAATAAAAATTGGTGGCTTTTTTTGGCCTTTACAAAACTTATCTTCAAAAGCAAAATTAATATATGCATTTGTAGTTTATTAAGAATGAAGCGATGGGGGCCCTCCCTGGTGGCGCCGCAGGTTAAAGCACAGCACTGAGAAGCTAAAGCCACTTCCCAGTGAGTTCTATCCCCGCCTGCCCAGGAGGTGACCACATGGCGTGGCAGACCTCTCCTGACCCGCCCACTGCTCCCCTCAGAAGTGTACTTTGTCTGTCTGCCTGTTCTGCGCCCCACTCTTCTCTGGTGAAGCCTCTCACAGCCCCTTCACCTCTGGCCTGTACCCCAGTTCTGTATGCACAAATAAATAAAATCTTTAAAATAAAAAAAAAAAGAAACGGTGTAATAGCTTTGATACATAGGTAAAATTTATAGAGAAAATGATTTCTGCATTTGAACAATTTATAATGTTTATTCTAATCACTATGTGAGATTTCAGTATAAATCTATTCCAGTGACTTCCAAATAATTCTTCTTTTCACCTTTACTCTCAAACTTGCTTTCTCCATTTGAGTGAAGTTGCTCTCTTACATTTTTAAGACAGATTACATAATTTCCTATAATACCTTAATTCATTTTAGATCTTCAATGTTTGAAAAGCTAGTCTTGTTCACTGAGCATGTTTCAAAAGTAAAACAAACAAACAAACAAAAAAAAAAACTACCATGTAAGAGTTATCTGTGTAAATGCCTACTTGGCCCTTAGAAGCTAAAACTCTTACCCTTAACCTCTCTCCGAAGTACATTACAAGTCGGTTCTTTATAGATTACTGGAAAAGGTCATGGACCTTCAGAGTGGTAAGAGAAAGGCACACAGACTGGGATAGATAGATAGATAGATAGATAGATAGATAGATAGATAGATAGATAGATAGATAGATAGATAGATAGATAGATAGATAGATA
>NW_004567120.1:14046120-14060590 GCF_000260355.1 Condylura cristata
ACTTAGGGTAATAGACCTGCAGGTGACAGAGTTTTGAGAAATCACATCCTTTGTCAATTTGTCATTTTTGGTTTTCCAAGGAGGAGAGTTGAAGCATTCAACAAATGAGTAAGAATGGATCAGGTTAATTATTCTCAAACATTTTTTAATTTATGTGTAAAGTAAATTCTTTCCCACTGGGTTTTTACTATCCCAAATCTGGGTGTCTACAAAGGAGACTTCCACCCCAGAATGAATGGGAAGATGAACCACTGATTGCAGAAAGCAACATGCTTGCCATTTTTAAGTCACCAGGATCTCATTCAGATGTTAAAGCTAACAGAAACATATAGACTTTAATATAGGTATTAGTACTGATAATAAAGGAATGTGAAGGTGCCATGATGAAAATTAGAATAAAATTCATGATTTAATTGCTAAATGCTATAGTAAGCAATCTTTGGCGATCTTTATTCCTTGAGTATAGATACTAAACTTGGAACCACTAATGTCTTACAGGGCTTTTTAACATGAAAGATGCTCAGAGGAAATGGTAAAATAATTGTGATTCATATCAATTAAGTAACTTGGGTGTAACCTATTGCAAAAGTGTCATAAGTTTTGTTACCAAGAGTGACTAGACCTCGACTAATTTACTAATTCAGACCCCACTGTTAATTTTCTTAGTGAGCCATACACCAAGGAAAAGCTAAACACAAACTTTTGAATGAATTCAAAACAATACCCAACTTCTATATTTCATTGAAGCTAGTTATTAAAAGAAAATAAAGTGGAAATGCATTTACCCAAAAATTTTTCTTTTTTAAGATTTATTTATTTATGCATACAGAGCTGGGGTACAGGCCAGAGTTGCTGGTGGTGAGAAGATTCACCAGAGACAGAGTGGGGGGGCAGTGGGCTGGTCAGGAGAGACCTGCCATGCCATGTGGATCACCTCCTGGGCCAGGTATCGAAGTCATGTTAAATGGCTTTAGCTTCTTAGTGCTTTGCTTTCGCCCACTGCACCACTAGGGATATCCCTTACCTAAAATTTTTAGGACACGTCACCCCTTCCCATCAGTCCATAAGGTAACAGTAACTTAAATTTTTGAAAAAGTTTAAATCTTCTCTGTCCCTTTCTGTCATCAGTTTGGTTTTGGTTTAGTAGAAAGGAGGCTTCTGGGCTCAAATAATAAATAGATTATTGTATTGGAAAAAGAAAAATTTATAAGAAAGTTGTCAAATCAGAATAATATGAATGAAATGCTGTCATAATATATAGTTACAAGAGCAACAGTAAAGTTTTCTCCCAAAGGATCTGAAAAGGTCTTCAGAAGTCAATGACCTTTTCATTTAGCCTTTCAATAGGAAGAGCCATTCTTTAGTTAGACAGCTGGCTGGAAATAAATAAAAATGGGATTGCAAGGAAGCTCAGAGATTAATCTCTTTCCCACATTGCTGAGGCTCTCAAACAGTAATATGGTACTAAATTTATACAGATAATGACTTGATTGACCTACCCTATTTAGCTCTTCTCCCATTGAGATTTTGTTCAAATGGTTTTTAAATTTATTTCTAATGAGGCTACTAGGGTGTGTGCTATATTGTTAATGTTTTCTCCTCCACCTTGAGTGCTGTCTCTGCATTAAAGGGTTCACTGTTTCTAGCTGCTTCACAAAAGTATCCTTGGGTGCCTTTACATGTGTTCATTTATTTTTCTATGAATCTTCTGGGTGTGGGAAGGATAATGCAAAAGGGAGAGGATGGAGAAAAGGCTTTTAGTTTGCTGATGGAAACATGAAGCAACCTGAAACTTAGAAAAGACCTCTGTAGTCAATTGCTAAATTATTCGGGATAGCAAGGCAGCTTGGAATGATCACAGACTTTGTAATCATGCCTAGGGTTCACACTCCAGCTCTCTTCCACAGAATCTCTGAGCCTCTATCTTCTCAGTTACAAAAATACTTACTTTAGAGACTCTCTGATAGGTTTCATGTGTAGAACAAGTTAAAAACATGTTCAAGTATCTAGTCCAGTCCCTGTTTTGAATTTATGGTAAGTGCTCGTGATTATCACAGAGTGATATTAGGTTGTTGACCATGGTGCTGTTATTTGTGAGAAAAATAAATTCCCAGATCTGGGTGAGAAGGGAATGTATTCTAAAGTATAAAAATAGCTACCATCTCTGTAATGAACATAATGGGCTTCAGAAAATCATAGCCTATCACCTGACTGCTCAGCACAACATATGTAATATAGTTTAATGATTGTAACTTCAGGCATCAGACTAAAACTACTTGGAGATAATATTGCTTTGCATTGCAGTTTCAGTGAAGTAGACAGGCAGAATAGAGTTCAATTTTGCAGTCTGACCTCTCAGTCATTATTTAAAGCCATAGAGCAATTTTTAATCTTCGCATTTTCCTCTTTGCAAGTAGTTTCTAAGACAGACAGCATGTCATGTGCTAACTAAATTTCAGATTTTAAAAAGACATTTAGCTCTATAACTCCAGATGATAAAAAACCCATTTAATGGAGAATGTTCTTTTGCTGTCTGCTTGATCAATAAATTAAATAGATTAATTAAGTCAGGCTGTCAAGACCAAGGACTGCCACTAACCACAGCCCATACAATTGACCCATTTATCAGAGACAGAGCTAGAGAAAGGCAGTCTTGGCCCTATATTTCTATAATGAAGATATATAAATAGCTCGTGGTGAGAAAACTATTACAACTTTATAAAGGAACTTTGATGGGGAAAAATCCACTATTATTTTCATTGCTCAGTTATTTGGCTTTCTTCTGTTTTCACTCTCTATGTCTTTGTGTCTGTCTTCGCTCTTTGCAGGCCATATGAACTTCCTTATGCATTTTAAATATAATCAACAATTTACACATCTGTATTTTAATGGTTTATTGCATAGAGACAACAAAATGTACAAAACAACGTTCTTACTTTCACAGAGGATCTAGAACACTGATTAACAAATGACCAGAAAACAACTCAAAAAATCTTAGCAGGAGATGAGGCTGAGCAAATGAGAGGAAGTTAATTAATTTTACATCGAGTATCAAAATGCTGTGAGACTATTACCAACTACTCTCAAAAACTCAATATTCCCAGGTGTTTTTTCTGGATGTCTTTCTACTGGGACTCCAGCACACTGATTACCTCCTTTTCATTCCATGTCTTTGGTGTTACTATGGTTCATCTCAGACTGTTAAAACCCAATCTAGACTTCAGGTTACTATATTCCAACTTTATTTCCAGGAAGTTATCTCTTAACTGTATAACCCATATTTCTAAGATACCTAGAACAGTTTAGGAAGAAATACAAAAATACCTTTGACATCCTTGAGAAAAATACGAGTACTGATGAGATCAGTGGTTTATTTTTCACCATTCTAAGTGACAAAGATTCCAAAAATACTTGATGAAAAATCATTTTAGTTATCCTTTGTTCAGTACTCTGCTTTATAAGGTATGAGTAGACTGTTCACAACTTTTCTTCTCTTTCAAAATTGAAACGTTTATTTGCTTTTCAGTAGTACTCACTGTGTGCTAGGGAATTTTATGTAGTGGGATGTATACAACTAGTGCCCTCAAAGAGCTTTGATACAGTAGCAGAGAAAGACATACTAAAAGTATGTGATATAGTATTGAAGTTCTTTCAAATATATGTGCATGGAAAAGCATGGTCAGAGAAGGCTTGTAAAAATACAAACATGAGATGGGTTTCAAGTATATATGGAAGTAGGCATCGCAGGCATTGAACAGCTACCATAAATGTTCAACAGCATATAACGGCAAGGTACAATTTAAAAGTAGTTTGATGACACTGAAATTTTATATTTCAAGGAAAGAGAAGTGACAAATGTTCTGGAAATATTGACATATCTGGGAACATGGACTACATTGATGATGTAATAAATATATTCATTTTATGTTGAGGTCCATGGTGAACTCCAGATAGTGAGCTGCATTAAGGAAGGCATTGGTTACTATTATGCATTGAATAATGTCCCCTCAGTCCCTGATAACTCAGATGTGACTGTATTTGAAAATAGAGACTTTTTAAAAGAGTCACTAACTTAAAATGAGGCCATTAGGGTATGCCCTAATAAAATCCAAGCAGCATTTTTATAAGACATTAGGGTACAGACTCAGAGGGACAAATGTGTGAACACCCAGGATAAAGATTGCCATCTAAAAACAAAGAGATTATGGTTTATTATCTCTTTAATGCATTGTTGGATTCTGTTAGCAAGTATTTTGTTGAGGATTTTTGCGTCGTGTTCATTTGGGAGATTGGCCTATAGTGTGTGTGTGTGTGTGTGTGTGTGTGTGTGTGTGTGTGTGATGTCATTGGTTTTCTTATTAGTATAATATTGACTTCATGAAATGTATTTGGTAGTATTCTTTCTTTTTCTATTTTTTGAAAGAGCTTATGTAAGATGGGTATTAACTTATTTCTGAATATTTGGTAGAATTCGTTTGTGAAGCCATCTGGTCCTGGGCTTTGATTTTTTGGAAGTGATTTGATTACTACTTCAATTTCACTGCATGTAACTGGTCTGTTTAGATGCTCTTTTTCTTCTTTTTTATAGCTTTGGATCTTTAAAACATTCTCCAAATTTGTCCATCTCTTCTAGGTTCTTGAATTTGTTTGTATATAGGTGTTTATAGTAGTCTCTGATTATTCTTTTGATTTCATCAAAATCTGTTGTGATTTCTCTTCTTTCATTTATAATTCTATTAATCTGTGTTATCTCTCAGTTTTCCTTTGTGAGCCTGGCTAAGAGGTTTGTCTTATTTATTTTTTGAAAGAAACAACTTCTGGTTTCATTTAACTTTTGGATTAAAAAAAATTGCTAATTCTTTTACGTCTTTGATTTTTATTATTTCCTTCTACTTGCTTTAGGGTTTTTGTTGTTGTTGTTGTTGTTCGTTTTCTAGTTTGGTGAGATGTGAGATTAGCATGTTTCTTTGATTACTTTTTTTGTTTTTGATGTGGACCTATATTGCTATACATTTTCTTCTTATTATTGCTTTTGCTGCATCCCATATATTTATTCTGGAATTTGGATTCTACTAAAAATGGGGCTATCGTATGAAACAACAATTCCATTCCTAGGGATCTATCCAAAGGATACAAAAACATTAATTCAAAAAGATAGATGACAGCAGAAATCAAAAGAATAATCACAGAATACTACAAACAGCTATATCAAAGAAGTTTGATAATTTAGTACAAATGGACAAATTTCCTACAACTCTATATCTACCCAAAGCTAGATAAAGAAGAAATAGAACAACTAAAAAGGTCAATTAATTACAAGCAAGGAAAGTGAAGAAGTAATCAAAACCATCCCCCGCAAAACAAAAAGACACATGCACCCCTATGTTTATCGCAGCACTATTTATAATAGGTAAGTCCTGGAAACAACCAAAATGCCCAAAACTAGGTGTGTGTGTGTGTGTGTGTGTGTTGTGTGTTGTGTGTGTGTGTATGTGCATTGGAATATTATTCAGCAATTAAACAAGATAAACTCATGCCATTTGCAGCAATATGGAGCTGGAAGTGGAAGGAATTATGCTCAGTGAAATAAGTCAGAAGGAAAAAGAAAAAACATTGAATGGTTTCATTTATATGAGGAATTTAAGAGAATCAAATAAGACACGGGGAAAAAGTATATTGTTATTACAATACAAAACAGAGCAAAATAATAAAAAAACAATTATTAACCAGTGAGATCCTACAGGGGATCAGAAGGATCTAGGAATTTGGGGGGGCTATGGTGAAGATGTAAGGTGTAGTAAATATTATTATAAAGTGAACAGCAATGTAAATAGATATATAAAGAATAACTAAATAAATAAAACCAAGGTGAGAGACCTTTAGAAAGTAGTCCTGCTGCCACCTTGGTTTAAAATTTCTTTCCTTCAGGGTTGTAAGAAAACAAATTTCTTTGTACTGGTGACCCAGACCATGTTATTTTGTTACAGCAAGCCCAGAAACTGAGGACAGTTAATACCAATGAAATTTTAAACTTTTAAATAGCTTACTTAAAAAGAAAAGATTTATTCATACAGAACTGGGGTACAGGCCAGCGATGTGGAGGGTGAGAGGATTCACTAGGAACAAAGTGGGAGCAGAACAGGCAGATCGAGGAAGCACACTGCTGAGGGGAGCAGCGGCCTAGTCAGGAGAGGTCTGTCACGCCATGTGGATCTCCTCTGGGGCAGGCAAGATCGAACTCATGCAGAATTGGCTTAAGCTTCTTAGTGCAGTGCTTTAACCTGCTGCACCACCAGCGAGGGCCCTAAATAGCTTACTTTTTAAAATGAATAAAAGTAGCATTCAACTTTATTCTCCTAAATAATACGATTTTCATTTATTTATAGTATAATATGCTTTCTTCACTGTTAGGGAATTCGCTGACTCTGTTTTAATATTTTGCGTTATTATAATAAACTCAGATGTATGTTAGGAACAGTATTCTAGATCAGATTATTTTATTATCTAGGAGGGACTGTTTGGAGGACACTTGGACTAGAAAAAGAAAGGTAAATTGTTGTGGCTCATCTCTCAACCCTAACCTGAGCTCTAAATTGAGAAATAAAATACAAATTTTGGAGATAGAAACAGAAGGAATCGTGGGAATCTTGAGGTCATAGCTGCCAATGAGAAACAAATAGGTTTATTAATTCTCTGTGTCCTCTTCTGGATCTTATGACAGTCTAGTATAGGCAAATTTGAATTTGTAAAATAGTGTATGTGCTCTGATCAAAAGCATCTACTGTTTTAAGTAGAAAGGAAGGTAAAAGAAACCAAATTTCCATATCACCCAATTTTGGAAATGCATATTATTTAACTACTCATGAATTATACAATTTTTTTTTGAGGGCTAGATAGGAAAAGATTGAAAGGTGAATAGTGTTTGAGATTTATCAAAATAAGCCTAGAAATAATGAATTACATTATATATGTTACATAAGCTAGGACATTTCAAATATGATCCAAACCAAGGAATTTGATTTTCCTCATGTCCTTTCTGCTGTTCTTCACCTCAAAAGTTGCAGTCATTGGGCCCTCCGTGGTGGCATAACTGATTAAGGCACAGCACTGAGAAGCTGGCTGCAGCTGACTAAGCAATACTAATCCAATTCATGACAGCTCAGCCATCATGAGTTACACACACTCTTTGGCCCCACTTCTGAATACCTCCACATTGAGTATTAGGCTTCAGCTTAAAATTTTGGTGTCACACAGCCAATCTTTTGCACTGTCTTTGTAAATAAAGTTTTACTGGAACACAAGTATACTCACTGTTTATATATTACTTAGGGCTTCTTTTGAAATAGAATGACATAGCTAAGTAATTGTTGATGGAAACTTTAAGTCCTGTAAAGCCAAAAATATTTACTCTTTTAGCCCCATATTGAAAGTGTTTGCTGATCCCAGTATTAAAATATAGTAGAGACCGTTAGGCATAGAGAACCTGGTCTTTATGGCTTTTTAGGCGGTGGGATGATAGGTAATATAATCTTTTAATGGACAGGTAAGAACTTAGTTTTTTTGTTTCTTTGGACTTAGCAAAGATGATACAAGTGTTTGAATGCTGGTAAGTGTATTTGGTCAGGGCATCTAGTGTAAGATAATTTCACAACTTCTGACAAAAATGAATGTGTGACTCACCACCAAGACAGATTGATTCTTATATGCCTTTGCATTTGTTTATATCTTGTGCTAAATATTTCACAACTGTGAAGGATGCTGGCAGTGTAGAAGTATGATATCTGTACAAAGGGAGGCTCCACATTTCCTGCCCCACCCAAGTTAGGGAGGAGACTAGCAGCAAGGAGATAATAGAAAAGAATGAGAAAAGAAAAGGAAGAGGAGGTCAAGAGTAAGACTTGGACAACGCACATGGTATAGGGAGAAATATGAAATAGTTCTTGGTCTTGGACGATTACCAGGTATTTGGTGGACATGGAAGGAGATATTTGAAACAGATGTGAGTTAGGGACCCCTAAGAAGGTTGAGAGTAGCAGTATTTATCTTGGTTTTGTATTTGTTCTTTCCTTCCAGACTGGCCTGGCTCTTTCTGCCCCTTTTCCATGGGTCCCCATCAGAAGATGCCTTAGACTTCTGGCATGCTTTGGTGTCTTAGCTGTCCTGGTTTGGGCTAACCCTGTCTGACTGTGCATTTACCCAAGATCTGTTGATAATTTTTGGTGTTTAATTGAAAACTATTTTAACTATATTTTTTCTCTTCTCTCCATGGCACACTAATTGTCTATTACGTACTAATTGCATTAAAGTTTCTTTTCATTGACAGTGTTATGCACTATATTTGTTTTGTCTTTATGTGGATAGCGACCCATTTTGAGAGTCCATTTTGGGGGTCCATGGTGCCCTCACCTTGCCTGATAACAGCAACTGCAACAATGTACATGATTGAGTTAGTGGGTAACTGGATGTGATGGAGAACAAAAAGTAGAGTGGAAAGATTGGTTAATTCCCTGGTGTTACATGAGTGTCCTGTGAATCAGGCTTGGGAGATCTTGATCTCTTTTATGTTGGAAGTGCAGATCAGGGAGACTTTGGTAGATATTCAGGTTTGTGTTATAGGCATATCCTTTGCAGTCTGGCTCTTGCATTGAATGCAGCAGAAGCTTCAGGTGGAGAGACTAATCAGCAGGTTATATCAGCAATCCATTAACAGGTAATAAAGTCCACAGTGAGTGAGTGAGTGAATGTGTGGACAAAGCTATGAGTACAAATTAAAAATATACTGAGGATGTACATTGGCTAGAACTTCTAATGGAAGGTCATTGGAGACACATTAAAGAATTCAGACATTATTTGTCCTCAAAGGCAATAGGGAAGCATTGATATAAAATAATTTTATGTAGAAAGTGGTTTGTTGGTAGAGAAGCCCAGGAGTAGGAGACCTATAAGAAAGTTATTTACAGAGGCTTGGTTAGAAAGAGATTTTGAGTGAGGCTCTTGTTAAATTAATTTCCAGCTATCTCCTCCTGGACATAGTGGAGTAACTCAGATGTAATAGTATACGAACTAGCTACAGTGAGAGAGAAGTCAGGCATGCCAAAAGTAGCGTTGTGGACTGTTCTCTTAATCAAAGCTATCATTTTTATATGTAAACATGTATTTTGAGACTCTAACACTTATGCTGGGACAAGCTATTCATTAGAGATACTTCCTTCCTGTACTGTATTAAGCTACCTGTGTCTGCTTTAAGGAGAACTTGAAAACATAATTAATCCATTCTATCCATTAAATTTTGTTTGAAATCGAATGCCAAAGATATCAGCAGCAACACTGTTTGACTGTAGGAAGGAACTTGATGATTCCTTACACTGAGACCTCTGACTTTGTGACATAATCTCACATATAAAATTGGTGTTTACTTGATCCCAAAAGAGGCATGGTGCGGCTTCTGTGGCACCAGAAATTTGACTTACTCAAGATCTCCTGTGAAGCTCTACAATTCCATTAGTCTTTGGAAAAGGAAGAGATAAACAGTGATCTGTAAATTACAATGCTAATAAATTTTTATAGAGATCAAAGATTGATGGTTATTTTGTATTTGGCTCTTTTCTTTTTTGTCACATACGCAGGTAAGCCTTCAACAATACTGAATACTACGTATATGTGTTCTTGAAAAATCTTCAAAGAAATTATCATGTGATCCTTTTACATGCCATAAATCCAGACTTCTGAGGTCACACATACTTGCTTGCCCCTTGATATCTTAAGGTATCTGGAATGGTTAACATCATATATTTATTTCTTTTAGTATCAGTTGTGCTATGTTATAAAAGAGTGACCTGCAGAAAATAGGATTTTTTTCATTGACTGCAATTTAATTTTCTTTGGGCTGATTTAAAGTTTTTAATTTAAAAACTTATTTAATGTAAAATTATATATTTGAGGAAGTTCCCTATGCATCTTTAGTGTTATTCACTCAAGGCTCTGACAAACAATTGTGAATACTTTTTAGTAAAAGTCTCTCACTTTTAGCAGATATATCTCCCAGAATTCCTATGCCATTTTATGGTTACATATAGAATTCTTTTTGCTTTTTCTTAAGCAACCTGTATTATTTAATGAGTGGCCTGCTTAGTCTAGAAGGAGCTAGAGCCAATCTTTATCAATAATGAGCTCATCAACTATCAGGTGCACATTTTCTACATCAGAAAAAATAATATAGAGATTGTATTTGTGAAGTTTTATTTTGTTTCCAATATCATCCACCCCCCCCAACCCCCCAGAAGACCTTTTCTATTCTTTGGCACAGCTGTTGAACATGGTTTATAAAACCCCTTTGTGTCATATACATAGGTAAATCGTCAGGGTGGCATTAATTTATCCTTCTGGATTTAATTGCTGTTTCTTCATTTATCTTTGTTCAGAGGGATTATTGCAAATAAAGTATCTCTTCCATGCAGCTCATGGAAATCTTATGTAACACATGGCCTGAGATATTGGGCCTTTTCCTTTCCCAATGCACGAAGATATCCTGCTACAAAAAGCCATTTTACAATTGCTTTTCTGAATAAGGCTAGAGATCAAATAAGCCTCGAACAAACAGTCCCCTTATGAATAAACACAGCATTTACTGAGTGTTTAGAAGATGTCAGACACTATGCTAAGCACTTCACATCAATTACTTTATTTTATCCACACAGGAACTCCTGGAGTAGAGGGCATGGGAAGCTTCTTTTATTTTAAAATACAATAAAATCATGATTATTCATGCTTGTGAAGAACAGTAGTGGTGTCACGATATGACTTTGGCATGTATTCTTATAGTACTCATAAATAACAATAATGAATCAGGTGAGCTGAGTAATGATTTCATTTCTGGGGCTACATTAAGTATCTGTTTTGGATTATTGGAACAGAGATACTGTACCAACGAGACACATGAGAATAAAAGCAGTCAAGTAACGGATTCATGGCCACATTGTGTATAGGGCAACTTAGATTCAATTCCTGTTTCATGTGACTGTAGAATCTGTGCTATATTCCTACCTCCCTTTATTTGATACCCCACACATTTCCCCACTAATGGGCACGCTTATTTGTTATATTTGTTTAGAACATTGGGTGAATTGTCAGGGTGGCATTAATCTACTTTTTCTAATCTTTCCCATGAGCTCTCAATTTAATGGCATTTTTTGACCTCTTTAGAGAGAAAATAGTCTGCAGAAAAATTTAATTATTTTGTTTATTTTGTCATACCTAGCTCTTATGCCTTTTGCAACTATTTCTATCTCCCTCTGTATATGGCACAAAAAGTCCTGAGTTCTCTGTGAATAGCCTGTGAGGCTACTCTAATTTTGTGAACTTGCTCGTAGGAATGTGGAGTGGATTTTCAGATTACAATAAGAGAAATATTTGGAGACAAATCAAATAACTACTCATCTAACTCCTTAAATACTCAGTTTGGAAATAAGAAAAGATTTGAAAAAATTATGGTATGGGAAGTATCCCATAGAAAAGTGGGACCCCAATCATTTAAATCTTAAGAAGTTAGGCTAATTAGTAAAATAATCACTGTGTTTTGAAATATTTTATACTCAGTTTGTATAATAAGAAATACTTTCTTTTATAATGAAGTTGTTTTTACATTTTTTTTCAAGATTTATTTATTTATTTATACAGAACTGGGATATAGGACAGAGGTGTGGGGGCAGTGAGAGAGTATTCACCAGAGACAGAGTGGGGAGCAGAACAGGCAGACTGACAAAGTACACTGCTGAGGGGACCAGCGGGCTGGTCAGGAGATGTCTGCCTCCTCATGTGGATCATCTCCGGGGTGGGAGGGGATCGAACTCATGGGAAAGTGGCTTTACCGTCTTAGTGCTGTGCTTTAACCTGCTGCGCCACCAGGGAGGGCCTGCTTTTACAATTTTTAAAGTTTAGGAAAAACCTGCTGGTGACCTCTTCCAGTCCAGATGATATGTTTTTCCACTGTCACATTACACTATGTTCAGGATGCAAGAGTAGAACTATGACCACATGCTGCCATTTAGACTCTTTTGTTCTCAATTTCTTCATCTATACAATAAAGGGATAGTCCTCTTGACCTTTAAGATCCTTTCCAACTCTGAAATAATTTTTTAATCTTTACCTTGGGTGATTTGGCTCTAAATAACATTTTCTATTTTTTAAAATCCTACATGATTATAGTCCTTCTGGGTTTTTTTCTGAAAATTTCTCATAGCTTTTACTGTTATTATGTGCCTAATTCTAAGCTCCCCTATGTAAGAGGGACAGCAAGGTCTTGGAAGTATTCCAAAAGAAGACACACAAAGGTGATTAGAATGCAAACTGAGACATCTTAAATGTTAACAAAATATTGGTGTGGATGATTCCATCTCTTCTAGTTAATCCTCATTATAGATCAGAAATGCCTGACGCTTGTAGCAATTACCATATTGAACAGACACTTTTGTACACTTTAATTATTTTAACTATTTTTTGGCAGTTCCACTTATAGTCTTAATAAAATGATATGTTGCTTAAGGGCAGAGATCATAGTTTTGTCTTATTTTGTATTCATTATGGTGTCTAATATCAAAAAAAGACTCAGGGTGAACATCCAGATCATTGTCTATGCACATCTGTCATTGAAAAGCCCTGTAGACATTAATGCCATGTATGAAATCTGTCGAGGATTACAGAATGATTAAAAATCAAACATTCTACCATTGCAGATAATCAAAATGATAGATAAAAATATTTATCACCATAGACTAATATATTTAGTACTCCTTATCTACAATTTGAGTTACCCGTAGTGAACTCTGCTGTAAAAATATTACTTAAAATATGATAGACATCTTTGAGAGTGAGAGAGAGTGCATATGCACAGAAACTTAATTATTTTAAAGTATATGTTATAACCATTTTGCTTTATTATTGTTAATCCCCTATGGGTATTTAATTTAGAAATCAAAGTTTACCATAGGGATGCATATATAGGTACAAATATAATATGTATAGGGTTTATTAATCTGATATTATGATGCTTTCAGGTGTTGACTGCAGGTCTTGTGACCTGATCTCTATGGATAAGGAAGGGGGAAATTATTTTATAGCCAAGAGTGAGCAGCGAGTGGTGATTGAAACTACACACATGTGTGAAATACCTGGACCTTGAATATACCTTATGTTAAGGGCTGGGAATCTAATTCTTCAGATGTTGGGGATATGAGTAATTCCAAGTTTTCTGGGTGCTGAATTATTTTCAAATTTCTCATATAAAATGATCATACTTTTCAGTTGCATCAAATTCCACATTTCTAGGGCTATGCCTTACACCATGGAAAGAGTCCATGCAAGTGAGGCTACATAAGCTAAGCTTCAATAGGTACATAAAAATTGCTTCTGTCCTATTATGAAGATCACATGTTCTTTAAAAGGCCTGGAGTGGGTATGAGGTTTCTTTCATGTTTCCCAGAGTCAGAAATAAAAACGTAGCATTCTATAACACCTATCAAAAAATCACTGTTGACTCACCTAAGGTCTTTCAGATAGTTTGCTAATTTGCTTGAGCTTTCGGACACAGTGTAGTGGCCAGAGCCCTGCCCTTGTATTGTGTGAGATAGAGCTGATAGATGGATATAGAAAGTGCTTTGGAAATAGTCACACTTTTAACAGACAATGAAAAGCATCTATGAAACCATTCTAGGGGAACCCATGGCTCATTATAACCCGTGGCTTATTCATATCTTCAGTAGAAAATACACTCATAGTTCCATTGAATTTAAACTCAATAATAAAAAGTATAGAACATGAGCAATAGAAAGTATATTACTACTCAGAACCAACAGATTAGAAAATTTAAATCCAAACAAGATAGAGTAGAGCAATATTAAGAGGACTTTGAGTGAAGTAATTTAAAAAGGTACCATGGATGTATAGACACTTATACATGTTTATATATGCACATGTATGCTTTGCAATAATCTCATTTCCTTAACTCGTACATTCCATTTTGTCTAATTCAGGTAATATTAAATTAATTTCAGTCAAGTTATACTGTAGTCACAAACAGCCCAACACCATAGTGGCTTATAAAAGCAAAGAATTGATTTCTGACCTAGGATTTGCTGCAGGATGTTGACAGCTCCAGTCACATCCTGGCCATACTGTTTTATAGGGTAAAGGAGTAGTCCCTATCTAGAACTTTGCCATTTTCCTTTCAGAGGGAAAGAGCAAGGTAATAAAAAGAAACAAGTCTTAGATCCTGTGACAGTTACTGGTCTCTATAGAGGGGAATGTAGAGAAGGTAAATGCGATAGCACAGTGGCCCTGAAGCTTTGCTGGTATGTGACTGGAAAGTACACATGTCCAAGTGTGAAGTTGGAATTCCCAAATTACATATTCATTAAACTAAAAAGGGGGGCAAGTATTTAGATTCCTTGATCTGTGTTAAAAATTTAGGCAGCAG
>NW_004567120.1:14063335-14105594 GCF_000260355.1 Condylura cristata
TGATGTTGAACCATCCTTGTGCTCCTGGGATAAAGCCCACTTGGTCATGGTGTATTATTCTTTTAATGCATTGTTGGATTCTGTTGGCTAAGATTTTGTTGAGGATTTTTGCTTTGGTGTTCATTAGGGAGATTGGCCTGAAGTTTTCTTTGTTTGTGTTTTCTTTGTTTGTTAGGTTATGGTATTAGTGTAATGTAGGCGTTTTTAGGTTATGGTATTAGTGTGATGTAGGCTTCACTGAAAGTTTGTGGTAGTTTTCCATCTTTTTCAGTTTTTTTGCATGAGTCTGTGCAGAATAGGCACTAGTTCCTTTCTGAATGTTCAGTAAAATTCATTTGTAAATCCATCTGGTCCTGGGCTTTTAGTTTTGGGGAGGGCTTTGATTACTTCTTCAATTTCTGTGCTTGTAGTTGGCCTGTTTAGCTGTTCTATTTCTTCTTTATTTAACTTTGGGTGGTTGTAGAAGAGATAATATTTTAAATAAAGGACCCAAAGCTTGGTTGGACAATTGAAAAATTTTACTATCAAATGGGCTCTAATATATATTAGAGAGAGAGAGAGAGAGAGAGAGAGAGAGAGAGAGAGAGAGAGAGGCTTCACATTCATTATTTTAAATAGTTTTCCCTTAAATTTTTATGTAATCTTTGAAACTATTTATTGATGCAAGGATAATAATCACTACTCTGTAATTAGCTGGGTTGAGATTTATAAATGTGAATTTCACTTCCTTATTTTCATTTACAACTCAAAGCTATTTAGAAATTTTATTTTTGTCCTTATAAGGATATCAAATATGTTTTGAAATTTTGAAGTGTTTCTCTGAAATGCATGGTGTGCACAAGATTATGAGCAGAGTAAATCCCTTGGAGCATGTTTTTCTTTCTTCACTAGAGTAATTTGATTTTCACTAACCTTGCCATAAATGCCATAGCAGGACTGTTCTGATGGTAACTCTTGTCCTCTACCAGAAAATGAGCTCTACTACTTGGACGGATTATTGATGCTGCCAAGATAGAGAAAAGTGAATAAAAGGAGCAGGCATGTTAATTTCAAGCTCCATTTAGAAACATAGTAGAAAAATCAATGGCTGGTAAATGGAAATCGGCAAAATTGGCAGGGAGAATTTTTATATTCAAGCATACAAGGGGTAGGAATATAAATCTGCACTCTGACCAGATAATAACCAAATAAAGTGATGACTACAGGAGAAAGGCACTTACTTGACAAGGCTTTTTTGTAATGTTTTAGTGCGCTGAGGATTGTCTGCCTCTCGGATTCATGGAAGCAAGATTCTGTCAGTTTAAATTTTTGAATTTAAGTTTTGATTAAAGTTGATCATTAGATTTCTACAGCCTCACTGATTTTACTGAAGTGACATAGGGAGATCCTGAGTTTGAGAAGGAGTCATTAACCAATACCTTCAATGCAAAGAAGTTTAGGAAATCTGGATCATAATGAGGTAATCTTCTGTTTGACTCTTGTTCAAGAGGAATGTTCATTTTCTATGTTGAATTTAAGCTTACAGCCCTAAGTCTTCGATATTACATCTGACAAATGGGACACATGTCCTGAAGTTTTTTTCTGACTTTGTGGAGCTGAAGGAGAGCACAACATTTCTTATCTTTGTCCACATCCATTCCTCTCACTAATCTGAGGTGTATTTTCCTCCATGGAGGAAATTCCAGTGCTATATTACTTTTTTTTATCTTCTGAATTTCTTGAGAATTTGAAAGTCTTTGAGTAATTACTCTTGAGTATCGTTTCATAAATTAATTCTTGCTCCAGAGTTTATTTAGAATGTGCTCTGTCAGTTACTGTGCTGAACATCGAGGATGCCAGCAATTGGATAAACCAAGACTCTCACCTCATGATTCTTTTAGTCTTATAGGAGGCAGTAGTTAGAAACTTGACCATTAAAATGCAACATGAAAAGCACCAAGAGATAGGCATGGATACCCATAGTTTTTCCTTAACAACCAAGTAATGACAGCCTCTAAAACTAGGTCGCTGTCTTTCATTCTTGCCCCATTCCACAATGCCTGACTGGCTACCCTTGTTCTGGCCTTTTCTATTCTATGAGAGATCATAGAACAGACCAAATTCTCAGACACTTAGAAATAATTTTATCATTTAAAATTGTATGGTCCCATTCAGAAAGTACATTTCTTCTTTCCTTGCTTTATTTTATACTTGGCATGTTTCATTATCTTCCATTCTACATTGTTAATTCATTTAATTTTGTTTGTATATTTTGTCTGCTAGAATGCAAGCTGTCTGGGGACAGGGTCATAACTGTCTTGTTTTATATATTGTCTCTTGGGACAACTAATAATGGTCCAAGACATTGTGTAGTGATGTTACTGAATGGCCTACCTATTAATTGGGAATTTCCATTTACATAGTGGTTGAAAGCAATGGATAACATGAGAATCCATTTCAGTAATACAGACAATGTTCGGAACAACATTAGAAAAAGAGGAAACATTTTTCCAAATCAGCGTTCTCACTTGGCTTTTGTCCAGGTGAGATTATAAGGTTTTGGGTCTAATGGTGTCTTCATGCTCCTTAAGTTCTGGGTAGGGTATAAGTTGCCATGATGACAAAATTGTGCAAAGGTCACATGTTTCATTATAATATAATATCTCCACCCCTGAGCAAAATTTTTATTATCATAATGAAGCAGTTTCCTTTTAGGTTTTTCCAGTCTTCTTTTGCCTTGAAAGCTAATTTAGTCCAGTTATCTCATGGTTTCAGTTGCCAGCATTCCTCTCATTCCCATCCTTCCAGAGAACAGAGCTGGGTACAGATAATACTTTTCTTACCCTAGGCAGCTACAGTGACTTAAATTATATTGTTGAATTAATGGGTGGTTGGTAATAGCACCATCTGGTATTTGAGAAACACTAGTTTTTTTGTTGTTGTTTTGTTTTGTTTTTGTTTATAAGATTTATTTTTTATTTTGTGCATACAGAACTGGGGTATAGGCCAGAGGTGCTGGGGCAGTGGGAGACTTCACCAGAGATAGAGTGAGGAACCAGACAGGCAGATCGTTGAAGTACACTGCTGAGGGGAGCAGCGGGCGTGTCAGGAGAGGTCAGCTGTGCCATGTGGATCACTTCTGGGGCAGCAGGGATGGAACTCATGTTCAAGTGGCTTTAGCTTCTTAGTGCTGTGCTTTAACACTCTGCACCATCAAGGAGGGCGCACTAGTTTGTTTTCTTTCTTAATTGGCTGACTGATTTCTCTTCTGAATCAGACTAGTATATTACTACCTGCATTTTTTTTTTAATATATTTTTTTTATTTATGCAGAAAAGAGCTGGATATAGGCCAGTGGGGTGGGATGAGAGGATTCACCAGAGACCGAGTGTGAAACAGATCAAGCAGATTGAATGAAATACACTGCTGAGGGGAGCAGTAGGAAAGACAGAGGTCTGCTGTGCCATTTTAGTCAGCTCCCTGGCTGGGGTTGGGAATGCATACATGCTACATTAGCTTCATAGTACTGAGACTTAACCTTTGTGCCACCAGGGATGCTGCGCATGTATTTTTGAGTCGGCTTGATTTTGAACGATGTTTTCTCTTGTTCTTATACTTTGAGCATTTGACTCTCTTCTCACTCATGAGAAGCTCCCATAGCATGGTTGACACAAAGTCACAAATGGTCACGTGAACTCAGCTAAGTATATCCCTCAAAAGATTTTGAGCACACAGTCCACTCTTTGACTATAGATCATGAATTTTTATATTTTGTTTAATAGACAGATATTTATGAGTATGACATTGTACTTTCATTTGTTTCTTTTAGTTGGGATGTTCCAATTTTGGATAATTTTATGTTTAAGAAGTTAGCGATTTGAATTTTCTATTTGTGCACTTAAAGTGAAAATATGTTTTATGATATAAGCAGTTTCTATAAGGTTCTTGAACATTTTCTCCAGGTGAATGATAAAACTGACAGACCCAGAAGATACACTGCACTCACACACAGTCTTTTTGTAGATTTTCTTAAGCTACTTAGGTGTCTCTATTTTCAGGTAAGATTTAATATCTACATTATTGAAAAATTTATGCTTTTTTTTATCTCTTGTAGCTTTTCAAGAGAACTCACAACTAACACAGAAATGAAGTCTGAGTTACACTTGCAATGCAAACCCAAATGTATGCAACAGAGGCATGAACTTTAATTAATTAACCTCTGTGTGCATATAGGTACAATTTCTTGTGATAAGCTCAAATGAATAGTAGATGCAATAAGCATAATCTTTAATCAAATAGTACTATTTATTGGAAATGATAGCAAACAAACTCAGAGGCAGAAGTAATGAACATCTAATGTTTGAAGAAAATGAAGTAAATCTCAAAAATATTTGGGAAATATTTAGTGAATATCTATGCGTATACAGTTTAGTACATCATTGGCTAGTGTTAGACTTAGCTGGGAAAAATCATTGTGGACTAAAGACTCTTTGTTTTTATTTTCTCACAGTAACTTCTTTTTCAAGTGTAGGGAATTGGTACTTTATTGAGTTATTTTGAGCCATCTTCATTGAATAAACTTAAGATTACCTCTGCAGTAGGATGCAGAACATTAAATTTTTTTTTATAATATAATAGTTTATTTTTACATCATTTTGTACATATTTTTTTTCATCTCAATTGTAATCCCTGTGGGTTGCCCATCACCGAGTCACCTGTGTGCCATCACCATAGTCCCGTGCACCAGAACATGAAATTTTTGCATAAAGCCAATTTATTCCAGATAATTTAAGGTCCCAAATCTGGTGCAAATTATGTCAGCACTACTTGCTGTAAATGTAGTTATTTGACCCATACTGTAAGCAAGTATAATTTTAGCTATCATGACTTGCTTTTTGACATCATCTAATATTTTCTGGGTCACATTTATATGATTTGTGTGCGTTCTTTTTTGTGATGTGTGCAGAAAATAAGAGACTTCAGTGAAAAATAGTCAAAATTTGTAAAGTCTACTCATCGCACAGTCTGGACTGAATTACCTAAGTAATGGCTTCAAGGTAGCAGAGAACAATTACAAAGTAGTCTGTCAATTGGGGTAAGGTGAAAAGTATTGCGCTGTGTCTACAGAGAATTGATTGTGTGGTAATAATAACATTATAGTTCCTTTCATTTTCACCTCTTGAAACCACCATATCCTTTACAATATTTTCCATTCCCCCTGCTATCTTTTACTTCTGTCATGTAATTGTCATTGATCAGGACTGAGTTTCTCCCCAAAGAATGCCTTGAAGAAAAAGTGTATGAAAATCTTATATTTTGGGGTGTATGATCTCATTATCCGAAGAACCTGGTCAAAATCTTTGGCACTCCCTCCATTGTGTGGAACTCCGGTAGGCCAGCCTTGTCAGAGATTGGCACCGGTCCTCACTTTAAGATATTGGTAGTGGCTAGAACTTCTTTTCAAAGAATAAATTTTATCACAACCCTTGCCACAAATGTCCATTGCCGTCCACCACCAATCAGATGTCCCTATTATCTATTAACTCTTTCCCTTACCCTCAGGTTACCACCATTCTGTTGTCTGAACTTTTGTTTTGTTTTCATTTTCTTGATATTGCAACAATGGATGAAATCATTCAGTGTCTGTCTATCTCATATCCTTATGACTTAATTAACTTCATAAAATCTCAAGCTATAGCCCTGTCTCCACAGGCAAGGATTCATTATTTATGGTTGAGTGGTATGTCCTTGTGTATTTCTTGCATGTCCTCTTGATCCATTTCCCTGTTGTTGGGTACTGAGAACTATCACATGACCTGGTAACTACCATGTGACCGTGGGTATTTATCTGAAGAATATGGAACACTGACTCAAACTGACATATACACCCTTTTGTTCATTACAGCACTGTGCACAATGGCCAAGCTGTGGAAAGAATACACTCACATTTTCTTTTCACTTTGGATGTATTATATTATTGAAACTCTGGACAAGTATAATTGCTTCCTACATCCATTATTTTCTGGGAATATCACCTTTTCCACTGTTTTTGTGTCTTCATTCCATCTTCTATATTCACCACTTGGAGGCTTTTCCTATGAAGGGAGACAGAACTTCATGACACATTTAACATATAAGAAGCAAGTTGCTACATCAAAAACAAACAAACCAAAATAATAAAAAAATAAATAAATTTGCATTAGTATGAGTACTTCTCTTTCATTATAATTATAAAATTTCTAATAATATTTGTAATTTTTATGAAAACTTCTAATACTTATTATAAAAATTACTGGAAATAATGATTTTTTTTTGTAGTACAATATCTTACAGTTGAGAAATTCTGCCTCAAAGTTATCAGGTTTTTTTTCCAATTGAAAGTCCCAACAAAATAAAAAGTCTTTCAGTTAACTTTCTTTTTCTGTATCATATGATTGATTCTTGTAGGCTGTTCATGATTTATATTAATTTATATTATAATTCAAAATGTTAGGAGACAGAGGCTGATTTTGAATCTTGTTTATTTCAGTAATGGCCTTACTTTACACATAGATTATTAATGATGTAGAGTAGTTTAACACCTTATCCCATTAAAACCTATTTTAAACTATACTTAACACAAAATTGATAAATCTCTTCAACATTTATGTAAAGTGAGATTTTAGTGGACATGTAGGGTGATTTTCTTTTAAGATGTTATTTTCTTAATTGAGGGAAAATGTTAATTTTAGAGTTATTTTCTCCTCACTCAGAGTATGTTAAAATGCTGATAAATAAAATTTCTCTTTCTTTATGGTTATGTTCTTTGCCAACAAATATGGGTGTCTTCATTTCTCTTCTTAGAAATATTGCTACATTTAATTCAGCAAAATGTAGTAGTCATTTCTCATATTTATCTGTAAATTACATTGAATCTTGTTGTAGTCACATTAGGAAGTAATGATTTATATGCTCTCTAATTATTTATCTGCTTATATAAGCACAGTTCCATATTAGAAATGCTATTGAATTAATGTTGTTATACATGGAAGAAAGAAAAATAATTTCCATAGATTAAACTCTGCTTTTCAGCAATCTGATCTTGCTTTGCATGCCCTGTTCTATAATGTGTGTATGCCGGTACCAAGCTGGTAATTTATTACAAGTTTTAAGTAGACTCTAGGGAATGTGTATAGAAAATGCTTATCTACTGAAAAGTAGCCGTTTTCCTGAACATAAACTCTAAGAGGCCAAACTCATGCAAGTAAAGTATCTGTCTGATTTCACTAGTAGAGAAACAATACAACTGGAGGAGAAATCAGATGCTTTTTAATTTCCCATGCAGTGATGATCGGAAGTGAGAAAGGGCATGGATTTGTATACTTGGAAAGCAGGAAGATAGCCAAGGGAATAAGGTGGGGATTCTTTCTAAACCTTTTCTCTAGTCTCCTGTTAAACTTTGAGAAACTGATAGCGGACTTTTAAAAAAGATAAGATACAGTTTCATTTTTTAAATTGCCAATATTCTGAAAAATCTACATTTAATAGTAAAGACATGATATTCTGCCTTGTTTAAAGTCCTATTTTAAAGTTAAATGTATATACCCCTCTCTGTGGAGTTCTTGCTTTCCTAAAATAAAGACACGAACATTCCATTTTGTAATAGAAGATTACTATTTACAAGGTGTAAATGTTTATTGAAATGGATGAATATCTTGCAGAAATGCTGCGAAACGAGGAACAATAATAAAAAGGCGAGACCTCATTTCAGATCCATTTTTTTGCAGTATAAAATATCTTCTTCAAAATCTTTAAATGTTGTGAGAAGTGTGAGGGAAACTTAATTTTTGAGGCTGTATTTTTCAGACAAGTAAGTGCAGCCTGTTGTTGAAATTGGTTTCACTATTTATGACTGAATAATAAATCATTCTAAAACCTAGGTCTTTATCAACAAATCTTTCTCTCCTATGGCTACATAGGTGGACTAGCTTCAGGTTGCCATTTGTCATTTTGGAGCGTATGCTGTTAGTATCAGGTGACTGTAGTTGAAGTCATCTGAAGACTGGATGTCAAGATGACTTCTTCCAGCAAGGTGGTCCAGGTTGAGATAGCAGGAGTAGCTTCCACGAGGTCTCACCACATGATACGAGTGTGTCATCACATCATGGAGGTCTCCGAGAAGTGGACTTCTTATACCATAGTTGCTTCTTTTAGGGCAAGTATCGCAAGAGATAGGAAATAAAAGCAGGCAAAAATTGAATTCCTGGGCTCAGAGCATTAAGTAAGTCCTTATATTCTGTTGGTCAATGTGCTTAAATAAAATTCTAGGAGAGAAACATGGGTGCTGTGTATTATGTGAAATATATGAATGAATGTATAAGCATTGTTAATATACTATAAAATTATGTATTATAGGTCATTAAGATGACTCTTTTATGTTGTCTATTGAAATAAGATTGACAAGAAATCAGAGCTTGCAATGAAACCAGATGCAAATCTATTTCTACATAGAATTGTGTTAATAGTAACTGCCTGAAATTTAACTTCTACTTCTCAGTGCCTTAGTGTCAATATTAGTATCACCATAACAAGAAAATGCCCTGGTAATAACTTTTATAAGTCATATTTTATTTCTATATACTTGGATTTCTGTCTGTTTTGTGAGGTGAGGAAAAACATCAAATACACAAGATGTACAATGAGAAGTTATTTTATTCTCACTGTCTTGTTCCATTACTGGTTTCTTAAATATTGATTTCATCTTAAATATTACTGGGAATATTACAGTCTAAAACCTTCAATATGAGATCTACTTCTTGGATTCAAGAAGTGATTGGTTGTGATAGTAAAGAGGGAAAGTTTAGCAAAGAGATTCTTGCAGGAGACCCTTAGTTATTTGTTTGTTTTTTTTTTTTTTAAAGATTTTATTTATTTCTGCATCCAGAATTGTAGTACAGGCCAGAGGTACAGGGTTGATGAGAGGATTTACCAGAGACAGAGTGGGGAGCAGAACAGACAGATCCTCGAAATACACTTTTGAGGGGAGCAGTAGGTGGGTCAGGATAGGTCTGCTGTGCCATGTGGTTCACCTCTGGGGCAAGTGGGGATTGAACTCATGCTGAAGTTGCTTTAGCTTCTCAGTGCTGTGCTTTAAACTACTGTGCCACCAGGGATGGCCGAAGACCCTCATTTTTAATGTGTTCTACTAAGTTTCTATGGAAACTACTTTAGGTGGTGAATATCTATGGATGTGTGCTTGTGTGTCTCAAAGCCTGGATTATTCAGAAAGGGTGAAGTGACAGTGGAATTACTTTAATATAAGTTGAAAAGAGCAGTATAGGTAGGGTAGAAACAAATTATCAATGTCACTAATATTGCTTTTATGATATCAGGACTATTTCAAGCCAAGTAAACCTCATGTAACATGTCCACTGAGAGACAGAATGTATGGGCGTGTTAGCATTCACACTTTCAAATAACAACCAAGTTGCCATGAATTTTAAATTGATATAAAAGGTGTCAGTTCTTAAAATCTTATTGCAAATTAGAATGAAGAAACTAAAATTTTTAGTAAGACTTATTTTACTTATTTAAGCATACAAGAGCTGAGGTGTAGGCCAGTGGTATAGTAGAGTGAATTGTCTCTGGTGTCTCTGGTAAATTCTCTCTATAGCTACCTATTGCTTGATAGCACTGTGATCACTGTGTCACCAGTGAGGTCACAAATTACTACAGTTTAAAAAATAAAATATTGTATTCTTCTACCTTTACACGTGTACCAATTGAGAACACCAATAGATAAATGATTATCATAGATGTTTATGGATACATGATTGAAAGAAATATGAAGCAGGAGGTCTTGCCGTATCTAGCTCCAGTTACTAAATAACCTTAATAAAATGGCATAATATCTAGAAAAGTTACTTTAGACATAATGTGTCATCTATACAACATAGTGACCTCTTATTGGCTTGGTACTACTGGAAGTACAGGGAAGGGAAAAAATAAAATAGGCACAGGAAAATTGGATCTGAGATACATCTACAATCTAAGTGTCCATTCTCAAGCTTATATTAAACAAACAAATGTATCTTTTTGAGCCAACTGTCTTATTTGGAATGTTTTCCTAGACCATGGAAACAATAACTACTAATTCATGGATAATTAGGTAAAATGTCTTTGTAAAAGTATCTGAAAGAGAAATAAATAGTAAATAAATGTTGTGGGTTTTATTTATCTAGTTAAAATTATATTGACAAAAACTACTTTGTGAAAAAAACCTTACTGTAAATTATAATATTCCTGGAAATGCAAATATGTTTGATAAACTAATTCAGAAAAGAAACATGAACAGATATCCATTCAAGAAGTTGTTACCCTATTTACCCATTGCTACATGTTCTCACTTTATAGTTGGATTGCAGTTTAAAAAAATGAAAAATCCAGTGTAGGAATGGAAACCTGTTAATCTATAATATCTACAATGTGAAATCAGTCTATATGTGAGCCAATACCCAAAGTTACTTTTGGAATCATTTTGAAAGGAAATGCTTGATCTGTGTTTGAACGGAATTTATGATTCAAAATAATGTCTTACTCATGGTTATAATATACCTACCTGGCTATCTTCAAAGGTGAATTCTTTTTACCGAAAGGGCAACTTTATAATTTACCTAGAACAGTCCTGGTATACTTCTTGTCCCTACATATTTATTAGTCATGTCTCCATCAGGTGTCACTCATGTTCCAGTTTATGTGATAATTTATAAACTAATGTAAATCATTAAGGCATTTAGTAAGCATCTGTTTATAGTGGTTTATGACACATGATTCTAGCAAATAGCACAGATAGAACGTCTACCCTCTGGAATTTTACAGTCTAGGAAACACCGTGTCAAGAACATTCCTATAAGAAATCAAGTGGATTAAATATAGTAACTCAACATCTGAAGTATGCACATCATGTCTACGGAAGAACACTTTGTCTGGTAAGAAGAAAGGAGCCCTAATTGTGAGAATGCTTACATTCCATAGAACAATGATTTTATGAAGAGTAGAGTCAAAATTTTCTTAGTTTTATCTAAGATGGTCAAGTGAATCAGGTTTTTTTTTGTTGTTTGTTTTTGTTTTTGTTTTTTTGATCAGCCACTGAATACCACGTTTATTTCAATGAATAAAAGTGAAGCTAGTTTATTTCTAATAACTTATGTGGCCACTCACTGTACAACTAGAAACTGTCCATCAGTCAGGGCTGAACGTGCCATTATGAAGGATTGTAATCAACAGTCACTTTTTAAAGTTGTTTCTTAGCATTTTCTAATATTGCATCAATGTCTGACATAAAACGACAGTCATGAATGATCACTTTTATCCCAAATCACTATGCTAGCAGTGAGATATTACTTTGATCAAATTTTAAAATAGACATTTAGCTAACCATATACCATTTGACATTGATCATAAGGTGGCTTTTGAAATGGACATAATACTCTTTACATCAACAAAAATCCTGACGTACAAATGAATCATTGAGTGACTTAGAAAACAGCATAGGGCTAAAATAAAGTACTAGTCTAAGTTTTATATACAGTTGACCTGTGAATGTATCTTGTGTTACTGGAAGGAGGCAGACGAGATGGCTCACTTCCCTCACCAGAGAAGTACGTAGACTTCTGAGAACAATGGCCCATGAAACTTTGCAAATAGAGACAAATAAAATAAGGCTAATTGAAATTATATTTTGGAAACATTCTCAAACCCCCAGTAAAAGTCTTTGTAAGCCAGCAGATTCAGTGTGAGGGAGCTGCCCAGCGCCCCTTTCACTCTAGAATGGCCTCTTACAGAGAAAGGAGTAAAAAACTCAGTCTTTAAGGACAGAGGTGAGCAATAGCTTCTGATCATAAGGTCATAGGCTCTGACCTAGTTGATGGTATTTTACTGTTTTTCTTGCACTTTAGTAAATCAAATTATTTATCTTTGGTGTAATACTGCATAGATATAATTTGAAAATAAAATCTTGATTACAGAGAACTGCCAGATACTGGCCTGTCTGGTTTATATTCAAATTTCAAGGCCAAAGAGGGTGTTGGGCAAAATCTAAGACTCGTTAATTAGGTATAAATTCTTTTCTCCCAAATACCAAGGCTACCATACTTCTGGAATTATATTTGTTTTTTCCTTTGCTTATAATCAGTTTCTTCACCATGTGTGACTGGAGGATCTCTATTCATCTTTCAAGACTTAATTTAAGGGTACTTTCCTCTTTAAGGACCACATTGACTTCAAAATCCTCTCATTTCCATCTCCTACATGGATGTCACCACTCAATGCTTCACATGTGTAGTTTTCTCATTCCTAGAAGTAGGTATTGTGTTGTACGAAAAAACCTAGGAAAGGCTTTCATAGACTAGGGCATCAATAACTAAGCATGAATGTTGAAGCAAATGTAATCAGTAGTCCCAAATAACTACATCATTTGTTGATGAGTTGGCCACTGGATTTTTTTTTTTTTTAAGATTTATTTATTTGTGCATACAGAACTGGGGTACAGGCCAGAGGCTCAGGGGCAGTGAGAGGCTTCACCAGAGACAGAATGGGGAACAGAACAGGCATATTGACGCAGTACACTGCTGAGGGGAGCAGCGGGTGGATCAGGAGAGGTCTGCCACGCCATGTGGTCACCTCCGGGGAAGGCGGGATTCGAACTCATGTGGAAGCGACTTTAGATTCTCAGTGTTGTGATTTAACCCGCTGCTCCACCAGGGAGGGCCGGCCACTGGATTTTTTTAAGTACATGGACATTGTTATAAAATGTCCCAGTTTCTTTCACAACATGCTTTTTTGCCTAACATTAGCCTTTATTTCTACCTCATTGACTAAGCAGAAATGTCAGAATTTTTTAAACTCTTATTAAACTAGACTTATAAACAAAATTCCTATTCTTTGCTAATTATGCAGAATGATACTATAAAATATTAAAATAAGATGTTTTCCCCCATAAAAGCTTTAAATGGTCAGACATCTGTAAACCTTTCCTTGTTTCCTTTGTTTTCCTCTCAGAACTGAACATTTTCTCTTGTTCGTTTTTTATTTTATTTTCCTTTTATTTTCCTTCCAGGTTCTCCTTTGATGATAATTACAGAAAATTCCTAGAAGTAACATGATAATCTTCTGTTAGCCTTAAAAGTCAGTCATTTCATTTCTCTTTATACTGTTGGTTCTTTTTTTGGGTTTTTATGTGATAAAAGATTATTAAATATATACTTGTTTATTACAAATATTTTGAGTCTTTTTTTTTCCCTTTGGCACAAATATAAGTACAAATGCTCTGTAATCTGAATTAAACAGTTCATATAATAGTTTTGCTATACAGTCTCTTGTCATTACACAGTAGGTTATGGTTAGATCATAACATACAACACTACCTGAGCTGTATATCTTACATTTGCAGTCAGCCTATTATAGATGAACTCTGAAAATTCAAGAAGGCTTTTTGTGATAAATGCGTGATGTTTTCCTTAAAGTATGTAAGGCCCTTGAGAGAACTTGACTTACTTGCCTGTAATTTTGTTATAAGCTTTATTGCTATTTATTTAACTTGAAGTTTATTGCTCCTGAATACATTTTCCAGTGTCTTCCTGTTGAGTGACACACAAACTTTATTTGCTATAACATTTTCATTTTTGAACATCATTATTTTACTTTGCTTTTTGTTCTTTGCTTCAAATATATTTGACATTAAGGCAAGATTTATAGAAAAATGAAATTTGGGGTGCTCTAGATTTTAAATATGAATATGAATGGAAACCTGGAAAATCTGTATGTTTGATTGAAGCAGGTTTTCTTCCCCTGTGCTCTCAGACTCGTTGACCCACCTTCAATACTTACCATGTATCTGTATGTAATGTCAGCATTAAAGGCCTTCTATAACTATATGTTCTTTTAGTTTTCTTTGATTCCCTTCCAATTTTCCTCTTGGTTGGCTGATTCCCTCTGTGAATATCTCATGTTCATATCTTCTTTGGAAGGAATATTTTTTTACAGACCATTTTTCTCCCTGTCATGTTCTTCCTCTTCCTTAAAACCTGACCAAATTCCCTGAAGCCTTCCTGTAACATTCTCATGTTGAAGCTGAATTTTCAGCTCATGTTTGATTGTGTCCATGAATATTATTTATCTACTACAAGACAAATTAATCATCTGTTTTCTCATAGGACTTAACTTTCTATAGCTCATGTCTGGTCTAACTATATGCAAAGACACCTAGTTTCTCTAGACCAGCAGTGGAGGAAAAAGAATGTGGAAATAGTGAAGTCAAAGCTTTTATAACCATTATAGCTGATTTTCTTCCCTCACAGCCTTATCAATACACAATGTAATTGCAATTCCTAGTACACTTGGTCATCTGTTTTTAGTGTCCTCTTATGAAAAGATACAATCAAGCAAATCTTATTTTCCTCATCTGTGAGATGGACTTTATGGATGTGTATCCTCACATCTAGGATCCCCTTTGATGGTAAGATATACCATTAAGTTATGTATCTATAGAAAAATAACACTGCTGCCCATAAAATTGTGTCACAGAGACTCACTACTACTTAGAGTTCATCTTTTATCCTTACTATAATGACTTTTATCATTGTTTCATTATAGGCTTAGTTATCATATCTGCATATGTACTTGGCATATAAGATGAACTAAAGTAATTCTTTCGTGAACAGTGTTTCAATCTGTGGCAGCTTCTCTCTGAATGCTCATTTCTTAGGAACATCCCATAATAATATCTGATATGAAACCTTTCTTCTTCCACAATCATTGGCTTCATAACTTCAACTCATTAATTGAAATTTTGGAGCCTTGCTTATTTGCCTTTACATTAGTAACAAATTTGTATTCTCATTATTATTTGCAGCAAATATGATAATACAGGAGATGTGAAAATGTTAGTTTTTTTGTAAAGTATTACTTTAAATTTAATCTCCCAGGCCTGGGCTCACTTGTTTTCTAATATTTAGCTTCCTTCAAACAGAAAAATAGACAAATTAGACTATATGAAATTAAATATCACTATACAGTGACGGAAACTATTACAAAAAAATAAGAAGACAGGGCCTCTGATGCTGCAAGGGTGCTGAAGTGGAGGGAAAAGACAGTGCTATCAAGCTATCCCATCCACTGAAGCAGGAGTTCCATCCCCGCTCTCCAGGGAGACGACCCACATGGACCATCAGACCTCTCCTGTCTCACAAACCCACAGCTCCCCGCCAGCAGTGAGTTTCAGTCAGTCTGCCTGTTCTGCTCCCCATTCTGTCTCTGGTGAATGCTCTCACCCCCTGCACTTTTGGCCTGAAGCCCAGATCTTGTATGCAAAAATAAATAAATCTTTAGAAAAAATCCTTTATCAACGAAGACATACTGATGGCCAAAAAGCACATGGAAAAATGTTCATCATCATTGTAATACACATTGTAACAAATCAAAACCTCAGTGATAAAACAAAGCACACTTGTAAGAATTTCCCAAATCAAAATTACCAAGAAACAGGTGCTGGCGCGAGAACATGGAGACAAAAAACAAACAAACAAAAAAACCCTCATACACTGTTGGTGGGAATGTTGAAGCATTCAGAATCTTTGGAAAAAGTTTGCAAGTTTATAACAATATTAATATTGGTGTACATTAAGATCTAACAATACCACTTTCTGTAATCTGCCCCAAAATTGGAAACACTAATTTGAAGGGATATGTGTTCATTGTTCATGAAGAACAGTTTACAGTTAGCCGAGTTATGTTAGGAACCTAAGTACCTGATGACAGAGGAGAAAATTAACAGGACTTGGTTTATAGGAACAATGGAAATACTAATTTATTACAAAAGAAAAGATGAATTACTGCCATTTGCCAGAGCATGGGTGATACTTTCAGTGAATATACTAAGCAAAATAATCAGAAGGACAAAGAGACATACTGGCTTATTTCATGCATATTGAATAGTGAGAAGCAAAACTCATGAACTGAATAAACTAAGCAATCCGTAGAATTCTGACTATAGAGCTGCAGTTACTAAAGGGGTGAGGAAGTAGAGAGAGAAGTTAAGAAGGGCAGTGCCCTGTGGAGTATGTTCAAATATTATGTGTGTGTTGGCCGTAGGTGTGCTATGTTGACATACTTCTGGGGTATTCACATATACCTGCAAATAATAAATGACTTTATAAGCTATCCTTTACATTTATAGAAGTAATACAATAAAATAAATAAGACCTGGTTTATTTTACAATATCTAATATGCTTAAATGTAATCGCATATTTTGACATAATTAATTATCTAAAATTTCATTATAATTGAATGTCTTTTAAAAGTTAATATCCTATTTTATATTGATATTATGGAGTTTGTATAAGATTCAATATGCATTTCAATGTATTTACTGAATATCTGCGATGTTAGCTATCCAGTCCTCTTATTTATAGCATAGAAATCAATAGACCATGAAGAACACCTCAAATAAATCACAAGCATCTCTGTGGGGCAAAAGTTGTGTTTGTTATGTTCCTTATATCCTACCATGAATATTATTCTGAGTTTTCTGGCTATTACATCAATATCTAGTGACCTTCCAAACTACCTCTATTATTTTTAGTACCATAAAACATGATTTTTGTTATTTTCCTTGAAAATAAATCAAAATTAAAACTTTTAGTCTATGGAAGGAAAAAAAGCTGTGTAAAAGAAAAGTTGGTTTTTTTGTAAGTAGACTCAAAAATATTTTATGACAATTGGAAAAAGTTAATGAATTTGGTAGAAGCAATTGTAAGGTAATACCATCTTTTAAAGTTATCATCATTACACTTAACTGTAGATGTAAAGGTCACTGTTGTTCTTTTGCTTTATATTTTGCACCTAAAGGTATGTTATATGACATCTCCAATTTGGGCAAAATAAGAACAAAACAGTATGTTTCTCTTTCTATATTTCTCTAAATGTGTCTTTTTTGACTCTGTTTATTTTCATCCTGAACTTTCTTCTGTAGTTACTGGGTAAGTGGACATATAAATCATAATGAAATATGGCCTCTTCTCTAGAGGAACTCCATCCCTCCAATTTCCAGATGAAACAACTGGGACTCAGAGAGGCTAAGTAATTTGTCCGAAGTCACAGAGTGTAGTAGGTTGAACTAAAACTCATCTCAGTTTTTTACCAACTACATTTCATAAATATTGATTGGGCATCTGACTGCAATGAATTCTGCCAAATCCTAACTTTCCCGTTTAGTTTTTGAAGTGTCAACCAGATAGCGAAGATTCTCAGGCACATACTTTGGATTTTATTGCAAAGATGTTTATACAAATACTATTTACATGCAATGAGATCAAAATATCATACTGAATTCTCAGCAACAAAAGTATAGAAAATCCTATTACTTGTTTTACATCAAAGGCAATATTACACTTTTCCTAGAAATAGGCTTGGTCATATGTGTATCCTGCTTTCAAAGAACTGGACTTGAAAAATTTAAGTTTACCATAGGGACAAAGAATACAAAGACTGTTCTTACTATAGGATAGTTCTTCACTTTATAAATAGATTCACTGCACACTGCCTTTAAAGAGATTGTCCTTTGGCCCTCCCTGGTGGCTCAGTGGATTAAAAGTCAGCACTAAGAAGCTAGCCTCAGCTTCTTCAGCACAAGTTCAGTCCCTGGCTAGGGAGGTGACCCACATGCGTGGCAGACCTCTCCTGTCTTGCCCACTGCTCCCCTCAGCAGTGTACATCGTCTACCTGCCTGAAGAAATCTGGAATTCTGTTCCTGCTCTATCTTTGGTATTGAGAAACAGCTACTAATTTTTTTCTTCTTTCATCAGATTGTGGACCCACCTTCAAACCACTTTATACTTGGCAAATCCATGAATTCCCTTCAGCCTTTCTCTCCTTATGTGATTTTTTTTAAAGATTTATTTATTTATGCTTACAGAACTGGGGTACAGGTCAGAGGCGCAAGGGTGGTGAGAGCATTCACCAGAGACAGAGTGGGGAGCAGGAAGGACAGATTGACAAAGTCCACTGCTGAGGGGAGCAGTGGGCAGGTCAGAAGAGGTCTGCCGTGCCATGTGGGTCATGCCCTGGATGGGGATCGATCTCGTGCTCCAGTGGCTTTGGAGAGCTTCATAATGCGGTGCTTTAACCCACTGCGCAACCAAGGGGAGCCCCTCCTTATGTGAATTTTACAGAAGTAGTTCCTTGTTTTCTGCGAGGAGATTGCCAAGGCCAAAAGAAAATTGACATTTGTCTCCCAAGCTCCTCTGGTTGTTGACAAAGCAGAGATCAGGGAGTTATAACATAATTCTTAGCAAGTAAACTACTTTTTTTTTTTGACACAGTAGATTAAGCTATGGGAAAAGTTCTGAAATGTAGTTTTTCACAAATTACAACTGTTAACCTCCAAATTACTTCAAGTGAGACAATTTTTTGTTCTCTGAACTCTAACATAGATTGGGTAAATCCTCAAATAGAGTTAGAAAAAAAAAATTATAGGTTAGCAGGATTTGGGTTATTCTCTTACAGCCAGTTATATTGCTATTATCTTTGAAAATTCTAATCTGGATGATAAAAAGTATTTACTGTAATATTTAAATACCTATCTTGAAAAAATTCTCTGAGCTTTATGTCTTAACAGGTTTTACATTTAGGACAGAGTGAGTGACATTGCATTTCCTGATTGGGAGCTATGTAACTAATGAATAGTAACTTTTAGGATAAGTCTAATTCTTCATAGATCTGTATACATTTGTATATTTTAGAAAATACTGATTTCAGCCATTTCCCAGCTTAGGCAATGAAGTTAAATATAAAGTCAAGTTAACAATGTAGCACACATTACACATGAAATCTGTTTATATTTCATTCAGTCAATTCAGACAATAATGAGAAAGTCAACAAATAGAAAATACAGGATGAAACTAGGTTATATATGGTGGTAAATACTGTATGTTATAATAATAACATACAGTATTATGATAATAAACTCTATATATTACCCATAGAAACTGAGAAGATTACTCTTTAAACGAGAATAAGCATGTCTGCTTGTTACACAATACATTTTTTCCCTTCCACGTGTATATGAAGCTCACCCTAAATAATGACTGTATATAAGACATTAATAAATGTTGATTATGAACAAAATATTGTTTCCTTCAAACTATTAGTGGTTTTTTAACTGTCAGCCTTCACTGACATATAATATACATATAGAAACTTGTAGAATGTTTATTTGTAAAGTTTGAGATATTTTTATAAATTGTACTCACCCGCGTAACTAGGACCCAGACTATGAAACAGTAAACAACCTTTAGAAATTTTCCATTTCTCCTTTTCAGGCACTATTTCCCCACTATCCTGAACTTTAAAGCAGAAGAGTTTTGGGTGTTGTTATATCTATCTGTTAAATAATGACAATTTGTTCCAATTTGTGTCTAACTTCTTTCACTCAAAATTATGTCTGTGAGATTCACACGTAATCATCAGTTTAGATCATCCCATCTTAGTGTTGAATATACAGCAGACATTACAATTAGTAAATTTTTAAAGTAAAAAAGCTCATTATCAGTGCATCTAAAATTTTTTTTAGATAACTCATTTATATGCTAAGTGATGTGAAATTTAAATACCCAACAGATTCATAGTCTTATTAGAGATGTATCTTCAGTAGCGGGGACAGAAGTATTAAAGGCTGGTGATATTTAAAACAATACTCAAAATCTCTTTGTTCCATTCTGGATCTTCCACTCACTTGTGCATCTTTAAATGGGAGAAAGTGAGCTATTTTAAGTACTCCAATTTAGAGAAGGCTAACCAATTGTGGTGTGAAAAATAAGCATTTTCAGTAAATGTAGCCAGCTCAGTAGGCAGTACATTAAGTTGTCATGTGCATATAATCTGCTTGGAGGTTATTCTTGTGCCTCTATCCAACAATGTGGTTCCACCCAAGATATGACTTTTCTTTTTTTTTTTTATAGAAAATTTTCTAATCTCTGTTAGACTTTTAGTGGAAATGAACTCTGGAAACAGCTTGAAATGGAAGCATTGTGTACAATCTAAAGAAGTAACACTTAAAATAAACATTTATTTTTATTTTTTAATGCATACAAGAGTTGGGGGTATAGGCCACAGGTGCAAGGGGTGGGGGTGTTTGGTGGGGGAGGTGAGAGGATTCACCAGAGATTTGGGAGCAAATCTTGTGAATCTCCTGAAATATGCTGCTGAGGGGAGCAGCAGATAAAACAGGAGAGTTCTGCTGTGCTCTGTGTTCAACTCCCTGGATGGGATCAGGAATTAGTGTCATGCCTACATACTGCTGAGACTTTACCCACTGGGTCAGCAGGGAGGTCCAGAACTAACACTTTTAAGAGCTCGGTGAGCTGACTTATCACAAAACTAAAATAATGAATGTCCTCTAGGATTCATAGACCCTTTCATGTCTGTTTTATTAGCTCTATTTCACAGATAATGAAGCACAAAATATAGGCGGAATTCTGTCCTAAGGCTTACAAGAATTGACTGTGATACCAGGATTAAAACTCAGAACATGGCCGTCCCTGGTGGCGCAGCGGGTTAAAGCACAGCACTGAGAATCTAAAGCCACTTCCGCATGAGTTCGATTCCCCCCTGCCCCGGAGGTGACCACATGGCGTGGCAGACCTCTCCTGACCCACCCGCTGCTCCCCTCAGCAGTGTACTTCATCGATCTGCCTGTTCTGCTCCCCACTCTGTCTCTGGTGAATCCTCTCACCCTCCGCATCTCTGGCCTGTACCCCAGTTCTGTATGAATAAATAAATAAATCTTAAAAAAAAAAAACTCGGAACATTCTGACTTCAATCTTTGATTTAGAGTACACACTGAATCTGAGTGAGGAAATTGATTAGATTAGATAGTTAGTCAAAATTGCCTGAGAATACTTTTATTTGAATATATGTCTTTATATTCACATGTATACTGTCCCCAAATTATAAGCATTGTTGGGAGTTCCTCTCTTGACTGTTACTAAGTCAATACTTCTCTGAATGTATTTTTAAATACTTGAATTTCCTTTTTGTAAGTGGTCAGCATAAGAAACTTGCCTTTTTAGAAACCAATAAGCTGATGTCTTTGGGTTTTTCTTTCTTACTTGGTCCTAACTTTTATAAATTGAATAATTCTCCCACACATTCACAGCATCCCATCTTAATTCATATCGACTCACACATATAATGTATGAGCCCTCAAAGTAGTTACAAAGAGTGGGGATGACAAGGTGGTGGGGAGGTTATTGAATTAATTTATTTTCAGGTATTCTCTAAATCATTTTCATTGCATTCCTTTTCTCTAAAATTGAATCATGAGGTTTGTTAGGCCAGGCAATAGAATAATGTAGAGAAAAGGTACTTGTAAGTACTATTAGGAATGAAAATGGGAATACAATGACAGGTAAAACGAGGATTTGAAAAATTAGAATGTTAGTAAATTAAAAACACACAAAATGGGCACATTAATAGAATTTATAATTTATTGATTTTGTCTCAGTAAAAATTAGGAAACCTTTATGAACTAAGTCCTTAACCATAGGAAAATGATAATAGGTAATGACTTCCATAAAAAGATTTCTGGTACAGCTGACTAATTTCACTATCAAATTTCCCCTATCAAGTATTCAACTAGTTCAAATTACATTAACAATTTCAGAAGAAAACAAAAAGAAAGTTGTTCAATATACTTTTTGAAACTAGTGCAAGTTTGTTCATAAAGCCAGGAAAGGACAAATTACCAAAAAAAAGCCAATCTGACTTATATACATAGTTGGAATACCCAGAGCAAGAACCATTCATCATCGCCTAGGTCCACAGCACAGGAGTCATCCTTCATCCTCTTTCCCCCTTCTATCACACATGAAATGAATCAGTGGCATAGTATAAAATCCAAGACTCATCATGATGATCCACAGATTTCTTCATGATCTGGCATCTTCCTAATGCATCAATCTCCTGCTCTCTTCTTGGCTTTCTCCATTCTTGACATACTTCTCGCTATTGTGTGAAAACAGTATGCTTCCAGATCAGAAGTTTCTACTTTCATCTTCCTGCAGTTAACTTCCTGTAGCTGTTTGCATAACATTCTTCCTGTTATAGTTCCCAATATCACCTCTTTTAACAGGTCTTCAAGAGCCTATCTCAGCCTTTATCATTCTCCCTAGCTCTACTTTCTGTCTGTATCCCCTAATCTGTTCATTTTTCTTTACATCATTTATCAAAATGGATAAAAAGTGACCATTTTAAATATGTTAGAAATAAATTGTCTTTCTCCATCACTAGAACACGTCTAAGAGGACAGGACTCTTCATGTTCTAGTCTGCTTTACTAACAGCAGAGAGTATGGTGGACAATAAATACATACTGAGGGAATCAGTCTAGCCTAACTCCATTCACAGATGAAAAATGGAAGTTTTGAAAGAGTTGGGGAGTTGCTCAAGTTCTGTTGTTCCTCCAGGAATGGAACAGTTCCTCTTCAGTTATGGTCCAGTGTATTTTCTACTCACCTGGTTGCCATCAGCCTTTAACCCCATGATTCTAGTGTTAGGAGAAAACACATTCCTCTACCAGCGTAGTAGTATATTTATTAATATGTGAAAAAAAAATTTCATGCCTGCCACAATCAAATCAATACTCTATGGAGTTTTCTATATGGATACTGTTTCCAAATAGTGGTCATGTTTCATTTTAGGCCTGCCTTCCTTTTAGAAGTAAGGAAAGTGTTTATTTTCTATTTTGTTCAATTGGAAAATATAGTAATGCGTGTGGATCTGATGGCATTCAGTGATCCCAAATAGGTCATGTGTGGCTCAGTGTAAAGCTCCATTGTTCACCATCATGCTAAGTAATTTTATAGTTAAAAACAAAATCAGGAAAGCTCACAGCGCAAGGGATTATATACAACCATGTATATGTGGTTTGATTTCATTTGTTCATTATGTGCCTCTCACATGGCTGTTATTTTACCCTGGACACACAAAAGAAGTAGAAGCATAATCGTTATAATCAGAAATCATATAATATACATTCTTAAAAACAATGACAAAATAAATGTGAAATAGTATATAAGCAACAAGAGATAGTAAGAGTTAGACTCTAGCCTACCAGGGCCAGTGAAATCCAGAATAAGCAAAATCAACAGGAGGCTGAGTTCATCTAAATAAACAACTTGGAAACTATGTGATACAATTCTGAGACCTTTCTCCTTTATATGGTTAGACCACAGTGTATTGATATGTCATTAAAATTCGTTTATTTTGTTGGCATTCAGGCTGAAAGCCATCGACCACAGTAGACAAAATTTTCTAAGAGTTTAAAATAATTCTTGGGAGATAATAAGACCTGATGCAGTCTTTGATTTTCCAGTCAGAAGCACAATGTTCAAGTGCCTTTTGTTTCCCTTCCAAAGCCAGAGTAGGGCTGTTGTCCTGCTACTGTGGAATATTTCACAACATTTCATCAAAGTTGCAAAACAACAGTTTCTCCCTGGCATATCACTTCAGGCCCCAGAACAAACTAGAAAGGATTTCTCATGCTTTTAGTTTTTTTGTTTTGTTCCCCCCCCCCCTTCTGAGTGATCTGTATCTCTGGATGGTCTGTTTCCTGTCAATTGCCACAAGAGAGACTGATGAACTGCATTTGATTTGTGGATAGAATATTAAGTAATATTTAGGAATTGTCACCCAAACTGCTAAACTCTGTTAATCCTATAAACTTCAAATTTGGGTGATGCCTTTTAAAGGTAATGGACACTGTTTGATGAGAGTAGTTCAGCTAACCAAGCAGTCTGGAGTGGGTGGTTATTCAGAACTTTGTAAATGTCATCCATGTTCTGACTTTACGTCATTTGTAAAGTAGAGCCTTCCACTTATAAAATGAAAAATGGTAACCATTTTTCTTCTTTAAAAAGGGAATTTCTTAGGGAGGAAATTATGTACTATAATATTAGGTTTGGTATAATGAGAACTATAGGGATTTAAAAAAATTGATTTTAGCTACTGAATGTGGAAATTTGGCTTAGAGTAATAAATTTTCTTCATTTATCTTCTTTTCAGAATGTCTCCTTAAGCAGTGTGTATAGGTAAATGAAACATATTATTGAATTTACTTTAAATGTGACATTTGGATCAGAGCAAAGTTTAGCAAAATTGAGACTTGCTGCAATAATATCATTTTGGAGCTTGTTAAAAATGCAGATCCCCAGGCCCCTTGCCCATGCTGCTGAATCAGACCCTCGGGGCAAGGGCAGATAGGTTCTATTTAAAAACAAATAGTCCACATGAGCAAGTGCGGTTGATACACCCAAGTTTGAAAACAGTAGAAGTTTGAGTTGGTAAATAATTATTTACAAGAAGATTGATTTTGATTAGGAAAGGCTCATCAGACGAATAGTTTGGGTAGAGAATGCTGTCCAATTTTCTAACAGTTTGAATATCTCTTTTGCATCACATTGTGTCTAAGAATAAAAATGCTGAGTGTCTAATAAAAGTAGTATATGAGATCAAGTGTGGCATCATCACCCATAAAATCACTTAAGATGATGGTATAGGATGAAGTACATAGGAAGATATTCATTCTATTGTTTATTGAGAAAAATAAGTCACATAATATTGTGTATATTTCAAATATTTCAAAAGATTTCAAAAATATTATGTAGGTATAGGTAAGTAATACACATGGATGAACATATGCAAAGGAGTTAGTGGTATAATATTATACATTATTGATTAGCTTCTTTTTGCTTATCTGGATTTTTTTTTTCAGTTTTAAATAACAAACATTAACTGTTAAAGTAAACTCAAAATGGTTATAAGAGGAAAGTGCCTACATAAGAGAAAGTAAATTTTGAAAGAACTAGACATACATCAGTCCTGAAACCATAAAATTTCTAGAAGAAAAGGTAGGTGAAACTGCATGACATACACTTCAGTAATATCTTTGAAGATACATCACCCAAAGCAGCGATAGTGAAGGAAATGCCAAATAGATGGGACTATATCAAGTTAAAGAGCCTCTTACAGCAAAAGATACATTACACAAAACAAAGAGACTCCCCACTGATTGGGAGAAAATTTTTGCACACAAAACTCGTGACAAAGGACTAACCACAAAGATATACAAAGAGATGATTAAATTAAACAAAAATAAAGTGAACAGCCCCATCAAAAAATAGGCAGAAGAGCTAAAGAGATGCTTCTCCAAAGAGGAAATGCAGACGGTAAACAGGCATATGAAAAAATGTTCAACATCACTCGTAATAAGGCAAATGCAAATTAAAACCACAATGAGATACCACCTCACACCAGTGAGACTAGCACATTTTAAAACAACTAGCAATAACAAATGTTGGTGAGGATGTAGAGATAAAGGAAATATTCTACACTGCCAGTGGGAATGCAAACTGGTACAACCACTATATAAAGTTGTTTGGAGGTTTCTCAAAAGGCTAAAAATAGAGCTTCCATGTGACCCAGCAATAACACTCCTAGGTATCTATCCAAAGGACACAAAAATATTATTCAGAAGGACACCGTCACCCCCATGTTTATTGCTGCTCTATTTACAATAGGGAAAACAACCCAAATGCCCAAAAATAGAAGACTGGATTTAAAAGAGGTGGTATATATATACACAATGGAATATTACTCAGCAATCAAAAAAGATAAACTCATGCCTTTTGCAGCAACATGCATGGAGCTGGAAGGGATCATGCTAAGTGAAATAAGCCAGAAAGAAAAAGGAAAATACTGATAGTTTCATTCATAGCAGGAGCATTAGGGATCAGAGGGGAATAAAAGAGAGTGATAAACAAAGGTAGTAGAGTGAAAGTTAAAACAATGAAAAACTATAGATCAGAGACATTTTATGGGGTTGGAAGGGAGAATCAGGTCAGAACGGGTGGGAAGAGTGCACTGGACTGTGGTGATGGCACACGGGTGAATTGGTGGTGGGAGGTCAATGGGGATTACAACCAGGATGAATAAATGCACAAAATGAAGAATGATGTTAAAAAATTTAAAACTAAATAAATAAAAACAAAAAAATATATATTAAGAGTGAGGTAAATTTTAATTGAAGGACCTTTTTCAAATACATATTATGTCGTATTTCTGCAAAATCAGATAATGCTTTTCAACTAAAAGTGCATATTCGTCATACAGTAAAATAAGTCTTGATCACTGAATTGGTGTATAAGTAGTCTTTTTTGGTCATTGAATTCTATTTTTAACATAATGGAAGAAAAATTATTTTTACTTCAACCATCCTTTCCTTCACTGAAATGTATCCCTTTCTTGTATACATTTATTTTAAATATTTTATTGCAATTAACAGTAAATTGAAATCATGGGTATTTCCTTCAAAATAAGGATTTGAAATATGTTGATTATAAAGGGTTTTTTTTACGTCTTATGTCAGCTTATGTAAGCTTAGAATGGAGTGTGATCCTCAACTCTAAAATACAGCAACTTTATCCGTTAGATTACTCTTCAGGAGGTTAAGCACACATTAAGTAAAAACTTCTATTAATTTATTATTTCTACTTAATGTAGACAAAGGACAAGCCCTATCATATATGTATATATATATATATATATATATATATATATATATTCCATTCACCATTCCAATCATCCGTCCAACAAATATCTATTGAACACAAATAGGACCGTGTATTTCTTGATTTTACTCTGCAATGCATTTTTTTGTCTTTTTTGGGTGGGGCATTCCCACTAGGAATTAATGGTCCTATTAAAAGAAATCTTGATAATTTCATACTGCAGGCAAGCATGGCTTGGCATGGACTACAAAAAAACACTTTTCAGCAAAGAGACAATGATCTCAAAGTCCTTGGGTGTGGATTTATGAAGAAATAATTTTTAATATTTGTTTTTTTTAATAACAATGATAGTAACAGCTTTTTTCAAGTGGAGGCTTTTTAAAACTTAAAAAAAATCGCAAGTATTCATAGTGACTACATTTTTTTTTAAATAGTGATTTGATATTTTCATATATAGTGTATTTTTATTATGCTCTGCGAAATAATTAACATCTCGGCATCTATTACATATAATGACAAAGCATGTGGGTCACACTGATATATTGAAATAACAAAATACCTTCTTAAACATCTCACAAAGTAGATGTCTTATAAGTTATTTGCAAAGATCTACATTAAAAAATAATATTTCCCAATTTTGATGTTAGTTTCTAGACTAAAGAGAAAAGCAGGTTTATATTCCAGGAATTCTCTGTTTGCTCTTGCTAACCTAAGAATCAGCTAGGGAGCTTTGGAAAATAAACCAAAACTTATGATCCTTCTTGTTAGATACAGCCATTAGGATTGGGGATCATCACATTTAAGAACTACTCATAGAACTGTTTGGACGAATACAAATCAGATGTGATGAAACTAAATTAAAAGTTTAAATAAAAGGTTCTAGAAATGCATCTACAGATAGGGAGCGGTTGTTAATGTGTTGGGAAAAATTCACTAAGGTTTTAAATTATACAGGCACTAACAAGCTTTCCACACTGGTTGTCCTGCCTTACCTCAGATCTATTTTTTTCTCTTGTTTTCTGGGACCAATTGTCATTGGTATTTCTGAGTTCTTGTCTGGATTTCAGCTTGTGTTGTGTCCTTTCCTCCCTATGACATACATTTGATATTCATAGTGCGTTCTTTTCTAATGAAACTTCATTGTACCATCCAGAATGACCCATTTTTCTGGTTTCAGTTATAGTGAGGATTACTTTCATTTCCAGTTTGTTTTGCTCAACTTTTGAGCAGTCCATTGATTTCTGTTTCAAGTTTTTTTTTTTGGATTTGACACCTATTGTCTGGTCATTTATATTTCATGCTGTGGTTTTAAATTCTTCATCAGCCTGGGTGATGTTTCACAGGTCAATTGGTGGTAGAAATTCTATGGGGATTACACCTGAAAAAAGAAAGCAAGCATTGTTTAGAAATGAACAATGATTTAAAGTATACACAAACAAATAAGAGATTTGGTATTTCTTCCTTTATTGTCCAAATATCACACTAATTACTTGATCTCACCTTAGTACAGTTTTGTCAGTGAGAGCATCATTCATAGTTTTCAGATGGGATGTCTCATTATATTCCACACAATTCCCTTTCTCTGGGCTACCTGTTTTCATATTAAGTAAGGGAATGAGGGGCATCCAGAACAATTCTTGCCCTCTTTTCATCCTCACCCCCCCCCCACCCCACCACCAGAACTACCTTCAGATATATCTGATATCTTCAATTTTTCTGTTTCTGGCATTACATTAGGGAGAATAGGTTTATTTCTTGTCTGTTTCCTAACAGGGTATAACTCTCAACATTCTTCACTGTGATGTCAATTATCAATCATTTGATTTCTAGTTCTAAAACTTTGGTGATATGTATTTATTGGTATTATCTTTTTTCCTGTTCTATTTGTGTGTGCTTATTTTTGGAGATGTGGGGGGAAAATGTGTGTTAAATTTATCATGGTTAATGGTTTGAATTTTAATTTAATACATATATTTCAATTTATATGAGATTAGCCTATGAATTTATTTTATCTAATAATACCTGAATATAAATAATACTTTAAATTACTATATATACTACAGATGTATAAAAGTGTTCTGTGAATGTGTAAATTAGACTCAGTGGATGCATTTTATAGTCTGAGAATGTCACCATGTACTCAAAATGGGAAGTTGGTACAAAGGTTGAATTTAGACCAAGTTATGTAATGACTTGAGAGTGGTTAATGAATACAGAGCATGATTTATTTGCCATTCTAGCATATTTATGCTATTCAATTCCCTTTTCTGTATCCTAAATTCCCCAGAAGATAAATCAAGATGTTTGTGCCATCTTCAAGAAACAGATTAATGAGTAAGAGGTTCAGTAATAGCTAGAATAGTATAGGTCATACTAATCTGACCAAGCACTTAAACTATTTGAAATATGTTCCTCAGTTGAATTTAAAGGAAAGAAATTTACATGTTGAAGGTTTGTCTTTTTGACTTTCATAACTCAGTGGAACAGGCTTGTGAGAGAGAAATACAGAATTGTTGTTACATAACATGTTGTGAATGCTTGGTTTTGGATCAAGTTGCTTTTATGTCAACTTCTTTGAAGCCACTTAACTTGAATGTTCTATCTATGAATGAGGGCCATAATAAGAGATGTAATTTCATCACTCAAGAATTTCAAGATGATGAAGATTTTGTAAACTTTTAGGGATCATAATTTTTCGATCTCCAGAATTACACTTAATCAGTTAACAGTCATAACAACAAGCAAACAAGGTCTTTATGGGAAGGAAAACTCAGCAACTGAGACAGAGGACATGATTAATACCGAATAGGAAGGACGTAGAGAAGAAGCGTATAGACTCTTTTATCAAGTACATTGATCCCATTGCCAGTCTCAAATCTCAAAACAATAAATTTAGAACAAATGACAAATCAAGTATTGAACTGTTTTTAGGAAAGAGTTGGATAATCAAATATAAATCCATTAATTTAACTAACATTTCTGATCCTCTAGGCATTACTTAGACTGAGTTGGCAATACAAAATGAATTAGATTTCTCAACCTCTTGAATGCTTGAGTAACAACAGTGAATTGTGTAATCACTATGATTGTGGCACAATGATGACAAATGGATCATGAAGTTGTAATAGCAGGAGTGCATATCTTTTACAGGATATTGGTAGTTATAGGAGTAAGATTCAGCTTATGTGACACAAGTTTTACAGCTCTTGCTCTAACCTCAGGTATTAATAAATGAGCATTTCAGAAGCATCATAGCCTAGGTCATTATGACAGTCTGAGGGGTAAAGGACTCTTATGCGTTAGGCCAAAGTAGGTCTTTTGGGAGATTGCTTATGTATGTAAAACAGGTGGGATTTATGAAAATGAGGTCCTCAGGAAATATAATTCTGATTGGTGGAAAGTTTTGAGTAATTGATTGGTCCAATTTCTATCCTCGATTTGGCTTTCCAGTGTGGTTTAATTTCTTCCCACCTGTACCCAACCATTCCCCAGCATGTTAAAGTTTGTTACCTGGCTCTCAATAGTTTACCTGCTCTTGTAGACATTGAGAGTCAGAGTGACTGTTCATTTCTCATTGTACCCTTGTTGATCAATATCTTTATTGAGAATCTAGGATGGTACTTTCATGTGAAGTTGTGTCCCTCTTAAAGGGAATGTTTTAATTCTGTTATTGTTGTGATATGTGTTAGGGTTTTAGGTCCCATTTTAGCTACAAGGTGGTGCTGGTGTCAGGGATTCAGGAAAGTCATTCACAAATTACTCTTTGTTATTATAAACATTTGAGTATGGTCTGTGGCTTTTGCCTTTGAGCAACTTTGACTGTATTCTGTTGTTATCTTAGATCAGCAGTATAAAGATTTAAAGAATGTAGTTAAAAGTACAGATAGTAATAATAAGACAATAACTTGTGTATCTGGTCTCAAATTGTCCCAATTCTTGACAGTAAGCAGCTGACAATGTCAGAAACCTTAAAATTCAACTATATGGGCACAAAAGTTTGAATATCCCTTTTGAAGATATATTTTAGGGATTATCCATTTCTAATTACACCCATGATGGATATTGATCCAAGTACAACATGAAGTATTCACATGAATACTTGAATAAACCATTAAGTATTCACAGTCACCTTCCCCACTGTGGTTTGCAAGGAGATAATTCAGATAGAAACCAGGGAGTCTAAAGAGCATCAAGCTATTATAGCTTTTGTAGTGGTTCTAGTGATTCTATTTACACTTTAAGTTAAATTACTCATTACCTCAATATGTACAATTGCTAGTCCCATCTGGGAGAACATAATATGGAGAAAGCAGTTCTCTCCATGAATTGAAAATAATACCAGGTCACAGCTGTATTACCCCAAATCTTGTCCTCATAATCAGGGTGTTCATTGTTGAAATGGTTTTTAATGATGGAAGGAGCTGGCTTTTGTCTACTTTTCACTTTTCAAGCCCTAGGAGCCAAGACAATAAGCCAAGCCTATGATGGTAAAATGCAGTTAATTACTCCCAGGAAACACCCCCTACATTTCCAAAGGTAAGGATAGACATGAGCCTATATTTGATGCTCAAAACCAGATAAAATATATATCCCACATCTTTCTCTATCTTACTCTTTATTTCAATGGACACAAACCTCTTTTCTGGAATATAGAATTGTTTTCTTAGTAACTTATATTAGCTTTGATTTGTTTTATTAGAATTCTTGACTCTTCAAAGAACTGCTTGTACCAGCATCATTTTTCTACATCACATTAATTTTAAAATGAAAAGAAAGGGTTCTTATAACAATTTGAGTCTACAGGAAACTTTAATGTATTAATGTATTAATCAGATCTATCGTAAGCCTATCACAATTTGACCACATTGGAGAACATGTAATAAATATCTTAGATTTCATTTTGAATTTTAGCCATCTATCAATTTGCTTAGTTCTATAACTTCTAATTGCAAACAGGAATTTAGTTATCTTTGGGATCTAAAAGTAGATACACCTTTTGGAGAATCATTTTGGCCTAATTTGCCTTATTTAGAAATGATTTGCTAAGAGAATACTTAAATGTTCATGGGAAGGCCTACAATTTCAATGGGGTAAGTGTCATTTCCAACCCTCTTTGAGCATGTTGCAGCCATTTTATTTAACCAGAATCTCCCATGACTTTCATTGAGGTGGGAAGTCCTCACTGAAATAATCCAGGTACTCATATCCTACTACAATTGTGTAGAAGTATACAAGAAGCCTTGTACCCAAATTTGAAGATAGAGACTCCTTGTATGCAAACTTGGAGACAGAGACTTTTAACCCAAACTTCTTGATGTAATAGTAGCTCTTAGAATGCTTGAATCCTAAACATCCCAACAAATCCTTTCCTCCAGTGACAAAGGCAAAAAAGAAAAGAATAAGAGTGTAGATAGGAAAACGAGGTCTCAAAGTTATGATCCACAACCAATGGATGGGAGTTACTGATCCAACAGTACTCAGCACGTCAGTCCTGCTCCACTGGGAAGCACATGACTGGCCACATTGTAGTTCTGTAGTCTTGGAATGCCATGATGGGTCTCTCAATGCTACTAGTAAACCAAGAATTTTCATGTTCCATACCATATTCTGGTCAAGTTACAGCAACTGAGTTGCAGCTGGAATGTAACAGTTGGAGTGTAGCAGCAGGTGTCACACAAGTTGCAGAAACTTAGTGATTCTTGCTCTAGTCTCTGTTTTTCTTCTTGCTCTTCTACTGTGGTGTTTCAGCTCATGTTCTCAAGCCACAGTGATTCAAGAATTTCGCTTGTGTTTCCAAACCTAAAAATTACTTGAGCATTATGACCAAGTAGCTCAGACAGAACTGGATCAAATAGGCAAAGGAACAAGTCTATACAAATGATATGTTCAGTCACTACCTTCTATTATGGTGGAAAGAACTTCTAGATGTGATTGGCCAAATTTCAATCGTGGACATTGCTTTCTAGTACACTTTCATTGCTTGCTGGCTCAGGTATATTCTGTGAACCGCCCTGTATGCCAGAGTGCCTGAAGTTGCTATGGTCCAACCTCCAACAACCTTTATCTCTGTTTAGTTGTTCTCCAGCTTCATTTTTGTTTGCTTTTTGTTTTAATTGTCAATCTGAAATTTGCAGGCAACAAACTTAGGCAGGATACTTAATGGAAAGAGCAATATAAATACATGAATGTATAAAACAATATAGCATAATCACCATTACAGGTTGTTTTCATTGACTGGTTCACAGAATTTGACTTGTGTTTTTCTGTATAACAAAATAATGCAAAATGGGTACCTATAAATCCCCCACAAATGTGATGTGATCAAAAATTTATTTTATCATAGTTTCTGTAGGACACAATTTGGTATGGACTACCTGAGGGACAAATTTCAGTGTCTCAAAATTCCATATTCAGGGTCTCAAAAATCCATAATTAATTTCTTGGCCAGATGCATAGTCATCTGGATTTCAGGGGCCTTTTCTAAGCTCATTTAACTTGTTGGCAGATTTCATGGTAATTTGATTTTTCAGTGCCAGCAACAATCTCAAGTTCTTCAACTCTTTTATTTTAGAAATGCCTATTTCATCCTCTAAGGAACTCTCAGTATACTGGTCAGGTCAGTCCAGGACAATCTCTTTTGATTAAATCAAAGTCAACTGATTAGGAACCTTAATTATATCTGCATAGTTGTTTCATATTTATTATGTAATGGGAGATCATCTTGGAAGTGATTGCTCATCACTGTTGCTATATCCCTTTGTGAGATTGAAGTCAACACATCCTATGGAAGGAATAGGGAAGAAATTTCATGATTGTATTTCTCATCTCCATAGTGTATTTTTGTTACTATAAAGCACACCATACTTAGTTGATGGAAATATGTCCATTTATTGACTCATACGATGTTGTGTTGAAAGAAGGAAAAGTAATCATTCCTTCTGTAAAGTATCTAACTAAAAAGAAGCAGAAAATCACATGTTTTCATGGTTCACATTGTTGGATTTTCCCCTTTCCTTTTTATTTTAATTACAAAAGCTCCCTTAATACGGTTTAAATTTTTTTTCTCAAATAATATCTTCCTGGGTAAACAAATTAGTAAGTGACAAAGAACTATGCATCATTCTGAGACTTAAGGAGTCCCTTTGCCCATAAGTGGAATCTGTATTAAACTTAAATCTATTTGCTGTTATACCTTTCTTTCTACCTGCTTCCTGTCTTCTAGCCCTTCTGCCCTAATTTCTTCCTTTCATCTTATTTTTATGGCTAGTTAAGAAAACATCACTCGATTGATCCAAATGCTATTGCTGTATTCCCTCAGTAGAATCCTCTTTGGGAATTGCCTTATTGTGAAAATACATTGTTGCAAATGGCCTGACTCCAAGTAATCCTGCCATCACTAGCTTGCTGCCTTTTGGGATTTGTACCATTCTTGGTGGTGCCAGCAGACCCAAATGGTGTGGAGTGTTTGCCTCACCTACTCTACTCCTTGGCAAGGTCTGCCTGGAGCTGTTGCTTCTGGGCGGCTTCCAAGTCCTTCCCACTACTTTTGGGGTCTGCCAAGACCCACCACACCTGCTTGCCTATTCTACCTGCTCATCTGGTTGCTGGTTTCCTTCTCTTCTGGATGCTGTTAGTCTGTGCTCCATTTGTCTGTTTCACCTTCAAGGGTTGTTAACTGGAGTCTGCTGCTCTAGATGGGAGTAGATGAAGGATGCCAGTCGGGCATCTTTCACTGTTGCTATCTCCCCACCTTTGATGTAGATAGAATTCTGTATTCATTATAACAGTCTACTGATGTGAGGGAAATTCCACTTGGGCAATAATTTGTTTTTTATAGGATGTAATAATAAATATTTCACACAAACAAAAATAGGTAGAGATTTGGTATTTGTATACCAAAAGAAAGCTATAATAAGAACAGCTTTTTAGGAAATAGTGAAGTAAACCAAGATGAAGAATAGGAAGTTAGAAGGAATTAAGAGAACAGAAAAGATTAAAGATGCAAGGAAATGTAGAACATTATAAGCACATGTATGCTGTTAAAATAATAATCCTTTGTGCTGTTCAAACATTGTAGGAGAAAATGGAAAACAACAGGAACAGAAATGATATGAGGGAAATCAGAAAAGTTGATGTATTTTAATCAAAAAGATTTAAAGTTACTTAAAGTCTTTATAGTAACTGGAATATTATTAAAGTTCTTTTTTGGTAGACACTAGTAAGTATTACATATTGTATTTCTCAGAGTAATCAATGACAAATCTAACACCAAGTTGAAAGAATGAATACACATCAGATAGTCCTGGAAGAAATGGAATAATAATGAAAAACAATAAAAATGCAATTGCTCAAGGGAGTTTGAAATAAAAAAAACAGGTGGGAGAGGTAGAAAGTTATTTCAACTAAAATGTATCATAATTTCATTAAATGTAATTGGGCTAAATATTCGAAACAAATTATAAAGGTTAAGAAATTGGGATTAAAAATTACATAATGATTACAAAAGACACAATTTAAATAGAAAATAGGTTGAAAGTAAAAAGTATTTGCCATGTAAATGCTACCCAAATGGAGGCTGCTACATTTATTTGCATTCCAGAGTAAGTCAAGTGAATGAGTAAAGAGTTACTCTTGAATATATATACATACAGGGTTTTTTGGTTTTTTTTTGAGATTTATTTATTTATGCATACAGACTGGGGTAGAGGCAAGAGGTGCAGGGGCAGAGAGAGGCTTCACCAGAAACAGAGTGGGGAGCAGAACAGGCAGATGCATGAAGTACACTGCTGAGGGGAGCAGAGGGCAGGTCAGGAGAGGTCTGCCATGCCATGTGGTCTCCTCCCTGCAGGCAGGGGTCCAACTCATGGGGAAGTGACTTTAGCTTCTCAAGTGTTGTGCTTTAACCTGCTGCGCCACCAGGGAGGGCCACATATAGGGTCTTTTAATGATAAAATAAAAGCCATCTCTTCAGAAGAAATAAAAGCAATCTTAAACTGTGATTGACTTAGTATATTATGTATAAAGGAAATATTTGAAGGGATTAAATCACATTGGTAGTTTAATATATTCTTCTCTTTCAGTTAATTATAAAATAAATGTAAACATATAGAATATCTGTGTACGAAATAAACAACTTGAACTATGCCTATTAATTTAGGCATAGTTGAACTATGCCTATTAATTTAGGCATAGTTGAACTATGCCTAATAACTTAGGCATAGTTCTCATTATTAGGCATAGTTCTCAAATGTATTTTAGTATTTACCAAAAGAGATCTTATTCTGGACCACAGGAAAAATCTTAGTGAATTTCACATGGGCTGAAATAATAAGTATGTTCTTTAAAATAGTGGAATTAAGTTAGAAAATCCCCAAATATTTGGAGATCAAGTGAAACACTTCAAAATAAATCACAGATTTGAAATGGCATTTCAAGTTTGAAATTAAAGCTACAGCAGACGGCATAGGAGTAAAGTTAAATCCTTAAGGATGCATCTATTAGGAGTGAAGGAAGAATGAAAATTATCTATCTTAGGCTGTTCAGTAAAGAGTAGAAATAAGGAAATTTATAAAAGGTAAGAGCTGAAGTTAGTTAAGAATTACAGGAAAGAAATAAAAATATGTAAGAGGGAAATAGATATTACCACTGAAAGTCTCTCCCTGTTGGCAAAAGGGGTTAAAGACCAGCACTATGAGACTATCACAGTCACTGCAGAAAGAATTCAATGTCCTGCCAGGGAGGTGACCATCATGGCTGGCAGACCTCTCCTGACCTGTCTGCTGCTCCCCTCAGCAGTGTATTTCAGTAAATTTGCCTGTTCTGCTCTCCATTCTGTTTCTGGTGAATCTTCTCCCCACCGCCCCTCAACTCTGGCCTGTACCTCAGTTCTGTATGCCTAGATAAATCAATCTTAAAAAAAGAAAGAAAGAAAGAAATTACCCCTCAAGATTAGTTTTTTTTTTTTAATTTTATAGTAATTTATTTTTACATATTTTTGTGCATTTTTCCATCTCAGTTGCAATCCCCTTGGGTTTCTCATCACCAAATCACCCAAGTGCCCTCACCATAATCCAGTGCATTTCCCTCCCCCCATTGTTTTTGATCCCAATTTCTTTTATGCTGTTAACCTTAAGTTGACATGTAAAGCTGAGAAGAGCTTCACAAGAAAACAATTAGATCAATTATCTATCATGTAGACAAAATTTCCTAATAATAATAATAAAATTTCCTTCAAATAATAGCAAGTTAATTTTTTTATATATGTTCACACATATAAATACACGTGTGTGTGTGTATATATGACATACATATTGACCTGTTGTTTAACCTAGGTGTGCAATGTTAGTTGAACATTAAAAGAAATAAATATAATTCACTATCATAATAGAATAAAGAGGAATAGAATAATAGGAGAGAATTAGTGATAGATTCATAATTGTTGACCAAAAATTAAAGAGATCTTCCTGGATATAATAAACGGCAATAAATTATTATTTTTTTACTAATTAAATATAGGATATTGCAGACTGAATAAAATATAGATGTCAACTTTGTATTTTCTTATTTTACTACTAAATTTACTGTTAAATTCAGCATTACCCTGTACCTGTTGATAATAAAATGAAGCAAGGAAAGGAAGCAAAATATAAAAGTTCGAAGGTATATATATTGTTAATTTTGGGCAGTTATCATTATATAGGCATAAATTTGTTTAGTATAGTGATAATATACTAGAATTTAAAAGTCAATTTGGCAGTGATAGTGATAGTGATTGCAATGTATGCTATTCAATGTCATTTCATTTAAATATTCATGCAATATATGAATAGAAAGAAAAAAATACCATGTATTTTAATACAAAAATAAAATCACATTCTTGTGGCATAAATGACAGTAATTACATATCTTAACTAATAGAGGGACCTATCATGTTCATGAACTGAAATATAAGTAATTAGTTATACAGAAATAATCAGGTGTTGTTTCAATGTTTTATCTGCACAAAAAATTCACAGTTAAAATTCCTTAAGGATTTTGTGTAATTTACTTACTAATGGGCATGAAATTAAAAGGGTTATGATAGATAAGCCTATCTTTAAGAAAGAGAACATTTTGGAGGAGTTTGCACAAGAGAATAGGTACAGTCTTTAGAACAGTTAGTTATTCTTGTAGGGATAAACAGAACAATTCAACAGAATAAATGTTATTAATTCCCCCACACATATCAAGCCTTCAGATTTATGACCGTGAACATGTTGAAATGCAGCGAAGTATGGGGATGTAAAAACGACATTGAAAGCACTAATCATAAGAGAATATAGTTTAAATTGTATCTCATTAAATTTTAAAGCTTTTTTGTTGAAAGATATGTGCATGAAATAACAATTCAGGAAGTTTACTAAGTTATTTTCCATAAGGTTATGTGACAGAGAGAGTTAAAGTATCTTCTTTAAAAATATGAAAGAACAAACACTTTGGGTGAAAAAATTTAAATAGACACATTACAAATGAGAACTACTACGTAACATATATATATTATTCAATATTATTCCATCAGAAATGTAAATTAAAGCCACAATAAACCAACACACATATACCAGAATAACGAACATTTCAGACTTGTAGCACCAAATGCTGATGAAAATGTTGAACATATATATATTGTCCATGGATGTTTAAATTAACATAAAAATTTGGGGAAAAGTATAGAATTTTTAAAGAATCAATCAAGCAAATTTCTCCTCACCCAGCAGTCTTATTCCTAGATAGGAGAAAGAAAAGAAATGCATCTACCAAAATTCAGTAATGTAATTGTCAATAGCATATTTATTTAAAACAGACTAACCTCTGTGCACAGTAATGAATAAAAAAAGTATTTTATCCATTGGAATGATGTAAAGAAATAAAAAATAATAAATTATTTACATGAATATGAGCAGTAACAGCATGGCTACCTGTGTTACCATATATGGGCAATAGCACAATGACCAAGACCGGACTTACATCCAGGTGTACAGCGCCATATCAGCTTACTAAAACTGAACCTAAAGCCAATGTAAGAGATATTTTCCCCTCTAGCACTCCCAGTAGCTGAGGACTCCACCCTAGGGAGCTTGGTATCTGCTGCTGCCCAGGAGCAATAAACTCTACTTGTTCAGCCTTGTGGCCAGTCAGAAATCTGGACAAACAAATCTAACAGGCATCAAATAGATATTAAATAACAAGACACAAAAGAGTATCTCAAATGATTAAAGTTATATAAATTTTAACACAGTGAAAATTAAGGTTTTCTGGGTAGTAGTCACCTCGTAGGATTGCTTTCTGGCAGGGGGCACAATGTAGCCCTCTGGAATTCTGGTAACATTTTTTATCTTCTTTTGGGTAGTAGTTACATGCTTCAGTGTCTGTATCTGCCTTTCTGTATGTCTATCAATCATCTAACCTGTTAATATTTTAGCAGTTCTGAATTTTCAGCCAGAGTACAAATGTCTGTTGGGTGTTTGATGTCAATCAGAGAAAATAAAATATATCAACTGTGTTATGCAAATTTTGAATATTAAAATGGAGTTAAACGAGAATAAATGTTCTGAATTTTTTCTACTGCAACAAGACATGTTTATAAACAAAAGTGACCAACATACAAATAATGGAAGGAAGATAGAGACATTCTGACAATGAAACAGAGACAGAAATGAGAATGGTTGTCGAGATATGTATACTCCCACTGAGGTATTAAATGCTTTTTAATTAATTAATTAGCTAATTAATTAATTAATTTTAAGATTTCTTTATTTATCCATACAGAACTGGGTTACAGGCCAGAGGTGCGGGGTGGTGAGAGGCTTCACTGGAGACAGTGGGGAGCAGAACAGGCAGATCAAGAAAATACACTGCTGAGGGGAGCAGCAGGCGGGCCAGGAGAGGTCTGCTGCGCCATGTGGGTCACCTCGGGGGCGGGCGGGGATTGAACTCATGCTGAAGTGGCTTTAGCTTCTTAGTGCTGTGCTTTAACCTGCTGCGCCACCAGGGAGGGCCTAAATGCTTTTTTAATGAAAAATCAAATCCTACATATTGTTACTGATAAGAAAGAGAATAAGACAATACCTTTGTGTTAACTGGGAATTTAGTGAGTTTATATATGATCAGATTCAGGGTTCACATTTTGGAGGTACCTATTCCATCTCCATAATGTGGGATACCAGTGTCCTTCTTTGTTATTTGTTGTATTCAATTTGCGTGTATTGATCTTTGCTTCTTTTTAAAGAATTGTCCTGGATTATAAAATGATCATACTAATAATTTTTTGTTTCACTTGTGGATCATTATCATCCTATTTCTCCGTGTTTACTTTACTCTTTCCCCAGTGATATTTCAGCTTTATATTGGTAAATCAGAGTCATTTGACATAGTAATCCGCAGGAATGATATGAATTCTCTAAAGCACATGTAAGGATTTTTTACTCCTTATGTCAAATTCCTGGAATTGTCGACAAGAGTACAAATGTCTGTTATGTGTTTGATGTCAATCAGAGGAAATAAAAAAATATCAGTTGTTAGTTAATATTTTGAATATTGAAATGGCAGTAAATAAGGAACACTTTAGGTTGTTTACTAAAAAAAGGAACTTGGTAAATTTTTTTTACGTAGCAGAGAACGAGCTTATGTGATATGGGAAAGCAAGAAATTGTCCTTGATATAAATAAGTGTGTATTTCCTCATTTGTTGGAAAAAGAGAAAGAGAAGGGGAATTTGAAATGCTCAAAGACTCCCATAATCTTCACATGTCAGGGAAGCTATTAATTTCTCAATAGATTTCTGATGTTGTAAAGTTTATGATAAGCAAGATAGCCTTTAGGTTGGATGTAAGTTCTCAATGAAAATGAAACTAGGAGATACTTTATTTGATTATTGCCATAGATCACTTTTTTTTTTTCTTTTTTTAGTCTCAGGGATGCTGTTAACGTGGCTTTGGGCATTCAAATGAGAACTTTGCCAAGTCTTGCCTGTGGTGTATAAATGTTATTTATTCCCTACAACTCATCCTCATCAACATTTGTTATGTGCATGTTTTGATATATATTCAGAATGGCCATCCTAAGAGCTATGTGGCGTTATATCATTTTGCCTTTGATTTAAAATTTTGTGCAGTCTAGTGAAGTTGAGTACAGTTTTGTTTTGTTTTTCATTTTTACCAGTTTATTTAGATGGATGGTCATTTATGAGTTATCTTTCTTTTATTTTTATGTGCATATTTATAAGCATCATTCGAAGCACTGCTTTAGCTGTATCCCATGCATTTTTATGTAATATTTTCATTTATTTCAACTTAATTAGTAATTGCTAACCCTTTATTTAAGTTTGTTATATCCAAATGTGCTATTTTTCACATTTATGAATTTTCCATATATCCTCCTGTTCATTGATTTTCATTCCATTCCACTATGATCAAAGGTGATTTTTTTTTCCCCTCTTATTTGGTATAATATATAGTCTATCCTGGAGAATGTTCCATGTGTACTTGATAAAACATATTTTGCTGTTGTTAGGTGGAGTGTTCTACATTTGTTTGCAGATTTAGTTGTTATATTTTGTTATTTTGATCTGTTGTCTTACTGACCTTTTGTCTACTTGTTCAGTACATTGTTTATAGTGAGATATTGAGGTCTAATTCTCCTTTCAATTTATTTTATTTTGATGTACCATTTGTGAGACTTTTATTTACATATTTACTTGATATATTGTTTCTTTTATCATTATTATATGTCTTCCTCTACTAAAATTTTTTTCTCAAAATTGATTTTTTTTTATATCAGAATTGCTACACCGGCTTCTTCTTTTTTATTTGATAATTCTTTTCATGACCTATTTTTTTTTTCTATCCTTTCACTTTCAACCCAATTGTATCTTTGACTCTAAAATATGTCTCTTGCATTCAAAACATAATTGTGTCATTTTTTCTTAATTTTCCCAACCTATGCCTTTTAACTGTAATGTTTAATCCATATATATTAAACTACTATCCAACAACACAATTAATAATTCAGCTTTATGCTGTTGCCTTGTAAATGAGATGTGTTTGGATAAGTATTAAAAACAAAATAATCCATTTATACTGTCATTTATATTTATCTGCATCATTTATTTTAATAGTATTCTTTATTCCTCCTTGTGGATTCAGTTAATGTCTATGGCCCTATATTTCTTCCTGAAGTATTTCTTCTAGTATTTCTTATGTAATGGACTAATAATGATAAATTCTATTTTTGTTTATGTAAACCTTCAGACTTCCTTGTTTTGTAATATCAAATCAACTCTTGATTTATTTCATATCCTTTATGCATGACATAGAGGATTTCTTCTTTTTTTTATTTCATTCATTTATGCTACCAATTTGCAAAACATCATTGCATTTTTATTTCTTTATTTTAATATATTCCTTACATCATCCTTCATTTGTGTACAATGTATGGTTTCCCAGTGAAATTCCCACCACCAGCTCACTTGTGCACCATCACCATAATCCCTTGTGCTCCTCCCATTCCTGTCCTGGTCCTTCTTCCTCCTCCTCCCTGGCAGAATGTTTCTGATCTATAGTTGCCTGATGACTTTGAATTGTACTGTTTAGTCACTTTTTCCCCCTTGATTCCTTGTTTGTTTTCTCTGTATTCCTCCTATAAGTGA
>NW_004567120.1:14106199-14108361 GCF_000260355.1 Condylura cristata
CTTAGACCGCTTTATTGAATTTTTCATTTCAGTTAGTGTACTTTTAAGAATTGCTATTTCCATTTAATATATTTTAATCATGTTTGTCTCTTTATTTAAATTCTGTTTGATGGAAACATTCTTCTGGTAAATGTTTTTGTAATGGAATACTAAAAGAACTGCAATTCAGTACATTTCCCCCTCTGATTGCTAGACTGTAGTTTTCAGTATGATTGTGGCATTCTGATGTTCATGTGTTATAATACAATTGGTGAGGAGTGTGGTATTCGTGCCAGAGGACATGCTATGGAACATGAAGTTTTCACTGAAATTGTCTAATTTTTCTTACAGAAGCTCTCCACTGATTACTGTCAGTTTTTTGATTCATTTCCAGAATTTTGAAAAGTTGATACTGGTAATTTTTCCTAGTGTTTTCATGGAGAAGATGATTTTGGGGAGGTCTTTGCCTTGCCATACTTCCTAAACAGTGTTCAACAAGGAAACATCAATTGAATGCACTGAATGAGGAAATTTGGAATTTATTTTTGTAGATTCAAGGAAGCTCTTGCTTGAAATCCTTGTGATTATTTGTAGTTTTAGAATTGCCACCAAATAATAGAATTGATGTCTATTGTTTATTTGTGCGGACAAAAGAATCAAGATAGATATTAGAATTTTTAATAACTTAAAACTTTCATTGAGAAATTTATGACTAGTTGATGTAAAACTTGTTGAATCTTTTATGAACAGATGAACAACAAGCACTTCCTAACCACCTTATGTATACTCATCTCTATCAGAGTGGAATTGGGCAAAGTAATGATGTTTTGGTCACCACCCTTATAGAATATTTAGAATCTTATTGGAGAAAGAACTCTACTTTGTTGTCTACAGTAAACCTGCAATATTATCAGGATTCATTACTGAATTGTTTGAGGTATATATCACATGTCATTGTGGTTCAAATGTATTATATTACACAATTCTGACATGGGCATTTCCATCTTTATAAGCTTTGTAGAGCTAAATATATTAACTCTATGATCATGGCTTTTGGTTCATAATTTCCACAAACAAAATATTTGTCATTTCTTGTTATCGTTGTTTTGTTTTTTAAAATCTAGATCAGGCCCAAATTCACATCTTCTCAGATTTTCATGCTCTAGTATATGGTCAGTTTGGAGTGAAGACTGAATTGCCTTGAATTTGGCCAATCTAATCCAATATAAGTGACCTTGTGATCTGTGTTCACTTAAAAAGTAAATGTGTTTAAGTCATATGAGTGTTGTACCATGTTAAAATGACCACTGCTCTCACTAAGTGTTTTACTTCCATCCAATTTATGCTTCCCAGCACTTCTAGATATTTTCAGACTGTAACTTTCATATTGGGTTAAACTCTTCACTCATTTGGAGAATTTTGCTCGTCACACTGTTCTCTTATTTACTGTCGAATGGTTTCATGACAAAAATTTCTTTGTGGAGATGATCACCATTATTTAGAGCTAACCAGTACTAGTGAGCTCAAACTGAAGAGCTCAATTTGATGAAAGCACAAAGAGATGCACTATTTTGTGGCTTTAGACTCTACCCTGTTTTTCAGTTTTTCTTTAGATCTGGAATAAGCCTTCTCTCAAACTTGAACTCAGTGAATATGGGAAGATGACATAAACCTTAGTTTTCTCAAAGAATATTGTCCAATAGTTTGTTTGTAAATATTTTCTAGATTTATTGAGTGAATATTAAATGAACTAAATAAAATGTGGGCAGCTCCAAATATTGTGATCATAAATTTTTTTTTATTCCATGTGATTTTGGATTGTCAAAGTTAGTGAATCATTTTATATTCAAATAAAATTCTCTTCCTGTGACCTTTGACATTTTTACACATTTGCCTATAAGATAACCATCAGCCTAGCATACTGAAAAGCTTGGGAACTAAATAGGAATTGCATCCTTGATTGTTTCATAGACCAGACTGTGTACAGTGGGCAGGTTTTATAAAATTACTGTGTCTAGGGCCCTCCGTGGTGGGGCAGCGGGCTAAATAAAGCAAAGCACTGAGAATCTAAAGCTGCTTCCACATGAGTTCCATTCCTGCCTGCCCAGAGGAGATCCACACAGCATGGCAGACCTCTCCTGACCTGCCTGCTGCTCCCCTCAGCAGTGTACTTCATCCATCTG